>NC_072423.2:100296666-100950833 GCF_028878055.3 Symphalangus syndactylus
AGGTGTGAAGTGGTATACTGTGGTTTTGGTTTGCATTTCCCTAATGGCTAGTGATGTGGAGCGTCTTTTCCTGACCTGTGACTTGTTTTGTGTTGTCTCTAGGTGGACATTTGCAAGTTTCTTTAGGCCATATAACTGCAAGTGGAATCGCTGGGTTGTGTAGGATATATGTAAGTGACTGTGTCGGGGGTTCCCAACACTGCCCACACACTCTGGGGTCCTCTAGAAGGACTCATGAGACTCGGCATCGAGTTATCATCTCGTCTAAGGTTTGTAACAGTGACACAGTGAGGAGCAGAAGCTCAGATGGAGTCTTCAATCATCCATGGGCAGGCTGCTGAAGCTTCCTCCCGCCCTCCCATGAGGGGACACAGCACACTCTCCCCCGCCAGGAAAAAATGCAGCCACATGTGTGAAATGTCCCTCCCTAGGGAAGCCCGTCACATAGGCACCCTCTGCCTGGCACATGCCACAATTCCCGACTCCCCAGGAAGAAAGCTGGTGTTCCACCTGCATAAGCCACAGTGTTTGTTCAACAGCCCATGGGGGCTGCTGCCACAGAGCTGGGTTTCCCGGCCTCTTAGCACAGGGGACATTTCAGCTCCTGGATGCCAGCTAATGGCCAGCTCTGCAGGCAGGCCTTTCTCAGGTGGCAGACACAGACCTGCTAGGCTCACTCTTATCTTCATAGTAGCCATATCAGAAATGTCTATATGGCCAGGCACAGTGGCTCACACCTGTAATCCCAGCACTTTGGGAAGCCAGGGCAGGAGGATCACTTGAGCCCAGGAGCTCCAGACCAGCCTAGGCAACATAGTGAGACTCTATTTCTACAAAACATTTAAAAATTAGTCCAGCATGGTGACACATGCCTGTGTTTCCAGCTACTGGGGAGGCTGAGGTGAGACAATAACCTGAGCCCAGGAGTTTGAGGCTGCAGTGAGCCATGAACACACCACTGCACTCCAGCCTGGGCAGCAGAGTGAGACCCAGACTCTTAAAAAAAAAAAAGAAAGAAAGAAATGTCTATGCAAATTTCTTCTTCTACCACATTTCGGGTGTGCTGTGTATTTGCACATACACTCGCATTTGTATTGTTGGATGCTTCCCTTTCATCAGTCAATGAATGTGAAGTGCTGATTGCTGTGGTTTGAATGTCCCTTTTTCCAACCTCTCCTGAGACTGAGCATCTTGTCACATGCTTGCTTCCAGCTGTGATTCTTTGCCCCCATCTCTCCCCCTTTCCCATGAGGTTATTGGTCCTTTTCTTACTGTTTTGTATCATTCTTATGTCTTCTGATACTAATTGCTATGATTTGAATATTTGTCCCCTCCAAAACTCATGTTGAAACTTAATCCCTAGTGTAACAGTATTAAGAGGTAAGGCCTTTTCAAGGCGATCGGGTCAGGAGAGCTCTGCCCTCACGAATGGCTTATCACAGAAGTGGGGTAGTTATCATGAGAGTGGGGCTGTTACAGAAGCTGGTTTGACCCTCATGAGCCCCCTGGCCATGTGATGCTCTGCGCCACCTTGGGACTGCGGAAAGTCCCCACCAGCAAGAAGGCCCAGAACAGATGTGGCCCCTTGACCTTGAACTTTCCAGCCTACAGAATTGTAAGAAATAAATTTTCTTTAAAAATTACCCATTCCCAGGCCGGGCGTGGTGGCTCACGCCTGTAATCTCAGCACTTTGGGAGGCTGAGGTGGGCAGATCACGAGGTCAGGAGATCGAGACCATCCTGGCCAACATGGTGAAACCCCGTCTCTACTAAAAATAAAAAAAAAAATTAGCTGGGTGTGGTGGTGTGTGCCTGTAATCCCAGCTACTTGGGAGGCTGAGGTGGGAGAATCCCTTGAACCAGGGAGTCAGAGGTTGCAGTAAGCCGAGATCGTGCCATCGCACTGCAGCCTGGCGACGAAGCAAGACTCCGTCTCAAAAAGAAAAAAAAAAATTTTTACCCATTCCTGGCCAGGCGCAGTGGGTCGCACCTGTAATCCTAGCACTTTGGGAGGCTGAGGCGGGCGGATCACCTGAGGTCAGGGGTTTGAGACCAGCCTGGCCAACATGGCAAAACCCCGTCTCTACTAAAAATACAAAAATTAGCCGGGTATGGTGGCGCACGTCTGTAATCCCAGCTACTCTGGAGGCTGAGGCAGGAGAATAGCTTGAAAGCAGGAGGCGGAGGTTGCAGTGAGCCGAGATCACGCCACTGCATTCCAGCCTGGGCAACAGAGTAAGACTGTCTCAAAAAAAAAAAAAAAAAAAAAAAAAAAACCAGAACAAACAAAAAGAAGAAAACAGACTAAGACACGAATTCATCTCTGTTACATGTTGGGTCTGTATGTGTTTGTGTCTCTTAATTCTGTTCTGTTGGTCAAATTGGCCAGCCCAGACCAGGTGCAGTGGCTCCTGCCTGTAATCATAGCACCTTGGGAGGCCAAGGCAAGAGGATCCCTTGAGCCCAGGAGTTCGAGATCAGCCAGGACAACATAGTGAGACTCTATCTCTACAAAAAGTTTAAGAATTTAAAATTTAAAAAATTTATAAAAATTGCCCAGTCCTGCAGGAGTATCATGCTGTCTCTCATAGGTATCTGATGGGTAAGAGGCCCCATCTTGGTTTTGTCATTAGGTGTGTTTTGAAGCCTCAGCTTGTCAAGTTCCATGTAAGACACTGTTGGGATTTTACACGTTGTATCTAAGAACCATCTCAGATCCAGTTTGGCTGTGTTGATCCTCTCTAGTCTTTTTGTTTTATCAGTTTTTGTCCATTCTTTATTACTTCTTCTTTTTTCTTTGGATTTATTCTGTTTTTCTTTGTCTCACTTAGCAGTTTAGCTCATTTTCTGATTTAAGAATTTAAGGCTATACATTTTCCTCTGACTGTTTTTGCTGCAAAATTTGACATCATTTACTTGTGAACAATTTCTAATATCCATGTTGGATTTTTTAGCCCAGGAATTATCTAGAAGTAATTATCTAAAAGTTAGTTATATAGAATTACGTAGAAGTTTTAAATTTCCAAATGGATGGTATTTTTTCATATTAACTTATTGTTATTCACTTATAACTTAACTACCCAATGGTTGGAGAGTATGGTCTGTCCCAAGCTGGATCTGTGAACAGAGACTTGTGTTGTGGCCCCTGTGTGTGCTGGTTTCTGAATGTTCTCTTGTGCTTGAGAAGATTTTGTTTAATCAACTAGTGCACAGTTCCTCATGCCATCCACTTAGCTGTACCTGTTGGCTGTGTGGTTAATATTTTGTGTGTCTTTGCTAATTCTTCCTGCTGGCTTAGCCTATTCATACAGTTTCTTAAAAAACAAAAACAAGAACCAAAACAAAACTCTGCCTCTGATGGTGAATTTGTCTGTTTCTCCTTATTTTTTCACTTTTTAGAAAAAAAAAAAAAGTTCTTTTTTTAGAGCAGATTCTGGTTCACATCAGAATTGAGAGGCTATATATATATCCCCTACCCACCTCACCATCACCTCCCCCAGTATCTGCACCCACCAGAGGGTACGTTTGTTACAGTCAGTGAACCTGCACTGAACGTCATTACCCCGAGTCTGTGGTTTACTTTAGGGTTCACTCAGGATTGTACATCCTATGGGTTTGGACAAATACTGTCTCGTATCCACCATTACGGTATCACACAGAATAGTTTCACTGCCCTGAACATCCTCTGTGCTCCAGCTATTATCCCTCCCTCTCCACCCCAACCCCTGACAACATCTAGTCTTTTTACTGTCTCCATAGTTTTGTCTTTCCCAGAATGTCACATACTTGGAATCCTACAGTGTTGTAGCCATTTCAGATTGGCTTCTGTTTGAGGTAGGGGGAAAAATTTTTTAAACAGAATACCTCACCTCTGATCACCAAAATATATAGGGATTTATCCCTCACCCAGCCCACCTCTGCCCCGATAATCAGTCAGTTCTCTAGCAGGCATCAGCTGGGAGTCCTAAAATTTAATTCATTTCCAACACAGTCTGCCAGGAGGCAGCATCAGATCTGACAAGTTGAAGGCTCAGTCCCATAAGACTGTCCCCCAGATCAGGTGCCAACTGAAAGTAGTAGTTTGTTACCTATACTTCTGACCTACCAGTTATTGGCCAGGCGCGGTGGCTCACGCCTGAAATCCCAGCACTTTGGGAGGCCGAGATGGGCAGATCACGAGGTCAGGAGATTGAGACCATCCCAGCCAACATGGTGAAACCCCGTCTCTACTGAAAATGCAAACATTAGCTGGGCGTGGCGTCACGTGACTGTAATCCCTTCCACTCAGGAGGCTGAGGCAGGAGAATTGCTTGAACCCGGGAGGCGGAGAATTGCACGACTGCACTCCAGCCTGGTGACAGAGCTAGACTCCGTCTCAAAAAAAAAAAAAAAGAAAAAAAAGAACAGAGTGCACTGTTATATTTTGGAATGCTTCCTTTCCCTTCTTGCTATTGGAAACACAAGGGGGTTTTTCTCCAATATTCACTGTGAGAGCCTGGTCAGGTTCCTAGAGGTAAAACTCACAAAAGCGTGGGGTCCCCTATGACTGGGTCCCTGGAGTTTTCAACTGTCTGACTTGCCTACAGCAATCTCTCAGTTACAGTCCTGGTTTTCCTCCCCCAACACTGGTTCCCACAGAGTTTTCAGCTTAAGAGTCTCTGCTCTGGTAAGTTGTGATTCTCTGTCTTCTCCTGTTGGTCTCTCCAGTTTGGGGGGCAGTGGTTTGCCCTATGACCTTACTTCTCTTACGGATCTAAGAAGAGTTGGTTTTTCAGTTTATTCAGCTTTTTACATGTTAGGTAGAGTGGCAACTTCCAAGCTCCTGACTTACGTGCAACTGGAAACCAGAAGTCTCTTATCATTTTGTATTTATGCATTTTGATTGTTAATCTGTATGCTTGACCAGCAACATTGAGTATTCCAGTCCTATCATCAGGCAAGTTTTAGAAATGTTATCTTAGAAGTATTGGTGGGAAGCAGCTTTTGTCTGTCTCGAAGTGTGTATATTTCCCTGTTTGTTCAAGGTGGTTGCCGTCTTCTGGCTTCCATTGTTGGCTGTTGTTGAAAACATCGGCTGCCTTCAAATCACTTTTCTTTGATCGGTAAATATGTCTTTTCTATCAGGCGCATTATAAAAATATTCTCTCTTTTCAGTTTTCTGCTATTTCACTAAGACATTATAAGAGATTTGTTTTCACTTATCCTATTGGATATTTTGTGTGCTTCCCGGGACTGGATTGTTGCATGAGTTTTGAGAAATTCTCAGATGTGTCTTCAAGTATCACCTTTACTCGATTCCCTCTCTCCTCTCCTCTGGGATGCCAATTAGATGTGAGTCTCATCATTTCACCTCATCCTTCTCCGTGTCTCCTAACCTGTCTTTCATAAAATTTTCCTTCTTGTCTCTATTCCATTTTGGATGACTTCTTCAGTTCTGTCTTCCTGTTCACAAATTCTCCTTCAGACAGGAAGTGAAACAGTCACTCATTCTCCTTCAGACAGGGAGTGAAACACAGTCACTCAGTAGGATAGGTAAGACTGTTTGGCTTGTTAATACATTTCACCTCTGCAGGTTCTGTTTGCTTCTATTTTCAGATCTACCTGGGCCACTTTTCTGGCCTCTCGCTGCTTGCTATTGTGTATCATCTGTGCGTCCGTCCTTATTTCTTTAAGCCTGTAATACTTACTGGATTTTATTATGTATCTGATAACTCTTCCATGTGAAGTGTCCATCTGTTTGTCGTTTCCGCTGACTCCCATTCACAGTTGCTCATGTTCTTGGGCGTTTGGTGACCTCGATTAGGATGTCAGTTCTTGCTGGGTCATGACCTTGGCGATCCTGAGGGCCAGGATGCACATGTTTCCCTGTACTTGGGGCAGGCCCATGTTTGCTTCCTGGGCAGCAGACTTGGCAGCCTTTGCTCCCCAGAGTGCACACCCTGCTTTTGGTGCTTGTCTGCCCACTGGATGCCCCACAGTGATGGGGAGGGTGTGCTCATTCCTGCAGACGTGCCTTACCACTTGCAGGCCTGCAATACATTAACACATCTGTTTGATTCAGGAGCTGTAGGCAGGGATTGCATCAAGAACCTGGCCCACGTGGGCCCTGTGCCCCTTCTCTGTGTTGTGGCTTCTCTGTCCACCCTGTGTCCTCGCTGTCTGCCAGGCCATTTTCCTACACTTTTTCTCTCCAGCCTTGGTTCTTTGCCCCCCATTCCCGTAGTAGGCCACAGACCATCTACTTGGTGCCACACCCTGTCCTAGGTCCACGTCAGTGCATTCAGAACTCTAGGTCCCTCCAAGGTAGGTGGAGGGTAGACATTTCTCTCTTCTGACATGAGTGCAGTTGGGGCGTGTCTCATGCCTAGACTGTGTGTGTGTGTGTGGTCAGGACCTGGGTCACACAGGTGCCATGTTTTGCTGGGATTGGTGGTTTTTCGTCCCATTCCATGGTGTGTCAAGTGGGATGGCATCTTCAGTCAATGGCATCAGGGAGATGGGGCTTTTGAGACCTCCGGGACCAGTGCCCTGCCTGTCTCTCCTAACCTCTGGCTGTCTCCGTCGTGAATCTTTTCCCAAATGCACCAAGGGGTTGTGCTGTAGGTGACACAGTGTGTGCTCCTGCCCAGCCTCTGCCCATAACCCTGCCCTGCACGGCCCAGGTAGGCTGCACATGCTCACCAGGCCCACCTTGGCCCTCCCACCTCTTTGTGCCTCTGCACCCACGGTCTCCTCGGCTCTGCTGCTCTGAGTTCATGTGAGACCTGCCCATTTGTAGAGTCTTGTATTTGTCCCTGCCGAGCCAGTTGTGTGAGCATCACAGTCTCCCTAGGAGACGGTGGCTCTTCACAGATCAAGGCCAGCACCTTTGAATTCAGGGCACTGATGGGCTCACACCAACTGCATGAGATGTGCTCATGTGAAGTGTGTGGCCCACTCCTGGATTTTTGTTTCTTTCTCTTCAGGTGTTGCTGGAAGAAGCCAAGGATTTGCTCTCTGACTGGCTAGATTCTACACTTGGCAGTGATGTGACTGACAATTCCATCTTCTCCAAGTTGCCCAAGTTCTGGGAAGGGGAGTTCCACAGAGACATGGAAGCTCTGAACGTAAGTGTCACAATTGTCTTGTGCTGGCTGTCTTGCGTGAAGGGCCCTGATTTCTAAATTCCTGTTTTGGCAAGGCCAGCTCAATTAAGTGGCCAAGTCAACATTGAACTTGAGTTGAGGGGCATAATGGGCTTTTTGTTTCATGAATTGGTAACGTTTTTATGGCGCGTGTGGTTTTCAGAAGGAAAATCCCAGGACTTTATCATGTCTTGCACAGGTTCTCCCTCCAGATGTCTTAACCCGGGTTAGTGAGTATGTGCCAGAAATCGTGAACTTTGTCCAGAAGATTGTGGACAACGGTTACGGGTAAGCACAAGGGCCCTCCCGAGGGAGGGAAGGGCTGCAGAACATCGCACAGGGAGGAGCTCCCCAGCTCTGAGTCTGAGTTTGGGAAGCAGAAGAGTGGGTGTTCTGGGGCTGTGTAGCTAGAAGTCCCCAGCAGACTTCCTCCTACAACTCTGGGCCCCACCCAGGGGCTGAGGAGCATGGGTCTGCACTGTCCTGGGGGCCATGGTGAGAACCTAACCCAGAATCTGCTGGGAAGCTCGGCAGCCAAGACCGTTGGTCATGGGGCCCCAGAGCTGCATAATGGTGAGCGTGAATACTGCTGGGCCTTCACAGACATCAGCCATTGCATGGACATTTTGAGAGTGCTAGTCCTGGTGTCATATCCCGAGGGAGGGTGCATTTCATCAGCATCTATCACTTGGCTATGATTTTAGTGACTTTTTGTTGGCGAATCCATCACACACTTCCCTGGCCCGTATTGTCTCAATCTCCAAAGTAAGCATTTTCAGAAATGGCCAACAAATGGGAATGCAGACAGGAACCCGGTTATCTGTCTGTAGTGCTCAGCACTGTACCGTGCCCCTGCTCCCAGAGACCCACTGTGTCCAGCCTCAGATTGCTTCCCTCCCACAGGAACCACACAGGCTGGATGAAAGAGAAACAAGAGTTTGTGACAGTGCCAGGAACGGGGCAGACTCTTAAGCAGTAACACTGCTTCTCTCCCCACTTAACACAAACTACTGTAGCATAAGAGCCTGTGCCAAGCTGAGAGGCACAGGCAAGCCAAAGCTCAGAGAGGACAGGTCATTCCAGACTGGAGTAATCTGGAGTGCTTCGTGGAGGCCAAGAGCCTCAGCTGGGCTAAGCTGATGGGTAGAGTGTGGACATTCAGGGAAAGGTGAGGCCACACAAGAATGAGGACGGCAGCAGCCCTGAGCAAGGCAGGGTGGGAGCTGCATGGGTCACTGGACGCCAGACAGAGGGACGAGCTGCCCAGGGCAGGCAGGCTGCCTCCGCAGTGGGATGGGCCCTGGTGTCCCACTCAGTCCACGCAGCTGATACGGTTTTCAGTGGCCACCACAGAGAGTAGATAGGCCACAGATTTCGTGGTTTTATAGCCCTACTTCATTTTGTTACTGTCATCCTGCTGAAACACTTTTGGTCTGTTAGATTCACCCCACCCAATTCCTTTTTTGTTTTCCAGCTATGTCTCCAGTGGGTCTGTCTACTTTGATACAGCGAAGTTTGCTTCTAGCGAGAAGCACTCCTATGGGAAGCTGGTGCCTGAGGCCGTTGGAGATCAGAAAGCCCTTCAAGAAGGGGAAGGTGAGGAGGGCATGCCTGAGAGCACTGTGGACTCTCCCTCCTGGCCCAGCCTGGCTGGGTTGTGTTGACTCTGCAGGCCACAGAGGCTGCACTGAGCCCACCCCTCAGACTCTTGGGAACAGTGCTTTTTCACCTGAAGGAATTTTAGGAGTTTTCTACACTCACCATTATGCAGCTCTAAGACCATGAAATGTGTTTTTTTAATTGATATATAATAATTATGCAATTTATGGGGTACATGTGATATTTTAATACATGCACGCAGTGTGTAATGATCAGGGTAATTAGGATGCTCATCACCTTAGACATTTATCTTTTCTTTGCATTGGGAATGTTCCAGATCTTCTAGCTATTTTGAAATCTACAACAAATTTTTTGGTAACTGTAGTCGCCCTACTGTGCTATTGAATACAAGAACTTATTCCTTCTATCTGTGTGTTTGTGCCTAGAAACCAACCTCTGTTCACTCCCTCCCCCTGACCTGACCCTTCTCAGCCTCTGGTGACCACTGTTCTACTCTCTACCTCCTTGAGGTCCACCGTTTTTTAGCTCCCACATAAGGGAGAGAACGTGTGCTATTTGTCTTTCTCTGCTTGGCTTATTTCACTTAACACAACGTCTTCCGGTTCCATCCATGTTGCTGTAAAAGACAAGATGTCATTTTTTTATGGTGCGTTATTTTTTAAGAAACAAAAGACAGTAAACACGGTGCTGTTCTTGAGAAACACAGTGGCCCCTGGGGCCTGCATTCACAGGGCTGGTGTTTGCTGGCTGGTGTTTGCTGGTGAGGTTTAGGGGGATTGTGGGGTGCTGGGATGTGTGCCAAGTGATGCATATTTGACAACAGCCTCTGCGCCCAGGTGGATCCAAATGCTTCAAACCCAGATATCAGGCTTTTTCTAGACCAGGCAGAATTATGTTGGGAACCCTTTCGTTGGCATTTTCTTCATGTCTATCCCTTAAGTGAATCTGGGGACACATCCACAACAGGCAAGGTTGGAAGCCTCCCTGCAGAGTGGGGATCCCCCCAATGTGCCAGGGCACGTTCTGCACCCCACCCCGCCTGCCCTAGTGTTTCTGGAAGACAGTTTGGCCATAAAAATGTTCATACTTTTATCTAATTTTAGGCTCTATTCTAAAGAAATATCAGAACCTAAAATAAAGGTGCAGTGGCTCACGCCTATAATCCCAGCACTTTGGGAGGCCGAGGTGGGTGGATCACCTGAGGTTGGGAGTTCGAGACCAGCCTGGCCAACTTGGTAAAACCTCATCTCTACTAAAAATACACAAATTAGCTGGGTGTGGTGGTGCATGCCTGTAATCCCAGCTACTCAGGCGGCTGAGGCATGAGAATCACTTGAACCCGGGAGGCAGAGGTTATAGTGAGCCAAGATTGTGCCACTGCACTGCAGCCTGGGCAAGAGAATGAGACTCTGTCTCAAAAAGAAAAAAAATAATAATAATAAAATAAAACCAGACAACACAGACTGAAAAAAGATAGAGATAGCCAGGTTAACACATAAATATCAGACTCATGGCATTTCAGGCTCCAGGTTTGTGGGAGTAGAGGGGTGGGTTTGTGATGATAAAGTGCCTCAGCTCTGAGAGGATGCAACCTGGGCCTCTGTGGACCAGAAGCCTCCACAACCCTAGAACCAGAGTGGACATGCCCACGTTTCATGTACTTCCCAGGAGTTGACAGATCAAGTAGGCCAGGAATTAATACGGATATGAAAGGTTTGAAATACAGTTAACAGGCTTGGTTTGAGAGCTGGGAACTTTGCACTTAGGAATTAAAGAGCATCCTTTCCTTCCAAGAACACAGAAACATATGCCAGGCCACAGAAAGATTTCCACAAACCTCAAAGAACCGTTTTCAAGGAGACCTCAGTCTGTCAAAGAGACCTCATTCTGTCAAAGAGACCTCATTCTGTCATCATGGAGCAATTGTATTAGATAAAAACACTTGGCCGGACATGTCGACCCACACCTGTAATTGCAGCACTTTGGGAGGCTGAGGCAGGAGGATCGCTTGAGCCCAGGAGTTCCAGACCAACCTGGGCAACATAGGGAGATCCTCTTTCTACAAAAAATTTAAAAATGAGCTGGGTGTGGTGGCACATACCTATAGTCCCAGCTACTTAAGAGGCTGAGGCAGGAGGATCACTTCAGCCCAAGAGGTCAAGGCTGCAGTGAGCCCTGATTGTGCCATTGCACTCTAGCCTGGGCAACAGAGCAAGACTCTGTCTCAAAAACATTAACAAAAATGTTTTTTTTAAATAAAAAAGATACCAACACTGACAGGATGGACATCTAAAGTGTACAAACTTGTCTGGGGGGTTGAAATCATGCTCCTGGATAACTCCTAGGAAAGAAAACCACAGTGGGAAATAAGGGGTGTTTAAGCAGAACAGCAGCAAAGGTGCCACACACCAAATCTGGAGAATGCCCCTAAAGCACCAATTAGAGGAAATTGATGTTTTTAAATGTGGTTATTAAAAAACAAAGATTGAAAGTAAGTGAGCTGCCAGGTGCAGTGACTCACACCTGTAATCCCAGCACTTTGGGAGGCCGAGGCAGGCGGATCACGAGGTCAGGAGTTCGAGACCAGCCTGGCCAATGTGGTGAAACCCCCATCTCTACTAAAAATACAAAAATTAGCCGGGTGTGGTGGCGCATGCCTGTAGTCCCAGCTACTCAGGAGGCTGAGGCAGAAGAATCGCTTGAACCCTGGAGGCGGAGGTTGCAGTGAGCTGAGATCATGCCACTGTACTCCAACCTGGGTGACAGAGCAAGACTCCATCTCAAACAAAAAAAAAGGAAGTAAGTGAGCTAAGCAGTCAGTCAAAAAGCTGGGAAAGGAACAAGAAGAAGTGGAAAGAAATAGGAGGAAATAAAGTAAAATCAGAGATTAAAGAAACAAACAATTGTAAAAGCCAAAAGCTGATTCTTCTCAAAAAATAATATAGAAAAACCCTTAGCAAGTTTAATTAATAAAAGTAGAAGATTGAAAAACATATTAGGGCTGAATTATAGCTCATGCCTATAATTCAGCACTTTGGGAGGCCAAGGCAGGAGGATCACTTGAGGCCAGGAATTTGAGACCATCGTGGGCAATGTAGTGAGACCCCAGCTCTACAAAAATTTTAAAAATTAGCTGAGCGTGGTAGCATGCACCTGTAGTCCCAGTTACTCAGGAGGCTGAGGTGAGAGGGTTGCTTGAGCCAGGGAGGTCGAGGCTGTAGTGAGCTGTGATTACACTGTTGCACTCCAGCCTGGCTGACAGTAAGATCCTGTGTGTGTATGTGTATGTATGTTTGAATAACAAGATAAAAATGGAATATAACTATGGATATAGTAGAGCATTTCTTAAAGTCCTTAGAGGAAGCCGTGAACAACTCACACTGCATTTGGCACTTAGATGCCAGGAAGGAACTGGCAGCACATGGGAAAGGTGGGAGTGGTAAGTGGAGCAGTGCCCTCAGGTCACATGGTGAAGGAATGTTCTGGAGGCAGCTAGAGCACACTGACTCACCACTTTATGATGAATTTTGCTATCTGGCCCCATCTAGGCTCTTTTTCTTAAGTACCATTTATCCTTGGACCCATTTTCTTCCAAAATGACTTCAGCATTGGTTTAAGTTCCAGGAAACAGGAGTAGAATCTAACAGCCAATACGCAGGACCGAAGAGGGACATGGACTTCCACCCCTCCACAGTCACTGATCAGACCTGGGCACATGACCTCCCCCACAACCTCCCCCCACCATAGGGAGTCATAAGGAGTGTAGCCTTAGCTCTGTGCAGTCATGTGCTCCTCACCGTGGGGACTCTAATGGTAGAGGAAAAGGGGAGAGGTGATGCTGGGGCCCAAGTGGTCCTAGATGATGACAGCTCCTCACTCCACCAAGTAAGATGACCCACCAGAGGCAGATGGGCCATGCAGACCACTCAGGAAGGCACGTGGCGGGAAGGCCTAGTGCAGGGAGGAAGCTCCCCCAATGGGAGAGAACAGGACCCCGTTGTGCTGGTATGAACATGCTTGTAGGGTCAAAGCTAGAAACATTCACTCTGCCTCTGGGGAGAGAGACAGGAAATGAAACCAAGAAGGAAAACTTGAAAGAGATTGTGTTGTAACCATAATAGGTCTGTTGCCCAATGCACAGTGAGTCAGTATACCGGGATACCAGGGGTTGCCGCAGAAAAAGTGTAGTAATTGTATGGTGGACAAATGGAGATGGGAGGAAACCTCAGATCCGCCTCCCTGAGAGATTTGGGGAGGGGTTTTTAATTGCTCTGGACAGGTGATGGGGATTGCTGGTTGCTGGGGAAGCGAGGGGTGAAGTCATGGAACAGGGAGGTAAACCACATTTCTGCGACGAGTCAGTTCCTTGGTGCAGGTCTTCAGACCAGTTGGCAACAGCTGTCCTGCTGGAATTCAGGTTCCGAAAAATACCTTAAGCAGTTCTTGGTAAAAAGGTCCAGGATTAGAGATTCTATCTCTAGGAACAGTGGTGGAGCAGGTGGTCAGCGTGCTGTGTGACTCTCAGAGCTGCAGGGAAGCGGGTGGACGTGCACTGCACCTGGCCAGTGACCAGCCTCATCATTCTGCCTACAGCCTGGCTTGGAATTCTCATTAACCCTATGAGGGCAGTTGCAGTGTGACGTTTGCTGAAGGATAGGGTGTTTGTGGGGAGGGTCTTGTGTTCTCTGTTATAAATTTTTTCAAAGTGTATTTTTTAAAAATCAGATAAAAACTTTCATGAGTAACTTCATAATAATGAAAAATTAAAAACGTAAATGTATATTTTCTATCAAAGAGCATCTAAGAGAGAATGTCATGGGCCATGTCAAATTGTGCTTTTGCAAAATTGTCAATGGCTGAACAGTGAGGAGGTAGAAGGAAACTAGGACAGCGGCCTTCCGTGTTGGTGGATAGATCTGGATATTGCTTGCAGAGGTTTTTTGTGTGTTTGTTTGTTTGTTTTTTAATCTGGGAATCAGTATACCAAAATGGTAACAGTAGTAATTCCCAGGTTAAAAGATTATGGCAATTTTTTTCCTAGTTTTCTTTTTTTATCTTCCAAATATTCTACATTTGGTACATATTTTATAATCATGAAGTTGGTGTTTAGAAAAATATATTTAGCAGTGCTTTTCCTCTTGACTCTGTTTCTCAGGGCAGCTTAGGTCTGTTGCCTGATTAGGCGCCTGAAAAGTGGATTTGTTACCTGGAAAGATCTCACTGCAGCTTCTTCAAGGTCACCTGAGTTAGAACCCTAGATGGAGTCTGTTCTTCCTCCACAAGGGGGTGACAGCACCTAAGGCAGCCCTTGGACCAGGGACCAGGAAAGGCTGCAGCAGCTGGGCAAGACCTGGCGTGGGTCCTGGCAACCTTGCGCCTAGAGCGAAGGCCTCTGCTCTGCCCATTCATCGAACAAAGGGTGATTTTCTGTGTGACCTTTGGACTGGCTCACAGGTTTCTGTGTTCACAGCAGCTAATCTTTTCCATTGGTCCCACATGTATCGTTGAGAGAAATCTGCAGTGATGGTGCATTCCTTTTCTGGGGACTCAGACTGTCTTGTACCCTGAGTGTCAGGTGGCTGAGTGTCACCGAGTCAATGCATGGAATTCACCAAGGGGTTATTTCTCATCCCTCCGGCAAGGCATAGACAGTCTTGTTTTTGTTGGCCGGGTGATCATTGGCTTTGTCCAGGAAATAGAACTTGTGCCAAGAGCAGTACTCGCCTTTTCTTATGGCCTTCCTGGACTATTCTTTAGTTTCCTTCACCTTTTTTCCCCTTATAAATACACAGAAACAGCAAGTGTCCCCTTCACCACTGCACTGCCGCCGGGTTCCCTGCAGTAGTACACAGCAGCTTAGCTGCGTCCTTGTATCCCCCGGAACCCATAAGCAAATAGTTGTGCGGGCCCTTGACATATTGACCCCACCCGCATGAACCAGGCAGGATCCCTGAGCCATGCCCCAGTGGGCTGCACCACTGTGTCACCTCCTAGCTTTAGACCAGGGTGCTATCACTTGTCCTAGACACTGGTGGACTAATGCTGTGAGAAGGCAGCAGGAAGGTGAATGTCTTACGGAGACCCTAGATGTGGCCTCAAGTCAGCCAGGTATATAAGCTGGTGACTTTGGGGATTATGAACTGTTTTGTAAATCTAGACACTGGATCAACACCAGAATCTGGTAATACATAGTTAACTTGAAGAAGTGCTTGAGCCAAGTTAATAAACAGAAGTTAGTCAGAAGGACTGGCCATTAGGCACCCAGGATGGCCTTGAGTGAGACATGTGGGTCTGTGGGTGCTGCTGAGTGACCTTGCCTGGCATCCCTCATGTTTGCAGGCGACCTGAGCATCTCTGCAGACCGCCTGAGTGAGAAGCGCTCTCCCAACGACTTTGCCTTATGGAAGGCTTCTAAGCCCGGAGAACCGTCCTGGCCGTGCCCTTGGGGAAAGGTGAGTGAGTGGCCTAGAAGGTGTGGGGCTTGGACAGGGGCACTGGCACCAGCCACACTCTCAGGCCCCCAGCAGAGGGCCGCTCTGTGTGTGAAGAATGTTGTCACTGGGCCAGAGCCTGGTGCTGGTGCAGCACAGGCTGCCTGGCCCCAGGGACCTGGACATCATGGAGACTCCCTGAGTCTGGACAAATCACTTCCCTCCCGGGATTTCTGTTTTCTGGTCTGTAAGTGGAGACGTGATCAGAGTAGACATCCATGGAGGCTTCTTGGTTCTTGTGTTCTGTGAATGTGAGTATTCCAGGCCCCAGGGTGTAGGGTGCCTTCTGATCTTCCCGGTGACAGCAGTTCTTGACTGCAGGGTACCCTAGGAAGGGGCGTGACCATCTGCAGCTGTCAAGGGCTCAGAGGTCTGGATGTAATTCAGTAACTTCACCTAAGCCTCAGCCCACATAGGACTGGTTTATGAACTTCACCAAAGAAGGCTATCTTTAGTTTTTTGTTTGTTTGTTTTTGTTTTTTTTTATTTTATTTTTTTATTTTTTGAGACAGAGTCTCACTCTGTCACCAGGCTGGAGTGCAGTGGCACGATCTCAGCTCACTGCAACCTCCGCCTCCTGGTCCTGGTTCAAGCAATTCTCCTGCCTCAGCCTCCTGAGTAGCTGGGATTACAGGCACACGTCACCATGCTCAGCTAATTTTTGTATTTTTAGTAGAGACGGGGTTTCACCATGTTGGCCAGGCTGGTCTTGAACTCCTGACCTCGTGATCCATCCGCCTCGTCCTCGCAAAGTGCTAGGATTACAGGTGTGAGCCACCTCACCCAGCCTTCCCTTAGTCTTTTCATGTGTGGGATTTAGCGCTTGTTCCAATAAAGTTCAGAGGATTTAAGGGCCATCAACTTGGAGTGATAAGTGATAAAGTCCTGGACAAGCAGGTAGGCTGGTCAGTTACTGTGTGTTCGGCTTTCTCCAGGGTCGCCCGGGCTGGCATATCGAGTGCTCGGCCATGGCAGGCACCCTCCTAGGGGCTTCGATGGACATTCACGGAGGTGGGTTTGACCTCCGGTTCCCCCACCATGACAACGAGCTGGCGCAGTCGGAGGTAGGTAAAAACAGGGTCCCCTTGTCAGGTGCAAGAGCACAGTGTTCTTACTGCAGTAGAGGAAAAGTCAGCCCAGGCCTCAGAAGGGCCTCTCTCACTAGAACTTGACACCTTCATCAGGGTTTGTGGGTGGAATCTGAACCTTGATCATTTAGTGTGGTTTCCGCATTGACAGCCTGGCCTTTGGCAACAGACTAGCCTGGATTTGAACCAGTTGTGTTACCTGCTGGCTTATTAACCTGGGCTGTCCTTCCAAGCCCCGCCTGCACCACCTAGAAAATGCAGCTCCTGCCTGTGGACAGCACCAACAAGGCAGCAGACAGTGCAGGTGGCAGGAGGCGGCCCCAGTAACACATGACTGTTGACGTCTTTTGTCTCTTTCCACACAGGCCTACTTTGAAAATGACTGCTGGGTCAGGTACTTCCTGCACACAGGCCACCTGACCATTGCAGGCTGCAAAATGTCAAAGTCACTAAAAAACTTCATCACCATTAAAGATGCCTTGAAAAAGCACTCAGGTATACGCTGGCTTCTCCCACAGACCCCACCCACCTTCTCATAGATATGTAATGGCTGTAGCACTCGGGAGAATAAGGGCGTTGCTGTCTTGTGTCCCCCCGCAGCACGGCAGTTGCGGCTGGCCTTCCTCATGCACTCATGGAAGGATACCCTCGACTACTCCAGCAACACCATGGAGTCGGCACTTCAATATGAGAAGTTCTTGAATGTGAGTCCTCAGCCCTTTCCTGGAGGTTGGTGGAGCAGCCTCCCCTGCACAGTGGGCACCTTGTGCAGTGGTGATAGGTGCAGCAGCCTCCTGATGTCTCTAATGGAGACCAGCACATGGGTGAAAGCACCTCCATGCTAGTGGGTATAACAGGCTCGGGGCCACTCCTGAAATGGCCGATGGCTCAGCAGAGTGGACGGAGGCCTCGTCCTCCTAGTCACTGCAGTGCACGTCCTTCTGACTTGTACTTTCCACCAAATGAGCATCTAAACCTAAAGCAAGAACACGTTTCTGTCAAAGAAATATCTTTTTCTTTCTTTCTGACCACTTGCGTAATGTCAGTGCATTCTGGTCTTTCAGATTTTTACCAAAAATAAAATCACAGCAGTAGAACAGTTTTATCAGATATTTCAGGATGGAAAAGTTGCCTAAATGCTGTTAAACTGATTTTTCTAACTTCAGGAGTTTTTCTTAAATGTGAAAGATATCCTTCGCGCTCCTGTTGACATCACTGGTCAGTTTGAGAAGTGGGGAGAAGAAGAAGCAGAACTGAATGAGAAGTAAGGTGGTGCCTTTTCTTTGAGGTTTTCGAGCATGCCCATGTTCTATGCCTAGCCTCGTATCTTGGCCACCATGTGTCCTGGACTGTCGAGGAAGGGCTGGGGACACTGTCGTACATTGTGCAGAATTAATTCAGGGTAGGTGGCTCCGCTAATGGGAGCTGCTCTGGTTGTTGAAGTGCATGGAGAATTTCTTTTTTGTTTTTTCCTTTTGAGACGGAGTTTCGCCCTTGTTGCCCAGGCTGGAGTGTGGTGGCGTGATCTCAGCTCACCACAACCTCCACCTCCCAGGTTCAAGTGATTCTCCTGCCTCAGCCTCCCGAGTAGCTGGGATTACAGGCATGCGCCACCATACCCGGCTAATTTCAGATTTTTAGTAGAGACGGGGTTTCTCCATGTTTGTCAGGCTGGTCTCGAACTTCCGACCTCAGGTGATCCGCCCACCTCAGCCTCCCAAAGTGCTGGGATTACAGGCATGAGCCACTGCGCCTGGCCGCATGGGGAATTTCTATGGTGTGTTATCAGGTCTGACTTCACATTCCTTCCTCTTTGTTGCTCAGCTTTTATGACAAGAAGACAGCAATTCACAAAGCCCTCTGTGATAATGTTGACACCCGCACAGTCATGGAAGAGATGCGGGCCTTGGTCAGTCAGTGCAACCTCTATATGGCAGCCCGGAAAGCCGTGAGGAAGAGGCCCAACCAGGCTCTGCTGGAGAACATCGCCCTGTACCTCACTCATATGCTGAAGGTAAGCCAGGCCCTAGGCAGGCGTATCCCTCAGCCTGTGTGGACACAGGAGCCAGGCCCCAGGACTGGGAGAACAGAGGCCTCTAGTGCCCCCAAGTGCTGTGCCTGGTGCCCAGCACCTCTGAGACATGGAGACATGCTTCTGTCCTCTTTGGTTCCTGGTGTGCTTTTCATGCATTATAAATAACACCCATAAGTGGGGCACAGTGGCTCACGCCTATAACCCAACACTGGGAGGCCAGGTGAGTGCATCACTTGAGCCCAGGAGTTCAAAACCAGCCTGGACAACATAGTGAGACCCCATGTCTATAACATATATTAAAAATTAGCCAGGGATGGTGGCACACACCTGTTGTCCAGCTGCTTGGGAGGCTGAGGTGAGGGGCTCGCTTGAGCCCAGGAGGTTGAGGCCACAGTGAGGCGTGATTGCACTACTGCACTCCACCCTGGGCAACAGAGGGGAGACCCTGTCTCAAAAGCAGACAAAAAGAAGTAACATCCATATAGTTGTCCCTTACTCAGAGCTATTTCTTTCCTTTGCCTCCGTTTCCCTCTACTCCCATCTTGGAGTTTGAAAAGCAAAACCAGGCTGGGTGCTGTGGCTCACCCCTGTAATCCCAGCACTTTGGGAGGCCGAGGCGGGCAGATCACAAGGTCAGGAGATGGAGACCATCCTGGCTAACACGGTGAAACCCCATCTCTACTAAAAAAAAAATACAAAAAACTAGCTGGGCATGGTGGCGAGTGCCTGTAGTTCCAGCTACTTGGGAGGCTGAGGCAGGAGAATGGCATGAACCCGGGAGGCAGAGCTTGCAGTGAGCCAAGATTGTGCCATTGCACTCCAGCCTGGGCGACAGAGCGAGACTCCATCTCACAAAAAAAAAGAGAGAAGCAAAACCAGGGACAAGGCCTCCTCTCTGAACACATCCTGTGCAGAGCCCTTCCCCGCAGTGCACCTTGAAAGGCCAGCAGGGCCTGGACTCAACTCCCCTCCCCTCTCCTCCTCTTTCTTTGTTCTTGGGCTCCAGTGGCTTCTGGCTGAAACAGAGCTGGAGAGGGTAGCTGTGAGTCAGGGCCATCCTGGAGCAATGAGGGCACCCTCAGCCTCTGGTTTCTGGGGCTCCTGGAGCTGCTGCTTCCATCTCTTTCCTGGTCTTGGGGCACCCCCTCCTGTGAACGAGGAACACAGCTCTTGGCTGCTCGCCACATGCCGCCTTCATCTTGTCGCAGCTTTAGGTCCCATCTGTTTCTTTTCCTAGATCTTTGGGGCCATAGAAGAGGACAGCTCCCTGGGATTCCCGGTTGGAGGGCCTGGAACCAGCCTCAGTGTGAGTAGCATGCAGGGTCCTGCCTTCTGCACCTGCTCCCTCCCCACTGCCTACCCCTCTGTGTCCCTCTGAACTGCCCCTCCTCTATCTGCTCACCCACACCAGACCCTTCCGGACAGCGCCTTGGGCTGAATGGCAGTTCTGGCTCTGAGAGTGCTAAGTGTGGTCAGCTGCCCTGCCGGTGTGGAGGGTCTGCTTTGGTTGTGACTATTGGTTTGGGGCACTTTGCCATTGTGCTGTCCCATGAGCTTAGTCTTGGACCCCAACTACATAAGCCACTGCTTATTTGCATTTTGCTGTAGCCACTTGGCATCAGGAACTCCCACGTGACCTCATCACATATACTGACCTGTATTCAGTAAATGCTTCATCGAAAGGCTGCAGAGTTCACAAACAGCACAGAATTTACACTGATGGGGAGATAGCCACTGTCTGCCTTGGTCCCCATGGGGCTGGGCAGATGCCCTACCTGGCCCAGTCCTGACGCTGAGCCCAGGTCGGTCCACATGGCCTGAACCAGAACCCCCTGCCCCAGAGCTGTGGCCCACAGGTCAGGGGGAGGTCATCCCGTAGAGCCTCCTGTCCAGTGGGTCTGTGCGGTGAGAAAATCCATCCGGAACACCCTGGCTGTCCGTTGCTGGCGTCTGTTTGCAGTTGGCATGTGAGCAGACACACACTGTCAGTCATATCCCTCTGCTGTGAACCCCCGTCCCCTCTGACTTGCCCACAGTCAGGCTTCTTAAAGATGGACTTCCACCCACTTCTAGGTCAAGAATGCTCTTTAACTATTCGATTAGAATGCAGATCTAAATATTTAAATATAACAACTGTAATTTTAATTAAAACAGGAGCTTAGTACAAAGTCAAAATGCAAAACCTTTTTTTTTTTTTTTGAGATGGAGTCTCGCTCTGTCCCCCAGGCTGGAGTGCAGTGGTGTGATCTCGGCTCACTGCAAGCTCTGCCTCCCGGGTTCACGCCATTCTCCTGCCTCAGCCTCCCAAGTAGCTGGGACTACAGGCGCCCGCCAACACGCCCGGCTAATTTTTGTATTTTTAGTAGAGACGGGGTTTCACCGTGTTAGCCAGGATGGTCTCGATCTCCTGACCTCGTGATCCGCCCGCCTCGGCCTCCCAAAGTGCTGGGATTATAGGCTTGAGCCACCGCGCCTGGCCGCAAAACCTTTTTAAAATCCTGTTTCCTAATGACAAGTGGTGTGAAGAGCCCCCACGCAGATAAAGCTTACAGATGCTCCCCCAGGAACCGACTTGCAAAGAGAAAACAGTCCGTGTTGTAAGAAGTCCTGCCAGAGCACCTAGCCCATGTGCCTGGTGCCTTTTGCCAGCCTTAGCACTAGCTAGCTGTTGGTGTGGTGTTTTTGAGACTTCCTGATATGAACCTCTTTGGTGCTTTTAAGAAAACCCACATAGCTTCTTTGTTCTTTTGTGCAAATGATACTAAGATATTTATTTTCTTTAAAAACAAAAAACCAAAACACACCTCCTGGGTAAAAGTCAGCCTGCCTTTGAACTGCAGTGTTTTTCATCTTATCGGCTGCTGTGGTTGTGGGGGTGCCTTCAGCGTGCTGTGGACACGCATCCGCATCCCCCAAGCAGCCTTGTTTGGCCTTTGCAGTCAGCTGATTGGGAAGAAGCAGCTGCAGCAAATGGTGAGCCTGCTGGCAAAACGTCCTGTGCCCACACATCATGGCCATTTGACGTTCATGGATTAACTTCCAAATCCAAATGGTTTTAGGAGCAAGGGAGGCAGCTCCTACATCTTGTACCACCTCAGTGTCGCCACGTGGCCACCTGCTAGCATGCTCAGGTGGGGGTTGCAGCCCCAGGCGTTCTTGAGACAGACACCTGCAGCCATTCTGAGAGTTCCCTTCCAGTGCCCCTAGGGCTGGAACTGAGCCCAGCAGTGCGGTGAATACCTCCCTTTCTGTCCTTCCCCAAGGCTTATCTGGGCTGGCTGTGTGGTGGCTGGAGATGTAGATCGAAAACCCCCAAGAAGTCCAAAGTTCAGATGCAGAATTGGGTCTCAGGGAGCTTGGCTTAGACCCCAGGGCTTGTTAGCCTGCCCGACTTTTACACTTGCTAAATTTGTGTGTTTCTGTTTTTGAGACAGAGTCTCACTCTGTCACCCATGCCAGTCCCTGCCCTGTGTTGTGGCCGCTGAGCTATTATGCAGTTATGAATATAGGAGTGTGAGCAGCTCTCAGCAAACAAAAACTCTTCTTTCCACAGCTGGAGTGCAGTAGCGCAATTTCCGGTCACTGCACCCTCCGCCTCCTGAGTTCAAGTGATTCTCCTGCCTCAGCCTCCTGAGTAGCTGGGACTACAGGCATGCACCACCATGCCCGGCTAATTTTTTTTGTATTTTAGTAGAGACAGGGTTTCTCTATGTTGGCCAGGCTAGTCTCGAACTCCTGACCTCATGATCCACCCACTTCGCCCTCCCAAAGTGCTGGGATTACAATTGTGAGTCACCGTGCCCAGCCAACACTTGCTAATGTTTTTATTTTGGTTATTGAGCTGCTGAATCGGCTGAGGGGCAGGGAGCAACCTTGCTCAAAAGCCTAAAACCTTTTCTGTCCTATTAAGAAAAGAGAAATGCTAGCCCAGCGTGGTAGCTCACACCTGTAATCTCAGCACTTTGGGAGGCTGAGGTGGGTGAATTACCTGAGGTCAGGAGTTCGAGACCAGCCTGACCAACGTGGAGAAACCCTGTCTCTACTAAAAATACAAAATTAGCCAGGCATGGTGGTGCTCGCCTGTAATCCCAGCTACTCGGGAGGCTGAGGCAGGAGAATCGCTTGAACCTGGAAGGCGGAGGTTGCGGTAAGCTGAGATCGCCATTGCATGCCAGTCTGGGCAACAAGAGTGAAACTCCATCTCAAAAAAAAAAGGGGGGAAATGCTTTGGAAGGCCAAGGTGGGTGGATCACGAGGTTAGGAGATTGAGACCATCCTGGCCAACATGGTGAAACCCCGTCTCTACTAAAAATACAAAAATTAGCTGGGCGTAGTGGTGCGTGCCTGTAATCCCAGCTACTCAGGAGGCTGAGGCAGGTGAATCGCTGGAACTTGGGAGGCGGAGGTTGCAGTGAGCCGAGATCACACCATTTCACTCCAGCCTGGTGACAGAGCAAGATTCCATCTCAAAAACAGAGAAATGTAGTAGAAAGGTTTTTCTATCCTGCGGCCGCCTCCCCAGTATTACTGTGGGTGGTGAGTCTTAGTGTAGCTGCTAATGTGCATGTAGATAGTAGGTACTTAATGGAGATCATTAATCTTAAACAAGTGTATGTGTGACCACAGATCAGACGAAAGCACGGCCCGGGAGCCGCCAGCCTCAGCATAGGTAAGGCCCCAGCCTGGGGAGTGATGTCCTTGGGCCCCTTAGGAAATAGTCCCTCCCAGAGATGGCCCCTCTGAAACCATAAAGACAAGCTGTTTCACAGCAGCGTATCTGACCTGAGAAAAGCAGGGCCTGTCAGCAGCTGGGCAGAGCGGCTGCAGACCCACCTGCTGCAGTAGAAAGGAAGCTCACTTCATGCTTTCTGGCCTGAGAGTCTGTGTGACTCGCACACCTAGCAGGGACCGCGTGTCGGGGACGAGAGCGTCCAGGCTCTGGGATGCTGGTCACAGCTGTAGTGTGCACAGCAGCACTGCCCATGCCAGTCCCTGCCCTGTGTCGTGGCCGCTGAGCTATTATTCAGTTATGAATATAGGAGTGTGGGCAGCCCTCAGCGAACCAAAACTGTTCTTTCCACAGCTCGAGTCCATAGTCATGCCCTACCTTCAGGTGTTATCAGAATTCCGAGAAGGAGTGCGGAAGATTGCCCGAGAGCAAAAAGGTGAGGACCAGTTGCTGGAAAGAGTGTGGGAGCAACTCCCCTCACTGGGCTCCCCGGACTCGGGCTTCTCCCCCGAGGCACTGTGGTATTTGGGCCAGATCATCCTCTGGGAAGGCTGCCCTATGCACCACAGGGTGTTGAACAGCATCCCGGGCCTGGACCCACCAGGTGCATTAGCACCACACACCCCAGTCACCACAGCCCCGCATGTCCCTGCAGGGCAGAATCCTCGAGTGAGCGCAGATGAGTGGGCACTGGGGACCAAGGATGTGACATGATGGGCCAGGGTTGATTTGCCTCTCCTTCTCTGAGCTGAGGCAGAATGGTTGGGCCCTCTGACCAGCCCAGTCACCACCTGCCCTTTGGCTCACACTGGGGCTTATTTTTGTTCCTGGTGACCTGGTAGGCTGGGTGCGTTGAGGTGTGGCTCGTTCCTGCTGCAGAGTGGAGCCGAGCTGCAGCTTCCAGGGTTCCCTTTTCTGCTCAGGCATGCCAGGCGAATGCTTGAACTTGGGGTTCACACAGTGGCCCCTCACTGTCCATAAGCAGCCGTTCCTTCATCTTTTTTTGTTCGTTTGTTTGAGATGGAGTCTCACTCTGTCTCCCAGGCTGGAACGCAGTGGCGCCATCTCGGCTCACTGCAAGCTCCGCCTCCCGGGTTCACGCCATTCTCCTGCCTCAGCCTCCCGAGTAGTTGGGAATACAGGCGCCTGCCACCACACCCGGCTAATTTTTTGTATTTTTTTTAGCAGAGGCGGGGTTTCACCGTGTTGGCCAGGATAGTCTCGATCTCCTGACCTCGTGATCCGCCTGCCTCGGCCTCCCAAAGGGCTGGGAGTACAGGCGTGAGCCACCGCGCCTGGCCATTCCTTCATCTTTTGACATTTCTGAGATGTGTGTGGTTTAAGACTTAGAAAGTGCTGAATCTGAGCATTCATTTTGACGGCCAGTTTTAAGAAGGTGTTAAACACAGCAACAAGCAGCGTCAGGCAGACCTTTGCTTCTTCCTCTGAGTGGTTCTGAATTGGTGAGTAACAGCACAGCTGGGAACACACACTGAGGACTTAGGATGTGCTGGGCCCTGCCCACTGCTTTCTGCACATTGCCTTATTTACCACCATGATCTTCCAAAAGAGGAAAGCAGAGCCCTGGCTGGGTCACACTGACCTCGAATGCTACTCCATCACCTGCTGTGCTATTCTCCCTCCCCAGAGGGACTCTGTGTGGTGGGAAGTCCGACCTAGGATCCACCTGGTCCCCATCTGTGCAGAGCCCATCATGGAGGGCCACAGTGGGGCGGCATCCAAGCAGGGCATGCTGAAGACAGAGCAGACAGAGACCCAGCAAGCCTCTAGGAGAAGCTGCACCTTGAGGGAGGATCAGGAAGCCTGGGTGCGTGGAGGGGCCGAGAGGCGGAGGAGCTGAATCTGGGCCTGTTTCAGGCAGGGGACAGTGGAGCAGGAGGCAGGAGGGCAGGAAAGAGTTTCAGGAGCTCGGAGCTCCACAGGCTGCAGGACAGAGTGCAGGACACTGGGTGAGAGGAGAGGCTGGCCGGGCTGCTGGGCTGCTGGGCTGCCACAAGTGCTCTGGAGAGGGGCCTGGGCCTGACCGAGCCCCTAACAGGCAGCGGTGGGTGCACTTGACCTGACCAGATAAGCACCATTGCCCCTTTCCAACACCTGATGCCCTCAGCATTTCAAAGCACTGGAATCAAACTGAACCAAGCCTGGACCAGCCCATTCAGGACCAGCACAGGGCTCTCCAGCAATCTTGGCAGCACTAACTTAGCGACATCGCTAGGGTCATGGGCTTGGGAAGACCATTCTTGGAGGCAGCCTGGGCATTTCCACCTGCCTTCTGGGGGACATCGAAGGCCGAGCCTGGGCCCCAGCTCCCCAGGGTAATACAAGACTGTGCATGTGGCCTTGGCTTCCCTGGCATGCCACAGCCCCGGGAGGGTGCTGAAGGGGGACTGGCCAGGCACAAGTTCCTGCTCGGTGGCACTGACCAGGACAGGGCTTGCTCAGGCCTGGAGAGTGGCACCAGCCAGCCAGTATTGGAAGTAGTTTGGTTTTGCTTTCTGTTTGCTTTTCACTTTTGTTTTGTTACTTGGAGCAGGTAGATGGTTGTTGTGGCCCCAGGTTAAGATGGTTGTGATCCCTACCCTGTACATCATCCCATATGTGCCTTGTGAGCCAGAGACCCTGGGGATCCAGGGGCCTCAGACCTTCCGATGGGGCAGCGTGTTAGAGGTGGCTCTGGTGCAATCACCCTGTCTCCCCAGCAGCAGCAAATAGTGACTTTTTTGTTATTCACTGTTAACATCTCATGGCTGGCGGAAGAGAAAGTGAGTGTATAACAGGCTCAGGGGTGGCCCTCAGATCAGCTGGGATCTGCTTGGCCCAGGCCAGATGCGCCACAGACAGATGAAAAAGAAACCGTTTCCCCTGCAAATACCCCCATGGGCCAGTCAGCTAGAGATCACAGGCCTGGCAAGGAGGGCAGTGGGTTCGGGGTTTGACCAGGAGAGAGGCACTGAAGTGAGAAAGCCAGGGGCTAGGCCAGGGCCCTCTGCACTGGGGAGATGATGCCATTTCCCCATCACCACGTTTTTGTTTTCATTATGTTAAAATACACAGCTCAGTGCCATTAGGGACATTCACGGTGTTGTGCAGCCGCCACCGTCCATCTCCAGCACTCTTCCCTTTTCCCAAACTGGAACTCTGTCCCCATGGAACAGCAACTCCACATCCCCTCCCTCAGCCCCTGGTGCCCACCCTCTACTTCTGTCTCTGTGGATTTGACTACTCCAGGGACCCCACATGAGTGGAGTCACACAGTGTTTGTCCTGTGTCTGGCTTATTTCGCTGAGCACAGTGTCCTCAGGTCTATCCATGTTGCAGCCTGTGTCAGGACCTCCTGCCTTTTTAATGGCCAAATCATATTCCATGGATGGATGGGCCCTGACCTGTCTGTTCTTCCATGGAAGAATTCTCATCACCTTTGCGTTATCTTTGTAGCCCACGTTTCTCTTCAGTAAATCCTTGATGATGATGTCATTGTCTGCTCCTCTGCCCCAGCTCTGCTAACAGAAGCCACAGAGGCTTCTTCTTCAGCTCCTCAGAATCCAGACCCAGAGGCTGGTGTGGGCCTGAGGGGTACAGCGTGTGTCCCTTTGCCCCAGGGAGTGTGGCCCGGGAGGCTTCTTGGTGCCTGCTCTGATGATCACCCATGGTGGGTGGGCTGGGGTGCTGGCCTTGTGGCCTCCCATGACACCCATGACAGTGACCACAGGTGCTGGCTTGCCTTCCTTCTAATGAGGGTGCTATCCAGGGGTGGCTTTCAAAGACTGAAGGGCAGGCACCTACCTCAGCTCATGCCCCAGTCAGCTGCTCCTCAGGTGGCTGAGGAGGGCCCGTTCCCAGGAATGATACTGCAGACAAATATAAAGGCCATCGTTCTCCTAGGTCCCTGCCTGGGGAGGTTGAAACTCAGGAAGCTGCCCAAAGTGGCTGTGCTTGTGAGCGGGGCCTTGAAGCCCAAGGATATGCAATTTTTTTTTTTTTTTTTTGAGACGGAGTCTTGCCCTGTCACTAGGCTGGACTGCAGTGTTGTCATCTTGGCTCACTGCAACCTCCGACTCCCTAGTTCAAGCGATTCTTCTGCCTCAGCGTCCCGAGTGGCTGGGATTACAGGCACGTGCCACCACACCCAGATGGTTTTTGTATTATTAGTAGAGATGGGGGTTTCACCATGTTGGCCAGGATGGTCTCGATCTCCTGACCTCATGATCCACCCGCCTCAGCCTCCAAAAGTGCTGGGATTACAGTCATGAGCCACTGCGCCTGCCCGGATATGCGAATATTTTATCCAGCAGTGAATGAAGGTGTGGGGTGCCCAGCAAGGAGCTGTAGGGGTCTCAGTCATGAGGACACAGCAGGAAAAGGACAGACGAGAATGGCAGCGTGCACATGGTCAGTGCTGCCCAAAGGCAGGGTAGGCAGGAGGATGGGATGGGATGGTGGGGGTCCCAGCAGGCTGGGGGCAGGGCACCTGCCCGCCTAGCACAGTTGGGCACAGCAAGCTGAGGGGCCAGAAGAAAACCAAAGGGTGTGGTGATTCCAGCAAACCCAAGGTCAGATTTCAGAGCAGAAAGTTGTCACTTGGAGAGCAGCAAGCGTCCATCCTGTTGATGTAGTCTAGGAGATGCTGTCACATCACCTGATACTCTGGAGTCTTTCTGAGCTAGGTTGGCATCCCATTTACCCTGTAACACCCAAAACTCCTTATGTCCTGTTCCCCACCTGGGCATTGTGCGTGGGCTGGGGACGGGAAAACTCGGGCAGAGCAGAGACACAGAGGGGGCGTCTGGTAGAGACTGCGTGAGGAGCCCCCCAGGAGAACCGTGGGATGCCGGGCAAGTCTGCAGTGCTGCGCTCTGAAGCCAGTCAGCCACAGACACATGGGTTTCCAAGCGAAGCTCCCTCCCCATGTGTTGGAGGTCACAGCCACCCTCCCTGTCATGCCTCCTTTCACCCTCCCAGCTGGGCCGGGTCCCCAGTCAGAGGCAGAGGTGAGCACAGTCTTGGGAAGCAACCTACGGTCCACCCCCACTGCTCACCCCCGCCTTTACAACTGCGTGCGCTTCAGCCCTGGGAGGCCTGATTCTCACAGAGCTAGAGCTCCTTAGTGGTCCTGGGACTCAGCTCTCCTGGGTCCTGGTCCTCAGCTCTCCTGGGTCCTGGTCAGGACCCCCATCCCAGTCCTGTGTGCATTTGGGAACCAAGTCCTTAGGGCTTGAGTCTAAATGGTCCTTCCATAACAAAGCTGATTCTGGCACCAACAGAGAAACTGCCTCAGATGAAGAGTGTAAGCACCCGAAGGGACCCCTAGGCCTGTCCTGACCCTCCCACCCCCGCTATCGGCCCAACTTGTGTCCCTTTCCTGGAAGAACTGCTTCCAGCAGCCACTGTGCTATGCTTCCTCCTGGCTCTGCCCTGCACCCCCAGAACAGCCCCTGGGCTTACGGGGGACACTAGTCTCTGGGCTTCTACAGCCGATCAAGCTGCTGGCCCCACCCTCCCAAGCACTGGAGGAGGCACTCGTTGTGTGGGCCCCGGCCCCTCCATGTCTGATGGAACTGCTCTGCTTTCCCTACAGTCCCTGAGGTTCTGCAGCTCAGCGATGCCCTGCGGGACGACATCCTGCCCGAGCTTGGGGTGCGGTTCGAAGACCATGAAGGTGGGTGAGCCCTTGCTGTTTGCTACGAAGTTACCAGGAGCTTGGAGAGGTGCCACAAGGAGAGCTCCCAGGGCTGGGCTGAGGCTCATGCATCATGATTGTTGATGCAGAATCCCAAAGTGGCAGCCCCATGGGTCCCCCGGCGCCATTCCCACGCTGGCCAGCCTGGCAGGGGCAGGGGAGCACCCCGTAGCTCCTTCTCACTGCCACGTGTGGTGGCGTCACCTCCCCTGTGCGTCATCTCCCCTCGAGGCCTGGCTGCCCACTGCCCGTGTTGCTGCCGCCTCTGATGCTCCCAGCTAAGGAAACTAGCCTGTATCCTGTACACAGTCAACAAATTTCATGCTTGTCCTCCCACTTTTTGGAGGTTTTTTTGTTCCACAGAAAATTAATTTTTTTGTTTTTTATTTTCAATTTTTATT
Organism: Symphalangus syndactylus; assembly: GCF_028878055.3. NCBI lineage: Eukaryota > Metazoa > Chordata > Mammalia > Primates > Hylobatidae > Symphalangus > Symphalangus syndactylus. The sequence continues at coordinate 100,325,853 of NC_072423.2, forward strand.
TATTTATTTATTGAGACAGAGTTTCGCTCTGTTGCCCAGGCTGGAGTACAGTGGCACGATCTTGGCTCATTGCAACCTCTGCCTCCCGGGTTCAAGTGATTCTCTTGCCTCAGCCTCCCGAGTAGCTGGGATTACAGACACCCGCCACCACGCTCGGCTAATTTTTGTATCTTTAGTAGAGATGGGGTTTCACTGTGTTGACCAGGCTAGTGTCAAACTCCTGACCTCAAGTAATCTGCCCACTTCGGCCTCCTAAAGTGGCATGAGCCACCATGCCCGGCCTTATTTTCAATTTTTATGGATACATAATAGTTGTACATACTTATGGGCTATGTGTGATATTTGGATACATGCGTATGATGTATTATTATCAAATCTAGGTAACTGAGATGTCCATCACCTCAAGCATTTATCATTTCTTTGTGTTATGAACCCTCCAATTCCACTCTTCCACTCTGCCCCTGGTAATTTTAAATCTCAGATGACATGTCATATTTTCCTACTCCTGGCTGGCAAGACCTTCCTACCTTCTCATTACAAAATGTTCTCACCAGGTGTGGTGGCTCATACCTGTATCCTAGCACTTTGGGAGGCTGAGGTGGGCGGATTACCTGAGCTCAGGAGTTCAAGACCAGCCTAGGCAACATGGTGAAACCCCGTCTCCACTAAAATACAAAACATTAGCTGGGTGTGGGCTACTCGGGCAGCTGAGGCACGAGAATTGCTCTAACCCAATAGGCAAAGGTTGCAGTGAGCTGAGATCATGCCACTGCACTCCAGCCTGGATGACAGAGCAAGACTCTGTCTCAAAAAAAAAAAAAAAAAAAAAAAAAAAATCACACACACACAAACCAAAATGTTCTCCTGTGCTTCACCGCTGCTATGGAGGTTTTTGTTTGTTTTTCTCCAGTGGGCCCTCGCTCTGACTGGGCAGCATGGCATGGTCTGGGCAGGGCAGGGCAGGGCTGGCCCTGCAGTGGGGATGGCCCACAGAGTCCAGCCTCTTCTCACACGCAGTTTATTTTGCAGGACTGCCCACAGTGGTGAAACTGGTAGACAGAAACACCTTATTAAGAGAGAGAGAAGAAAAGAGACGGGTGAGTAAAGTGAAAATGACTTAAGCTTGATATTTGTTGAAAATGTAAAAACCATTGCGATTATTACATAGTTTACTTTTTAAGCATTGATGTTTACACTTTTATTAAAATCCCAGTATTTATAAATGTCAGAAAGAAAAATTTAGTATCTTCTAATGAAGGACCTCTTTTAAAAAGATTATTCCCTCAGTTTAAGTGAAAACTAGTCACTTTTAGCAAACTGTGAAGCCGACATGTTTTTTTTTTGAGACGGAGTCTCACTCTGTTGCCCAGACTGGAGTGCAGTGGCACGATCTCCACTCACTGCAACCTCCACTTCCCGGGTTCAAGCGATTCTCCTGCCTCAGCCTCCCGAGTAGCTGGGACTACAGGCACGCACCACTGTGCCCAGCTAATTTTTGTATTTTTTTAGTAGAGATGGGGTTTCACCATGTTGGTCAGGCTGGTCTCGATTTCCTGACCTCATGATCCACCCACCTTGGCCTCTCAAAGTGCTGGGATTACAGGCTTGAGCCACCGCGCCCAGCCCGAAGCTGACATGTTAAGATCCCAGATCCCGGCGCGTGTCACTGATGCATCTCCACCTTCTATTCCCAGCATACTCCCCACCTGCACCCCACAACACCCCCAGGATCAGGGATGGCCCAGGTTCCTCGGTGCCCAATAGGAGAGAAGAACAGGAACAAAAATGCAATGTCAGAACCTCTGGGCACAGCGCATGGGGTACCCTGGGATGCAGGCAGCAGGATGAGAGGCACCTGGGCCCCCAGTGCACACCATGGGAGGTGGGCCATGGGGGCTGTTGCCATCAGCAGGTGGGTCCCCAAGAGGCTTAAAGCAGGAGACCGCCGTGGAGGGTGAGTTTGGATGCCACAGCTCTCAGGAAGGAGGCTCTGAGAGGAATTGAGGAAGGAGAATCGACAGGGTAGGTGATTGATAGATGGGATGTGCAAGGTCAGGGAAGGCATCTATGCCCAGCCCTGCACTGGCCCAAGGCACGAGGGGAGAGCTCATGCCAGATACCCCTAAGTGTGGGTGGCTGGAGTTTGCAGTGCTTTGGAGAAATAACAAACTGGAACTCTGGGGAAAGCTCTAGACAGTGGTGAGTGGTCTGCAGGTCCATTCTGGTTGGCAGGTTGGGAAGAGCTGGGCATGCCCTGTGAGGTTGGCTGGTGTGACTGCCTCATCAGGGCCCCTCCCCATTCCATCCCAGTCTCTCACCTAGCCTTGGGTCTCGCCTGCCGTGCTGTGCTGTGAGGTGGCCTAGTGCTGGCTGTGCAGACACCCTGGCTTGCTGCACTCCCTGGCAGAGTGCTCAGAAGCAGGAAGCAGAAAAGAGGAGCGCCGGGGTGGCCCGGCCAGAGCCTCACAGGCCTTGCACTCTTTGTGCTGGCCTTTCCACTGGCCACCTTGGCTGTGGCTTGTGACTTCTAGTAGCTCCTGTTTCCCAGCCAAGGGACTCTTACCTCACCAAGCTGCTGCAAGAAGGCATCCCCAGGCCCGAGACACCATGGGGGAGGGGTCCTGCCTCTCCCTATACCATTCCCACCAGCACATAAACACATACTAACTTTTAAAGGGAAAAAGCAGAAATCCTGAGCACTGTGTCTCTGGTTCCTCCAAGCTCAGTGCCCAGCTCTTCCTCCACCTCAGCCCCTTTCCCTCAGCCAGCCCTGCTCTCCCTCCATCTACCTCGAAAGAGCTCCATCCTGTTGGCCCCAGCCCCATCCTGAGTCTCTGAGACCTTTGTGCCTTCCTGGTTTCTTTTCCCCAGCTCTGTGTGCGGCACCTCCCCAGGAGACCTTATCTGGTCCTGCAGCTTCTCCACCATCTATCATGTACCCGGTGGCCCAAAAACAGTTGTGCCCAGCTGCCTACCTGATAGCTCCACTGGGCCAGGAAGCATCTGAAACCTAGGCTGTCCAAAGGAAATGTGATTTTCAACTCCCCAAACTTGTTCCTCCTTCCTGCCATGGAGGACATGCCTACCTGATAGCTCCACTGGGCTGGGAAGCATCTGAGACCTAGGCTGTCCAAAGGAAAGGTGAAAATGTGATTTTCAACTCCCCAAACTTGTTCCTTTTCCATCAGTGGAGGGCATGTCTGTTCGTGCAATGGCTCAGGCCAGAACCTCCCAAAGCAACCAAAGGCCTCCCTCACCGGCACCCAGCCTGCTGGCTCCACTAATAAGCTCTCCCTGCAGCATCAGACTGCCCTCACCCCTGCTTGGATGCTGCCCGCTGGTTGGAGTGGGCTCTGGTCTCCTCACCTAGCCCCCAAGGCTGCCCTCCGCCCACCATCCCCATCCTGCCCTGGGGCTCTTGCTCCTTCCCAGGTACCCGAAGACCCACTCAGGGTAACCCTCACAGTGCTGTCCTGGTCATCGCCTGACGGATCCTCTCTCCTTGGGCCAGGCTCACCATGCTGGTCCATTTCTTCATGTTAGTGGTGCCTGGATCTTTTAGCATTGGTTCTGTTTGTCTGCCTGCTGCATACCTTTGCATCTAGGGCAGGGCCAGGCACTCAGGGATGCCGCTGAGGATCCCCAAAGGGAATGGAAGAGGGTCGGTGTGCTGCCCAGCACATGGGCTTGTCTCCCCACAGTGGGGAGGGCCTGGTCAGAGTTCAGCCCTCCGTGCCAGGCCCTAGGAAAGGGGCTCGTTTTGCTAAACCTCTGACTCCGAGAGACCCAGCAGCCTGAGGCAGCCCTGTCTCATCTGGCTCTGTATTGCCCCTCCAGGTTGAAGAGGAGAAGAGGAAGAAGAAAGAGGAGGCGGCCCGGAGGAAACAGGAACAAGAAGTAATGCACTTTGTTTGGGAGTGAGGGCACTCCTGGGCAGGCGTGCACCCTGACCCCATGCCCTGTGGCTCTCTATGCCTCCGTGGACCTTAGCCAGGCCCCTGCAGACCCTCGCAGAAGGAGCTCCGCTTTCTGCCTCCACCACCCAAGGACTGCCAGGCCCTTCTCACATGGGGTGCAGGGAAGGCCTGGCCAAGGGGAAGGCTGTGCCATGTGGTCACAAGCTCCAAGACAGCGTTTATAGACTTATTACTATTAGGGTTTCTAGTAAGCTTTCCACTATTCCTGTAGAAATAACATCTGGTTTAATTTTAAATTCCTTGTATGTTCCCTCCACCTTGGCTTTCCCCTTCCCGTCTTTCATAGCACTCTGAATCTGAGGGCTTGGAAGCAAGTTGAGGGCTGGAGGTATGAGCAGATGTCGTTCACAGTGTGGAGCCCCAGGTGCTGCTCGGTGGCAGTGACTGTGCCGTGTTGCGTGTTCTAGGCAGCAAAGCTGGCCAAGATGAAGATTCCCCCCAGTGAGATGTTCCTGTCAGAAACCGACAAATACTCCAAGTTTGATGAAAATGTAAGCATGTAAGCATCCTTCTCTTCCATTCAGAACTTTATTAGACTGCATTAAATTGGGAGAACAGGAATTTTCAACCTTGGACAAGCAGATTTTCTGTCTGTAGAAAATTTGGAATCAAATCTGACACCTGCTTTAGGTCCAGGGCCTCGTGGCCCAACTACTGAGCTCCTTCCACAGCCCAGGCAGCTAGGCAAGCCTGTGCCAGGGCCCCCTCCACTGGCATGGCGAGCTCTGGTCCCCAGCCCTGGGAGTTGTGGCCCCAGGCCCTCACAAGCTGGCTGAAGTGCCATGGCACAGATAGGCCTCCTACCTCCAGGCTCTTCCTTCGTCATAGCAATTCACAGCCACTGCCTCCAAACCTCTAGGCCCCTCCCTGCTGGCATTTGGATGTGTTTGCTATGTACCTTTGGGCCAGCTATGTCAGAACTCAGCCATGGGTAGGCTCTGAGGGGCACAGTGCCCCTCACCTTACCAGGAAGCACCCCAGACTCTGGTCGCCCCTCTCCCATTCTTAGCTGCTAGAGCCAGCACTGCCAGATCAGTGCGCTGGCTCCACAGCAGGGTGGTGACTGAATGTCCAAGCAAGAGGACATGGCTGCATCAGGGAGATGCACATTTTGAGACAGGAGGGCAAAGAAAGGGGAGTTGGGGTTACCCAGGTGCAGAGGAGACCAATAGCCGCTGTGCTCTGGCTTTTCAGGGTCTGCCCACACACGACACGGAGGGCAAAGAGCTCAGCAAAGGGCAAGCCAAGAAGCTGAAGAAGCTCTTCGAGGCTCAGGAGAAGCTCTACAAGGAATATTTGCAGATGGCCCAGAATGGAAGCTTCCAGTGAGGGGGCACGGGACTGACTTTTTAAACCATTGTGGACTAGTGGCTCCTGTCTGCCTCAGTGACAACGCCCCAGTGCTCCAATCATGTTTACAGTCACCCTTGGGTCCTAAATTAAGAGTTGTGTTCATGTAGGTTCATGTTGTCGTTGGCTCTGAGACATTGATAATAAATTTTTCTGAACAGTGAGACCCTCTCTGTCTTGTTCTGCATGTTCAGCACTTGGCAGGAGGCCTGGTGGCCAGCCAGGGCCGCTTGGTCAGCAGGTCACAACTTAGGTGCTTGGGTCAGTTGAGCTGCTTCAGCTGGCCGAGGAATTTCTCCCCCATGCTGATGGCTATCGGCTAATCTCTGGTGTGTGGGCACATTTGGAGGTATTTGAGTAGGAAAAAGACAGGCTCAGACTGGCAGAGCCTGCTGAGCCCTAGACAAAGGCCGCTCAGTCTGCCCTCGGGTTCTGATGAATAAACACACTGCAGGTTTTCCTAGAGCCATTCCATACTGGGCAGCAGCACAGCGAGTGGCTCAGCAGGCAGGCCCCTGGCTAGCTGCCCAGAACTGCCGTTGGAGACAGCAAGTCCAGGATCTGCATGGCTAATGGGTGAGATGTGGGGGTGGTCTCAACACAGCAGGGGCCTTCTGTCCCCAGTGCCCAGTGTTGTCCTTGCCACCCTGCCTCCACAGTTGGTTCACCTGGACTAAGAATCACCACCCAGACGCGAAGGTGCTTACCCATCCTTGGCTGAGGAGGGCGTAAGCAGAAGCCAGAGCCTGCTTCATGCCTGCGGAAGCTGGTGCCAGGCCATATCCATCGGGACAAAAGACAGTCATTGGTGCTGTGGACAGCCAGGGAGGGACACTCCATCCAGTGCACGTGGATGGTGGCAGCAGCCCCAGCATGGGGAGTGTGGCAGTGTTGGGTTGTGGTGCGCCAATTCTTTGTCCTTGCCCTCCGCATATGCATGCTGTTTACTGCAGTAGTGTGTGACACAGCAAAAGGCTGGAACCAGCCTGTCTGTGCATCAGCAGGGTGCTTGGCACAGCTTGAGAGCACCCACCCAATTTTGCAGGGAGCACTAAGGTTATAAATCAATGAGGACAGTCTCTGGGTATTGATAGGTCTGACTTTGAACCTTGTCAGTGTTTTATATATAAAAAAATTTCAACCAGCAAGAAAGAAAAGTCCCTCAAACAAAGTAAAACAAACATGTTCCAGTTATCTGTTGCCACTTAACAAATCACCCCAAAACTTCAGGGCTGAAAACAACAACGATCATGTTAATAACTCATGGCTCTGGATTGACTGGGCTCAGCTGATTGGTTTTCAGTTGCAGGCAGATGGAGTCATCTCTAAGTTTGTGCCTGGGTCCCATACTAGGGCTGCTTGGGCACCTTTTATCTCTGTGTGGTCTCTCCAGCTTGGCGGCTTCAGAGTGGCTGATTTCTGTTGCAGCACCCTATAGCTCCAAAGGTGCAAGTCCTGAGAGAGAGAGAGACAGGAACTATATGGCCTTTTAGGATCTAACCTCGGAGGTCATGTCCTGACTTCCACCGTCCTCCCTAGTGGAGGCCGTCACAAGACCCACCCACATTCGTGGGGAGGGGGAGGCATAGACACTACCCTGTGATGGGCATTACTGGGTTCCAGAAGGGATGGGAGATACTACTGCTGCTATTTCAGAAAGTACCATGTGGCACAAAAACATAAATTGGCAACCTCAAGAAAAGAACTTCAACTTTCTGAGAATTGGCCATTTTTTGCTACACATCTTTAATGGGGTATCTTCTAAGGTCAAAAAAAGTGCAGAAAAGTCAAACAATTCAATAGTTTTGTTGTTAGTAGTAACACTGGCATTGTAATTTTCAAACCCTATATGCCAAGACAAATAAGATCACTGACACCCAGGCTGGAGTGCAGTGAAGCAATCTTAGCTCACTGCAACCTCTACCTCCCGGGTTCAAGCTATTCTTCTGCCTCAGCCTCCCAAGTAGTTGGGACCACAGACACCCACCACCATGCCCAGCTAATTTTTGTATTTTTAGTAGAGATGGGGTTTCACCATATTGGCCAGGCTGGTCTTGAACTCCTGACCTCAAGTGATCCGCCCGCCTCAGCCTCCCAAAGTGCTGGGATTACAGGCGTGAGCCACTGCGCCCAGCCTAGCAATCAAGTTTTTAATGTTTAATGTAAGAGGATAAATACCAAAGAAGTCAAGGAAAATCACCTATTAAATACGAATTAGAAAAAACAATATGAAGTAACTTGTGATTTTAAAAAGTAGATTGTTTCCTGGCTGTGTAGATGGGAAGGGTGGAGAAGCAAGGCAGCCCTGGTGGCAGTGAGCAGTCCCAGCCCCGATCTGGGCCTCTAAACCCCATCCCCCCACCCCCTGGAGAAATGGCCAGTTCCAGGTCTGCAGCAGCAGGAGTAGCTGAGCCCAGGCACTCTTGTGCCCCAAAAGGGGAGCTTTTGAACACCAGGAAGTCAGGTCAGAAGGACACTGGACAAGCTAGTGACACATAGCAGCTGGGTGGTATGTGTCAGGGGCATTCTGCTGGGTGGAAAAGCCACCCCTGAAAGGTTGCATGCCATGTGATTCCATGTAGATAACATTCTCAAAATCCAAGCGGTAGGAATAGAAAACAGATGGTGGTAGCTGGGGTTAAAGATGGTGGGGGGCAGGTGGAGGGGAGTGACTGCACAGGGACAGCAAGAGGTTGGGTTGGTGGGGAGAGCACTTCTGTGTTCTCGTTGCCATGGTGATCACACAAATCTGCATGTGTGATAATGTAGAGTCACATTGTACCAATGTCAGTCTCCTGTGTTGATCTTGAACTCTGGCCAGGCAAGGTGTGACCATCAGGAAACAAATTTTGCAGTTTTCTGGGAACCTATAATTACTTTAAAATAAGGCTTCAGGAGTTCCTACTGGCTTAGTTTGGGACAATTAGGAATTGAGAGCACACACACCCTCTCCTAAAACACAGATGGCCAGACAGGACTGAGCACGCTGTGTGGGTCAGGCCTCAACCATGCACTGGTCGGTCACCTCTGAGGGGTTTTTATGTTTTTTGTTTTAATTAGATTTTTTGTTTGGTTTTGTTTGTTTGTTTTGAGATGGAGTCTCGCTCTGTCGCCCAGGCTGGAGTGCAGTGGTGCGATCTCGGCTCACACTGCAAGCCCCGCCTCCCGGGTTCACTCCATTCTCCTGCCTCAGCCTCCGCAGTAGCTGGGACTACGGGCGCCCGCCACAACGCATGGCTAATTTTTTTGTATTTTTAGTGGAGACGGGGTTTCACTGTGTTAGCCAGGATGGTCTCGATCTCCTGACCTCATGATCTGCCCACCTCGGCCTCCCAAAGTTCTGGGATTACAGGCGTGAGCCACCGCGCCCGGCCTCTTTTTTGTCTTTTTGAGACAATGTCCCCCTCTGGTTACCCAGGCTGGAGTGCAGTGGCCCAATCTCTGCTCACTGCAGCCTTGACCTCAGGGGCTCAGGTAATTCTCCCACCTCAGCCTCCCAAGTAGCTGGTATTACAGGCCTGAGCCACCACACCTGAGTAATTTGTTGTTGTTGTTGTTTTTGGAGCAGGGGAAGGGTGCTCTATGTTGCCCAGGCTGGACTTGTTGCCTCTGCCTCCCAGAGTGCTGGGTTTACAGGACTGAGCCACGGCGCTCCGCATTAATTTCTTTTTAGAGATTAGGTTTCACTATGTTGCCCAGGCTGGACTTGAATTTCTGGGCTCAAGGGATCCTCCTGCCTCAGCCTCCCAGCTTACCTCTGAGGTTTATAACCGACGCTATGTTCTTAATCCCTCAACCAGGAACCTTTAGATGGTTTCAAATTTTCCCCATTACAGGAATAACTTGCTAATAACAATAATAATTAGCAATGGTTTCAAAAGTAACCTCACCCCAAAAAAGAGAACGTTTCCGAAAAAAATGCACATTAGGCTTGAAGACCCCCAATGGCATGGTTGAACATGGAAATAAACCAGCCTTAAAAGTCCCAGCGTAGGGGTTATTTTCCAATCAAATCGGATGCCTTTCTACAAAATGTGATGTGGAGAGGCTGGGGCTGGTACCTTCACCCCAGCCCAGAGGGCACCATGAGAGGGAGAACAGGGCGGGCGAAACGGGCCAGCTCCTCCCCAGCCCTCTGCCCTGCTCTGCTTCAGGGGCCTGATCTGAGGGCCCAGTGCGCACTGCTTTTCCTCCTTGTCCGACAGGGTCTCCCGCAGGCCAGAACTAGGCTGCTGGGACACTACGGGGCTCAGGGCGTGGGGGAAGACGCAGGAAGTGGCTAGTCCCGTCGTGTCCGCGGAGGTGACCCAGCCCCGACCTCTTCGCAGAGGAAGTGTTCTCCAACCCGGGACCTGGGGGATGAGCAAGGGTTGTTAGACTTAGGTCCCAACCACTAACGAGGCTGGTTGAAAACGGCTCCCAGGCGGAGGGGCCCCCCGCGACGTTCTCAAGGAATAGCGCGAGGGGACGACACGGGAGGTGGGTTTCTCACATCAGCGGGCGCACGGAGTGCTGGAAGCACCGACCCGCCGCGGACGGGATTGAACTAGGGAACTGGGAGGGCGCAGGAGATAAAGACGGCCGGGGCCCACGGAGAGGGGTGGTGCCCAGTGTCCCGCGAGGATGTGGTGCCACCCGGGGAAGGTCCCGGGAGCGCGGACCCGGGCCCGCCCGGAACCACACACGCGGTCTCCACCTCGCCCCGCCCCGTTTAAAGAGGCGGAGGAACGCAGGGCGCGCGCCGCGCGGAGGAATATTTGCATACGGCGCGCCGTTTCTTCGGAGGTTTCTGATTGGTTGCCGTCTGCGGCGCGAAGCGCAGTTGACTTGCGCTGCGCTCGCCCAATCGCAGCTCGTCTTGCTCGCGGAGAGAGGAGCTAGGAGCCTCGGCCAATGGGAGCCGGCGTTGTTGGAGGCCACGGCGGCGCAGCCCCAAAGTGAGCGAAGCTACGGTCGCCGCCACTGCCCCAGGAGGCGTGAGGTGCGGAGACACGGGTGCTGGGCCGGTAACGGCATGCTGGGGAGGGCGGCCGGGCCCGGACGGGCGGGAGGGGCCGCGGGTCCGGCGCGGGCGCGGCGGGCGGCCATCTCTGGAAGCCGCGGAGCGGTGGGGCAGGGGCGGGGCCGCGTTCTCGTCAGGGCAGGCAGCGGCGGCCGCGGCGGGGCCTGGGGCTTGGGGCCTGGAGCCCGGGCCTGGGGCGCTGGTGAGCGGCCCCTCCCAACTCCCGGCGCGCCTCGCCCGGCTGCCCGCCTCAGTGAAGGTCAAAGCGCTTTGTTTTGCGCCACGGGCGGCCTCCTGGGCGGCGGCCCCGCGGAGGAGGCGAAGACGGCGAGAGGCGGCGGCCGCTCAAATCTCCCGCTAGCCCGGCCCGCCCCGCGTGCGGGGGCTGTGGCGGTTACACGGCCGAGCGCGCCGGGGCGTTCAGGCTTCCCATTTTTAAGGTGGAGACGTCCAGGACCTCTTTATTAGATGTTTAGGAATTTGAGTTTTTCCGTAGGGCGATTGTCATCGTGAGCCTCTGTGGGGTCAGGCTGGGCTAACTGGGATTTTGATGTCAATTTGGTGTGACCGAGGGCATGTCTGACGGGGAAGAAAGTCCTTGGCGTTGCTTCTTAGCTGTTGGGAGCTGTGCGGTGCGAGCGAGATGGGCGGCGTGCGCTCCCCGAGGACTGGCCTTAGACTAGTTACTCACGGGACTTGGTTTCCCAGCCAAGGTGGGCAGCAAGTCTGTTTACTATTTAAAACCGTCTTTCACAAGGGAAAAGCAAAATCTCCAAAAAAAAAAATTGTACATGTTATGGATGAGAAAGTGCCATGCTTTTCTTTCAGGTCAGAGATGGTGGAAGAGGTCACATTTGTATTTTTTTGACCTGACCAGAGTCTTTGTTTTTTTCCATTTTCCCCTTCTGAATGCTTTCCGTTCACCCCAGCGAAGGATGGCCTGGTCTTGATAAGACTTTCCACCGTCCAGTTCTCTAAGTCTGATTGCGGGGCAGGAGGCAGACATGTTTAGGGTCCAGTAAAGGGGACTCCAGCCTTAGGACCTTTAGACCCTAACGTGTGTGTCACATCACCTGCCTGGGTGACTGTGCGCTCCTCTGGCAGGAAGGTCCGCCATTTCATTATGTTCTCGGAGGAATCGTCGGGGCACATTCGTCTGTGCTTTGGTTCGCATCCCCCAGTCTGTATTATTTTTCCTGTAGTAATCCGTGCCTTATCCTCCTGCATTAGGTATACGGTATAAAAATAGACTTTTAAAAATTCTCTTACCTTAAAAATATACAAATATGTAGATTAGGTTGTTGGACCTTAAAGGTAAGTCTTTGTAAGTTACTGCCTTCCTGTAATAGTAACTATACCTCTAAATGACTAATACCTGCACTGCGCACCAGGGACTCCTTCAGCCTGTTTGCGTGTGTTAACTCATTTCATAATCTAATAACCTGTGAGATAGCTGCTATTGTTTTTCCATTTAACTACTCTGGAAGCTGAGGCCCTGGGGGGTTAGGTATAATGACTTGTCCGAGGTGACAAAGACCCAGGCAGTTTTAACTGTACCCAAGGTTACTGCTTCTGTAGAGGGAATGAAAGAAGTTTTAATGAGAAATTGTTTTCATCATTATATTAAGCTTAACTGAACTCTAGCTTACGTGGTTTTGAGCTGGTTGATCATTTCCATCTCAAAATTATCTTATTCCACAGAATGCCAAATGCCTCCTATAGTAGAATTTTGAGATTCAGACTGGGATGAGCAATTGCTAATGGAATAAATAATATGCAAATATAAAATAAAGTTCAGAGAAAGGAACGTGGTGATAGAATGGTGAAGTGTTCCAAAGATAAAATAAGTGACTACAGAGAGAGAAAATTAGTTATTTAGTAGTAGTTCACAAGTTTACTTAGAGATATTTTTACTAGAATTTCAGGGCCTTATGATGTGATTTTTATGAACCATTTTAACATGTTACTGCTGTCTTAAATAGCTGTTATTACATATCCAATTGCAGTCTTTTTTTTTCCTGGTTGAGCAGTGTTACTGCTTCTGAATGTCTGCAGTTATTTGTGCGTATGTGTTAGTATCTTAACACTTTTGTGAATTTTGTTGTGTAAGCTTTAAATCCGGTACTGTTTTTCAAAATGGATATGGAGTAGTCATTGGAGAAATTGATTGAATTCTTTGCAGTAGCAAATAAATTTTAATCATTTTTAAGTTTGATAACCTTGGTAAACTGAATTCTGAAAAGTTTACACGTATTTTAGGATGTCCTCAAAATGTACAGGGCATTGTGTTTTGCAAATTAGCCGTTTAGCCATCAGATTCTTCTGTAGAATTTTGATCTTTTTGCCCATATGAGAGGTAGTTCTTATTTGTATGGAGGTTAAGTACCTGCGGTTGGGATGTGTTCATTACCACTTTACAGTATAAATTTGAACTTGAAACTGAAATGAAAACTTTTCCGTTAACCTGTCAGAGTTTTTAGTAGCCTCTTGTTACTGACTGCATGTTAATTCCCTTTGTTAGCTATTCGCAGCTAAGTGTGGGGACTGAAATCTTTATTTTGTTTTCCTTCTTTTGAGCAGTTGATAGTCTCTGGCATCAGGAGGAGGTGACCTCAAATATATATGTATATATAGTAGTGCTTTTCTTCCTTCCCTTTAGTTGTCTGCAGTTTAAAAATTATTGTGATAAGTTTATGTTGTACTTCCAAAAATGTTGCCAAAGAGCCTATATTTTTCAGTTTGTTTTGGAAGAAAAACACTTTGTGGGCAAGAAGGTGATTTAAATTCCTGAGGGCCTAACAGGCGTCAGCTGTGTGTGAAATAGGCCGGTGCTGTTACTGCTTGAAACCATGATGGTTTATATTTGAATAAGACAGCAGAGATGAGCTTGTTGGGAGTTTGGCCTGAGATTGCTAGCTAAGGAATGCTTGCTTTTTTGCTTAAAGGGAAATGTGTTTTAGGCATCCAGAGTAAAAAGCTGATATTACTTGGTTTGATTCTTCGACCACTATGGTGATAGGAAGTAGCTGATCTCTGCAGGAAACTGCTGTTACCCGGCCTCAGCTGAATTTTTGTGGGACCTCTTGAGGTAAGCAAATTTATGCCTCCTGAAACTATAGTTGTAAGGTTTGTCTTTGAGCATATAGTAATGGAAAACTCTTATCAATAGGTAGATAGTAAATAATTTTGTATTTGGCTGCTATGAAATTTTTAAGAAATAGTTTGTGGTGATGTAAATTTGTTTTCATCTGGCAGTCATTGGTTTTCCACCCTGCCGTCTTAAGAGAGAACAGGGTTGCTTTACTTTGTTTGCCAGAGCTTTACATTTTGCATTTAGTAACAGAGGCATTGTGTTTTTGTAGTATGAAAACAACGAAAGATCACTTTGTGAACTTTACTTTTTGATTTTGACCACTTGCTGTGTAGCCTTAAATTTCTTACGAGTATCCCCTGTTAACTGTTAAAAACGAAATGTATGTTCATTTCATGTCCTTGGGACTTTTAAAAATAAACTGTGCATTATCCGGAAAATCCTGTTCAAAAACAAGATGAGATGATTTGTTTAATTTGTGGTAGAAAGAATGTACACTTTTATGTGCAGAGGTTTTAAGTATAATAATTAAAATAGTACTTGTTTACTCAGTTACTGAAAAGTAGCTTTCAGTGATTTGCATCTGTTTACTTATTCATGAGCATCTTCTGTGTGCTGGGCACAGTTCTAGATACTGGGGCCTCCCGCTGAATAAAACAGAAGTCTTTGCCCTTGTTTGTGCTATGGGAGACAGACGAACAAGTTAAATGGTGGCAGGTGCTTTTGAGAAACAGTGGAGAGGAGTGGGGACTTTGGTGGTTGCAATTTGAAATAGGTAGAGAGGGAAGTGCCTTACTGACAAGATGACAAGATCTTTTAATATGTACTGGATTAAGAAGTTAGCCTCATTGAGTTGTATACTAATGAACTGCCCAGAAAAGAAGGGTGGAGGAGATGGGAGTGCAGCAGTGAAGACTGCTGCGCCACAAGTAAAATGTAGTGTTTTGGTTAAGGAAAGGAAATCATTTTTTACTTTCTTCTTGAAACTGCAGGGCTTGGCACCCCACAAGTCTCTGAAGAGGTAGTCTGCTGCTGTTTGGAGACAGGTATTTCAGTAGATCTGGTAACCAAACATGAATGACTAAGGCAGTGTCTCTCCCCTGTGTCTTCAGAAACTGCTTGAGATGTGTGCGTGCGGTCCCAGACACCATGCGTGCTGCGTACTGGTAACACAGAGACAAGCTGTCATTTGGTAGCAGTGAGTTAAGCAAAGATTTCTTGGCAACCAGTCTCATCCCAAGTCTATTGCTGGGTCTGGGACTTCTGTATTGAGCAAGTAGACAGGGTCCCTGCCCTCGTGGAACTTGTTCTTCAGTGGGCAAACATGTATTATTCATTGCTTTTTTTTTTTTGAGATGGAGTCTTGCTCTGATACCCAGGCTGGAGTGCAGTGGCACGATCTCGGCTCACTGCAGCCTCTACCTCCCAGGTTCAAGCAATTCTCCTGTCTCAGCCTCCCAAGTAGCTGGGATTACAGGTGCTCACCACCACACCTGGGTAATTTTTGTATCTTTTTAGCAGAGACAGGTTTCACCATATTGGTCAGGCTGGTCTCGAACTCCTGACCTCAGGTGGTTTGCCCACCTGGGCCTCTCAAAGTGCTGGGATTACAGGCGTGAGCCACCATGTCCAGCCTATTCATTGCTTTTAAACATTATCATGGCCCTGGCATGGTGGCTCATGCCTGTAATCACAGCACTTTGGGAAGCTGAGGTGGGCAGATCACCTGAGGGTCAGGAGTTTGAGACCCTCTCCAGCCTGGGCAACAGAGTGAGACTCCACCTCAAAAAACAACAACAACAACAACAAAAGCACAAAACATTATGGAAAGTTTAACAACATGATTAACTTCTGCTCCTGGAGAGTGGTAATGATAGACTGGATCAGGAGTCTACTGGCCTGGGCAATAGAAATGAAATCTGGACTGTCTCAGGGCTTTGTATAATCACCAGGTTTTGTGGGTGGGGATGTTGGGGTGTCCTACAGGGGTATCTTGATTCCTTCTGAGAACAGATCATTTCTTTGTCCCTTCTGATGTCCTAATCTAAAACATCCAGTACTCCTGGAGGATTTGAACCTGTGCCCAATGGCTGGTCAGACTCCCTGTTGGATTGAGAATGTTGGATTGCCATTCCTCAGACTGAATGTGGGCCAAGCAGTTGTGCTTTAGAAATTTATCTTAGAGGCCGGGTGCGGTGGCTCATACCTGTAATCCCAGCACTTTGGGAGGCTGAGGCAAGTGGATCACCTGAGGTCGGGAGTTCGAGACCAAGCCTGGCCAACGTGGTGAAACCCTGTCTCTACTAAAAATACAAAAAAAAAAAAAAAAAAAAAAAATTAGCTGGGCATGGTGGTGGGCACCTGTAATTCCAGCGACTTGGGAGGCTGAGGCAGGAGAAACCGGGAGGTGGAGGTTGCAGTGAGCCAAGATCGCGCCACTGCACTCCAGCCTGGGCAACAAGTGCGAAACTATCTCAAAAAAAAAAAAAAAAATTATTACCATCCCTAATTTTGTAGGATTTATAGGATGTAAGGAAATTATAAGGAGTCTTGTGAAAACATTAATTACATTTGAATTAATTTTAATCCTTCAGTTATCTCCCATAAAGACATTGAGGACCTTTGAGTTTATTAAGACAGAGTAAATATATAAAAGTTTTGGGGAGTACGACCACACTCTCTAGCTTTGTCTCTCAAACATGGCCTAATTTTTTTTCTTTCTTTTTTTTTTTTTTTTTTTTTTTTTTTTTTTTTTTTTTTTTGAGACAGGGTCTGGCTCTGTCGCCCAGGCTGGAGTCTAGTGGGGCAATCTTGGCTCACTACAACCTCCGCCCCCCAGGTTCAAGCAATTCTCCTGCCTCAGCCTCCTGAGTAGCTGGGACCACAGGCGTGTGCCACCATGCCCAGCTGATTTTTGTATTTTTAATGGAGATGGAGTTTCACCATGTTGGCCAGGCTGGCCTCCAACTCCCGACCTCATGTGATCCGCCCGCCTTGGTCTCCTAAAGTGCTGGGATTACAGGCATGAGCCACTGTGCCTGGCCATGGCCCAATTTTATAGTTACTCTTGCTATAGAGTAGATGTTTTCAGTTCAAAATTAGGAATTTAAGGTTATATTTTGTTACAAAAATCTTTTAAAATTTCATATGAAAACAGTTGTTTGGGGTATAAGGAAGTTAATCCATAAATAGGATTGTTACAGTGTCTAGTATAAATAAAAGAACATTTGTGTGATCATGGGAATTCTTTTATTTTTTTTTCCTTGACCCAATTAACTGGGTGAAAATTTGCTTGCCAGTTCAGATTTAGAATTGTAGACACAGTTAAAGTTTTTGACCTTGGGAGGGAACCTGAACTTTAGAAAACTTACAACATTCTTTTGCCTGGTATCCCTTTCATAATTTAACTTGATTGTCTTTTATTTATTTTTAGTTATTAACACAAAATTATATTTATGATGTATAATGCGATGTTTTGAAGTACTATACATTGTGGAATGGCTAAGTCAAGTTAATTCACATTAGGTGGTATACTGATTCTGACAAGAACACTTAACATGTACTCTCAGCAATTTTTCAATTATGTGATACATTGTTGTTAACTGTAGTCACCAGGTTGTATAGATCCCTTGATTGCCTTTTAAAAGTGAGAGAACCTTCTGGATGAGTCTTCGGGCTGTGATTTTATAAGACTAGTATTAAACTGAACATAACATTTAAAACAAACGGATATTTATTTTCCTCAAACATGTATATTTGATAGTTCCTTATAACTTTCTGTTTTAAGGGTGATAGGGATTGATAAACAAAAATAAATAATTTGTGGTGCTGAAATTTGACTGAACTCTAGCTTGTTTATTTTATTTTTTTTTTTGAGACGGAGTCTCGCTCTGTCGCCCAGGCTGGAGTGCAGTGGCACAATCTCGGCTCACTGCAAGTTCCGCCTCCCGGGTTCACGCCATTCTCCTGCCTCAGCCTCTCCGAGTAGCTGGGACTACAGGCGCCTGCCACCACGCCCGGCTAATTTTTTTTTTTTTTTTTTTTGTATTTTTAGTACAGATGGGGTTTCACCGTGGTCTCGATCTCCTGACCTCGCGATCCGCCCGCCTCGGCCTCCCAAAGTGCTGGGATTACAAGTGTGAGCCACCGCGCCCGGCCGAACTCTAGCTTGTTTATAATACCACCACTCTACATTGTCTTTCCTTATACAGGTTGAGCACTCCTGATCCCAGAATCAAAAATCAAATGCTCCAAATTCTGAAACTTTGTTAGTGTTGACATTAATGTTAAAAGTGGAAAATTTCGGCCGGGCGCGGTGGCTCACGCCTGTAATCCCAGCACTTTGGGAGGCCGAGGCGGGCGGATCACGAGGTCAGGAGATCGAGACCACGGTGAAACCCCGTCTCTACTAAAAATACAAAAAATTAGCCGGGCGTGGTGGCGGGCGCCTGTAGTCCCAGCTACTCAGGAGGCTGAGGCAGGAGAATGGCGTGAACCTGGGAGGCGGAGCTTGCAGTGAGCCGAGATCATGCCACTGCACTCCAGCCTGGGCGACAGAGCAAGACTCTGTCTCAAAAAAAAAAAAAAAAAAAAAAAAAAGAGGAAAATTTCACACCTGACTTCATGTGATGGATCACAGTTAAAACTTTGTTTCATGCACAAAATTATTTAAAATATTGTATAAAATTAACTTAAGTCTATGTGAATAAGATGTGTAGGAAACATGAATGAATTTCATGTTTAGATTTGGGTCACATCCCCAAGATACCTGATCATGTTTATACAAATATTCTAAAATCTGAAACTTCTGGTCCCAAGCATTTCAGATGAGATACTCAACCTGTATAAAGGGTGCAGTGTTTAAAGTAACTTGATTTGTTGGTTTCATATCAAGGAATAGATGTAGTCTATATGCATGGCAGTTACAAAAGTGGAAAGAAACCTGGCCTGCTGTTATGTACTAGGCAATTTGTCTCCATTAACAGTTTCCCAGGTAGCCACTGTCTTCTAGTTTGTGGATGATGAAACTGAGGTCCAGAGGAAGTTTATGCAGAAGAGCATGTGTGGGAATGAGTATGGGGAAGTAGACAGGGCCTGAATTGGTAGGAATGTGTATTCTGCAGAAGTTGACGGGGGACCATTGAAGTGTGTTTGTTAGTTTTTTGTTTGTTTGTTTGTTTTTTGAGACAGTTTTGCTCTTGTTGCCCAGGCCGGAGTGCAATGGCGAGATCTCGGCTCACTGCAACTTCCGCCTCCTGGGTTCAAGAGATTCTCCTGCCTCAGCCTCCTGAGTAGCTGAGATTACAGGCATGCGCCACCATGCCTGGCTAATTTTGTATTTTTAGTAGAGACAGGTTTCTCCGTGTTTGTCAGGCTGGTCTCAAACTCCCGACCTCAGATAATCTGCTCGCCTCAGCCTCCCAAAGTGCTGGGATTACAGGTGGGAGCCACCACCCCTGGCCTCTGTTAAAGGGTTTTAAATCTTCACTGACTAGGGCTGGGTTTGGGTTGCTGCTGTGGTGGTGGTGGTGAGCATAGCCAGCCATTGTAGGGTTTGGTGCCCCCCCACTTTTTTTTTTTTTTTTTTTTTTTTTGAGGCAAGGTCTTGCTCTGTTGTCCAGGCCAGGGTTCAGTGGCGTGGTCATAGCTCACTGCAGCCGCCAGGCCTCCAACTCCTGGGCTCAAGTGTTGCTCCTGTCTCATCCACTCAAGTAGCTGGGACTAGAGGCATTGACCACTGTGTCCGGCCTCATTTTTTTTTTCTTTTTGTTTTGAGACAGTCTCACTCTGTCTCCCAGGCGAGAGTGCAGTGGTGTTATTTCAGCTTACTGCAACCTCTGCCTCCTGTGCTCGAGCGATTCTCCTGCCTCAGCCTCCTGAGTGGCTGGGACTACAGGTTCATACCACCACACCTGGCTAATTTTGTTTTTTTTGTTGTTGTTGAGGTTTCCCCATGTTGCCCAGGCTGGTCTGAAACTCCTGAGCTTCAGGTGATCTATGATAGGGGTAGGATTTGAAACCAGGCTGTTCAGTGTGTCTGTCTTGTTCTAGGCATTGAGTTCTGGGTTGGTTGGTTCTTTAGTCAAAATTATTTTTTTTTATTGTGTAAATTCATTATTTTTTTTTCTATCCTTGATTTAACAATTTTTTTTTTTTCCAGAATACTGTGTTGGGTTTAACTTAACTGCGTTGTCATCTTGTTAACAAAAATTGTATTAAACAGCACATGCCGGGCTGGGCATGGTGCCTCTTTCCTATAATCCCAGCACTTTGAGAGGCTAAGGTGGGAGGATCACTTGAGGCCAGGAGTTTGAGACTGCAGTGAGCTATGATCCTGCCACTGCACTCTAGCCTGGGTAACCGAGTGAGACTATGTGTCTCTTTAAAAAAGCACATGCCTTCACTTAAATGAAAATTGAGTGAATCATTTTATCAATGGACTCTGTTAAGTTGGAACAGGTACCATTCCATGGGAAGGTGAACCTCTTTGGCTCATGTCCTAACGCAGGTGGTTTATGCTTTCAACAGATATTTATTATGCCGGGAACTGTTATGGGCTCTGGGGCTGCATGGTGAACAGGATCAAAAGGGAGTATTTTCACACTCCATTTGTAGACAAAATGGATTTCTTGGAGATGCTGCTGAACAGTAGGATTTCAACCCTGACTGAGCTGTTGCTTGTCACTTGTTCCAGTAGCAGCAATAGGTTTTTTTTTTTTTTTTTTAAGACGGAGTCTTGCTGTGTCGCCCAGGCTGGAGTGCAGTGGTGCAATCTCTGCTCACTGCAAACTCCACCTCCTGGGTTCAAGCGATTCTCCTACTTCAGCCTCTCCAGTAGCTGGGATTACAGGCGAGTGCCACCATGCCCAGCTAATTTTTGTATTTTTAGTAGAGACGGGGTTTTACCATTTTGACCAGGCTAGTCTTGAACTCCTCACGTCGTGATCTGCCCACGTCGGCCTCCCAAAGTGCTGGGATTACAGGTGTGAGCCACCGGGCCCGGCCTAGCAGCAACAGAATCTTTAATGAGCAAGTAGAAACAGCCAGAAGTGAAGTGGTGTTGGTACTAGGGAAAGGTTAGAAGGAGTCAGGTTTGAAACACAAATGCATGTTTTACTAGCCGTGTGACTTTTGATTTGGCGCCTCACCTTTTCAAGCCTCAGCTTCTTTTCGTATAAACTGAGGATAGTCCCTCCCTAGTGGAGTTTCTCTTGGTATAAAATGTATGAAGTGCCTGACATGTAGGTCCCTTGCTAGTATAGGAGGTGTTGGAAATGAAGTATGTGTCTTTACGAGGTGTTACTGATTGGGTGATGACAACAAGAATCTGTCCATTAAACTGACAGTGATAGATGTTTCCAGGTTAGTAGGCTTCTTTCAGCAATTAGTGTGTTATGTGTGGGGTAAGGAAGGTGCTATGAGATACATTTCTTAGGCAATGGAGAGCTTCAATTAAGTAGCCATATTATAGTTGATGTTATTGTGTAACTATTTTGGCAGCATGTATCAATCCATTCATGCTCTTTTACCCAGAAATGCTACCGTAGCGGTCCTGCTATTGCCATATAAATTAAGGATAACTGGGAGTGGGAAGCCATATAAGCCAAGATGTTCATAGAGACATTATCAAAGATATATAACAGAAAAAAAAACACCTCATTCTTTAACAGCTGGTAAATGGTGTTTTAGCTCTTAGAATGTTGTCCTTAAACAATTGTTATGAAGTCTGACTGTCTCACACCTTGCGTTTAGAATATGTGAGAAGGGAACTAACCTCAGGAATACTGTGATTACAGCAAACATGGTGGAGGAGCGTGAGTGGGAATGAGTGTGGGGAGGTAGACAGGGCCTGAATCAGTAGGAATGTGTATTCTGCAGAAGGTGACAGGGACCATTGAAGGGTGTTTTGTTTGTTTTTGAGACAGAGTTTTGCTCTTGTTGCCCAGGCTGGAGTGCAGTGGCGTGATCTTGGCTCATGGCAACCTCTGCCTCCCGTGTTTAAGCGATTCTCCTGCCTCAGCCTCCTGAGTAGCGGGGATTACAGGCATGTGCCACCATGCCCGGCGAATTTTGTATTTTTAGTAGAGACGGGTTTCTCCATGTTGGTCAGGCTGGTCTTGAACTCCCGACTTCAGGTGATCCGCCCACCTCGGCCTCCAAAAGTGCTGGGATTACAGGTGGGAGCCACCACGCCTGGCTTCCGTTAAAGGGTTTTTAAATCTTCATTGACTAGGACTGGGTTTGGGTTGCTGCTGTGGTCGTGGTGGTGAGCATAGCCAGCCATTGTAGGGTTTGTTGCCCTTTTTTTTTTTTTTTTTTTTTTTTTTTTTTTTTTTTGAGACAGGGTACTTGCTCTGTTGTCCAGGCTGGAGTTCAGTGGTGCGGTCATAGCTCACTGCAGCCGCCAGACCTCCAACTCCTGGGCTCAAGTGTTGCTTCTGTCTCAGCCTCTCAAGTAGCTGGGACCAGAGGTATCAACCACTGTGTCCAGCCTCCTTTTTTTTTTTCTCTCTTTTTGTTTTGAGACAGTCTTACTCTGTCTCCCAGGCGGGAGTGCAGTGGTGTTATTTCAGCTTACTGCAATCTCTGCCTCCTGTGCTCGAGCGATTCTCCAGCCTCAGCCTCATGAGTAGCTGGGACTACAGGTTCACACCACCATGCCTGGCTAATTTTGTTTGTTTGTTTTTGTAGAGACGAGGTTTCCCCATGTTGCCCAGGCTGGTTTGAAACTCCTGAGCTTCAGGTAATCTGCCTATCTTGGCCTCTCAAATTGCTGAGATTATAGGCATAAACCACTGTGCCCACTGCATTTTTTTTTTTCTTTTTGGTTTTCATCTTCTTCATTAAAACATAATTTAGTTTTTTGAAAAAGACAATGTGTAATATTTGTTGTATTTTGAATCTTAAAAATAGCGCGTTTTATTTCTAAACAATAAAAATTTTTAAAAAGTAGTTTAGTTAAATACAGAACAGTCATAGATCATAATTAGAACTGTTTTTGTTAAATATAGAGGGGTTTTTTTGTTGTTGGTTTGTTTTACCCTAAAGCTATGTGATTCAGTGGTTTGGGCTTTGCTCAGGTACTGAAGAATGAACATTGTTGGCCAGTTTTCAGCTGGAACAACCCTTTAGTGAGGCCCTCAGGTGTATTTCCCACATCTGAGTTTAAGGAACTTCATAACCACACCTATATTATTTTACATTTAAGGACCTTTTTAAGTTATGCATTTAGCTGTTACTTTAAATGCATTTAGATTAGATTTTGAAATTGTATAGGCCAGGCATGTTGACTCACACCTGTAATCCCAACACTTTGGTAGGCTGAGGTGGGAGGATCTCTTGAGGCCAGGAGTTTGAGACCAGCCTGGGCAACTTAGCCAGCCCCTGTCTCTACAAAAAAATAAAATTAGCTGGGCATGGTGGCCTGGGCCTGTTGTCCCAGCTACTCAGGAGGTGAGATGGGAGGATTGCTTGAGCCCAGTAAGTTGAGGCTGCAGTGAGCCAGGATTGCATCACTACACTGCAGCCTTGGTAACTGAGATCCTGTCTCAAAAAAAATGATAAATTTTTTTTAGTTTTATTAATATCAAGTTCTTCTATTTAAGAAGTAAATGCCCTAGAACACACCCTTAATATTCAGTTACGATGTCATCTAATTCTACCAATATAGAAATAATCATCTTTAAAAGTGGAATAATACTGAGTATATTACACAAGGTTTTTACACAAGCAGTACATCCTCAGTGTAGGAGTAATGGAAGATACGGAATAAACAAATGCAATTAGAAAATAATCCCATAAGTTAATTTGAAAGTGTAAACACCAGTAAATGCTTTGACTTACTCTAAAATAATTGTGCTATCATTAATATATGTTTGCATTGCCAAATGTAAAAAATAAGGCAGATTAGAATTGATGTTATTCTGAAGTCTGGTTATTTTAGTGCCAATAAGATAATTTTTTTTTTTTTTTTTTTTTTAAGATGGAGTTTCACTCTTGTTGCCCAGGCTGGAGTGCAGTGGCACGATCTCAGCTCACTGCAACCTCCACCTCCTGGGTTCAAGTGATTCTCCTGCCTCAGCCTCCCGAGTAGCTGGGATTACAGGCATGCGCCACCACGCTCAGCTAATTTTGTATTTTTAGTAGAGATGGGGTTTCACCATGTTGGTCAGGCCAGTCTCGAACTCCTGACCTCAAGTGATCCACCCACCTCAGCCTCCCAAAGTGCTTGGATTACAGGCGTGAACCACTGCGCCAGGCCGAGAAATTTTTTTATGAGTAAAGTTTGTGTGTGATGAAATGCACAGATCTGAAGTGTATAGTTTAATGAGCTTTAACAAATGTATATACTCAGGTAACCTCAGTCAAGATCTAGAACATTTTCATCACTCTAGAAAGTTCCCTCCTGTCTCTTCTAGTGGACTCCATCCCACAGACAACCATTGTTTAAAAAGTATATTGAACAAATATTTTTGTTTATGAATATAATTATTACAACTCTTTTTAATTTATAGGGGATAAAAACATTCAGATGGCAGATCACAGGTAAGCCAAAGTGGACTTTGTTTATTGGAGTTTAAAATTCAATTGGTGAGCAACAGCCAAGCCATATTTCAATAAATATAAGAATCAAAGTTAAATGCATTTCAGAGTCTAGCTGATGGCTCATTTCTTGTGTATGTATTTGAGCACGTAAAGAAATTACTTCAGACATGAACAGTGCCTCAGACATTGGTACTTACAGATCTTTTATGGAAAGCAATTGTTTTGCTCTCCATGCTTTAACACCCCTGGGGTGAATTCAGGTAATTTTGAGACTCTCCCAATGGTCTGTAGTTGTCAGTGATCAAGTGGAAGATTTTGTTTTGTGGATTGAGGGTTACTTTTAGTTGTGTATAGTATTTGATGTTTATTTTGTGAGGGAGGTGTGTCCAGGCATCTTTAAAAAGTGTTTCATGGCTCATTTTACACTTGTTGTGGCTAATTTTACAAAGCCACTTGGGCACTGTCTTAACTTGGTAAGACTGCCTTGCTCTGATCACATGAGCAGCTGACCAAACAGTAACGTGTTCGTTGGTTGATGGATTTGGTGTGAGGGCTGGGAGCAGATTTTTTGAGGAAAGAAGCTGTAGAAATGAGAGCTAAGAAGCTTTGGCTAAGGTTGGAAATAAGAACTTTGTAGGGCTTTATGTTTGGGAGAGGAGAGGGGATGTTACGTAGTAGAATATTTTTATAGCAGAGAGGACAGCCTCTGAGATAACATGCACATGGGTAGTTGTCTTCTGCCCAAATCTGATGTCACTGTAGAGATACCTCTTAATATATTGAATAAGAAACATGTCCATTTATGCTATGTCTTTGGAACTTTCTTTACAATACTACTTTTTAAACATACTGTTGTTTTAGTTTTTCAGATGGGGTGCCTTCAGATTCCGTGGAAGCTGCTAAAAATGCAAGTAACACAGGTCAGTTCACTGCACATGGAGAGTTTGCATCCAGTATGGGGAATGTTCCTCTCTCTGGAAACATTTACTAATGCAAGTAAAGGATTCCTGTACTGCAGTGGTTTTATGAAAGCTAGAGTAATTAAAATGAAAAATCAGGCCGGCCGGCCAGCCGGCCTTCCTTCCTTCCTTCCTTCCTTCCTTTCTTTCTTTCTTTCTTTTCCCTCTCTGGCCCGCGCTACAATCTACTCGGCTTGCTGCTGCCCGCGCCGCGGACTGCCTGGGACTGCCGGCGCGCGCCACCGTTGCCTGCCTTTTCTCCTTTGCATGCAGGCACGCGTTCGCCATCTTGGCCACGCTGGTCGCTAGCTCCTGACGCCGAGTGCTCTGCCCGCCTCAGCCTCCCGAGGTACTGGGACTACAGACGGAGTCTCGCTCACCCAGTGCTCGGTGTTGCCCGGGCTGGAGTGCGGTGGCGTGGTCTGGCCTCGCGGCAGCCTCTACCCCCCGGCCGCCTGCCTTGGCCTGCCAGGGTGCTGGGATTGCAGCCCCTGCCCGGCCGCCGCCCCATCTGGAAGGTGGGGAGCGCCTCTGCCCGGCCGCCCCGTCTGGGAGGTGAGGAGCACCTCTGCCCGGCCGCCCCGTCTGGGAAGTGAGGAGCGCCTCTGCCCGGCCGCCCCGTCTGGGAAGTGAGGAGCGCCTCTGCCCGGCCACCCACCGTCTGGGAAGTGAGGAGCGCCTCTGCCCGGCCACCCACCGTCTGGGAAGTGAGGAGCGCCTCTGCCCGGCCACCCACCGTCTGGGAAGTGAGGAGCGCCTCTGCCCGGCCACCCACCGTCTGGGAAGTGAGGAGCGCCTCTGCCCGGCCACCCACCGTCTGGGAAGTGAGGAGCGCCTCTGCCCGGCCACCCACCGTCTGGGAAGTGAGGAGCGCCTCTGCCCGGCCACCCACCGTCTGGGAAGTGAGGAGCGCTTCTGCCCGGCCACCCACCGTCTGGGAAGTGAGGAGCGCCTCTGCCCAGCCGCCCCGTCTGGGAAGTGAGGAGCGCCTCTGCCCGGCCACCCATCGTCTGGGAAGTGAGGAGTGCCTCTGCCCGGCCGCCCCGTCCGGGAAGAAGTGAGGAGCGCCTCTGCCCGGCCGCCCCATCCGGGAAGAAGTGAGCGCCTCTGCCCGGCCGCCCCGTCCGGGAAGAAGTGAGGAGCGCCTCTGCCCGGCCGCCCCGTCCGGGAAGAAGTGAGGAGCGCCTCTGCCCGGCCGCCCCGTCTGGGAAGTGAGGAGCGCCTCTGCCTGGCCGCCCCGTCCGGGAAGAAATGAGGAGCGCCTCTGCCCGGGCGCCCCGTCCGGGAAGAAGTGAGGAGCGCCTCTGCCCGGCCGCCCCATCCGGGAAGAAGTGAGGAGCGCCTCTGCCCGGCCGCCCCGTCCGGGAAGAAGTGAGGAGCGCCTCTGCCCGGCCGCCCCGTCGGGAAGAAGTGAGGAGCGCCTCTGCCCGGCCGCCCCGTCCGGGAAGAAGTGAGGAGCGCCTCTGCCCGGCCGCCCCGTCTGGGAGGTGAGGAGCGCCTCTGCCCGGCCGCCCCGTCTGGGAGGTGAGGAGCGCCTCTGCCCGGCCACCCATCGTCTGGGAGGTGAGGAGCGCCTCTGCCCGGCCACCCATCGTCTGGGAGGTGAGGAGCGCCTCTGCCCGGCTGCCCCATCTGGGAAGTGAGGAGTGCCTCTGCCTGGCCACCCATCGTCTGGGAGGTGAGGAGCGCCTCTGCCCGGCCGCCCATCGTCTGGGAAGTGAGGAGCGCCTCTGCCCGGCCACCCATCGTCTGGGAAGTGGGGAGCGCCTCTGCCCGACCACCCATCGTCTGGGAAGTGAGGAGCGCCTCTGCCCGGCCACCTATCGTCTGGGAAGAAGTGAGGAGCGTCTCTGCCTGGCCGCCCCGTCTGGGAAGTGAGGAGCCCCTCTGCCCGGCCACCCCGTGTCTGGGTAGAAGTGAGGAGCTCCTCTGCCTGGCCGCTCCATCTGGGAGGTCTACCACGGAGGCCAGAAGCAATGTGGGGGCTGGACCTGGTGGCTCACGCCTGTGGTCCCGGCACTCTGGGGGGCGAGGCGGGTTGATCACTTCGGGCTAGGAGTTCGAAACCAGTCTGGCCAACTTGGCGAAACATGAAGAATACAACAGACAAACCAACCAACCAACTCAATGACAACAAAACAGGTCTACCCTGGAGTCATACTCTAATTTTTTGTATTTTCCTCCCTTTCTGATCCTTTATCCCACTTTCTTTTTCTTCCTCTTCCTTCTCCCTCTTCTTTGTCAAATAGAGGATTGAGTTATTATCACTGATCCATATAAAGTCCCTCTCTCATTTATTTTAACTCCCACCCCCATTTCTATTCCCCGACTTCCCATGTGCAACCTTCCTAATATGTTTGATACGCATCTTTTTGTTTGTATGTATTTTTAGAAAATGTTTATTGTTTTTGTATGCAAAAAAAATTAATAAAAAAATAAATAAATAAAAAATAAAAAAAAAAAAAAAGAAATCTACTGTTCAAAAAAAAAAAAATGAAAAATCAGTATCTCATTAATAAAAGATTTATTTATTATAGGAATTCAGACTCTACAGTAGTAAAGAGAGTAATAGTACAGTCTACCTTCTTGTACCTACCATCACTGAGCTTTAGTATTGATTAACAAATGACCAGTCTTTTTTCTTACTTTTGAGATGGAGCCTTGCTGTGTTACCCAGGCTGGTCTTGAACTCCTGGGCTCAAGCAGTTTTCCTGCCTCAGCCTCCCAGGTAGTTGGGGCTACAGGCACAGACCACTGCTCCTGGCCATTTTTTTTTTTTTAAGTCTATACCCTTTACTTTCCTTCCTTTGGAAAGCAAATCCTGGGAATGTCATTTTGTTCATAAATTCGCAGATGTGATATTTTTCCACCATTTAAAAAAAAATCTATATATCTGTACTCCCCACTCCCTCCAAACTGTTTGAAAGCAAGTGGTGGATATCTGTTTTCCTAAAAAATTCTACAATGTCATTACCAAGAAACAACATCGGAGCAATACCATTCTGTAATAGACGGTCATGCTTCTATTTCCCTGGTTTTCTCAGCAATTTTTACCCCACGCCTGAATCTAGCACCTACTCAAGGAGCATGCGCTTTGTTTTGTTCTAGAGTCATCTCCCTACCTGTTGCATCTTTTATTAATACATCAACACATCAGCGCTTTGGGCCACTGTTGTCTTATAGAATGCTCACAATCTGGATTTGCCCAGTCGTTTCTTCCTGATGAGATTCAGGGTAAACATTTTGGCAAGAAGGGCACACAGGTGACATGATGCAGTGGTTGTTGCTTCTGGAGGCACAGAATGTTGGCTCGGCACCTGCCCAGGGACACTGAGATTGATGATTAAGACAGTGCCTGCCAGACTTCTCTGTTACCAAGGTCCTTTCGCCTTGGAAGCAATCTGTCAGGCACGTGTAGATATCCTCTTCTTCTTCGGCAAACTTTCACACAGAGGTTTTAGCACCCATTGATATGTGTTTGTATATGCATGTAGTATTTATATACTATACTTGTGTACACAGTTTTATATATACAAATTATGTACCTTAAATACACTTCATGTGCTTCATGTTAGTGGTTGTGTTTGCAGTTCTATTATAAATGTTTAAAATCGAGTGCCTGCTTGGTGTGTTTGACTTACCCACATCATGGGAGAATACTCAGGATGGGAGAATACTCGGGATGGGAGAATACTTGGGCATGTGCTGGCTCTAAGCAAGGGAAGGGCGCTGGGTTTGGATTTCTGTATTGTGTCATTAAGAGGGAGATTGTTAAGAGTCTGTGTTATGAGCCAGATGTCTGCCACTTCTTAGTCACAACTGGGTGAAAGGACAGTCACTACCTTCTCAGGATCTCATTCATTGGTTTATTGGGAAATGGGCTTATAAATACAGACAGCTCGGTATTGTGAGCTCACTACACATGTAGGTTAGCCCTGAGTGGGGTGGAATGGTCAGAAGTGCTTCCTGGAGGGAGGTGGGTTTGGGCAGAAGGACATTCAAGGCAGAGGCAAGTAGCACATGCAAAGAAAACTTAGGGAACAGTGCTGGCAGGGAGCTAGTGAAGTCTATGGCACCACAGTGAGCAGGGGAGCTAGTGGATGCTCTTTTACTTTGAGGAACTGATCTCATCTCTGTTCTTGGCTTCTGGACACCACCATGGGACTTGGGGGTAGACCACGTGAACTTACGTTAATGATGTCCTCAGTTGTTTAAGCCTGGGGCTTAAACAGCCACAGTCCTGGTGAGAGCCAGGACTCGCTAGGTATTTATTCAGTAAATTTGTAACTACCCATCAGGTGATTAACCCAGAGTGTTAAATCCTCTTAAAATTTTAATTATTTTCAAGACATGTTTAAGAAGTCACTGGTATATGTATTTAGAAATTAGTAGATGTAAACCTAGGCAAAGCTAAGTAGATGTTACTAATTTTTGACTCTTGGCTATTGTGTGTGGTGGGCATATTTTAAATATGTTTGGTCTTAACTCTTCATAGAAAAGCTCACAGATCAGGTGATGCAGAATCCTCGAGTTTTGGCAGCTTTACAGGAGCGACTTGACAATGTCCCTCACACCCCTTCCAGCTACATCGAAACGTAAGTGTGCTGTGAATAGGGTCTCATGCAATTTGGAGAAACAAAAGGACAATAAAGGAAAAACCATTTTTCAGTTCCTCAGAACAGGAATAAATGTTTTTTTCATTCCAAGACATTGTCTGTGAGAGACAGGCACTGGGATACGAGAGGAGTGATCCTACCTGGTGCTTAGGCTCAGAGTTTGCCTGGTGGATGGAGTAGAGTGACCTGTCAGTTCTGATAGGAAGTGCACAGTGCCATCCTGTGGAGGGCTAGAGGATTTCACAGATCATCCGAGTTGGAGAGGACAGCTGGTGGCTCCTAAGTTAAACTAAGAGAATCACTCCTTCCTGACTTATCCACATAAGCCTGTGACACCAACACCTTAAAAAAAAAAAACTGGGCATAGTGCCGCATGCCTGTGAGTTTTCATTACCCTCCAGCCTGGGTGACAGTGAGACTGTCTTTAAAAAAAAAAAAAAAAAAAAAAAAGGATGGGGTCTCGCTATATTGCCTAGGCTGGTTTTGAACTCATGGGCTCAATCGGTTCTCCCGCCTCAGCCTCTCAAAATGCTGGGATAACGGGTGAGCCACTGTGCCTGGCTGACACCTTTGCTTTCTTACGAGAGGCCTATGTCCTAGATGTATTGCACTATGAAAATGATAAGGATGGTGATCCTAGAATCCTAGGATGGCTCTTGTCAGGACCTCCGTGTCTTACTTCTGGAAGGAATTTTTGGTTTTTGAGTTGGAGTCTCACTTTGTTGTCTAGGCTGGAGTGCAGTGGCATGTAATAGCTCATTGTAACCTTGAACTCCTGAGCTCAAGTAATCCTTCTACTTCAGCCACCAGAGTAGCTGGAACTATAGGCATGTACCACCATGCATGGCAATTTCTTTTTTTTTTTTTTTTTTTTTAAGGGATGAGCTGTTACTGGGCTTCCATCTATAATTGGGTCAGGGCTTGGTCTCCCAGGAGGCCCCACCTTCCGACTGGTTTCCCCAGTCAGGACTGCCAGGGCTATTATGAGAAGAAGGGGACATTTATTTTTTATTTTTATTTTTTGAGACAGAGTCTTGCTCTGTCATCCAGGCTGGAGTGCAACTTCTGCCTCCCAGGTTCAGGTGATTCTCCTGCCTCAGCCTCCCGAGTAGCTGGAATTACAGGTGTGCGCCACCATGCCCAGCTAGTTTTTTGTAGTTTTACTTTACGTTCTGGAGTAGATGTGCTGAGCGTGCAGGTTTGTTACATAGGTATACATGTGCCATGGTGATTTGCTACACGTTTTTTTTTTGTTTTTTGTTTTTTTTTTTTTTTTTTGTATTTTTAGTAGAGACGGATTTGCCGTGTTGGCCAGGCCGATCTCCAACTCCTGACCTCAGGTGATCTGCCCACTTCAGCCTCCCAAAGTGCTGGGATTACAGGCATGAGCCACTGCGCCTGGCCTAGAAGGTGACATTCAGAGTTTGCTTTGCCCATTTAGAAGCTTCTCAGGGGTTACTTAGTGGGCAAGGTGTTTTGATGTTATTTTTTTTGCAGACTAGATTGATGGGATGGAGTGATACTGAGTGGGAGTGGCAAGAATTGAGAATGAGTAATGGTTTCTAGTTTTCTCGCTTTAGAAACTGGGTTGGTGGGGTGGCATTCTGTGAGAGGAACTGCTTGAGTGGGAACAAGTTTATGTGGGACTAGAAGTGGTTCCATATTAGCCATATTGCAGGAAAAGTGCCTGCAGAGGGCTGGGTGTAGTTGGTATGAATGATTGAAGGACTGTTGTGGGCACACTAGGGTCCAGTTTGTTTAACATCTTTTGTCTAAATGATGAGTTAATGGGTGCAGCACACCAGCATGGCACATGTATACATATGTAACAAACCTGCACGTTGTGCACTTGTACCCTAAAACTTAAAGTATAATTTAAAAAAAAAATCCTTTGTCAGAGTTGGAAAGCTTCAAAAATTAAACTAATTTAAAATTGTATAATTAGCCAGGCATGGTAGCTCACACCTGTAATCCTAGCACTTTGGGAGGCCGAGGCAGGCAGATTGCTTGAGCTCAGGAGTTCGAGACCAGCCTGGGCAACACGGTCAAACCGCATCTCTCCAGGATGCAAAAAAATTAGCTGGGCATGGGGATGTGCCCCTGTAGTCCAACTACTCGGGATGCTGAGGTGGGAGGATCATTTGAGCCCAGAAAGTTGAGGCTACAGTGAGCTGAGATCGCACCACTGCACTGCAGCTTGGGCAACAGAGTGAGATCCTGTCACAATAAATGAATGAATGATCAGTGCAGAAAAGAGGTACAAATGGCAGTGGGAGTCTACCATTTTGTTAAATTCTTTCTGCTTTTCCCTTGTTCTCATCTACTACTAGCAGTAGTTCTAGAATGTTAAGCATTATTTGAGAGTCTTTGCTTAAACTAAGGACCTTTAGCTTGAGGTAGCTGTGGTTATATTTCACCCAGGAGAGTGGTCCTTTGGGATGCAAGGCAGTTGTTTTAATACCTCCCAGACCAGTGATATGTGTGTGTGACTTGCCTACTGCTCTGTACTGTCTCTTGTTGGAGGGTAAGTCAAGTGCTTAGACTTGAGGACTCTGATTGTGTGAATGAGTATTCAAGATGCAGGACCCAGGGCCCTGCCCCAGGTAGATTATTTGGGTCTATGATGGGGCCAGGAATCTGCTGTTCAGTCCACGTGATTGTGACCAGGGGCTTCGTTTTAAACAAATAGTTTTGATGGGTTAAACACAAGGATTTTTCTTCTGATTTATAAAAGTTATACATACAAACTATTTTTTAAAACATAGAACAGAATTGAAAGGTAAACTCATAGTTGACCTCTCTCAAGGACAAAGTTGTGTTGCCTGTGGTCTGTGTTTCTCAGATTTTTTCCTCCAGTGTGTTAACAAGTGTGGACTCCCACGTGGCACTAAATATTCCTGGACAGTGTGATTATGAATAGGCCATATTTGAATGCTGTTGAACTTGCATTGCCCACTTTTTCACTTGTGCAGATCTATCGATGGACACTCCAGCATAAATACTTGATTAGGATAAATTTTTTTTTCCTTTTGGTAAGATAGGGTCTCGTTCTGTTTCCCAGGCTGGAGTGCAGTAGCGCAGTCGTAGCTCCCTGCTGCCTTGACCTCGCAGACTCAAGTGATCCTCCCACCTCAGCCTCCTAAGTAGTTGGGACTACAGGCGCACACCATCATGCCTGGCTAATTTTTAAAAATTTTTGTAGAGAGAGGTCTTGCTATATTGCTCAGGCTGGTCTTGGAGTCCTGCCCTCAAGCAATCCTTCCACCTTGGCCTCCCAGAGTGGTGGGATTACAGGCATGAGCCACTGCTCCCAGCCTTAAGGATAAATTCTTAGAAGTGGAATTACTGGGTCCGAAGAACATTTTCAATATTTCTGCCCTTCAGAAAGATGAGTCAGTTAGAGGGCTTCTTGGCTCTTAGCCTCGTAAAACCTAGGTGTTTTGTTTTGGTTTTTAATTGCCAATTTGGTAAGGAAAAGATGAGTGTTCTTAAATGTTTTCTTTCTTTTGGATATTTTATGAGATTGAATCTTTATGTTTGACAATTTGTGTTTTTTCTTTCGTGAATTATCTTTTCTGCTTCCTCTTGTATCCTTTTTTTCCTATTGGGGTATTTGTCCTTTTCTTAATTTTTAAGAGGTCTTGTTCATAGTAAGGATGTTGATTCCATGTTAACCTAAATTTATTTTAATAAAATTGAAAAGCATGCTGCTTTATTTTGCAGGCATGAGGATGTTGTATTTCTTACTCCCTTTTTTAGTTTACCTAAAGCAGTAAAAAGAAGAATTAATGCATTGAAACAACTTCAGGTGAGATGTGCTCACATAGAAGCCAAGTTCTATGAAGAGGTACATGACTTGGAAAGAAAGTATGCAGCACTATACCAGCCTCTCTTTGACAAGGTAGGGGGCTCTGTTAATTTAATATACAGATAGTTTTCAACTTACGAAGGTGTTAGGTTCCGATAAACCCATTATAAGTTGACAACATCTAGGGTAAGAACGCATCTAACCTACCAAACATAGCTTAGTCTAGACTACCTTAAACAAGCTCAGAACACTTACGTTAGCCTGCAGTCAGCAAAATCATCTTCCACAAAGCCTATTTTATAATAAAGTGCTGAGTATCTCGTGTAATGTACTGAACACTACACAGAGAGTGGAACACAGTGTGGCTGTATTGGTGCCCAAAGTGTGATGGCTTCTGCACCATCATGAAGTTGAAAAATCTTTAGTTGAACCATTGGAAATCGGGAACTGTCTTTATTTTACATCTTTAGGTAAAACATCCAGATTTACCCAGGGAATCATTTAATACTTTTCTTTGAACCCTAAAATTTAGAATCTTAAAATAAGTTATAAAAATATCCAGTTTTCAAAGTCTTTTTGTAGACATTATTTATAAATTTAACTCTTGAGTTTCCAAGTAAGCTAATAACATAATTCTAATAAGGTCTCATTTTTATGTAGAGAAGAGAATTTATCACCGGTGATGTTGAACCAACAGATGCGGAATCGGAATGGCACAGTGAAAATGAGGAGGAAGAGAAATTGGCTGTAAGTCTTTAGAAAAATGTGACTCATGTTCTGTTTTAATACTGTTAAGCATTTTTTAATGACTAGTAAACTTATGTGCTTCTAACAGTAGGTGCTGCTGCATCATTAGATTGGGTTTAGATTCCTTTCTGATAATGGATCTAGCGTCTGACACAGTACTGTCAGTTGATAGGAGTAAGATGTAGTGCCACCTCAGTTATCTGGGGACAGGAGCATATTGAAATAAGTACTGTCAGTTGATAGGAGTAAGATGTAGTGCCACCTCAGTTATCTGGGGACAGGAGCATATTGAAATAAGGGATCAGACCAACAAAGATTAAAACATCAGAGAAAGCAAAGATCAAGAAGAGATGCCCCTGTGTTCTCAGTCACTGGAAGATTGGGGGAGTTGTGAGGGGAGTCCCTTCCTGCTCAGTGGCACGGACTAGCATGCCCCCTGAGAGGTGCTCAGCCAGTGGATTGGTTGCGTATGATTGTTGTGGTGTGGCCATCAGTCACCTGCTCACAGCCTTCCTTTAGTGACTGGTCCCATTCCAGTGCTGTGAAAACTCCCAGTGTACCATGAATTAACTTTGTCAGCCTGATTTTATGTTTGGGAGACAAGTAACTTTTATCCTATAACTAACTTTTTGCAGGTTTTTTTTTTTTTTTTTTGAGGTATATGGTAATTTTGGTAGCCATATGTGTTTTTGATCCTTTTAAAATAGTAGAACCTGGCCTAATTGAAGCCATGGCTGTGGATTAATACAGTTGTGAATCAGTTTCTAACAGCTCAAGGGAAATCTGCCTTCGCTGATTTAAAAGGCCTGCAAGATCATTTCATAATAACAGTCCCGTTTGGCAAGGCATTCAGAATTTCCCATAGTTCCATTTAGTGTTGTGTTTCACCTCCCTTGGTCTACCTTTTCCCTGGGGCCTGACTCCCCTTCACTTTGCCATGTAGCCTTTCTGGTCACTTTCTGATGCTTGCATGGTGTCTGTGAACCAGCATTTATAGCCACTTCCTTAAAGCTGCTGAGCACTTTCTTGCTGCAGATACTGCTGCAGCAAATTTTTTTTTTTTTTTTTTTTTTACTTCAACTTACCACCACACAAATTTTAACAAGAGGTCAGATTATTAGTCCAAGTGAACTTATTTATCCTTGCACTGGACCTTTTTTGCCCAGTGATAGATGTTCTACGTATTTGCATTGCATCTCCTTAACGTTGATGTACAGTCTTTGCATCTGCATTTGTGATGATGATTGTCTCAGGATGGCACCTCACAGAGCTAGCACTGGATGGCCTTTCCCAGAGTTGGTGGCACTTTGTCATTGCTTTAGTTTCTTCGCCTTTGATGTGAAATCGTATGGAATTCCATGTGGATGTAATGACTTGAATGCTTTTTTCCCTCAGAAGCATCTGAAAAGTGTTGCATGGCCCAGTGAGTGGTCTGGAGATGCAAACTCTGAAAGAAAGGTTTTTGATTGGAGATAGTACAGGATTCAGAAATGATATTCTACGTTAAGCCACTGCATTATTTGTAAATTTGTATTTTTGTTACCTATTTTGCATCTTTTTTTTTTTTTTAGGGAGACATGAAAAATAAAGTAGTCATAACAGAAAAAGAAGCAGCAACAGCTGAAGAGCCAAATCCCAAAGGAATTCCAGAGTTCTGGTTTACCATCTTTAGAAATGTAGATATGCTAAGTGAATTAGTCCAGGTAAGCACATTTCTATCTTGTAGAGAGATTATGTGGTAGTCTTCTAACATTACTTATCTATGGCATTTTTTAAGCGCTAAACTGGGCATTGAAAGGTTGTTCATAGTGGGCGGAAGGGCACTTTCTCTGACCAGGACCTCAGGTGAGCAGTCCTGATCTCACAGTGAATGGTTTATTCACAGTGGGGCTTCCATGCTGTCTTTTGCAGTTCTTGGTGGAAAGCTGGGCACTTTAGCCTGATCCAAAACTTTCAAATCAGTTCCTTTTACCTCTTGTAAAGGTCTGTTGTCTCGCCTGTGGGAAAGCCTATGAATAGATTCAAGAGCCCATCTCTGTCTTACTGTGGTGTGAGTGCACAGGAAAGGGTGAGGGCAGGAGACCAGAGTAGAATGAATTTTGAAGGGATGAGCTGTGTGTGTGTGTGTGTGTGTGTGTGTGTGTGTACACATTTCAGTGAATTTTTGAACAAGTTGCTAATATTTTCTGATCATTTCTCTTGAAAAAGTGTCTGTTTTTAAAAAAAGAAGGCCAGGCATGGTGGCTCATGTCTGTAGCCCCAGCACTTTGGGAGGCCAAGGTAGGCAGATCGTTTGAGACCAGCCTGGGCAGCATGGCGAAATCCCATCTCTACAAAAGATAGAAAAGTTAGCTCGGCGTTGTGGTGTGCACCTGTGGTCCCAGGTACTTGGGAGGCTGAGGCAGGAGGATCACCTGAGCCGAGGAGGTTGAGGCTGTGGTGAGCCGTGATCACGGTGCTGCACTCCATCCTGGTGGGTGACAGAGACCCTGTCTCAAAAAAAAAAAAAAAAAAAAAAAAAAAAAAACACCAACAAAACTCAGCCACCATTTCTGATTTTGTCTTGCCTTGACGTTTCACTTCCTATAGTGAAATGGTGAACAAATTAAAAGGTAACAAATTTGGTTTTCCCTGAAATGAGTTACAATAGAAGTTTCTAGAACAGAGAAACAAATCTTGCCTTAGGTTTCACTGACTGACTTGCTGTCGGTTTTTATTGCTCCACCGTCCCCAGAAACAGCACGTCTGCATTCAGACTTGCTCAGGACAGCTCCAGGCTCTGCTTGTGTGGGCAGAGTGCTTCTCCCATCACAGAGCATAGGCACTGTCCATTGCAAACTGGTATATTGTAATTTGCATAGGATTTTACAGCTACGGTTTTTAATGGTTTTCACAAATGTATCACATTGCTGCCTCTGCTACCTCCCTTGTTTAATGTGTGTCCTGTGTCCTAAGCCAAAACTTGAGAAAAGATGGAAAGAGTGATGTATTTCTGATTCTCCTTCCAGGCCGGAAAGCATCTAAAATAGAACAGCCTTGGTTTTTCCTGATCTGAGCTTCCTTTTCATAGGAAAAGGTGGAATTTAAGAAGACTAGACCATACTTTTAAAGGAATGCCATGCACCAGAATTTCATTGGAAAAATTAAGTAATGTCTACCAGAGCCGTAGTCTCACCCTAACTGTGTATTACAATCACCTGAGCAGCTTTGAAAACTAAATAGCAAAAACTAAATGCCTCATCTGTCACCATGGCACTGAGAGTTTTGAGGTGGTTTTAGGAACTCTAATGTGCACCCTGAGAGTTGAAAATCTCCATGGCAGGGAGCAGGTGGAGAGACTAGCTCTTAGTTCGTTCTGCTCAGACTTCGGGGGGCATGGGGAGTGGCCATGGCAGTGCAGATTCTGGTTCTGTGGGGCTGCCTGTCTCATGGGCCCTGGGGTGATTCTTGCCCTGCAGGGTTGGAGCATCTTCACGTGGGATTGGGGGTGCAGTGATAACAGGGTTTGGGAGCTAGAGTTAGGTGACTTGAGTGAGTTTTGGTGTCCCCTTCTGTGCGTGTGGCCACCTGGTTATGGCATTGGGGTTACTGGCCATGGATAGCGCTGCCTTGGGTTTTGAGAGCACAGTGAGGCATTTGGCCACATTTTAATGGAGTGTCCTTTCTCTTTCTCCCAGCACCTCTGTATTAGTGTCAGTGCTTCAGCATTTCAGCCATGAAGTGTCTTTTGTTGCTTTCTGTTTTAACAGCTTTAAAAAGATATGCAGGGGTTGATAGAGTACTCATTTAATATGCAGAGAATGAGGAAACGTTATTTGTACTGTTTGTAACCTCATAGCAGGTAATGGTAGCGTGTTCTATTGTGATTTTTTTTTAACAATTTTTTCTTTTTCTTTTTCTTTTTTTTTTTTTTTTTTTATTACGGAGTCTTGCTCTGTCACCCAGGCTGGAGTGCAGTGGCGTGATCTCGGCTCACTGTAAGCTCCACCTCCTGGGTTCATGCCATTCTCCTGCCGCAGCCTCCCAAGTAGCTGGTACTACAGGCACCCGCCACCACGCCTGGCTAATTTTTTTATTTTTAGTAGAGACAGGGTTTCACTGTGTTAGTCATGATGGTCTCGATCTGCTGACCTCGTCATCCACCTGCCTTGGCCTCCCAAAATGCTGGGATTACAGGCATGAGCCACCGCGCCCGGCCAACCGTTGTTTTTTAATGTCTGGTTTTGAAGTCTGCCATTTCTGAGAGAAGCCCTTTCATTTTTAAGGGACATGGCCTTGCTATGATGCCCAGCCTAGAGGTCAGTGGCTTTTCATAGGCACAGTCACAGTGCACTACTGTCTCAGTCTCCTGGCCTCAAGGGGTCCTCCCGAGTAGCTGGGACCGTAGGTGTGCGCCACTGTGCCCAGCTCATTTTGGTCAAATATTAAATTCCAAAGACAGATTAACTGACTCCCTTTGTTCTAAATTTGGGGATAGTTGAAATATATTCCTGCAAGTAGAGTGGAAAATTTGAGATGGCAGCTTTATGATCTGAGTGCGATGCCTCCAGTGTTGTGCCTTTGCTTCCTGAGTCTTGAGTGTCTGCCATTGTGGGGCATTACCTTATATCTGCCCTGGACATTTAAAGTTTTGACCCACAGGGTACATGGCTGCTTGAGGAAATTAGAACATAATGGTTATTTTATGAAGTTTGGGAAAACATGAGTGGGCACTGTGTCTTTGAGTGGGATGAGTTTGAAGTTCCCAGTGCCATCTCTGTAAAGCATGCTGGTGGAAGTGCTTGTCTTGGTGATCTAGAGCCAGCGCATGCCTCCATGGGTGGCACTCGCAGCGTTGGAGACTGAACATTGCATGCAGGTGTGGGCCATTTCACAACTGCCTTTGGGTTACTTTTTGTCTAGATACTTGCAGGTATCTTTTTGTTGATGTTTCTGTTTTGTTCTATAATGTCAGAAGAGTTGAAAATTAGGACTCACTTAATGGAAAGTCAGGCACAGAAAGGGAAATACCTCATGTTCACACTCATGTGGGAGCTACAAAAACAGCTCACTGAAGCAGAGAATTGTTGATAAAGGCTAAGAGGGAGAGAAAGGGGAGGATAAATAGGGAGAGGTCTGTTGAGAGGTCTGTTATCAGATACAGAGTGACTGCTAGATGGGAGGAGTAAGTTCTGGTGTTTTGTAGCACTGTAGGGTGAATGTGGCTAACGATAATTTAGTGTGTATTTTCAGAAAGGTAGAGGATGGGTTTTGAATGTTCAAAAATAAATGTTTGAGGTGATGGTCCTGATTTATTACACATTGTATATGTGCATCAAAATGTCAGTGTGTCCCATAAATAGTACAGTTATTACATACAACTAAAAAAGAGAAAAAATTATTTAAGAAAAACTTAATGCAACTTCAAGACATTTTGAGGTTCAGTGCCCAGACTTTGGGGGTAGAGAAGCGACTGCCATGTTACAAACGAAGCGCCTGCTGCCAGTGCGTGTTTCTGAGGATTCAGGTCTTCCCACTCCTCTTCTGACTTTCCTCACTGGGACTTTCTAAGCTGACAGGTATTGGCAAACTGAGTTTAAAGAAATATCACTTGTAAAATGATAACAGACACAGATAAGAATTGTGTGCTCTTCTATGATGCCCCACTCTTCCGTGGTGCCCGCAAGTTGGATCTCAGACACGCTCTATGTAAGTGTCCTTAAATAAGTGACCATGTGTGGCTGGGCGTGGTGGCTCGCACCTGTAATCCCAGCACTTTGGGAGGCCGAGGCGGGCAGATCACGAGGTCAGGAGATAAGACCATCCTGGCTAACACGGTGAAACCCCGTCTCTAATAAAAATACAAAAAATTAGCCGGACATGGTGGCGGGCGCCTGTAGTCCCAGCTACTTGGGAGGGTGAGGCCGGGAGGCGGAGCTTGCAGTGACCGAGATCACACCATTGCACTCCAGTCTGGGCGACAGAGCGAGACTCCATCTCAAAAAAAATAAAGAAGTGACCGTGTGTATTGTGAGTTTTGGATACAGTCATGAGCCACATAACATATTTTGGTCACAACAGACTGCATATAGGATGGCAGTCCTGTAAGATTATGATACCATATTCTTACTGTACCTTCTCTGTGTTTAGATACACAAATAATTATCATCACCAGCTGCTTCCAGTATTCAGTACAGTCACATGCTGTTCAGGTTTGTAGCATAGGAGCAATAGTGGATAGTAGGCTGCACTATCTAGGTTTGTGTAAATATACTCTGATGAACGCACGCCGAATTGCCTAACAATGTGTTTCTCAGGAGGTGCCCCCATTGTTAAGCCATGCACAACT
Source organism: Symphalangus syndactylus (assembly GCF_028878055.3). NCBI lineage: Eukaryota > Metazoa > Chordata > Mammalia > Primates > Hylobatidae > Symphalangus > Symphalangus syndactylus. Next base: position 100,366,276 of record NC_072423.2, read on the forward strand.
TTATTGCCACAGGTGGGGAAGCTGGCTGCCAAGGCTGTAGCTGATCTAGCCTTCTCTTCTGACTTCCAGGTTTCTGCTCTGTCTCCTCAGAGAGGCTGAGGACCAACAGTCTTCGTTGGTAGCATTTCTGATCTCTGTGTGCAGTGGCAGCTGGTGGCAGGAAAGCAATGAAGGCCCTTGCCCCAGTATTGCAGGCAGGCCGGTGTCAGTGGCACTGCCCTTTGCTGGCAGTGGCAGCCACTGTTGCTCCACACTAGGGAAAGGGGACACCTTGGTGCTGCTTCTCTGTGACAGGGAGTTGGTGAATAAGTTTGGGTTTCTTCCTGGTAGTTATTACTTGACAAGGACAGAATTCCAGTAGGGCTAGTTATGCAACATCTGGGAGCCTATGCAACCATGACTTCGGGAGAGATGTGTTGTTTTTTTAAAAGCCTATTGGAATTTTTTTTCTCTTTTTGATTAGGAATATGATGAACCAATCTTGAAACACCTGCAGGATATTAAAGTGAAATTTTCTGACCCTGGACAGCCTATGGTGAGTACTGACTTGACCTTCTGGTTGGCATCAGACAGGGTCAGTCCACAAAGATGGAAGAACTTGGAGCCAGGGGCAGGAAACCCACAAAACCCACACCCAGCCACTCATCTGCTGGGCAGCCCTGGGTGAGACTGCTCTCCAAGAGTTAGACTGAGAACTGCATTGTGTGTTTGCTCCCTGAGTTAGATGGGGATCCCATTGCCTTTCTGTGTCATGCTTGGCGCTGTAGTCGTGAGTCTGTGCTGGATAATTTGACAGTGATGCAGACCATGTGATGCTCCAGACCCTGCAGCCGGGTGGGCACCAACGCAGGAGTCAGGCTGCAACTCCTGGGCTGTAGTGGTGCTGTCCACTGTGCCAGGCCTCGGTCTTGTAGTTTGTTTGTTTACTGTGTTGGGTGGAGATGATACCATTCTTTTCCCAAGTGTCTCTGAAGTTTGCATGCGTCTAATGTATATTTTTAATGTTTAAAAAGATGGGAGCTATATACACATATGATCAGCACTTACTCAGAAATCTGAACCTACTAGGTTTTACCCTAAAAAAAGCGGAAATAAGACTGAAAAATGTTTTCCTGCTCTTTGATTTGTCCTGAAACACATCTTTACAATATGCTTGCTATGGCATATCATTGCACTTGTAACGTTAGTGGCGTGGATCAGCCTGCCAGTTGGTAAGATAAGCTTGACTAGGTCAGCTCTTACTTTTATCTGAGGAACCATATGCTCATCTTCAAATGGCCTTGCCAGGCTGTCTCATCCCAGCCTGGTTTTCCCAGGGAGCACTGTTCGTAACCTGTTAGCCTGGCTGTAGCTAACGGGTTCCATTCCGGTGCAATAGGATTTCCAGCGACACATGACTGACTGACTGGTGGCTTTCAGTTTCAGGTCTTGGAGACAAATGCTGCATGACGGGCTGTGGGTTAGGGATCTTGGGGGTGGGTGATGGTGGTAGGGACCTGGGGCCAATCACCGGTATCTTCCTTCCTCCACATCTCAGCACTGGGGCCTGGGCTAATGGATGAGGGCCACTAGGAGTGGGATTTCTTCACTGCAAGTGCTGCAAGTAATGCCTGGGGCAGCAGCAGGGGTGGGCAGTGGATGTACCTGTATCTGTCCCTTCTACTTTTTCCTGTCTGTTTTCCACTATGGAAGGTGACATTCAGGTGTCCCTCTCTAGGTGGGGCACTGGGAGCCGGGAGTGATGCCTGCTCACCAGCTGGGGGCTGCCCTCCAGAAGGGACACCCCATCTTCCCTGCCCCATGTGGGTTATAGCAGGTCCTTCTTTCTGGGCTTGCATCACTTCTCTTTAGACTTTATCACAGGGCCCCCAGGAGCCGCCTGGGCACGTCTGCCTAGTTTGCCCTCATTGGTGTGCATTCTCTTCCCCATGGTGTGAGCGTGTGGTGCTTTAAGGTTCTGTGTGTTTTTTCCTTGTACTTCTTTCTTACCTGTGATTCATCCAGACGCTATTAACTTTTTTTCCCCTTTGGGTCAGTTCCTTTTTTTTTCCCTTTCTTTTTTCTCCTTTTCTTTTTTTTTCTTTCTTTCTTTCTTTTTTTTTTTTTTTTTTTTTTTTGAGACCGAGTCTCACTCTGTCGCCAGGCTGGAGTGCAGTGATATGATCTCGGCTCACTGCAACCTCTGCCTCCCGGGTTCAAGCGATTCTCCTGCCTCAGCCTCCCGAGTAGCTGGGACTACAGGCGTGCACCACCATGCCCAGCTAATTTTTGTATTTTTAGTAGAGACGTGGTTTCACCATGTTGGCCGGGATGGTCTCAATCTCTTGACCTCGTGATCCGCCGGCCTCAGCCTCCCAGAGTGCTGGGATTACAGGCATGAGCCACCACACCCGGCCTCTTTTTTCTTATTGGACACCTGTTCGATGATTTCCGAGGTCAATTTTCTTTCTTTCTTAGCCTGTCGTCTTATTTTCCTCCATCTCATTGTGACTCATAGACTAGAGCTCTGGTTGTGGTAGACTGTGGACCAGTAATTTTTTTTTTTTCTTTTTACTTCCCTATTATAAAAGTCATATGTAGAAAATACAGGCAAGTGTAAAGAACACTATACAAATCTGTCTTCTAAAAGTAAATCTCAGCAGCTTAGTGAATTTCCCCATACTCTTTTTCCTTCGTAAAATTATTATGAAGCGTCTAACTCATTTTAGTTTATAAAGATAAATGAAACTTCAAAATGAGTCTTGGCTGGTGTTTTTGCAGCTCCTGATGACCATGCCTCATTCCCTTCCCTTGAGCGCTTGCCTGCCTGGATACACAGTGCACACGTGTGCTGCACGGCTCCTGCCGCACCACATGGTGTGTGCACAGTGTCACCCTGCTGCCACATCGATGACACAGGCTTGCCGGAGGGAATAGTTGTTACTGCAGCCATTGGCTATAAAATGGTTTAACATTCCCCTACATGCACCACCTCCCCCATTGTAAATTGTTGCATTTATGATCAGCATACTTGAACCCACATTTGTGTTACATTAAATGTTTGATGATTTCCTTAGTTTAGATTCCTTTCAGTGTACTTACTAGTCAAAAGAAGATGAAGCTTTAGAAGGCCCAAAGGTCGTTCAGTTGGGATTACAGACATGAGCCACCCAGGCCCTGCCTAATTTTGCATTTATTTAGTTGATTGTAAGATTGAGCATGGTTAGCATATTTATGGCTTACCTGGCTGTAATGCATGTGTGAATGAAGCAGTCTTATTTTCAAGCCACTTTTCATTTGGGCAGTTGAACAGTTTCTTGAATCATCTTCAGTTGTCTTTGGGTTACTCTTGACTGAACAAAGGCAGAGGGGAGAGAAAAAAGGAAAATAGGAAGAATATGAATCTATCTATAGAAAAGTAGGCTGGGTGTGGTAGCTCATGCCTGTAATCCCAGCACTTTAGGAGGCCAAGGTGGGAAGATTGCTTGAGCCTGGGAGTTCGAGACCAGCCTGGGCAACATAGGGAGAACTGGTCTTTAAAAGAGAAAGTAAAAAGGAGGGGAAAAAATGAGTAGGACATGGTGAAGGACCACAAGTCTAATAGCACTATTTGTTTTATTGGGGCCACCCCGTGCCCTGGGTTGGTTGTCCACACTGTGGTCACAGCCTTAAACAGTTCTGGGATCATAGTAATCTCTCCATTGGTTGGCTACTTGTCTCCCCTCTTTATGTTGGTTTTATTTTTTAAGCCCTGGAGGGTTGGGAGAGAAATAGGCATTTTATTTGATGCTGATTCCCTATAGCTACCTCTTCCGTTCCTTGTGATTTTTGCCAGGCAGGTGACTGGCCTGTGGTTCATCTGCAGTGCCCTACCCCCTTCCTTTGCTCTTGCCAAGGCCAGTGGAGAGCTCCTAGCCAGATCCTGCTGTCATCCATTCTAGAAACCAACTAGACTGTCTCCCTGATCCTGACTTCCTAAGCCCTCATGGCCCCCCTCTCCTCCTCCATCTTTCTTTGAAAGTTGTCTTTGCACTTCTCCTTTGTGCAAGTGGTTTGTTTGAATGTATAAACTTTTTTTGAGGAAATTTTTGCTGTATATATTTTTTTAGTCTTCTTAATTTGCCCTCCATTGATGGTTTTACCATTACAATGAAAATGGAAACAGCTAACATTTAGCCAGCCTTGCCTATAAACCCGGCTCTAAGTGATACAGATTAACCATCAAGGCGGCTCCTAGAAAGGGAGAGAGTTATTTCTAGTGTACAGATGAGGAAACTAAAGCAGGGAGACATTGAGTAGCTTCCACGAATTGCCTATCATTGTAGGCAGAGATGGGATTTGAATCCAGGCTGTCTGAGCGCAGAACTGGTCTTGTAAACTGTCTATAAATTACTCAACCAAGCTCATCTTCCATGTTTTTCTTCTATAACTAGGGATGAGGTCAATGTCTTTGCACATATCGATGCATCCATCCAGGTATTTTTCTCAAATAGAACAAATTCCTCAAAATAGAATTACTGAGTCAGGGAATATGCCTTTTAATTTAATTTAATTTTTTTTTATATTGCCAAATTGTCCTTCATAAAATCTGTTGACAGTATATGGGTGTGCCCAGTACCCCAAAATCCTGGCTGGGTCTACATATTTTTGTACATTTTGCCCCGAAGAAAGGCATCTCATTTTGGTGTTCGTGTGTTTTGTTACTTGTGAGCATGAATGCCTTGTTGCTGCTGTTGGATGTTACCTATGCCTGCGTTCATGTTTGCATCCTTTTTCCCGATGTGCTCACGTCTCTTCCAGGTCTGTAGCATGCTTTGTAAGTGAGGGATGAGCTTTCTGTCCTTGTAGAGATTTGTCCTTTTCTCCCACCCACCTCCCGGGAGAAAAGCTGTGGGTCACTGCTTTTATTGCACAGCACAGAATACAGACCCTGGCTTCCCCCAGCAGGGCGGGGGCTGGGGCTTAGGCTGAGTGGAAAAGGAGAGGAGGATGGCCTGCTGGTCCCCTTACTTTCCCCTGGTCACCTTCCCTCCTTCCAGGAAGCAAGGGCTGGGAGCCGCTAAGAGAAGCTAGGATTCCTTAGGAGAGCTTGACGCCTATTGGTGAGGAGGCATTGGAGGGGGAACATGCCCCTTACTCATGAACTGAACAGATATTTCCCTCCAGTCCATCATTTGTTTTTTTAACTTCATGCTGGTCTTTTTTGCGGTGGAGAAGTTTTTCTTGTTCCATGGCCCTATCTGTTGAGCTTCCCCAAAATAGCTTCTAGTAAGTGTTTTGTACTCCAAGCAATCTGTCCTCGTTATTTTTCTATTTTAACTGGTGCTTACTCTGAATTTCTACTTTTAGTCTTTTGTGTTAGAGTTCCACTTTGAACCCAACGACTACTTTACCAACTCAGTCTTGACAAAAACCTACAAGATGAAATCAGAACCAGATAAGGCTGATCCCTTTTCCTTTGAAGGTCCTGAGATTGTGGACTGTGACGGGTAAGAAAATGTCATTCTACCTTGTTTTTCTGAAACAAAATCAAAAGGTAATTTTGTAACTTGATGGGTAAGATAGAAGTAAGGAATAAAGTACAGTCTTGAGTCTTCTTAAAAGCCTGGTAGATGGATATTTCAATAGTCTTTCAGTTTGGGAATGCTTGTATACAGTGCAGAACTTGGAGATGACGGCTGAACCTGGGAAATGAGTCACGTGGTTGCACATGCAAGCCTTTGGGATAGTGCCCTGTTTCTTCATTTAAATGAAAGTATTGGGTTCTCTAGACATCATGAATTGGAGTTCTTAAAATTGAATTCATGGATTACCCTCAGCAAATAAATACTTATTGAATGAATGAGTCTGAGTCCAGGGCTGTATTGATCAGCTGATTGCTTTGGAGATAGGTGGGGGCAGCATAGCTGTTGTTTGAGTCACTGATTTCAGTCTTTATAAATCACTAAAGAGAGAATTTGATTTAGAATTAATTTCTCCAGGTTGGGTTGACTGAGAAATGGTTTTAGTCTTGACTTGAAACAATTATGTTTATTTACCAGAACTAAGTACTAATTGTTAATTCAGGACTTTATTAAAATCCTGCTGGAGTAATTTAGAAAGATGATTTTCCAGGGCCAGGCCATCATGTGAGAAAAAGGCCTGGCCTTTCCAAGCGTGTTCTTAAGCAGGCAGTATTGAGATCTGCCAGGTGTTGCCTAGGTCCATGGTGATTGTATGTTAGAGAGCGTGCTGTGCTCAGCCCTCGCCAACATCCCTGGGGCTGGAGTGGTCTGCACTGGCCATCAATATTCCCAGTGGCCACCTCTTTCCTTTTTTCAGCTGTCCTGCTCACTTGGCTGCTTTGAACAGCAGCAACTCCTCCTTCCTTGGGAAGCCACGGACAAGTTCTTGTGTATCGTGCAGACTTGACAGGGCTTTGCCACAGAATATACAGTTCAGAGTCCTGATGAAATGTCTTGGGAAAATAATACCGTTGTTCCAAAAGTCTGAAGTTTGAGGCAGTGGTCACACCCAAGTTGAAAGAGGACCAGGCCGTTTCTCTTTTTGCCAACCTCCAGATGAACTTCATGGGCCATTGTATTTGGTTTGCAGATTGGTTTTATTTAGTTTTCCAGGTTTGGCATAGAGCTGTGGTTTGCTTCCTGCATGCATTTGTAATGGATTTGTCTCATGGATTGTGTGTTCATGACAGCTGTCTTGTCCTGGTAGGTGTACTATTGACTGGAAGAAAGGAAAGAATGTTACTGTCAAAACCATCAAGAAAAAGCAGAAGCATAAGGGTCGAGGCACTGTTAGAACAATTACGAAACAAGTACCCAATGAGTCCTTTTTCAACTTCTTCAATCCATTGAAAGGCAAGTCTGTTGGTTGTTAATATTCATTATGTTCTTGTATAAAATAATTTTGGTCACCTGATAGATTCCTAACACCCAGAGACTTTAGTCCTGTTTTTTCAGGCAAGTGTGGTCAGTAGGGGCACATTGCTGTGTCCCAGGCTGTTCTGTTGGTGCACTGGCAAGTTTATCATGGGGGGCAGAGGTAGCTAGGACAGTAAGAGTAGGATTGTCATCTTCTGCAGGAAAGGGAAGAGCTTTACTCTGCTTGGCTGCAGCCCAGGCAAAAACTTGCAGTTCTGTTTTAAGAAAACTGAATCGAGTATTTGCACCTGGGCTGCTTCCTCGCTTGGACACCTGGAGCACCCTTCTCCACCAGGTGGCATTTCTGCCCCGCTTTTGTGTGTGGTTTGCACCCCCTGGGGACCACTCCCAGCCTCGGAGAGCTGCTGGGTTTGCTCTCCAGGTACCCGTTACTGCTGTACGCTGGTTCTAGTTGTGCTGCTTTTGGATCATCTGCTTAGTCCCCCTTTTCTTGTAATTTTTTATGCATAATTTGATAGAATTTTTTGGAATTTATATATTGTAAGAAACACAAGTAGTTGGGACTTTCAGTTTTGAAAAACATCGGCAGAATCACAGCTTGGAAGCTGCTGCTTTTTGTTTATTTATTTATTTTTAAAATTTTCCTAAGTGGTAAAATAAAGATGAGACCTTTGAGCTAGTAAAGGTTGACCAATTGATTTTAAGAGTAAATTTCTTGGGATTTTTTTCATATAATTTCCTAATCGTGAGAAAATGTGAAGGTCAAGCGACTTGTCAGTGTTAAAATATCCATATTCTCTTTAGTTTCCACGAACTAAAACATAATTTGAAGTTAAGAGATGCCAGCCCCTGCTGCAGATAATCAGTGAGTGTTTGTATGTGGGGCCACAGGGCGGATCTCTTCTCTAGTCTGAGTGGTTGATTTTTTGATTTTGTCTCTGAGCTTAGCACCCTTATTTATCAAGCTACCCTTCAGAGTTCAGTCCATTATTTTAATTGTGATGCCTATTTTCTGCAATTAGATTTTGAACCTAGAAGATGCAAATTTATACGGTTTGGGGAATGAGAGCAGTCATAAATTTAGATATTACATTTCCTTTTTTTGGAAGATTCATTTTAGACACTTGGGTTGGGCATACTGGAGATTGTGAATTCACCGTGAAGAAGGGAGGCTTTAATTTCTAGAATCACTTTGTGTAGGAAGTTTTCTTAAAACTGATTTAAAAATAATTTTTAGGATAAAAATGGAGTTGATAGTGGACTCAAGGGAATTTTTAAGTGTTTTTTTTTTAGGTTCTAAAACTTTTAGGGGTATGATGGTTGCACAACTCTAAACGCACTGAAAGTCATAAAGTTGTACATTGAGTGTATGCCTTTTAATGGTATGTAAATCCCATCAATAAAGCGACTTTTAAAGTAATCAAACACATAATACCAAATGGTAAGTGCTTTGAAAAACATTGAGGATGGCTACGGAGTAGGTAATGGGGTAGTGAAGGAACAGACAAAATGGACCCCTGTGGTGTGAAGTGAAGGAGGCATTGGCTAATGAGTCCAGCTCCTTCTTTGTCCTTAAAACTACAAAGCCAGTCCAGAAGTCTGAGTGCTCAGAGTCCTTGTGCTGATTCATGACCTGGGCCAGAGTGCCCTGGGGAGCATGCTGCTCTAGCATTTAGACACCCAGCCATGTTCCTAACCCATGTCTTAAAACCCCAGGCCATGCTAGCACACTGAGGCTTGGGAACTCTGCCTCACTCATGGGTGGTGTTTACGCAGCCAACATTCATGTCTCAGCAGCAAACAGCAAGTGCTGCCAGGGTTGTGGCCGCTTAATGGGAAGGGAGACTCAGAGAGAAGAGCCCAGTGAAGATTGAAAAGGCAGGTATGAGACTAAGCAGAGTAAACATTCAACTCCTGATGAAGGTCAGGGTCTTGTAGTAAATGTTTCTGAAATCAGGGGGTTGGATCGTGTACCATTTGAATGTTGCATGGCTTCATTGAGTGTGGTTAGAAGTCCCTGTCTGTCTTGGTGTGCTTAGCTTGTCTGAGCATCAGCTTTTGCTGAGGAGCTGTGCCACTCTACGGGGGCCACTGGTGGGCATTTCAGCACTCTCCAAACAGATAGAAATGCAGTTTCTGTCTCACTGAGTTGCAGTGCCTTAGTAACACTCACAGCTTATAAGGCTTAAGGACTTTCTCTTTCCTGCACCATCATGTATAGTTCTGCAGGACATGAGTTAAATTTCCCCATGAAGCACAAATGCACTGAATGGACACAGCCTGGGGGCTGTTTGCCGTTCCTCCTGTTAATATATTAACCCTGTCAAAATGATTTTCTCAAGCTTGAGTGCCAGCCCATGGCACATGATGGAGGAGGAGAAGGGAGGGGGGCATAGAGGCACTCAGGCCAGCTTCAGAAGCGGTGGATGGAGCTTGCAAAGATGTCTGTGAGGAGATGCAAGGCTTTGGGGATTTCTATTAAACCTCAAGGTGAGAAATGTTACATTTTGTCTACCGGCACAGTTTCCTCCTGTGTGGGCTTTAAAATTCTGGAAGTTGTCACTGTAACTTAAATATGTTTTGTCTTGTCTTTTTCTAGCATCCGGGGATGGAGAATCACTGGTAAGATACGTTGTTAATAGTCTTATTTTCCTATTGAAGTCTCTCTTGAGTGAATGTCTACGTGTCTCCTTGTTTAAAAAAGTCCAGTCCTGGCTGTGTGTGTACTGGGTATGCCAGTAATCTTAATGCTTTGGGAGGCTGAGGTGGGAGGACTGCATGAGTCCAGGAGTTTGAGACCAGCCTGGGCAACATAGCACAACCCCATCTCTACAAAAAATTAAAATCAAATAAATTAGCTGGCCGAATGTGGTGGTTCACTCCCGTAATCCCAGCACTTTGGGAGGCCAAGGTGGGTGGATCACCAGAGGTCAGGAGTTCATGTTCTGGTCAACATGGTGAAACCCCGTTTCTGCTTAAAATACCAAAAAAAAAAAAAAAAAAAATTAGCTGGACACGGTGGCAGCGCCTGTAATCTCAGCTACTTGGGAGGCTCAAGCAGGAGAATCGCTTGAACCCGAGAGGAGGAGGTTGCAGTGAGCTGAGATTGCACCACCGTATTCCATCGGGCGACAGAGCAAGACTTCATCTCAAAAGATAATAAATTAGCTGGACATGGTGGTGCACTGTGTAGTTCCAGGGTCGCTGGGGCCCAGGAGCTTGAGGCTGTAGTGAGCTGTGATTGCACGACTGCACTCCAACCTCGGTGATAGAATGAGACCCTGTCTCTTAAAAATAAAAAAATCCATTTGTTTCCTAAAACTCTGGGATTAATTTGAAATCATTACACATCTAAGTAAAAGTATGTGTTTCATATGTTGATTTCAGTAGCAAACGTGTAGTGCTTTAATACTGCCTGTTTCCCATATGTTAGACTCATACCCCCTACTCTGGGTGACACCTTTGGACAAGTCGTGGAGCTATAGGGCCCTCACTTCCCACTTTCTCTGCCATTTTGCTTCAGTAGCTCTTTAAAGCTACTTAAAGTTGTTTTAAAGGGGCTTTGAGTGTCTAGTGGCTGTCCCCCAGCAGTGCAGGAGTTTGGTGTGTTAAGTAAATCAAAAGTGAGGGGCTGAGGTTTGGCTGAGAGGGGTGAAGTGAATGTTTTTATCCCATTAAAATGAGTTAACACGTGGGTTTTTCCTCCTCAGGATGAAGATTCTGAATTCACATTAGCCTCTGATTTTGAAATTGGACACTTTTTCCGTGAGCGGATAGTCCCGCGGGCTGTGCTGTACTTCACTGGGGAGGCCATAGAGGATGATGACAATGTATGAGGCTCGGGGAAGGGGGGCTCCCACCTGGGTGCTTATCTCTGTTGGTGCAGAGTGGCCCTGAATTGTGGCTTGGGAAACCCCCATGCCTAATCTTTTTATTACATCATCAGCCAGATATGTAGTCCAAGCTGCTGCCCTTGTTGTGGGGGGAATATGCTTGAAGAGGAGAAGTCTGAGGAACAGAGCAGGAAAAGCAGGTGTCTGCGAGGCAGTTTCAGAGGTGATTGCCAGTTTCCTATGTGAGCCCTGCCTAGTGACTCAACAATATTCTCTAAAAACCTAAGCTTCAGGGAACTTCTAAACACAGGGAAAATCTCTTTCATGGAGGTCTGGCCACAACAAACATTGACAGTGGACTCATGCTAGCCTGGGTTCATCAACCCAAAAGAAATAGAAATTCCTGAACTTCTATCTAACTAGGTAAAAAGGAAAAAAAAGAAACCCGTGCTCCCCAAGAAAACAACAAGATTGCATGTCACTTTCCTTTCTGGGCTTGAGGGAAGCCAGCTCTTCCACTGTCAGAACTTGCGGGCACACAGCCCAAGTACCGCTTAGAAACTCCCATTCTCACCAAGGCTCAGGCAACTTCAAGTCTTCTTCATCTGTGGAAAATAAAGTTTTGTTTTATAGAATGTTACTGGAAGTATGTTCTAGATGATATTCTCTTTCTTGTGGAGCTCTTAGGTTTTGTGGCTGCACTAGGTTTCTTTTCTTAGAAGGTCTGGTCTGTTGGGGCTTCAGACAGGGTGGCAAGAGCTTAGGTGGGTTCAAGGGCCTTAGCCCCCTGTGGCAGTAAAGGCCAACATCTCCTCACACCTCTCCCATTGTACTGAGTTCCACCAGTGGGGAGAATAGGCCAGCGTGCTCTTTATCAGCTGTTAGGTCTTAGACTGTTCATTTAACTTCTAAAACTCAACTTGCTGGCTCTCCCTAGGCTGGGAGGTGGTTGCAGGTCAGGGAACATGGACAGTCAGGTAGCTGCCAAGACATAGTTTTATGGATTCTAGACCAGCACTTTCCAGTAGAACTTTCTCGTTGATGGAACTGTCCTCTGCCTGCTTGGTCCAGCACAGTAGGACTGACCACTTGAGGACTTGAAATATGGCTGCTGAGACTGAAGAACTGAACATTTCATTTACATTAGTTTAAGTTTAAATAGTGAGCTAAGGGCTAGTCGCTACACATTGGAAAGCTTATCTGAAACTTTTTTGATCATACACCCGTCAGTTTAAAGGACTTGAATATGCATGTGTGCTATTTGCTTACTTATATGCAGTGTCTGTACTACTGGTGAGCACTGTGCCACATTTGCTTATAGTAAATGTGCATTTCATTCATAATACGTTCAGCACAGGTACTACTGATGAGCAGTGTCAGAGGCTAGAAGTGCCAGCTCAGATTAGACTGCTCAGACTCGCATCCCCATTCTCCCTTTAGTAGCTCCACCACCTCCTTGAGCTTCAGTTTCCTCAGCTGTAAGTAGAGCTCATGGTGAAGACTCTGGTTACTTGTTAAGCCCTTAACATAGCACCTGGCACAGAGCAATGATTCAGTAAGTGTTGGCATAAAAAGTGTTTTACTAATGTTACATTCTAGACTGTACCCTAACACTAGAAAGTTGTTGGAGGAGGAGGTGAATGTGGGAACCCTGGTCTTGTCTTCTCTGCACATGGCAGCTCCTGCTCTGCCCAGGTGGGCGATGCCTCTGGAGCAGCCCCTGTGCACAGCCCCTCAAGGGCAAAATGCTGTCCTTAGAGCCTTGGAATAGGCCCTGGAGCCTGCTTGAGGCTCGTTGGGATCTGACCTGAAATGGAAGATTATTAAGAAGTCTTTCCCTGCCTGATGCCAGTTAGGATCCTTAGAGCGAAAGGGCGCTGCATTGTAGTCACATCTCATCCTGGCTGCTGCGTGGCGCCAGGAGGCTGTGCAGACTGTGTGAACTCCACACCAGCACAGTAGGATCCTTCTAAGTTCCATTGAAGTTGGCTCTAAGGAATACATGGTGTGAGCTCAACAAAACGGGAAATGTTGATAAATGAAGCTGCATTTTCATATACTACCCTCGTTATGCAACCAGTAGTGATAAGGTGGTTTTGCTTTTGGTGTAAGTCTCATGTTTGAAACTTGATTTTCAGTCTGACCAATGATGTCTTTGGATGTAGGAGAAACTGATTCAAGACAATTGACTAATGGTGGAGGTTCGCCTTTGAGCACCTTATTGATCACTTTAAAGATTAAACACCAAAGTTTTAATATATTTCTACTAAGGTTTCTTTTCCCTTTGTATGAGATGTAAAATGATACCCAGACTCCTGTATCCAGTAACGTTATGCTACTGGTTAGATCAGCCTTGTAAAAAAATTAAGGAAAGCAAATTCATCGGTTTACAAAAATCTTTTCCTGTGTGCCTGCTCCTTGGTGTGAGAACAGCCAGGGCAGAGCTGTGGTGCCAGGTTCCCAGCTATGTCCAGTGTACACCCTGGCTGACCAGCGTCCTATCCTATTCCTTGTTTTGCGTGACTTTCAATTTCCTGGCATGCTTTTAAAATGCACTGCACACAAGCAAATGGCTCCTCAGCCAAGCGAGGCCCAGCAGGCAGCGTGGCTGGACTTTCTGCTCCTCTTAGGCTTGGTCAGTGAGTCACTTGATGGGACTGGTGTCTTGGGCAGGCTGCTGTCATGTTTTGTAAACCTTAAAATGTTTTTCTGTGTTTTTCCAGTTTGAAGAAGGTGAAGAAGGAGAAGAGGAGGTAAGAGACAGGTTTATGTGGTGCCACTTACTCCCTGAAGTTGTTTCTTCGGCTTTCTCTGCTTGAAGGTTATGGACTCACAGGGCTGTGTTATACCCATTTTTTGTGATGCTGTCTTTGACTCTCACAACGTTCTTGAAACCACTAAGCAGAAATGCATAGCAAATGCTGTGACAGTTTCCATCCTTTTTGACCCTGCAGTTGGTTCATGAAAATGTATCTTAGAAAATAATCATTTAACAAAATCTACTTTTTCAGAATTTTGTTTCTTTTAGGGCTCTCTGTGAGAACAAAAAGATACCTAGAAATAATTCTAAGTGTCCAAAGGAAGTGATGAGTCACTTGTGGGTAGCAGTAATTGATTTCCGTCTAAGGCAGTGTTTTGCTTCGTGTGTTTGTGGATTGTGAATGCCACGAAAGTTTAAATGTTGTCATTCCAGCTAATTCTCACTTTTTAAATATAGGAATTAGAAGGTGACGAGGAGGGAGAAGACGAGGATGATGCGGAAATTAACCCCAAGGTTGGTAACTTAGGGGCCACCCAGACCTACTTATTATGCTGCAGTCTTAGACTTTCAAAAATGTTCCCCACTTTGAGGCAGTAGTGTTAACAATATTCATTATCCCCTAATTAGAAAGTTTAAAATGTGTCAGAAAAATACTGGAATGATTATTCAGACACTGTGTATATAATTTGAGTGTTGAGTGTGCATATTCAGTGGAAGCTTTTCCAGCTGTCTCAAGCTGTGTCTTATTTACATAGACTCCTCAGTAGAGCAACTTGACTTTCCAAATGTTTCATTCTTTTAAGGTAAGGTAATGATTTAACCGACAACATAAATAAACTTTTCTTTGTGAGTGTTTGGAAAAGGTACAAAGAAGGGACTTTGGGGCTCTTTTTGTTAAGGAACAGAATAATGGGATTGTGGGCATCATTTGACAGTTGCACTTGAGCTGAGCATGCCCAGATGATATGTCTAGATATCTCATATGTCTCAGATAATTTAAAATAAATTGGGAAGGTTTACTAAAGAAAACTGAGTTGAAAATGAGTGGGCAACCCCATTAATTTTACCTGCAAATTTAGATTTTTATTTGTGGTCTCAGAGTAACTTAAATCAAGGTACTTTGACCATTTGGCACATTTTAAAATCAGAACTGCTTAAATGTCATCCTACATCATCATAAGAGTTTCCTCTTGAAAAACACGAAATGTGTAGTTCACTTGCCTCTTAAAATTAATTATATTATGGGCTGTCAGAATACTAACGTTACCTGGTGTTTTTGTAATGTGTCTCTGTCCGACTAGACGTTTTTTGCTTGTTTTTACCCTTGTTTTTTTTGGAGTGTGCACTAAAAGCTGTCAGTGTGATATCCTGGCTTTGTCATCAGTTGGTTTAAACTGGCTATTTCCATGAATGCATGTTCACAGTTGTGGTTCCTTCAGGGAAGGGATGGGAGAAGAGCTTTTAAAACTTTTTTGAGAATGTGTCTTACAAAGACTACTCTGGGAATAATCAGCTCATGGAAATGTTCATCTTCTAAAGTTTGGCCTGTTGATGTGGGAGGACTGCTGAAAGTGTACCTGTGCTCAGCACCGTGGTGGTGGGCAGTGAGGGCTGTAGGAGATCAAGGCCTGGGTCTGCCTTGCGTGCATCACAGTGTGGGGACAGGGAAGGTGAGGGCTGTCAGTCAGCCAGTGAACAACGTTGGGTGAATAAATGCTGCCCATCACTGCTCTGCGGGGTGTCTGATGGACCCAAGGGCCATGTGTGTTTATTGGGCCGTGTTTCCGCCTTGTGGGTGCTGAATGGACACTTTCAAGGTTGCAGTTGTAAAGCAAGGACTGGGGACAATTGGCAGGGCCACCTCCTCAGACTCCGTGTACAGCTGCCTCTGTCCTTGTTGCACTTGTCTCTCCCCCTCCCTGTATTCTGTGCCTCAGCTTCTCTTTTCCTCCCCTCTGTTGTTCTGCTTTCTTCTGTCACCTTGGAGAACCTTGAGTCTCCGTTCATGTCCCAGGTTTCTCAAAGAGCATTCTCACCAGCCATTATAGAGAACATGATGTGGTGGATTACACATGCTAACACCCCATGAGACCTTTGATAAACGGTTTTGTTGGTTGGGGGAGAAGGGACTAAAAACATGTTCAGGCTAATGGTGTGAATGAAGTTCAGAGACGGCCGGCCGGGATAAGGCCAAGCCTGCTGTCCCTGTCACATGCACCTTCCAAAGAGATGGGCAGTGTTAGAGTCTGTGCAAGCAAAAGAAAACGAGGAAGGAAGGGAGGTTTTAGTATTGGGAGCAGTCTGATAGAAGGGAAAATCATGCTTCTGCCCATTTTGAAAGTATGATCTAGTGTTGAAGTTGTTCACCCCGAGTTCAGTATCTTGCAGCCCTTTGTATCATGAGAAATTGTGGCCGTTTCCTCCTGTATAATTTTGTGCATTTCATTTTCTTTCATGCTGACAGTTCCTTTCAATTTTTTTCCCCATTTAGGTGTAATTTTTGTCTGTTAATCATTCATACGTTTCTAGGTAAGGTGGAATTCCATTCATACCTAACTTCCAAACTTCTGATCTATACTTTATACAATGCATTGTTTTTACTTTGAATAAAGAGGGAGTTGCTGTCCAGGTACACTCACTGTGTCACAGGTTTGACATAGGTGTCTGTTACATGTACTTTTAAAAGCAACGAACCAAACGTAGATTTGGTCCCTGCTTTCTGAGCCCAGTGTTTCTTGCTAACCAAGTAGCAAAGATGTAACTTGGGTGTTATTTTCATTGCTGATGGTACTGCTTTCCATCAAGAGGGCCCTGGATGGTCAGCAGTCTGCACGGTGGCACACACAGGCCACCATAAGCAAGCAGTCCTTGCAGAGAGCATAACACACTGGGCTGTCACAGCTGTGCTCAGAACACACACTGTGTCACAGGCAGTTGAAATTGGCCCATTGTCATTACCAACACATGTCTGTTGAATATCTATACTTTTTGAATTCATGTTTTGTGCAGACCAATAGGTACACAGAGGGGTAACAGCTTTTACTGCGCCAGCATTTTTTATCTGAAATGTTAACTGGCATCTGTTTTGGTGTCAGCAGTAAAAAGTACTGTTGTGAGGTTGGTGCTAGTTGAATGAAGCAAGAACCAGTTGTAGATGAAAGTGAGTATCAGTAAGCCTGGAAGCTGTTTCCCACCCCACTTTCTTCAGTCCCTGTAGCTCTGCCCTGTCCTGGAATGCTGACAGGAGGCCGTAAGTAGACAGAGGCCCTTGCCCGTGATGAGACCTGTTCATTCGTAGCACTCTTGGGATGTAGTGGGAGAAACCAGAGAGGTGGGAACAAGAGGTGCCGTGAGGAACCCCACAACCATAGCAGGGCCTCTGCATGCCGGGATAAGTAGGCACTCCGTTTTTAAGGGTCTCGTCACGGAACATCAGCATGATCCTGGCGGCCCGTAGACCACATGTCCTTGAGGTCTTAGCACCACCGCCTCCCTGTCTTCCTCATGTAGGCTGCTTTCATGGGAAACTGATGGTACATAGGGCGGATGCAGCTCTTGGAATGATTTTGTTTTCCAGGGCCAGGTTTGAGAATATGCCTTTATGTTTAAAATTATGTCTAGCTGCCGTTAATTCCTGTTGTCCCCGCATGTCTGAAGAACTTAGCCACTCTTGTTCCACCTGTACCCTCACCCACTCCTCCCAAGCCACCCCTCCCACGCCACCAGCTCTTTTGAAGAGAATCCTCAATGCGTGCCACCTATCCGTATTTCAGTATGCGTCCCTGGAAGAGAAGGGCAGGGTGTGACAGCAGCAATCCCCGAGGAGTGTCACACTGAGGCCACTGCCTCTTCAGCCACAGGGCTCTGGGCACTTGGGGCTTCTTCGCCAGTGCAGCTGTGGTCGAGTGTGTTTTAGTGGCATGTCTTTGTTGCCTTTCTTAGGTCGAGTGTTATCTGTTAAAACCCCACCTTTTAAATGGTCCCATGAGAGATGAGATTTTTTTCCTATTAGTTGGTACCTTTTAAAATGCCAGCTCCTCCTCCCTTGATAATCTTAGCATCGATTGATGACTCAACCATCATTAAAATTTGTGACATGAGATAAAGGATGCTTCAGTTTGGGAGTTTAGGTGTAGTTTTTTTTTTTTTTTCGGCATGTATCACAAGCTAAAAACAATTGGTGTCTCTCATACGTAAAATTCACTTCTAAAACTCCTGTCAGTCACTTGCAGAAGCTCCAGTGTGCTGTGTGAGCACCAAAGCCTGGCAAGGGTGGACCACGTGCTGCCTGCCTTCCCAGAGGGGGCTGTGCCCTCAAGGCGCAAGGGAGGCAGCTTTTCCCAGAGTCAGGTACATGGCCTACTCCCCTCCAACAAGGCACTGG
Source organism: Symphalangus syndactylus (assembly GCF_028878055.3). Lineage (NCBI taxonomy): Eukaryota > Metazoa > Chordata > Mammalia > Primates > Hylobatidae > Symphalangus > Symphalangus syndactylus. The sequence continues at coordinate 100,384,114 of NC_072423.2, forward strand.
GTCATGACACCGGTCTTGAGAGTCTGTTCTATGCGGACTCTATTCCCTCTAGCAGTCTTCACCCAGTATATTGGTTTTATTTAGAACAGATGAATACTACATTCTGGTGGTTGAAAATACTTATTACATCATTTCTGCAACTTAGGATAATTTAGATTTATTTCTGGTTGAGCATTCCAAATCTGGAATCCTCCTGTGAGCATTTTCTTTGTCTTGGGTTCCAGATTTTGGAGTATCTCAGATTTGGGATTTGGGATGCTCAATCTGTGGTAGGATAAATTATAAAATCCTGTGTATGACATGACATAGTATTTGCATTATTTAAATGTACATAAAGATGGAGTCTGTTACCAGCCCCAGTCTTCCCCGTCCCTGCACAGCTCCTTTACTGACCTCCCATTTTCTAGGCGAGTCCCTTGGTGGAGGCACACTGTCCCACTCCTCCCCTCACTGCTCCAGCTCGGGGCACCCTGCATCCCCCACACTCCTAAGGCCAATGGCGCAGTGCTTTTGGCCACTGCACTGGGCCACCTTCGGTCTACCCTTGAATGTCAGATTGACATGGCGAGGGTTTTTGGTCAGCCTCGTTTTGTCTCAGCCAGGCTTTTTGGGCAGCCTCTGGGATGGCTGAGATTGGGAGCTTAGACCAAGGTTCAAGGTTATTGATTTTGTTTTTTGCATCTTTTATACATATTTTTTTGGCCATCCCTTAAATGTGGTTTCCAAAAGAATGAACTGTAGCCTCAGCTTATACCATGGAAGATGTCATTTATGGTAACCCAGGGATCTTTTTGCCCCATACGGTACAAGTTCTTAGGTTCCATAGGTACGCTGGATTAAGAGCAATTTGTAATCTTAGCCAGAAATCATAGATTACAGGTTCGTAAAGTTACTAGCTCAGAAGCATTAGCAAGATCGTGATGTATTTCTTAGGCTATTGTTGGCCTCCACACAAATTCATGGAGTTGCTGGATGTGGTTTAAAGGGTACAAGATCTCTGTGTTAGATAATATTGGAGTTAATCCATTCCTCTGGGAGGGGAATCATGTTTCCCGGATGCTGTTACTGGAAGGATAGCATTGCCCCTTGGTGAGACTGTTAGGAGAGTGAGTGACGGATGGAGCTCTTGGGAGCGGCAGCTCGTCATTTGTTGGTGCAGTACAGGCCACCATAAGAGGATGGATCTGCCGGGGTGCTCCCTGGTAGTACAAAGAGCAGGAACCCGCTAGAGGAGAGATTTGCTTTCCATGAGCACCAAGGGTCTGGCCTACCCCGAGACAGATGTGCCCTTGAGAAGTGAGGACTGTTGGCACCAAGAGGGGTTGCCTCCGCAGTGGCCTTCCTGGGTGAAGCTGCCCGTGTTGAGCGCACTGTGCTCTGTGTGGGCAGGGGTGCTGGCTGCTTCCCAGCCCTTTCATGGGCAGCCCCCTGGAGCTCCACCACCCCATGGAGCCCCAAAACCCTCCTGCTGAACATGCCATGAGTTTGAATGCTTCAGGGCATACCTTTAAAAACAAAATAAGCAGCCCTGCTTTGACTGCGGGCGTAGGGGGAGTTAGCTTTGTTTTTGTCACTATTTTTAAAAGTATATTTGCAGTAACCATTTTTGTCAATGAGAATGAACTCATTCAGTCTTGGCTTTCGTTGTTGATTGGAGCTAATTGGTGAATGGAGCTGGCTTTGCTCTCTACAAGCCTTGTCTTTTTCATTGACAGAAGGAACCCAGCCAGCCAGCGGAATGCAAGCAGCAGTAGGAAGCGGAGGCGGGTGCCTGGCAGACCGGCTGTCGGGACTCCAGGCCTGTGGGTGGGGCCTCGGTCCTTGCCGCAGCACAATCCCGTGGACAGAGCTTACTCCATCTAACTCGTTTTCAAGTGCATGATTTTCACTTTCACTTTTCCTTTTTCCTTATTATTTTGCTTAACTTGTACAGTGGCAACTGAAATGCATTTCAGAAATAGGAGGTTTCGTCCAGCACCCTCTGCAGCCTTGGTGCCTGTAGCTCTGGACTTGCCTGGGCCTTTCCCTGTGGGAGGGCCCTGTAGACCACATCGGGGTGGGGTGGGGGTCACTTGGCAAAAGGGCCGAGGTCTGGTGATGTGGTTCCCAGGATCTAGAACCTCTCCCACCCCTCCTGCAGTTGGACTGAATTCTTCCTTTTCATCCGAAGAAACCCACTTGCCGTTTCCAGCCGCTTAATCTGCTGAGTGTGCAGCCTGCGTCACCTGTTGTATGCTTATCATCTCAGAAGGGCTGTGTAGAGTAGGGCCGTGTTCTCCTTAGGATGTTGCTTCTTGATTTTTTTTTTTTTTTTAAGGGGTGGGTCAGGGTTGTGACACACCAGCCCAGGTGAGAGCTGATGCGGTTCACCTCATATTTATTTATCCCTTCTTGCCTGTGAGGACTGCGGCTTTTTGCTGTCGCTCGTCCTTAACATTTCTGAACCACCTTGGTGACCTGAGCAGGAAGATGTGCCACTTCTTAGCAGGAGCAAGGCCTGTGTGGAAGAAACGCTGCTCCCTGCCACCAGGGCTGAAGATGCGAGCCCGTCCTCACGACGCAGGCGCCACCCTGCTGCCGGAACTGGGTTTCGGCAGTCTTCTCCAGTGAGGGACTGGGCTGGGAAGTCCTGCGTTTCAGTTGAGCGTATGAGCGTCAAGTCCTGCTTTCTCAGTAGCCCCATTGCTGGGCCCCACCATTCATCCTGTCTGAAAGTCCTGGGTTTGGTGTGACCGCTTGGCGGCTGGTGGGTGGGGTTTTCAAGTAGGTGACGGCGCTCTCCGGCAGCCGGGGATGGCCGTGTCCGCACTGACCAGGCCTGTGGAGAGTGCTCAGCCTAACCTTAGAACACATTTGTAACTGAATACAGTGTTTTCAATTTGTACAGAATAGTTAGAATATTCTATTAAAGTTGTGAAACATTGAGTCAGCACTGTGCCGTGTGGTTCTTTGTAGGGGAATGTGGTGGGGAAGCGGGTGGGTGCCATCTGGCTCCCTTCCGGTGGCTCAGATGTGCTGCACACCCTGTTGGGCTCTGTTGAGCCCTGGGTATTGGTGACTCCAAGACTAGTTGTACAGCTTACTTCTGAGGCCTTGAAAGCTCAGTTTGAGGCAGAGGCTGCTATAGCCACCACACTACACCTAAGTCGCTGCTGTATGCAGGCAGCTTCACTGTGGGCCCAGGGAAAGACTGTTCCTGCCCCCAGGAGGGAATCATTTCTTAGAGTTAGTGGGACGGTGCCTTGTAGATCCAGAAGGCTCCAAGAGGAGAGCTTCCTGATAAAGCCCATGTTAGGTCTGTGCTCTCTGAAGCTTTTCCTGGTATCTCTTCCATCCACAATGAGAGGAGGCACTCCACTCAACACCTGCCGCACCGGCGCTTCCTGCCCTGACCGTGGGAATCCCAACCTTGGCAGTGCCACCTGGTGAATGAAACGCTGTCATGAGAAGGCAGCCATGGAGCTGGCTCATTGCTCCCCCACGTGGCTGGCCCCGCCCTGCTGCCTCCAGCTCACCCATGGGCTGCCTTCTCTCGGAGCAGCAGGAAGGGGAGGTGCAGGCTGGGAAGTGAATGCTTGCAGCATACCCCCAAGGGCTGTGGAGCCTGACGTCTGCTTCCTGCACCTGTTCCTCCGTCCCCATCCTGTGAAGTACCTGGGGGAGCTTGGTCTCAGGCTCCCCAGCCTCAGGGTGGCCCCATGGGTGAACAGCACTCTGGCCTTACTTGGTCTGCCCAGGGTCAGACCCCATAATCCAAGGGGCATGTGCCATTTTGCAGTGACCCACCCCTCAGCTGCGGAGACAGCCCTGCACACTGCCCTGTCCACTGGGTGCCCAGAGTGCCTTTTTAGGAAGGGCTCCACAGGCTTGGGGAGTGCCCTTCACTACCTAGCTGGGTAGTTTTAGTTCAGATTTGCACTTTTAGATCAGATTTGCACAACGAGGGGAAAGGGGATGTTAACATTGTGTCTTCTGGGGGTGGGGGTATCTGGATTTTCCCTTTTGAGTGAGAAGAGTGTGAGGACCCTGCACCCACCTGCGTGTATCCTTCACAGAGCTGAGTTCTGTGTCCCCCACTGAGTCTGACCTTGGGAGTACATGGTTCGTGGATGCTGCCGAGTTCCAAGGACATCTGGGCGCAGGACCTCAACGTGAAGCCTGGGGCGCTGTGGAGGCCCGAGGGTGCAGGCACCTGGTCTCCCCCAGGACCTCAGCACCTCTGGCCTCTGTCACCCTTGCATGGCCGCTGTGTCCTGCCTGCACCCCAGGGTCTCAGAAAAGGGAAGGTCATTCTCCAGTGGCCAAGGAGCCCAGGAACCATCCCAGGCCCAGGCCGTTGTCAGCTCAGGGACTTCAGCCATCAGTGGTCACAGAAAGTCACTGAGTGGTTGAGAGCTTTGCCCAGAGCCACCATCTGGAAGGCAGCTGGGAAGTGGGGGCTTGTGGCGGCCGCCCAGCCTGGCCTGGGTGAAGGGTGGCTGCTTCTCTTCTGGTCCTGGGGGCCAGGGGGCTCTGCCACAGAACCTCAGCTCTGCTAGCCCAGGCCCTCCTTTGTCCCGACTGAGCCCCTGGCTGGGGAGGCAGACATTCACCGTCCAGCCCCACCCCACCCCACTTGGGGCTCCCCCAGCCCCTGCCCTCCCTGTGACTGTTCATCCTGTGCGGGAACTGAGACTCAAAACCAGTGGCACTGGGGTCAGGGCGGGAGTTTGGGGAGCAGCCCGGGAGATGGGAGGTGGGGCCTGGGGCACCCCCCAACACAGGTGGCTCAGACGTATCTGTCAGCTGCCATCACATGGGTGCTCCTGGGCAAGGAAGGAAAGAACCCACACAGCAAGCAGCCAGGCACAGAAGACCTGGAGGGCCCTGTTTCTGTCCGGTTCTAAAGCCTGCAAAGCTACAGTGCCGGTGACTGCCTGGGAGGGATCTGGGGTGGGGGGATTGACCAAGGAACACTTTGGAGGGATGGAAGTGGTTACACAGGTGTATACATCTGTCAAAATTCATTGAGTTACCTCAAAAATGGGTATATTTGGTTGTATATAAGTTAGTCCTCAATGAAGCTCAGCTTTTTTTTTTTTTTTTTTTTTTGAGATGGAGACTCGCTCCATCGCCCAGCCTGGAGTGCAGTGACACCATCTCGGCTCACTGCAATCTCCACCTCCCGGGTTCAAGCGATTCTCCTGCCCAGTCTCCCAAGTAGCTGGGATGACAGGCATGCACCACCGCACCTGGCTAATTTTTGTATTTTTAGTAGAGAAGGGCTTTCACCATGTTGGCCAGGCTGGTCTCGAACTCCTGACCTCAGTGAACCACCCACCTTGGCCTCCCGAACTGCTGGGATTACACGTGTGAGCCACCGTGCCCGGCCTGAAGCTCAGTTTTCAGAAGTACCCCAAACAGGGTGATTCCACTCAAAATTCTGTTTTTTCCCTTGAGTCAGGAGCTAGAACCTGACGGCTGCTGCTTTCCCCAGCAGGGTCACCTGGGACCCTCGTCCACAGCTGCCTGGCATGTGGATCCGCGAGTGGTGTGTCCCCCACGTCACCCTACCTGGCCAGTCTGCTCTCTAGGCTCATGACTCCCCTTAATGTGGAGCTGGGACCAAACCAACATCCTACTCTGCTCCTGTCCTGCTGCCCAGCAAACCTCTCCAGGCCCAAGGGCCACCTGTGGGACCAGAGCCCCCTTCCCCAAGTCCCAGGTCCAGGGCTTCCTGCCACCTCACCCATCTTGTCCCTCTCTCAAAATGCCCTAGGCTGCCCCCAGCCCCATCACTGGGCAGGCTGAGTCAGCATGAGCTGCCAGGATCCAAGCTTGCCCCTGAGGTGAGAGGCAGGGGTGGGGTGGGTAGGGGGCAGCCAGGGTGAGTAGGTGGAGCCCCTGGCCTCTGCCTGGCTCATCCAGGCACAACTTGATATTACTGACCTCTGACCTGCCCCTGCTGGGTCCTTGGCTTGCCTGGCTCTGAGTCAGGGCTCAGGGCTGGGCAACTGATGAGCAACAGAGGAACAGCCGGGGGCAGCGGTGGGAGAAGTGACCATCCCAGACTCAGCCAACCCCAGCTGCAGTGCCCTGAGGGAGCCCTGGGCCTGTAGAAGGGGTTGCTGTGTGCAGAAGCCTGTGGCTCCCTGCCAGCCAGCCCAGCCTGGCCACAGCGTGGCATGGACTTCGGCCTCTGCCCCAAAACCCTCAGAACAGGTGCCTTCCCAGGTTCCTTCTGCTGGAGCAGGCACCTCCTCCCCAGCCCGCCCCAGGGAGCATCCCCATGTGGAGTGGGGGGCCCAGGGGACCCCAGGCCCAGCTGTTTGGGCCCCACCCACCAGGAGACACTGGCAAGCAGTGGCCCCCAACAGCAGGGCCTCCTGGAAGGACGCCTCATCAGGCTGGCCCTGGCTGAGCTTCTGATGCGCTGAATTTGGTGTGGGTTTCCAGGCACCTCATGCGCCTGGGACCTTCCCCATTTAAGAGATGCAGACCCGAGTCTCAGGACAGAAGCCAGGGCCCAGCTCTTGCAGGGTGAGGCCTGGACGCCTCCTGCCGAGACCAGGTCACCTTGGTGTGCCTGAGGGAGGCCCCGCCTGCTAGGCTGTCCCCAAGGTGCCAATCACTAGCCCATCCTGGCCATGCTGACTCATGGCTCTCCGAGGGTGGCAGCCGGATGTTACTTACCATGACCTGACAGCCTGGCCCAGCCCAGCCCAGCCCAGCCCAGCCCAGCCCAGCCCAGGAGAAACAAGGCAGCTACAGCTGTGTCCAGGACCCCACTCAGGGCAGACCCACACAGGTCACCCTTGTCGAGCTCCTCAAGAAGTCTATGGTGTCCACCAAGTTTCCAAATCTCCCTAGGTCTCAGTTTCTGTATCTGGGACATGGGGAGAAGCCTCACCTCCTCAGAACCCAGACCCTGGGCATGGCAGGGCTGCCCACACCAGCCCTTACCAGTGCCTGCCTGGCTGGAAGCCAGTCTGAGGAGGGAGAACAGCACCTCACCAAGCAAGGCAGGTGCAGGGTTGGGAGGACAAGAGGGAACGCCTGGAGATGGGGCCTCAGTTGCAGGCACTGGCCAAAGTTGCTAGGGTCTGCTGCCCCCAGCCTGGGGGCCGCCAGCGAGGGCCTGAGGTGGTCCCTGGGTCTCAACCTGCCCCTTTTCAGCAGGGGCTGCCCTCCCCAAGGACCAGAACACCAGACCTTATGTGGGGACCCTTCCTCATCATCTGGGGGCTCCAGGCGCTCCTTGGCTTGTGGCCACTTCCCTCTGATCTCTGCCTCTGTCTCACATGGCCTCCTCCCCCTATGCCTGCTTCTCCATAGTTCTCCCTTGTGAAGCCCACCTGGGTAGTCCAGGGGAAGCTCCTGCTCTCAGGGGCCTTGCCTATATCACACCCTAGCCACTAAGGTAATGTTCACCATTTTGCCATCAAAGGTAACATTCCTGGGTTTTGGGGAGTAGAACATGGATACGTCTTACTGGGGGCCACCATTCAGCCCATGAAAGGGGCCTTTCAAACAGACCCAAGCACATGAAGAGGGGAAAAGACAACCATGCCAAAGGCCACAGACACACAGAGAGATGGCTGCCCCCACCCCAGGGATAGAGAAATGTGTGTGAAGACAAGACCTCAGTTTTCGACCACCAGTTTGTGGGATTTTTTTGTTGTTGTTATTGTTTTTTTGTTTGTTTGGTTGGTTGGTTGGTTTTTCTTGAGACAGGGTCTCACTCTATGGCCCAGGCTGGAGTGCAGTGGCACTTTCTTAGCTCACTGCAACCTCTACCTCCCAGGGTGAAGCAATTCTCCTGCCTCAGCCTCCTAAGTAGCTGGGATTACAGGTGCATGCCACTGCACTAGGCTAATTTTTTCTATTCTTAGTAGAGACAGGGTTTCACCATGTGGGCCAGGCTGGTCTCAAACTCCTGAACCCAAGTGATCCACTCGCCTTGGCCTCCCAAAGTGTTGGATTACAGGCGTGAGCCATTGCCCAGATTGACTTTATTTTTTTTTTTAGTACAGAGTGCCCACCATTGGCCTAGCCATTGGGAGATTGGCATTGCAGCCCTCGGGGGAAAGGGTGAATAGGGAGAGCCCCACTGGTGGGCCATCTTGGCAGTTACCACACATCTGAGGGCCCTGCTAGCCCAGCAGTGCCATGTCTGGTGTGCAGGAAGGCAGCGCCGTGTAAGATGACAGCAACAGGGGACACAGCACAAGCCCATCCATCGCAAGGGGTGGCTGAGACATGGAGGATTCCAGATAATGAGGGCTGGGGTGGGGGGTTTCTGGAAAATGGCCCAGACATAGGAAGAGACACAAGCTCATACCCCCGCATGCATGGATATTCATATGTAAATGCATTTTTAAAACTGGTAAAGGGCACATCACAAGTTACATTCTTAACCATTTATTAAAGTGCACAGTTCAGTGCCACTAAGCATAGTCACACTAAGCATATTCACACTGAGAATATTCACACTAAGCATATTCACACTAAACATTTTCACACTGAGCATATTCACACTGAGTATATTCACATTAAGCATGTTCACATTGAGCATATTCACACTGAGCATATTCACACCGAGCATATTCACACCAAGCATATTCACACCAAGCATATTCACACCGAGCATATTCACACCAAGCATATTCACACTAAGCATATTCACACCGAGCATATTCACACCAAGCATATTCTCGCCGAGCATATTCACACTGAGCATATTCACACTAAGCATATTCACACAGCATATTCACACTAAGCATGTTCACTTTGAGCATATTCACACTGAGCATATTCACACCGAGCATATTCACACTAAGCATATTCACACCGAGCATATTCACACCAAACATATTCACACTAAGCATATTCACACCGAGCATATTCACACCGAGCATATTCACACCGAGCATATTCACACTAAGCATGTTCACATTGAGCATATTCACACTGAGCATATTCACACCGAGCATATTCATACTAAGCATATTCACACTAAGCATATTCACACCGAGTATATTCACACTAAGCATATTCACACCAAGCATATTCACACCGAGCATATTCACACCGAGCATATTCACACTAAGCATATTCACATTGAGCATATTCACACTAAGCATGTTCACTTTGAGCATATTCACACTGAGCATATTCACACCGGGCATATTCACACTAAGCATATTCACACCGAGCATATTCACACCAAGCATATTCACACTAAGCATATTCACACCGAGCATATTCACACCGAGCATATTCACACCAAGCATATTCACACCGAGCATATTCACACCAAGCATATTCACACCGAGCATATTCACACCGAGCATATTCACACTAAGCATATTCACACCAAGCATATTCACACTGAGCATATTCACACCAAGCATATTCACACTGAGCATATTCACACTAAGCATGTTCACATTAAGCATATTCACACTAAGCATATTCACACTGAGCATATTCACACTAAGCATATTCACACCGAGCATATTCACACCGAGCATATTCACACTAAGCATATTCACACTGAGCATATTCACACCGAGCATATGCATACTGAGCATACTCTGAGCATATTCACACCGAGCATATTCACACCGAGCATACTCACACTGAGTATATTCACACCAAGCATATTCACACTGTCGTGCAGCCACCATCAGCATCTGCCTCCATGATTTCTCATCTCCCCAAATGGAAACTGTGTCCCCATTAAACACTCCCTATTGTCGTCTCCAGCTCCTGGCACCTGCCCTCCTACCTTCTGTCTCTGAATCAGACGATCTTGAGACCTCGTACATGTGGAATCATTCAGTACTTGTCTTTTTGTGTCTGGCTTATTTCACTCAGCACAGTGTCCTCAGAGTCCATCCATGCTGTAGCTTGTGTTAGAATTCCCTTCCTTTTTTTTGTTTTTGAGATGGAGTTTCACTCTTGTTGCCCAGGCTGGTGTGCAGTGGTGCAATCTTGGCTCACCGCAACCTCTGCCTCCTGGGTTCAAGCGATTCTCCTGCCTCAGCCTCCCAAGTAGCTGGGATTACAGGCATGCACCACCACGCCCGGCTAATTTTTCAGGTGATCCACCTGCCTTGGCCTCCCAAAGTGCTGGTATTACAGGTGTGAGCCACGCGCCCAGCCAGCATTCCCTTCCATTTTAAGGCTGTGACTATTCAGTGTGTGGGTGGACCACATTGTGTGTGCCCATTGTCAGTGGACACTTGGTGGCTTCTACCTTTTGGCATGCTGCTGGGAATATGGGTGTGCATGGATCTGTAGGAGAGATTCTACTTTTAGTTCTTGTGAGCATGTGAATGAGAAGTGGAATTGTTGGATCACAGGGCAATCCTATATTTAATTGTTAAAGGAGGTTGGGTGCTATGGCTCACTCCTGTAATCCCACCACTTTGGGAGGCCAAGTTGAGTGGATCATCTGAGGGCAGGAGTTTGAGACCAGCCTGGCCAACATGGTGAAACCCCATCTCTACTAAAAATACAAAAAAATTAGCCGGGCATGGTGCCACATGCCTGTAGTCCCAGCTACTCAGGGGGCTGAGGCAGGAGAATCACTTGAACCCAGGAGGTGGAGGTTGCAGTGAGCCAAGATCGTGCCGCTGCACTCTAGCCTGGATGACAGAGTTGGACTCCATCTCAAAAACAAACAAACAAACAAAAGCAATTGTTAAAGCAAATGTAAATGCTTTTTTAAAAAGGATGAGGCCAGGCACAGTGGCTCACATCTGTGATTCCAATACTTTGGGAGGATGAGGCAGGTGGATTGCTTGAGCCCAGGAGTTCAAGACCAGCTTAGGCAACATAGTGAGACCCCATCTCTAAAAAAAATATACAAACTAGCCAGGCATGGTGGCATGTGCCTTGTAGTCCCAGCTACTCAGGAGGCTAAGGCGGGAGGATCACTTGAACTCAGGGGGCTGAGGTGGGAGGATCAGTTGAACTCAGGGGGCTGAGGTGGGAGGATCACTTGAACTCAGGGGGCTGAGGTGGGAGGATCACTTGAACTCAGGGGGCTGAGGTGGGAGGATCACTTGAACTCAGGGGGCTGAGGTAGGAGGATCACAACCCTGGGAGGTCAAGGCTGCGGTGAGCCATTATTGCGCCACTGCACTCCAGCCTGGGTGACAGAGCAAGACCCTGTCTCAAAAATTTATAATAATAATAAAACAAAAAGAGGCCAGGCTCAGTGGCTCATGCCTGTAATCTCAGCACTTTGGGAGGCTGAGATGGGTGGATTGCTTGCTCAGGACCAGCCTGGGCAATACGGTGAAACCCAGTCTCTACAAAAATACAAAAAAATTAGCTGGGTATGGAGGTACACACCTGTGGTCCCAGCTACTCAGGAGGCTGAGACGAGAGGATTGCTTGAGCCTGGGAGGCGGAGGTTGCAGTGAGCCAAGATCATGCCACTGCACTCCAGTCTGGGCAACAGAGCAAGACCCCATCTTAAACAAACAAAAAAGGATGAGAGTGGCCCTAGGTGGGGACATGAGAGATGAACACTCAATTTTGTTTTTATTTATTTATTTTTTTTTCGTTTTTTCTTGCCCTGTTGCCCAGGCTGGAGTGCAATGGCGCAATCTTAGGTCACTGCAACCTCCAACTCCCAGGTTCAAGCAATTCTCCTGCCTCAGCCTGCTCAGTAGCTGGGATTACAGGTGTGCACCACCATGCCCGGCTAATTTTTTTTTTTTTTTTCATTTTTAGTAGAGACAGGTTTCACCATGTTGGCCAGGCTGGTCTCAATCACCTGACTGCAAGTGATCTGCCTGCCTTGGCCTCCCACAGTGCTGGGATTACAGGCATGAGCTACCATGCCCAGCATCAATTCTGAAATAATTCGAGCCTCTTTTTTACATTTTATATCAACAATTGGTTACTATTTTTGGTAGGGTTTTTTTTGTTTGTTTTGTTTTTGTTTTTTTGAGACGGAGTCTCGCTCTGTCACCCAGGCTGGAGTACAGTGGCACAATCTCGGCTCACTGCAAGCTCTGCCTCCTGGGTTCACGCCATTCTCCTGCCTCAGCCTCCCGAGTAGCTGGGACTACAGGCACCCGCCACTATGCCCGGCTAATTTTTTTGTACTTTTAGTAGAGACGGGGTTTCACCGTGGTCTTGATCTCCTGACCTCGTGATCCATCCGCCTCGGCCTGCCAAAGTGCTGGGATTACAAGTGTGAGCCACCATGCCCGGCCTTTTTTGTTTTTTTTTTTTGTTTTGTTTTTTTTTTTTTAGAGATGGGGTCTTGCTGTCTTGCCCAGGCTGGTCTTGAAGTCCCATTTTCAAGTAATCTTCCCACCTGGTCCTCCCAAAACACTGGATTACTGGCACAAGTCACAGCACCTGGCCTATCTTTGGTAATTTTTTAATGTTGGAAATAATTAATGATGATACACCTGCCAGGGCTTCCCCAGGCCCGCTGAATGAGAAGTTCAGGCCAGGAGGGTGAGCATCTATGCTGTGAGGAGGCTGCCCCAGCAACTCTGCAATCTGAGCCCTGTGCAGGGCATGGGGCCACCTCAGTCCTACCTCTCTCCCTTCCTGTATTGTTTGTTCCTTTGTTCATTGGTTCACTCCTTCAAGCTTCTGGAGACATCCCCACAAGCCAGGTGCAGGGCAGTCATGTTGGCTGCTCTTCTTTTCCATCTGCGAGTGGCTGCTGGGAGGGCCCTTCCCTGAGCTCCCCGTGTCCTGGCCCCATCTCCCAACCTCTGAAGGCTCCACAGCCACCCACAAGCAGCCCTGTGGAGGCAACATCAGCCTGATGGAGCCTGACGGAGGCCCCACTCTGCCCCACAGGGCCCCCTCATCTTGGCACGCCTGACTCCCAGTCTCACCCGAGGCAGCCAGGGGCTGTCTGGTCTCATACACACGCCAACAGTCTGCACATTCGGTAGTCAGTGCAGAGGGGGTCTTTTGGACAATGACATGGATGCCTTTATTTTTTGAGACAGGGTCTCACTCTGTCACCCAGGCTGCAGTGCAGTGGAGTGATCACGGCTCACTGCAGCCTCGACCTCCCACGCTGAAGTGATCCTCCCACCTCAGCCTCCCAAGTAGTTGGGATTATAGTGCACACGCCACCATGCCTGGCTAATTTTTATTTTATTTTTTGTAGAGATGGGGTGGTCTTGCTCTGTTGTCCAGGCTGGTCTCAAACTTCTGGGCTCAAGCAATCTGCTCACCTCAGCCTCCCAACTTGCTGGGATCATAGGCGTGAGCCACCGAGCCTGGCCTCAGGATGCTTTTTTAGCCATTTCCTGAGTGCCTGGGCTGGTCCCTGAGGGTCCCAAAGAATAAAACATTATCACTGCATTTAAGGAGCTGATAATAGCTTCTGAGCAGGGCACTGAGGGATAAACAGGAGCTCATCAGGGGCCAAGGAGAAGGGTGTTCCTGGCTTCTCATTCAATCCCCAACACCTTGTGAGGTAGGACCTGCCTGTCAGGCTCCAGTGGAAGAGATCAGGAAGAGACACAGCAACAGAGAGCACAGCCCTCCGAGGCCAAGGTCAGGCTGAAAACCAGGTGGGTCATGCCACGGGTCCTCTCACTTTCCTCAGGCTGCGGCTGGGAGGAGACAGATCGAGGGCAGGCCTGAGTCACAGGCCCTGGCACATGGGCCACGTTGGGCTCAGGTGAGGTGGCACCAGTGAGGTGGCACCAATGCACTGCTCAGGTGCTGCAGCTCCAGGCAGCTTGGGTCTTCCCCCAGCCTCCCCAGGCTCAGGTGGGCGGAGGCTTGGAGACCCACCGCCTAGCAGTATGTGGTTGGCAGGAGGCAGGCCTTCGAGTGTGCCCTGGCAATCTGAGAGGGATTCCTGGAGGAGGTGAGAGGAGCTAGGGGTGGGCCTTCCCAACTGAGGAGCAGTGGGCCTTTCTGCAGGGCTCTCTCTGAGCAACCCCTCCCACAAGAGGGTGGTGTCAAGCCCCAGACATTGGGCCGGGCCCTGTGACACGCAGCTTCCTCACAGGCTGGGAGGATGGCCAGGCTCGTTGGGCAAGTGCCTGGAGGGCCTGGCGTAGTCACCATAAGGAAGTGACCTCACTCAGGGAGTTTCGGAGAGGTGCCCGCATCCTACCCCAGCTGCTGACAGCCTCACACAGCTGGGCTCTGGTGCCAAGGGTCCAGGCACCTGGACAGGGCAGCCGGTGTCCTAGGCCAGATGTTTGGGCATTCAGACTGTACAATGCCTGCCCGGGGGTGGGGGCCCTTGGCTCAGGCTCCGCATGAATTGTGGATGTGGCCCCTCAGATAAATATTTGTAAACCCGGTTTGGACTGATGCTGCCTGACACCACCAACTCCAGGCAGAGCCCCCTCCCCATCCTGAGAAGCAGTCACAGAACATCAGGGCTGTTTCCTGCCCCGAGCCACAGGGTGCTGCAGAATTGGGGAAGCTGTGGATGTGGCCCCACTGGCCGCTGTGAAACCTGGGTGAGTCACCACCTCTCTGAAACCCCCATCCCGTGTTCCCTGCAAACTCAAGAAAGCAGTCTCAACAGGGAGAAATGACTGCACAGAACGAGCGCGGGGCAGTGCCACGCAGACTGTCCTGCCGGTGCCTGGCCCTGGCATCTCTCCGGCTGGTGGTTCCTCCGCCTCCAGCACGTGAGTGGTCCAGAACCCTTGTAGAAGCAGGTCCCATGGGGTGCGGCCGAATCCACGCCAGGTTCCAATCTCTGTACTGTGCTGGAGAAGCTCCCAGGCTCTTGGCTATCAAATGGCTTTAGGAGGGGCATTCCTCAAAAGACTCTCATGTGGAGTCCCTGTGTCGGCACTCTGCTGCCTCAACATCCCTCCCCCATATCCCAGGAAGTGAGTGTCACAGTCCTCATCCTCCAGAGGGGACCCTCAGGCAGGCCTGCTCTGGCGGATAAGGATAGGGTCCCTCCTTGGAAAGGTGACCTTGACAAGTCGCTGCACCTCTCTGAGCCACCCTTTCTGCATCTGCAGCATAGGGCCAGTGCTTCTCCTGGGGGCAACGCTCAGCCCCAGGTGGGACCAGGTGAGGCGGTGAGGCTCAGGCCTCAGGCAAGGGAGGCTGAGGGGGTGCTGGCAGACGGTGGGTGGCTCAGAGGGGCAGAGGGCAGTGTGAGTTAGTGGTGGTGGTAAAGCCCCTCGGGTGGATGGTGGACGCAGAAAGGGTGGGGCAGCCCCTGTGTGCAAGTACCTGCCAAGTGGGCATGGTGTCCTCCAAGCCCCTCTCACCTCCTAAGGCCGTGGTTTATTTTTGCCCATGTCCATAAAGACACCCTGGGGGCTCCTGAAGTCACCTGCTGGTCCAGGGCTGGTCAGGCTTGGGAGTCGGCTCCCTCCAGCCCCCACATTGGCAACCAGGTTCAGGCTGGTTTGGCCAAGCAGGGGCCCAGGGTGTCTAGCAGCTGCTGGGGAGGCCAGGGCCACTACGACTGAGCCCCTGGGGCAGGGACTGTGGGCAGAGAAGCTGCCTGGGGAGGCCTGGCCTCCAGGGCTCAGACCTGATTTCCAGCAATCCCCAAAGGGCCATCCACCCCCATACCCCCCAGGTCTTCACAGTGTCCATGAGGGGAATAGCAGAGAGGGGCTGAGTGGGCAGGAAATCCCCTAGGGAGGCCAGGAGGGCTTCTAAATCTCGGCTGCACACCCTGCCCCCTGGCCTCCCAGCTCCTGCCCCACCTGCCAGAGCATCACCCCTGGGTTGCAAGTCCTGCCTCCAGGGGAGTGAGTTTCCCAGCCTCCCTTGAGAGGGCCACTGGGGTACAGGCAAAGAGAGGAGCTGGGCGGGGCCGAGGGAGCACACCTCACCTGGCCTCACCTGGTTTCTAAACCCTCTTCCTCCCCCTCATTTCTCTCAGCCTCTTATCTGCTCCTGCCTGTCCTCTGTCCCTTCCCCAAGGCCCTCTCCATCCTGAACCAGTTTCCTCTTCTGTGGAACAGGGGCTGGAATGCCCACTTTGGGGAGTTCTCTGGGTTAGGTGGAGGCTGGGCACAGTGGTGGCACACAGGCACCACTGGCCCTTCAAGGTCTCCTTGGAATCTTCGAGGGAACGCCCTCCCCACAGAGTCCACCAAGCTGTGCTCCTGGCCTCCAGTACCCCCGACCCCTATCCCCTTCCTCATGTACCTGCTGTGTCCCTGGGGGTTAGAGGGATTCCTCTCCCCTCCTCTGGGGTCCCAGCACCAGCCAGACCTGCAGGCACACAGTAGGTGCTTAAGCAACGCCAAGTGTTGGGGGATTTGCCTGGAGCCGAAGTTCCATTGGCTGGCCCCTCAATGGGGTAGGCAGGCTGGTGGGCCCGGGAGTGTTCCAGGCACCTGTGGGCTCGTGCAGTGACAGAGCGCTCTGCCCCTGGCCACTTCTCCTGGTCTCCCACTGCCCAGAGGTGCCTCTTGCCCAGGTCCCACTGCCCGGCAGCCCAGGGCCCTCTGGAAGCAAAAGAAGGGACACTGGAGTCCGCATCCTTTCTGCAGCCTCTCCGGGCCAATGCTCGAATCCCCTCTCCCCACCAAAGGCTGATATCCCCTCACCCACCCACCCTACCTGCTGCTCCCTCACCCCACAGGATCCCAGCCCTGCTGCAAGGACAGGTGTCAGGTAGGGGGCAGTGTTGACCTTCCGGCCCCAGGCAGGTGTCTCACTCCCAGGCCAGAACCCTGGCACAGCCCAACCCTGCCCTCTGCCGGCACTGCCCCTCCACACCACGCCTCTGCCCACTGCCAGGTCCTCTGGCCACACCGGTGAGACCACCGGGCAGCTGCTACCTGCATGCCATTCACAGAACCTGGTCTGGGGCGCTCCTCTTAGCCAGACGTCTCTTTATCCTTTGCAGTGACCCTGAAGGGCAGGTGGAGGCAGGGCTGGTCCCAGGTCTGGGTTTTACGCTCTGCTGCCACTGTCTTGACATTTTAAATACATTTTGAATCAGGGGACTCTCGTTTTCATTTTGCGTG
The DNA here is from genome assembly GCF_028878055.3 of Symphalangus syndactylus. NCBI lineage: Eukaryota > Metazoa > Chordata > Mammalia > Primates > Hylobatidae > Symphalangus > Symphalangus syndactylus. Next base: position 100,401,066 of record NC_072423.2, read on the forward strand.
GGCCCCGTCATTGAGGCCAATTCCCACCCCAGAGTTGGGACTTCCTGCTGTGACCACCCCAGGGCGCAGCTGGGGGGGCAGGGGCGCGGGAAGGTGGGAGACGTGGAGTAGCCGGGGTCCCTGGGGTCCTCTCGGCCGGCTCCACCCCCACCCCTGGGAACCCGGGAAGAGCCCGCTTTCGCTTCCTGTCTATTAAACCCTTTAAAGGAAGAGGGTAAATAAAACCGCCCGTCTGCCCAGCTGGAAAGCGATGACTCAGCCGCCCCCGCCGACCCTCGCCCCCAGGCTGATCCCAGAGAGCCGGCGTCGCCGCCCAGCCCGGACCCCTCAGCTCCTGGGACCTCTCTCTGGTCCGGGTCGTGGGGGCGCGGTCGGAGCAGTCAGTTCCCCGGTTCGGGACACTACGAGGGCACAGGGAGGAGAACGGGCTTCCTCTTCCCCTCCCATTTACTGAGCTCTAGGGGTTGTTGGTCTAGCCCTTTCCACGTGTTCCCTAATCCAGCAAAGGTTACTGTTCCCATTTCACAGAAGCGAAAATCGAGGCTAAGAGAGGAGGTCGTTCCGGGCGCAGCCCGTGGGTGGCAAGATGGGAGCTCGGTCCGCTAGGGCAGGGCCACTTTCGGAGAGGGTCTCTGGGCGGCCCTGGGAAGGGCCCCCGAACAGGACGGAACGGCCAGGGCTCGGGAGCAAGGAAGGAGGCCTCGACCCTCCTTCTGCCCCGGGAGCCCGAGAGCGGCAGGGCTGGACTTGGGGCGCCCGGAGGGTGAAGGTCTGGTCCCGGCTGTCTCCCCACGGTGGGCCGGCCGCGGGCCCGCGGGTGCTTCCCGGGGCTCCCCGGCGTGAGTCACCGCGGGCAGGGCTGGCTGCAGCGCATTCTTCCGCGGGGCCGGCCTGCGAGACGGTGCGGGCGAGCGCCCGGGCGGGGCGGGACCTCGAGTCACCCCACGGGGCTGGACAGCTGGGGCATGGGGGGCAAGAGGAGCGCGGGCTTCTGAGATGGGAGAGGACGGCCGGGGACCCACCAGAGCGCGGACGCGACATGCGGACCCGGACGTCTGGGCTTCGGGAGGGTATGGCCCGGGGCGCGCGGGGCTCAGACGGGCGGGGTGGCCCGAGGGCCGGGGCGGGACGGGGAGGGGCGGGGCGGGGAGGGGCAGCTATAAAGGCCGCGCCGGGGCCACGAGGAGCAGAGCCGGCGTCGTCACCGCCCGCGTTGTCTTCCGCATTGCCGCTCCCAGTCCCGCGCCCGGCACGACATGAAGTCCCCCGACGAGGTGCTACGCGAGGGCGAGCTGGAGAAGCGCAGCGACAGCCTCTTCCAGCTATGGAAGAAGAAGCGCGGCGTGCTCACCTCCGACCGCCTGAGCCTGTTCCCTGCCAGCCCCCGCGCCCGCCCCAAGGAGCTGCGCTTCCACTCCATCCTCAAGGTGGACTGCGTGGAGCGCACGGGCAAGTACGTGTACTTCACCATCGTCACCACCGACCACAAGGAGATCGACTTCCGCTGCGCGGGCGAGAGCTGCTGGAACGCGGCCATCGCGCTGGCGCTCATCGATTTCCAGAACCGCCGCGCCCTGCAGGACTTTCGCAGCCGCCAGGAACGCAACGCACCCGCCGCGCTCGCCGCACCCGCCGAGGCCGCCGTGGCCGCCGCACCCGCCGAGCTCTCGGAGCCCACCAGGCCATCCCCGCAGCCCAAACCCCGCACGCCATGAGCCCGCCGCGGTGAGTGCCTGTCCGCGCCCCGGCGAGCCCTGCGCCCTAACAGCCCGGACGGGGCCTCTGGGAAAAACCACTTCAACCTCAGACGGCTGGGCGGGGGCGCTGCACCTCCTTGGGGGACCCGGCGCCCCGCAATCGCGCTGGCCCCCTCGCGTCAGGGTCTCGGGGCCCCTCAGGCTGGACCCCGACCGGCCCTGGCACAGCTCTCTGACCCAGTCCTTTCCCCACAGGGCCATACGCTGGACGAGTCGGACAGAGGCTAGGACGTGGCCGGCGCTCTCCAGCCCTGCAGCAGAAGAACTTCCCGTGCGCGCGGATCCTCGCTCCGTTGCACGGGCGCCTTAAGTTATTGGACTATCTAATATCTATGTATTTATTTCGCTGGTTCTTTGTAGTCACATATTTTATAGTCTTAATATCTTGTTTTTGCATCACTGTGCCCATTGCAAATAAATCACTTGGCCAGTTTGCTTTTCTACCATCCGGCTGTGGCTCAGTGAGACTCCTGCTGGGAGGGTGGAGGCCCAGGAATGGGCGGGCAGGACACCATCATCCAGTCCTGCTGGGCTGGTGTGAAAGGCGCTGGAAACCGGCTTTGAATGAATAAATGAATCGTGTCATCTGCTGGGCCTGGTCCACACCCTCTTTTCCAAGCAGCCTCCCCAGAGGCCAGGAAGTGCCCTGGGGCTTGACCCTGGCTACCTTCTGCTCCTTGGTGTGTCCTCAGGAATTGAGCCTGGGGAGGACAAGGGCCCTAGGTCCGAGCTGCTGCTGCCTGTGGTGGGGGGACCTTCCCCAGCAGCACTTCCTGCCCACAAACCACCGGCGCAGCCAGACCAGAGGGAATCCCTCAGGCCCTCTGGCTGCCCGCCGCCAGCCGCTCCTGGCCAGTGCCGGCAGTGTGGGGCGGGCAGGGTTGCCTTTGCTTCTGGGGGAACAGGAGAGAGTTCTGGGCTGTCTCCGATGGTGGGGGCAGGAGGCAGAGGTCTCTGCATGTCCAGGTGCTGGCCCAGGACATTGGGGTGGAGAGGCCTGAGTGCAGCAAATCCCTGCCCCTCTTTCTGAGATAGCTGACCAGGGCTTTCTGCCCTTGGGTCTGGCTGTGCTCTCCGAAAGACAGGGGTGGTCTGAGACAGTTAGGGTTCAAGAAGTGTGTCCCCCCACCCAGAAGGGCTCCTGGTGATGAACAAGCTGAGGAGGTGATAAGGGATACAGGCATGACTCCTCACCCCACAATGGGGCCTTCATTTCTGGAACCTTCGTGGTTGAAGGGATGCCAGTAGGGGAGGCAGAGAAATACCAGAATTGGACCCTAATCTCTGTTGCTAGGGGGCGGATGAAGCCTCGTAGCTGGTCTGGGGGCAGGGCGGGGAGGGTGCTATCCCTTCGCTGCATGACCTGCAGGAGTCTTGATGCTAGGTCCAGAAGAAACTATTTCCTGCAAGGAAGTTTCTCCCGATCGCAATTTGTGAAGCCCCTGTGCAAATGGGGAAAGGGCACCTGCAAAAAGCAGAAAAGAACAGCCAAGGACGCTGCCTGGATGGGCTCCTGGGCCTCCTGGCTGGCCCACCAGAGCCTCACCTGGATGGATATCCAAGGTCAAGAGGAGAGCTCTTGCCCCTGGGAGCTTCAAGCATAGGCATGATCTGGCCTGAGCTTTAGGCGAAAAGGGTGGATGGCCCTTGGCTCACAGGCCACTTCTTGTTTGAGGAATTTTGGAATTCCTCAAATTCTGAGGACAGTGGAATTCTAAGGTTTGGGAAGTCCATGTTTCAACAGCTTCTTTTAAAAGCAGCCCGAGGAGAGGAGGGGCGGCCTTCACGGTCTCGGGGGCAGCTACAGACCCTCGCTGAGGCTGTGGAAAGCCTGTTGTCTCCAGATGGGTCAATCGGTCTCAGCGGCTGGGCTGGCTTCCCAGTTCTCCTCCCCAGAGCCCAGGGCCAGGGGGTGGGGGTGAGGGGTTGGGAAGTGCTGTGGTCAGGAGGCTGGGAAGGCAACAGTACATGGCCTGGCCAGCAAATCAGCTACAGAAGGGACCCCCAGTTCCCAGGCCACGGATGGGTACTGGTCCATAGCCTGTTAGTAGCTGGGCCCGCACAGCAGGAGGTGAGCAGCGAGGCAAGCATGACCGCCTGAATTCCACCTCCCGCCAGATCAGCGGCAGCATTAGATTCTCACAGGAACGAGAACCCTATTGTGAACTGTGCACAACAGGGATCTAGGTTGAGCACTCCCCATGATAATCTAATACCAGATGATCTGGGGTGAAACAATTTCATCTTGCCCACCCACATCCGTGGAAAAAGTGTCTACCGTAAAACTGGTCCCTGGTGCAGAAAATGTTGGGGGCCACTGAGCTATAGGACAAAGAGGCTGAGAGAAGGGGACACCAGAGGAGTTCTGGGGTTTGGGTGGCTGGCAGTGTCTGGTGCAGTTCTGGGGTTCATGTGGCTGGCAGTGTCTGGTGCAGTTCTGGGGTTTGGGTGGCTGGCAGTGTCTGGTACGGTTCTGGGGTTCGGGTGGCTGGCAGTGCGTGGTGCAGTTCTGGGGATCGGGTGGCTGGCAGTGTCTGGTGCAGTTCTGGGGTTCGGGTGGCTGGCAGTGTCTGGTACGGTTCTGGGGTTCGGATGGCTGGCAGTGCGTGGTGCAGTTCTGGGGTTCGGGTGTCTGGCAGTGTTTGGTATAGTTCTGGGTTTCATGTGGCTGGCAGTGTGTGGTGCAGTTCTGGGGTTCATGTGGCTGGCAGTGTCTGGTGCAGTTCTGGGGTTCGGGTGGCTGGCAGCCTCCCTGGTACAGTTCTGGGACCAGGATTTGGGTTTGTGTGCTGGGCTGTTCAGTAGAGTGAGGGCATTTTTCCTTCCATCTAGGAAGGCCTAGGTTCCCTGATCTTTTTTGTTTTTTGAGATGGAGTCTCACTCTGTTGCCAGGCTGGAATGCAATGGTGGGATCTTGGCTCACTGCAACCTCTGCCTCCCAGGTTCAAGCGATTCTCCTGCCTCAGCCTCCCCAGTAGCTGGGACTATAGGCATACACCACCTCACCCAGCTAATTTAAAAAAAAATATTTTTAGTAGAGCCAGGATTTCACCATGTTGGCCAGGATGGTCTCGATCTCTTGACCTCATGATCCTCCCGCCTCAGCCTCCCAAAGTACTGGGATTACAAGCGTGAGCCACTGCGCCCAGCCAGGTTCCCTGATCTTTTAAAGCAACCTGTTTCTGCTCTTGGGCAGGCACACGGTGGGTAGGAGTTGGGCAGTGAGCTCCCCATTGCTTGGGATGTGAGCAAGAGCTGTTTTTGTGGCAGCAGGGGGAACTCCTCCATGGGTGGACTCAGGGCTGTACTAATAACAGTGAACCAATTTGGGTGGTTCTGTCCTCTCCAGAGCTTTGCCCAGCTGTAGGCGCCCTCCTCTAGGAAGCCCTCCAGCCCGAGGCCCCATCCCTCACTGAAGGATGCAGGCAGACCATGCGTGAGCCTGCAGAAACCAGGCCGGAAGAGGTCGGAGGGATTTAGTAGGAGTTTATTGCCAGTCTGTGTCTGGGCAGCGGTCACCGGACTTTGTCCTTCCTCTGGGGCATAGGTGTCCTCCAGAGGACCAGGAGGACAAGGGCATTGATAGCAACCTGCACGTGGCCGAAGACGGGGACGCCAAAGCTGCGGTAGAGGAGGCCACCGACCGTGGGTCCCAGAGTTCGGAGCAGTGGTTGTACAGAGGCGCAGAGGCCCAGCATGGTCCCTGGGGGGTGCGTGGGGGTAGTCAGGCCCTGAGCAGCTCCCTGGGCCGACTGCCCACTTCCTGGACACAGCCATGGCCTCCCACCTCTCCTGACCCACCCTGACTTCACGGCACAGTCTGCACCTTGCATAGTCTGCTGAAATACTCCCCGAAAACCCATCCTTTCCACCTGCCAGCTTCTAACCTCCAGTCCCCCACCCCCTGCCACCCACCCGGCCTTTGGAGCAAACACAGCTCTCTCCACCCACTGGCCTTTTCCCTGAGGACCTCTCAGCCATGCAGGGTGTTTCCCAGGGCATTGGGCTGAGTCTCTTCCCTGCTCCAGAAAGTTTCCAAGCACAGGAGGAGCCTGGGAATGGGGCCACAGGTCACCGCAGAAGGCCCCGCCCTGCCAGGCCTGCCAAGGGAGATGGCATCTGTGCCTGGGGCCCGGAACCTCCTGCCCAGGGTGTCAGGGAGCTGGCTTTCACGGCTCTTTCCCAGGGTGCCTGCCACTACCGAGGGCTGGTGATGCAGTGGGGAGGCTAAGCCTGGCCTGTGAGATACTGTTGGGGTTTGAGTTCAGAGTGGGCATGACACCCCCATCCCACAGCCCCTCCTCCAGCCGCCCCACCCTGCGGAGCTCCTACTACTCCATGGAACTCCCCCCACAGGGCTGGGGAGGGGCTTCGGGAGCCCATGCAGGGCCCCTCCACCTGCCCCTCCGGCCCCCCGAGCAAGACCGAGCAGCTTCCAAGGCTCCCCGGACATCCCCCACCTGCGCAGCAGCCTGCTCTGTCCCTGACACCGCATCTCCACACCCCTCTGGCCAGCTACCCCCAGCATGGACGGACACGTGGGCACTATCTGTGGCTGTTGTCAACACTCGGGCAACACGGGGGGCAGCACTCGCTAAGCGGGAGGACCCCCCAGGACTCCAGGTGGGAGGACACTCTCTGCCTCTGGTCCCGTGCCCAGAGGGTCTCTGGCTCCAGGGACTTCAGAGCCCAGGTCTCCTGGAGTTGGAAATCCCGGGGCTGGTCAGCTGTGATGAGGAGCTGGCCAGGCCCCACCTGGGCTCAGGGCTCAGCATGGAGGACTATTAAGAGCAGCCTCGACTGCTGCACCAGAGCAGCCTCTTCTGCAGACACAGGGTGCAGTTCCTGCCCCTTCTGTCTCTGGGTTTCCAAGCTGCTGCTGGGAACCAAGTGCTGGCTCCTTCCAGGCCAGGGGTGGTGTCTGCGCATGACATGGCCCAGTGGCCTGGGCCTGGTCTCCCTCAGCCTCCAGGGGCCTCTTCCCGGCCAGGCCCGGTCCTCATCTCCCCAGACCTTCTTCTCCTGTGCCCTCCTCCTGGCCTCTCCAAAGTGCTGCCCAACCTCCTCCAGGAAGCCCTCCTGGCTCAGCCTGCATCAACCCATGCACCATGGAGTCACAGTCCCGGAAGGCCTTGGAGGTTCCCAGGCAGCCCTGAGAAGAGGCCTGCCCTTTGCAGCCCAGCCACATCCGGGCCTCTAGACCTTGGTCCGCTGCCTCCCAGACAGGCAGGTGGATGGAGTGTCAGATGTGTGCCCTGAGCTTTCTGGCTCTGCTGCTCAGGTGGCCTGGAAGAATCTCCAGTACTCCAAAGGACTCAACCAGCCCACAGGAGCCCCCTGCACTGGCCAGTGTACCCACACTGTGCCTGGGGTGGGGCAGGAGCCTGGGTACTGTCGGGCCCAGGGCACCCCCCAGTCTGCATGAGGGGCTTTCTTAGGCCTCAAGAAAGAAAGCTGGGTCCGAAGTGGGGGCTGGGGGATCTATGTCTGGGGGACCTGTGTCCCCTGCAGTGGCCTAGGGGCTTCCTGGACTTAATTACTGGTGTGCATTCATTCACTCCCTCATTCATTCAGGAAGCTCCTGAGCACTTGTGTGGCCTCCCCTGTGCTGGGGGAGGGCCCAGAAGTCCCCGGGGCCTCCAGGCCTGGCAGGCAAAGCCCTCAGGTGCTTCTCAGGGCCAAGCCAACTGCCACCTGCGGGCAGCGCCCTCCCAGGCCCCTGGCCTGCCCCCAGCTGGCCTAGGTGGTAGGGCAGGAGTCTCATGCAGGACCCAGGCTCCCTGCCTTACTCATTCCACACAGACCCCAAGCCCCCACCCCACACACTCCACACAGACCCCAGGCCCCCCACTCCACCCACTCCACCCAACCCACACAGACCCCAGGCCTCCCACACTACCCACCCCATGCAGACCCTAGGCTGCCCACCCCATCCCCACTGGGTAGCGGGCTGCCCCACCCGCTGGCCACAGCTCACCTGTGTCCGAGGTGGAGACAGCCTTGGTCAGCATGCTGTCGGTGACCACGTTGAGGGTGCAGAGGCTGAACACCAGGCCGGGCACCAGGAGGCAGAAGTGGAAGACGCTGGACATCCAGGCCTGGGAGAGCAGGCAGGGGCCGAGCTGAGTGGGGGCCTCACGGGACCAGGCTCCTCTCTGGGGTCTTACCTGTCCCTCTCCACCCTGACTGCTGTCCCTGCTGAAGAGCTGGCCCTGGGTGGGTGTGGAGGGGTAGAGGAAGCCCCAGGGGCTCAAGCACAGAAGGCACTGCCCAAGTGGCCTTGCCCAGTGAGAGGGTCAGGTGAGTGGGCCCCAAGTGGGGAGCCCTCACCATGGCCAGGCCCACCACGATGAAGACCAGCACGCTGGCCCGGAGCAGCGCCTCCTCCGAGAAGTGGCTGCTCAGCTGCCCAATGACCAGGCCCTGGGTCACCTAGAACCAGAGAAGGTAGAAGTGGGTATAGGGGAGGTGAGGGAGGGGCGTCTGGACTGTGGCCAGCCCCCAAAGCAGGGGACCTCCAGACTGGCCTGTGGTGGCCGGGGCCTCTCTGCAGAGAAGGCCTCTCAGCATCTGCAAGCCCCAGGGTCTCTCCCTACTCCGCCAGCAGTGACTGCGTCAGGATGGGTCCGAGGTCCTTGAGGAGATGGGGCTCCTCTCCACAAGGGAGGAAGGAAAGGCCCACACCAGGGACACCAGGGATGGACTCGGTGGGACACGCTCGGCCGCAGGCTGCTCCCAGGCCAGGGCGAGGCTCCCTATCTGGTCATCTCAGCTCCTCCACTGAGCAGGGCGTGCTGGGCCAACACGCCTGGGAGTGCAGGGGTGGCCCCGGCTGGAGGAGCCCCTGGGCTCAGTATCTGCCCACAGGGCAGGCCCAGCCTGCAGCACCTCTGCAGGGGACCAGTCACTCTCCCAAATTCCTGCCAGGCAGAACAGAAACTGCTTCCAACAGGAACCATAAATGGTTTAAAAATCTTACTTTCACACTTGCTTTATCTTAGGGTTTTTTGGGATTTTAACACTTTTTTTTTTTTTTTTTTTGAGATGGCGTCTCGCTCTGTCGCCCAGGCTGGAGTGCAGTGGCGCGATCTCCACTCACTGCAAGCTCCGCCTCCTGGGTTCATGCCATTCTCCTGCCTCAGCCTCCTGAGTAGCTGGGACTACAGGCGCCCGCCACCACACCTGGCTAAATTTTTTTTTGTATTGTTGGTAGAGAAGGGGTTTCACCATGTTAGCCAGGATGGTCTCAATCTCCTGACCTCGGGATCTGCCCTCCTCGGCCTCCCAAAGTGCTGGGATTACAGGCATGAGCCACCGCGCTCGGCCTAACATGTTTTTTAAAGGAAGAGCTGGCAAGTTTCACTTCGTGCAATGCGTCTAAGAGGGGCTCACAGTGAGTGCCGTGAAGGACTTCAAATCCAGGACTCTGACACCAAGGCCAGAAGCCTATTTGTGTTGCGTCTCAGTTTGCCCATTAAGTTTAAAAAAGCTTGGACTTAGGAGCCCTGCAGATTGTGACATGAACCTGGAGCTAACAAGCCTGTCCCTGGCCGGACTTGGGGCCTGTGGGCTACTCTGCGGGCCCCCTCCTTCCCCTCCTCAGCCTCCTCTCCCGCTGCTCAGCCTGTGTCAGGGTCCCCAGGCCTCACTTTGCTCCTTCCCCATCCTTGGGCAGTTCACCAGGCCCAGCTCCTGCGAGGGTGCCCCGACGGTGTTGGTCACCACCCCAGCTCTGTCTGTCTCAGGCAGGGTCCCCACTGCAGCCATGGCAGGCCCAAGTGCCCCACAACACAGGCCAATGACTACAGTGTCCAGCCCAGCTGCAGGCTTCAGCCAGGGTCTGGCTAAGCGTCCTTCCTTGCAGTGAGCTGGGCGCAGCCTGTTCAGAACAGGCCCCATGGCACCAGCCCCGGATTATTACTATTATTGTTGCTGTTGTTGTTTTTCTGTTTATCTCTTTTTACCCTGCCAGGGTGGCCCCTCCTGGCCCAAAAAGCAGACACCCTCTCTGCCCATGCTGGGGGTCCAGCCCCTCCCAGGAGCAGCTATTTTAGCACTAGTCTGGTTCTGGGCCCAGAGGCTGAAGAGCAGATGGCTTGGACGTGCCAGGAATGCCACAAGCTTCCAGAGAGGCCTAGAGCCCCGCCCCCACCCTGGTGAGTCCCAGAATAGCCCCCGCCCCGTGCTCTGGCTGTCAGGCGGCCATCCTGGGTGGCAGCACATCATCACCTGTCCCCACCACCCCAGGGTCTGGTCCAAATGCCCAGAGGAGCTGGCGGTGGAGGTGTCTCGCCCTGGCCTGGGAGCTGAGCGGTTCTGGGGGGCTGGCAGACAGACACCTGCCGCATCACAGCTGCCAGGGTTTCAGGGCATCCTTCCATGAGAGCGTGGCCTCTGAGGGTTGGCATCTTATCCTACCATGACAGTGTGGCCTCTGAGGGCTGGTGTCTTGCTCCTATGGGACCTCCAAAGGGGCCCACACTGGTCTAAGCACTTTGCCATGTTAGGTCATCTCATCTGCCAAGGACCCTGCAAGGCGGGCACTTTGTCCTCATGGGACAGATTTGGAGAGTTTGGGAGACTTGCTCTGGTCACACAGCTGGTGGGCAGGTGAGCTGCCACAGATCCCAGCCAGCTGCCCATCAGAGGCCAGAGTCCACTGTCCTCACAGCATGCCCACCACTGCAGTTGGCTCTCCCTCCCTGGCCTGTATGCCTGGTTCCCTGTGGACCCTGACATGTGCCGGATGGGAGGCCAAGGGCTCCCCAGCCTCCACCGGGGAGAAGCCTCTACTCTCAGAGGCCTGCCCCACTGGAGACCCCTGCCGTGCCCCCCAGCAGGCCCTGTGTGCCCACTCACCATCTGGAGGAGCCCGAAGAAGGACATGAGGTAGCCAGCTTGGGCGGCCTCCAGCTGGAAGAAGTCCATGGAGATGATGGAGAACATGACCATGAAGAGCCCTGAGCCGGGGCAGGGAACAGGGGTGAGCACCCCCACACCCTGGCCTTGGCGCCCACCTCCCTCCCGCCTCAGCAGCCTGGCCAATCAGGGTGTCTGGGCCCTGGCCGGTGACTGGTTCAGGGAGGGGCCTGTGATGCCAGCCAGGCCAATGAGACCCTTCCCTGGGATTCTGCCGGATCCCTGGTGTGGAAAGTGCCTCTCATGCGGTTGCTAAGCTCTGGACTGTGAGCAGGAAGGTGCTGGAAGGGAGGGCCCTGGGGCTGACCACGTGGGAGGATTTGGCCCCAAGACCCACCATGGCTCTCTGTTATAAGAGCCCTCAAAGTCACGTCTGCAATCCCAGCACTTTGGGAGGCCGAGGAGGGAGGACTGATTGAGGCCAGGAGTTTGAGACCAGCCTGGAAAACATAGTGAGACCCTGTCTCTACAAACACTTAAATTAGCTGAGCATGGTGGCCCATGCCTGTAGTCCCAGCTGCTCGGGAGGCTGAGACAGGAGGATTGCTTGAGCCTGGGAGGTGGAGCCTGCAGTGAGCCGAGATCATGCCACTGCACTCCAGTCTGGTCAGTGGTCTCAAAAAAAAGGGACCTCAAAGGGCCTGTTACTGAGGTTAGTAACTTGGGTTCCAGTTTTGAGAGCCAACAGAGCTGGTCTAGGTGGGCTGGGTGGGACAGAGGCCGGGGTCAGTTGGAGTGCTGAGGGCCTGTTCTCCATCCTGCTTCCTGGCTTCCCAGTTAGAGGAGTCCAGGCGGGGCTTCTGTGGGACAAGGCTGCTCGTGGGCTTGTCCATGGCTCGCTATCCTATCTGTGGTCCGTGATGCCCTAGGGTCTGCTGAGAAGGCCCGGGGCAAGCATGCTTCAGAAGGCAGTGTTGACACTCAGACTTGCTGTCTCTGCATCTCAGGCTGTCTGAAGAGGACATGGGGCCACAGGGTATGAGGGTAAGAGCTGAGGAGCACGCAGGGATGTATGGCTGAGAGCCAGGCCCTCTGCCCGTGGGGACCCTCCCTGGGATCTGCAGGTGCACAGCGTGGAGGGGGCTGGAAGGAGGTGGGAAAGACCCTTTTCTGCCTTCCTCCCGCTCCTGCCTGCTCTACCACATTTGCGTGGACCTGTGGGGCACAGGTCAGAGGAAGGGCTGGGCCCTGGCCGCAGCTGGAACTCTGCCAGGCTCTGGCCGCTGTCGGGCAGTAGTTGGGACTCACCTGTGGGGAAGTTGGAGGCCACCTTGATCAGGAAGATCCTCGGGACATCTGGCAGCCGCAGCAGGGAGGCGATGGCCTTCAGGTCAAACACACTGGCCCGGGGGCCGCCTGGCATGGAGAGGCCAGTCAGGCCTGCAAAGGCCATTGTCCCAATGCCCACCCCTCGCCCGGCTGCAGGCCTCGCCACTCTGAGGCTCCTGTTGTGCCCGCCAGGGTAAAGCTTCCTTCCTTGGCTTCAGGGCCGCTCACTTGTGGGAGTGGGAGCTGGTGATGCTCCCAGCTCCCAGGTGGGCACTGCCCCTCAGCACACTTCTACTCATTCCTAGGGGCCCCCTGAATCCCCAGAGGCACTCAAGAAAAGCATCCTCTGCACGCAGGTAGACTGGCCTCAACCTGGGCATACAGTGGCAGAGGCCTGCGGCAGTCCCTGAACAAGGGACCAATAACTGCTTCCTATATGGTCCTGGCCTGGGGCCCGGGGCAGAGCATGACCAGGCCACCAGCCCAGAGGAAGACAAGGGCAATGCTGTACCACTCTCTGTGGCCACAAGTCACCGCCGTGGCCTGGCCCACTGGACACCTCTGAGTGCGAAGCCACAGGCCCCCAGCCCGGCTCACCGAGTTCTTCCTCCTTATTACCCCAGGGGCTCCTGCCTCTCTGGCTCTGCTGTGCTTGCCACAGGCCCATCTCCACCCGGCCCTCCCCCTGGACTTTCTAGGTTAATTCCATCACAGCCTCCTGTCCCAGGATGGTCCCAGGTGTGTCCCTCCGGCCCAGGCTGGGCTCTCAGTCCCTAGGCACCGAGGCATGGGCCCTGCCATGTGCCTGGCACAAAGGGGCTGGGTTCGGCAGGGGGCCAGCCTTGAGGGGACCCCCTCTGAGGAGCCTTGGCCTCTCCTCGTGGGACTAGCCTGACCATCCTCTGCCCTCCACCAATGAGTGCCCCTCAGGCAGCACCCTCGCCTCTCCCCGGACACTCAGAATCTCGGGAGCCTTGCTGGCCCACCCACCCCGTCGGGGGTCCCTCCTGGTCCTCCCCAGGCCTCTCTGGGCCTCCCCTCCTAGCGCCTTCCCTGTCTGGGCCTCCCTGCCTCTCTGGGCCTCCCTGCCTGCCGGAGCCCCACTTCCACCTCTTCATGACCACACCTCACTTGCCTCCTATGATGTCAGCAGCTGGGAGGGGTTCAAGGCAGGCAGGAGGGTGTGAGTAGCCCCCAGATTTCCCCTCAGGCCCCCCGTACCCCTTGGCTGGAGCATGCAGGCCTAGCCAATGCCTCCCATTGCCCCAGCATCTGGGCAGGGTGTACCGGGCGGGGCTTACCTGGCAGTGGAGTCTGGGAGTCAGTTTTGGCCCCTTTGGTGCTGGCGGGGATGCAGGTGAAGCTGAGGACAGCGCCCAGGAGGGTGGCCAGGGCAGCCAGGATGGCCGGGCACTGAATCCTGCGGGCAACAGCCTTGGCTGCACAGGGTGCGTTCCCAGGGCCCAGGCGCCCCAGCCACATCCCCCAACCTGCACCTTCGGTTGCACTAAAATAGCTTAAACCTGACCTCCCACATCCCCACAGTCTGTGACCTAAAGAGTGGGGACTGAGACCCTCAGGGCACATTTATTAGGTGATGGATGAAGGAACGGGTGGGGCGCTCACCATCCCTGACCCTCGCCATGTCATGCGCCATACAGGCCCCGGCAGCCCCTGTGGGTAGCAGGTGTGGAAGCCAGGCTGGTTAGCACCTGGGGCAGGCGGCGGATCCTCCCAGGGATAGCAGCTCCCACGCTGGCCAAGGCCAGGAGAGGCTCCAAAGGGCAAGCCTGGTGTGCATGTCCCTGGGAGGGGCTCTCTGAGACCTGGGCACCTGTGCTGTGTCATGGGGATGGTCATGCTGCCTCCCCAGCGTGGGCAAGGGTGGGCCTGGCATTCAGCGGGCATTCAGAAACAGCCTCCTCTCCTGTCGGCTCCTCCCCGCTTTCTAGAGTGGGTGGGCATGCTGGGCTTGGAGAGGGCTTTGGGCTGGGATCCCAGAGCCTTGCAAAGCCCCGGATGTGCCCCTCAGGCTGCTTTGCCACCTTCCCACCTGCCTGGGCCACTACTAAGGCCTATGACTCTGGCTCCACCGTCAGCTTCCCTGCCATGAGTCCCCACCTGGAAACTTGGCCTGTGATTCCCCTGGAAGGAACCGGCAGGCCTTGTCACCTGGGAACACAGACACCTGGAGCTGGCTGTTTCGACTGTCACCATTGCCTCCTGGGGGCTGAGCAAGCCCCCTCCCCTCAGGGAGAGACAGGAGGAAATTGGGGCTTCCCACTGGGCCCGTCTGTAAGGCCGGACCGCCACAGCCTTCCTCTCAGCAGCTGAGCAAACTCCTATACAGCCTGAAGGGCCCTTGTTGGTGAGGCCCCAGCTCTCCTTCCCAGACAGCATGCCATCTGAGAAGGACTCACTTTACCAGCTGGCTAGAATCTGGCCCCTGAGGGCAGGTAGGCTGGGGTTGGACCCTGCACGGAGACTGCAGTGATCATTAGATGATCGGACAAATGTGTGAGCCGTTCACACAGGCAGCACAAGTTCTGCCCCAACCTCAACAGAGCCTCCAAATCTGCCCTGGTCAGGGCATCAGGGCACAGGCACCAGTAGGGGTCAGGGTCCTGGAAGACGCCCTTGTACCCGAAAACAAGGCCAGCCACAGGCCACCGTGTCCCCACCAAGGAGTTCAAAGAAAGGACTTTCCTCGCCCCTCTTCACCACAGCCACATGTGCACACACACATGCACACGTGCAAACTTGTACACACGCACTTACATGCACCCATTTGCCAGAGCAAGGAAGGGACTTGGTGCCACACTGACTAGGACAGTCAGTGGGGCCACCTCTGAGTCCAGACAGTCTGGGCATTGGCCACCCCTCACTTCTCAGGCAGGACCCCTGAGCTCACATCAGTCTGGGGTGGGCCGGCACATCCACCCCACCTGTGCTGCTGCCCCCGCCAATCCATCAGGGCAGCTCCTACCCCTGCAGCACCCACGGCCCAGGACGTCAGCTACTCAGGCTTTCTGGCTGCTGGGGTTCCGCACGAATGGGCCCTTCCTTTGGGAAAATGCCAGGGAAGGGGCAGGGCTGTATCAGGCCCCACAGCTTGTCCCTCCAGCCAGCAGGCACAGATGTATGGCGTGGGAGGGACACCTGGCCCCTGTGGCCAGCCCCAGAGAGAGGGGCCCTTTCTTTGGGACCCTGGCCTCAGAGGCCTGTGTGTCACAGCTCAGGGTCTGGCTGGCCAGGGGCAAAACCTGCCTTATTTGCCAGATGTCCCAGAAGTACACAGGAGCAGACGCGCCACTTCGATGGCTATTTTAGGAGGCTGGTGACAAGGAAGGCATGGTGGCAGGAAGCCAGGCCCTCGAGTGGTGGCGGGCGAACCAAAGGCGTGTGCTGCTGTGGGCAACAGGAAAGCCTGGGGCTGGGGGACCCTGGAGGGCCCCAGGAGGTAGGGAGTCAGGTCCCACAACTGTCCCAGGGGCCGCGGGTGGCTGCTGGGGGAGACGCAAGCTGTCCTTCCCCAGTCACAGCTCTCTCCTGCTCCCCACAAACGAACTGCCAGGAGGGAAACGGGAGTGGGAAGGAAATCCAGCACGCTAGCCCCAGCCCTGGGGCCTCTGCACACCAGACAGCCTGGGCATCCCCCAGGACCACTGACTCAAGGCACCCTTAGCACAGTGCAGTCAGCCCCTCCTGCTCAGCCCCCCTCAACCTCACCCCGACCTGCCAGACGCAGGGGCACGCTGGCTTCCCGGGGCGCATCCAACACTTTTATTAAGGGAGCCACGACCAGGAAGGTGGGGAC
Source organism: Symphalangus syndactylus (assembly GCF_028878055.3). NCBI lineage: Eukaryota > Metazoa > Chordata > Mammalia > Primates > Hylobatidae > Symphalangus > Symphalangus syndactylus. The sequence continues at coordinate 100,416,828 of NC_072423.2, forward strand.
AGGTTAATTTGTCTTTGTCTCTTCCTCCTTTTTCGGTTGAATGGATTACAGGACACATATCTGGACACATAGATGCTGTTGAAAGTACACTGGACAGGACTCAGAGACCCAGAGCCTCTGTCCCTTCTCTGCCGCTTACCTGCTAGGTGACCTCATTTCCTTATATGCAAATGAGGGCTGGGCTCATAGCTGCCGCTGCCCCTAACTCCACTGTTCTGGGGCCCCTCTGGACCTGCAGGGCGCAGCCCACCTGCATCCTGCCCACCAACCGCAGCCCACACCTGAGGCTGCCCAGACAGCAGGGCGTGGTGCTGGCTTTCAGCCGCATATCCAGGAACCTCTGCTGAAGTCTGGGCTTCTGTGTGTTCTATGGTGACAAGCCCTCATCATGCCTCACCTTACTCTGAGGCTCTGAGAGGGGACGCACAAGGTGACAGCATGTGCCCAGGTCATCCTGCTGCCAGGAGCAAACCCACAGGTGGGGCTGAGGCTAGATCAGCTGGGACCTGGCTTCATGGGACACCTAGCTCACAAGAGTATGGGGCAGGGGGCCATCCAGAGCATCCCTGGATGTCCAGCCCAGGGCTGAGAGAAGTCATCCATGTTCCACGATGCTGCAGTTAGAACCATGTCTGAAAATGAACATCTTGCCATGCCACTCCTGATGCAGCTGCCCTCTGGCTTCCAAGGTGCCCCAGAAGGTCCTAAAGGCCCCTCTGGCCTAACCCTTCCCAGTCCTCGTGTCTCCCCGTACCCGGTCCCCCCATTCCCCAAACACATAGCCCTCCAACCAAACCACAAGCTCCCTCCTGCCTCAAATGGGCTCTGAGACTGGAGTGACTCATGGGCCCAGCGGGAGGCCTGTCCAGCCTGCTGCTCAGCAGGGCTGTCCTGAGGGACAGCCGGGCCAGAACCATCTCAGCGGGGCCTGCTCCCTCCCCGCTGTGGGAAGAACAGAAAGAACCAGAGTGTCCTGGGCACTGTGAGGCACACAGACTAAGGCAGTGGCTGAGTCACCTGGCTGGGGTGGGGTTGGGCCTGGGTCCCCCATATCCTGCTGCCCCCTCAGCTGCCTGCCAGGCCCTGCCCTGCATCTACCTGCCCCTGAGAGCCTCTTCCCTGTACAGCAGGTGCCCTGTTACAAACACCCCTGCACTCCTCAGCCTACGCTTAGCGCTTGGGGTGCCCTGGGTCATATGGGGTGCTGCTCACCTTCCCCTCCCATCCCCTCCTCCCTCTCTGAGCTCCAGTGTCCCTGGCTCCTTGTTTTTTCTTGGCTGGGCAGGGATGTCCTGCCCATAGTGCCCTGGCACCCCCATGGCATGGGCATTGCCCTGGTGGCTGCCTGTCCACCCGGGGAAGGCAAACCCCACAGGGCTCCCTGCTGTCTGGCGCAGGATAGGATTCTATGGCCTCTCCCCATCCCTCCCCAGGCTGTGAGGGGCTGGGCTCAGAACATGAGTCACAGAACCACCCCCCACCTAGCGTGTGTGCAGTGACTCAGGTCCCGGGTCCCTCCTCAGGCCAGCCTGGCCTCTCAGCCCTGGGCTCTGGAGGCTGGGCCCAAACCAGTTATACCAGTGCCCGCCCCCGCAGCTTGTGGGTGCCAAGTCCACTTCCTCCTCCCACCTGCTGCCCAGGTGGGTGCGGATGAGGCAGGACTGGGGCCTTCCAGGGGAATGGGATACACAGGTGGGTGGGCAGGGAGGGAGAGCCCACGCACGTTGTGCCTCGGTTTCCATCAAGGAAGGGCAGGAAGGCTGTAAGGCGGAGGGTGTTCACAGCTGCACCAGACTCCTGCCCCAAGCTAGGCCAGGAGCCAGAGCAGGCTGCAGGCATCAGGGCAGCCGGACTGAGAGTGCCAGGGGGCTGGCTCTTGCCATGGGGCGCCAGGCCTTGGAGCCTGGTTGGCACCTGGCCCCACTGCCTTCGGTGAGCCCCCGAGGAGGGGGTGTGGGCCTCCCTCACCCTGTCTGGGTTGGACAAAGGCAGAGTACCAGCCACAAGGTCACCCCCACAGCCCTCCTGTGCCACCACCACTCTGGGCAGTCAGCTTTTGCCATAGGGCCCAAGCAGCACCCCATGTCTTGGGTGTGGTATGAGGAACCTGAGGGAGTCCCACACCGCCTGGGCCTTGGACGGGGACTGGGGAGCTCCATGGAGAGAGCCTCACCATCTCCTGGGCCTCGGTTACCCCTCCCATCAAAGGAAATGTCACAGCTGATCTGGTTATGAAACGTCAAGGTTGTAAAGCGCCTCAGATCTTGGGATGAATGGAGGCAGGGAAGCGAATGGAATGTTCTGGCAGGTGTGGGCAGAGGTAGAGGCCGTCTTGGCAGCTACTAGGAGGGAGAGGGACATGAGTGGCGTCTTCTGGGTCAGCAGCTGGGATGGGGGAAAGGGCAGGTGAGGACAGGAGGGGACCTGTGGCCTGGTAGACGGGCCTGCAGGAGGCGTGTGTGCTGAGGTGCTCCAGCACCATGGCCACGGCTCACTGCCTGAGCGAGCTCGGACCCTCCCAACATCCTTGTGCGCGAGTAAGGGCAGGGGAGGGCCCACTTCATAGGTGAGGAAGGCTGGCCAGAGAAGGAGGCGGCAGCAGGCGGCTGGGCCCTGAGCCGGCAGAGTCCCTGGGGGTGGACAGCACCCTGGGAGGGCGGCCACCAAGCTCGGCCACCTGCTGGGGCCCAGCGCTCCTCCCCGTGCCCTCCTCACGCCCTTCCTCACCCTGGCCACCCTGGAGAGACAGGCCCTGGGCAGTGCCAGCTCCCCACGCCTCACACCTGCCAGCCCCCTGGCCCCAGGGCAAGCCGTCCCTGCTGTCCCAGCACAGCTGCCCCATCCTCCAGGGACGCCCCACCACCAATGTGCTCGGCTCCCACGTCAGCCCTTCCCTCTCCCTGAGGCGCCTCCCCATGGCTCCTCCCACCCTGAGCATAGCCTCCTGGACCCCCCTCTGCCCCCATTTATAGCACAACTTCCCGACCCCCTCTCTTTTCTCCCCATTTCCCTTGACCCGTCTATTGCATGAGGCTTCTGCGGCCGGCACTGGCTTGGGGTTGCGGTGCCGGTCCAGAACTGGGATGGCCTCCCTGCTGTAGATCCTGGGCCACTGTGGCTTCCTTGGCCACCAGCGGTAGAGGCACAGGTCCCCGACCCCCACAAATCCTGTGGCCCTTGGCTCCCAGGACGTGCTCCCTCCTCGCCTCCCAGCCCCGAAACATGAAGTGCTGGGGGGTGCAGGGCTCTGAGCCATCCATACTTGAAGATGCACCCCATTTCTCCCCCTTATCTGGGTGCCTACTCAGTAGCTCCCTGGAGTGCCTGACAGGCACCCAGGCTGGGCCTGAACAAGACCCAAATCCCAGTGGTGCCCCAGGCTGCTTGGGCCTCTGTGCAAGGTCGCCAGGCTCCCCAGGGTCAGGCACAGCCTTGGCACTGCCATCTTGAGTTCACACCCACATCCCACCCACTGGCAAAACCCAGCCAGAATCTGCCCTCTACTTTCTCTCACCATGGTCTCCTCCGGTCCAGCCACTGTCCTCCCCCACCTCGGCCGGCACAACGGCTGTCCTACTGGTCTCCCTGCAGGGGTGCTCAGCCCCCATTCTCACCCCTGCTGTGCCACCCAAGGCACGCCAGCCTGGTGCCTGCCCCTTCTCCCTCCCTCCACCACATGGACCCCTGGCTTCCACACCCAGGGCCTCTGCACCGTGGTTTCTTTGCCTCCCTCTCCTGCTTCAGGCCTCGACTCAGACGCCACCTCCTCAGACAGGTCCTAGTGAGCCCATCCATTGAGCCTCCAGTTCTACTTTGTGACTTTTTGCTCCATGTAGCTGAGCCTGATGTTACGGGAATTCCTATCACATTCCCTTCATCCCAGGGACTCAGCCTGTGTTGTCTGCCACTGTATTCTAGAACCAGAGTCCTGGGGGCAATGTTTAGGTGTTCAAACTACCCACCCCATCCCACTCCACCTCCTGCTCACAGCCATCAGCAGGCATCAGTCCCCAGCCCAGGCTCCAATGAAAATGCTGGGAGAACGTTCAGGGCCTCAAACAAGGCCGGCAGCACAGCCCTAGAGACCTCCGGGGAGGGAGGTGTGCCCTGGGCACCATCCAACAGCTCAGCCCCGCTGCCACAGCATCCCAGTCCCAGGGTGCTTCTGTCCCCAGCAGGAGGCTGCTGGGAGGCCTCCCTCCTCTCAGGGCCTCAGTTGCCCCAGCGTCCCAGTGGAGCTGTGCGTGGACAGCTTGGCAGTCCAGTCGAGCCCCGGACAGCACTGAGACATTACCTAGCCCTATCCAAGGCCAGCCAGCCCAGGAGGCTCAGGCCTAGGCCTCGCGCATGGCGACACGTCCCCTGTAGCCACATCACGTGGCCACTCGGGCCCCACGAGCAAAAGGAGAAACCGAGGCCGAGAGGGGGCAGGGCGGGGCCGACCCAGCCGCAGGGGTCCTGACCCACAGCCTCCACCCCGGCCCCCACCACTCACCCGTACGTGGAGACCAGGGTCCCGCCCAGCAGGGAGCCGAGGATGACTCCGACGCCGAAGCAGAGGCCCAGCCGGCCCAGGGCCGCGGGCCGCTCCTCGGGTGCCGACAGGTCCGTGATGACCATCTGGGCGGCTGGGGACGGGGCCGGGGAGCTGAGCGGCGAAAGCCCCTCGGTGGGGCCCTCCCCCACCAACCTCCCCAAGCCCCTTCCACCCCTGACCTGCCCCTCCACAAGTCACGCCCCACGTCGCCCCCTACCCCAGTCCAGCCCTTAGGGCCAGACCCCGCCCGCACGCAGACCTCCCTGGCGGTGTCCCGGGTCCTCAACAGGCTGCCCCCGACCCGGCCCCACCTGGACTCCAGTCCCCCGGCCCTACCTGGCAGCGTGTGCATGAGCGCTCCGGGCAGGCGCGAGGCGAAGAGCAGGTAGACCCCGGGCAGGGCCGGGCTGGAGGCGGCCGTCAGGAGCAGGTAGAGCGCCAAGGCAGCCAGGAAGGAGAGCGTGAGCGCCGCTCGCGCTCCGCGCTGGTCTGCGAACCTGAGGGCCGAGGGGCGGGTCAGACCCTCACGGAGGCTGTCAGGGTCCCCTTCCCCCCGTCCAGGGGCTGCCCAAGCGGGCCTGACCAGGGAGGCTGGAGTGCGGATGGGGATGGACGGCGGGGGCGCCTGGGCGGCTGCTGGGAGGCCTCCCTCCTCTCAGGGCCTCAGTTTCCCCAGCGTCCCAGTGGGGCTGTGCGCAGACAGCTTCACTGAGCTGGGAGTCTGACCCAGGGCAAAGACCAACTCCGTGTAGAAATAAATGGTGGAATCCCAGGGGACCAAGGGATGGGCCCGCGTTTTACAGAAAGTGTTTCTCAGATTGGGTCTGAGAAAGCAGTGCCTTTCCCCCTTCTGTTCTGGGCCACTGGAAACGCTCCCAGAGACCGCTGCTGCTCTGCTGCCTGTGGAACCCTTCATTTCTGCCTACGGGTTGCTCTGAAGCGGCAACTCCCAATACGTGTCCCTTGCCCCCCTGTCCGCTGTGGCTTGTGGGAGGATGTCTTGGTCACGTCTCAAGCTCAGTGTTCACACAGCACTGAGACCCGGGGTGTATGGAGCCCCCAAAGTCCCTCCTGCCTGGTCTCTGCAGGCTTATGGGCTGGGTGGTTACAGTCACGAGGTGTTCACCAATCACACTCTCTCTCTGGCCACAGGCAGGATTAGTGGAAGGCGTGGGTGGGACACCTGGGAGCCTACCAGGGGCCAAAGTTCTTCTGCACCCCCATCTGCCTGTGACACGGGAGTGCCGTCATCCCAGGGGGGTCCGGTGTGCGGTCGGGGAACCTGGCCGGTCTGAGCCCATGGCGTCTGAGAGGGGACCTGGGTCACTGTGGGGAGAGCCCCTGTACACACACACACTGTACCTGCCAAACACCGGCCCGCCCAGCAGCTGCAGCACTCCGAAGGTGGTTTGCAGGTAGCCGAAGGCAATGGAATCCAGGCCCAGTTCCCGAGACAGGTACTGAAACACAGGAGGGAGCCCAGGGGGAGGGGCTGGGAAACACTACAGGGCCTGGAATCTGGGGTCCCCGGAAGGGCAGGGGGTGGGAGGAGACCGAGGGCCTGGGCTCTGTTGACTACACAGTATGACCATCGAGGGGCCCTTCCCAGGGGGACCCTGCTCCTCCTTTCCTAGGCGGGAGCCCATGGTGGCCTCTAGGGTCCTTCCCCTCTGGAGGCACGCCTCAGAGAGGGACCTGACCCCCACCATTTTGTCTTCATTCATTCAAAACTTTGTGGGGGAAGCCAGCAGCACTGTCTTGGCCAGCAACAGATTGTCCCAAGGCCCCCAAGTGACCTCCAAGAGGTGGCCCATTGCCCAACAGGGCATAGTCTGCTCTGTGAGGCCCCAGTCCTTCAGCCCCTCTGGAGGAGTAGGTCCATGACAGCATGTCTCCTATGGACACCCTTCTATCCTGCCCTAATTCTCTGTGATTTGGTCCTTCTGTGATTTGGGATTTCCCGCCCCTCCTCCCAGCGATGTCACTTACTATGGGCTTCATTGTGTACCCCCCAAATTCATATGTCTTAACCCCTAGAACTTCAAAATGTGACATTCTTAGGAAATGGGGTTAATCAGGTTACAGTGAGGACATGAGGGAGGGCCCTGATCTAATGTGACCGGTGTCCTCATTAGGAGGAGAATTTGGGACACAAACACACTCAGAGGGATGATGTTGTAAAAATCCATGGGGAGACAGAGTGATGTGGCCACAAGCCAAGGGATGTCTGGGCTCCCAGGGGCTGGAAGAGCTGGGAAGGATCCTCCCCCATGAGTTTCAGAGGGAGCCTTGATCTCAGACTTCTGGCCTCCCAAACTGTGAGACAATAGGCTTCTGTTGCTCTAAGCCCCCAGGGTTTTGGATACTTTGTTATGGCAGCCCCAGATGCGAATACACTGCCCCCTCCCCCTCCCCTGAACCTTTCCCTAAGCTCAGTCTTGGGGTCCCACTCCCCTTCTTTCCACTGTCCCCCTTGGTCCACAAGAATTCTCCCCAGAGCACTTCAGTCCCAAGGGCAGTCAGTAACCCCTCCATCCCCCAGCCCCAGACTCCTTCTTCCTTCAGCTCCATCCCTGCTCCCTCGAGAATGGGAAAGCCCTCTGTCTGCCAGATCTCTCCTTTGTTTGTGAGCTTGACCTGACAATCACCCCACATTCCCCTAGTAAACCTCTGCCTCCTCCATCCCTCCCCTCCCCAGCGCTGCTAGTGTGAGGATGCTGAGCTTCTTTTTTTTTCTTTTTCTCTCTTATTTTTTTTATTATACTTTAGTTCTAGGGTACATGTACACAACGTGCAGGTTTGTTACATATGTATTACATGTGCCATGTTGGTTTGCTTCACCCATTAACTCGTCATTTACATTAGGTATTTTCTTAATGCTATCCCTTCCCCTTCCCCCCGCCCCACGACAGGCCCCAGTGTGTGATGTTCCCTGCCCTGTGTCCAAGTGTTCTCATTGTTCAGTTCCCACCTATGAGTGAGAACATGTGGTGTTTGGTTTTCTGTCCTTGCGATAGTTTGCTGAGAATGACGGTTTCCAGCTTCATCCATGCACAAAGGACATGAACTCATCCTTTCTTATGGCTGCATAGTATTCTATGGTTTATATGTGCCACATTTTCTTAATCCAGTCTATCACTGATGGACATTTGGGTTGGTTCCAAGTCTTTGCTATTGTAGATAGTGCCGCGATAAACATACGTGTACATGTGTCTTTATAGCAGCATGATTTATAATCCTTTGGGTATATACCCAGTAATGGGATCGCTGGGTCAAATGATATTTCTAGTTCTAGATCCTTGAAGAATCGCCACATATCTTCCACAATGGTTGAACTAGTTTACAGTCCCACCAACAGTGTTAAAGTGTTCCTATTTCTCCATATCCTCTCCAGCATCTGTTGTTTCCTGACTTTTTAATGATCGCCATTCTAACTGGTGTGAGATGGTATCTTATTGTGGTTTTGATTTGCATTTCTCTGATGACCAGTGATGATGAGCATTTTTTCATGTGTCTGTTGGCTGCATAAAGGTCTTCTTTTGAGAAGTGTCTGTTCATAGAGGATGCTGAGTTTCTCATCCCTACACCTGCCCACCTGTCCTCACCTACCCAAGTCATCCTCCCTGCCTGTGTCACATCCCAACCTTTTGCCTCCTCAAGGGCATGGCTCCCAATGCTTCTCTCTCCGTTTCTCTGCACAGTCCCCTTCTGTGAGGGCACCCACTGGAGCAAGCTCCCAGTGCTCCTCTCTCCCCATTTCTCTGCACAATCCCCTTCTGGTGGGGGGGGCAATGGAGCAAGCTCACATCCTGTTACTTCTCTTGCTGTCTCTTGACCCTCCCCTACAGCTACTCCCACATATTTGTGGGCAGAGCTCTGAGCAGCTGCCTTACCTTGCAGCCTCCTCTCTTTCCATCTCTTTCCTTTTCTCCCAGCCCTTGGAGCAGGCCCCAGGGGACTATACTGTAAAGACACATGCACACGTATGTTTATCGCGGCACTATTTACAATAACAAAGACTTGGAACCAACCCAAATGTCCATCAATGACAAACTGGATTAAGAAAATGTGGCACATATAAACCATGGAATACTATGCAGCCATAAAAAAGGATAAGTTCATGTCCTTTGTACATGGATGAAGCTGGAAACCATCATTCTGAGCAAATTATCGCAAGGACAAAAAACCTCCTGCTGTCTCCCCTCTCCCTGAGGTCCCCATTGACCCCACACTGCTGCCTCCAGTGGTCTGCTCTGGCACGCCTCCCACTGGAGTGACAGTTGCCTTCATGGCTTCTTCCTTCCTCCACGATGGTCTGCTGCTCTGGGCTGTGCTGGGTCCTCTGCCCCTCCTCCGCCACCACTGCCAGTTCCCCCAGCTCATCTGACCTCCAGCCTCCCTGCCCTCTGGGTGAGCCCACCCCATGACCATCTCCATGCTGCAGGCCCCAGAGCCTCTGTGCTGAACTGCCTTGAGTCCAGCTCCCTTCGGCTCTCCACTGGGGTCTAAAATCGTCTCAAACTCAACCCGTCCCCAACTGGGCTCCCATCTTTCCCCAAAGACTGCCTCTCCTCCTGTCCGTGCCTCCTTCCTTATGGGCTCAGGCCCAGATCTTCAGTGCTCCCTGAGCCCTGCTTTCTCTCACACCCACTACAGTCCATTGACAACACATGCAAAATCCAGCCACCTCTCACCTCCTCCACAGCCATCACCAGCCCAGAGTTCTTTGAGCAGCAGGTGGGGTGTGGTCCCATTCTGGCCTCAACCTGTCCACTCTGGCCACTCTGGTCTCTCCACTGCCCCGGGGCCTCTCCTGCTTCCTTCCAGCCCTGCTCCAAGGTTGCCTTTTCTATGAGGAAGACCTCGCCCCCTTCCCACTGCAGCCCCTGTGTGTTTGGACCACCAGCTCCGAGGGTGTGGGCTGTTGAGGACTTTTACACTCTTCAGTATTTCAGGTTCTGACATCAGAGTCAGCTCCTGGGCACTCAGCACGGAGTTACTCCCCACGAGAGTCGGGGATGGGCGGCTGAAGCCACTCCACCCGTGCTCTGTGCCCAGCTGTGGGAAGGGTTCTGACTTCTCATTCAGTCTTCCCTGCACCAACCCTACAGGGAGGGACTGTTATTACTCATTTTATGATGAGAAAACCAAGGCTGCTGCCCAGCCTTCCCCACTGGTAGGGAGGAGATTCTGGGCTTGACTCAAGCCATTTAGCAGGAGTGGGCGGGGCTCCTGAGGCACGGCGGGGAGGGAGCCTTAGGCCCACCATTGGGCTGGGAGCCTCTGCCAGGCCCGGAATGGTGCCAAAGGCCCATCCCCACTCCCACCTAGATGCCCAGGTCCAGGCTCTGAGGGCTGAGAGGAGGAGGGCAGGTGTCTGAGCCCATGTGGGCTTCCCAGAAACAAACCCAGGAAGGGCCGAGGTTGGCCCTGACTCTGCCTGAGCTTCTCGGTGATGTGAGACTTTGTTCCCAAGACTCTCCAGACTTGGTGAATATAATTTAATCATTACTATCATAGCTTCCAGAGCCACACACTGTGCTGTAGACTACTGAATGATACACTAAACTAACATGAACTTGCCAATGAAATGTCTCCGCATTTGGCAACAGATATAATAAAATAAGACAGCATTCTATCTCCTGCATGAAAAGGCTTGAGATCAATTTGCCGCCACAGATCATTTAGTGGACAACAAGGACCCAAGAAGATGGAGGGGAGAGATAGAAGCTGCGGGCAGGTGCAAGGAGAGCCTCTCTGAGGGGTGATCTGCCCAGAGCCAGGCCAGATTGAACAGCCCTTGGGGCAGGGACTCCAGAGGGCAAAGGCTGCCGGGTGAGAGGCAGGAGGAACAGCGCTAGGAAGGTTTGAGGAGGTGCTGCCCCCAGGAGGGAAGTGGGGTGGCTCCGCATGGCTTCTCCCGGGGCTGGCACTGCAGCTGGAGCACAGGATGTGCTGACGAGGGTCCAGAGGCAGAGTCCTTAACTTACTCAGCTTAAGCGTGGCATGGGGTCCCAACTGGGAGGGGCCCTGGCAGCATGAAGCCCCCACCCCCACTGTCTGCGACAGCCCAGATGGAGGGCAGGAGGAACAGCAGGACAGCCATGGCTGGGGCTGCAGGGGCTGGGGTGTGTTACTCACTGGCATGACGGAGAACTGCATGAAGAGGCAGGTAAGTTCTATGGCGGCCAGCATGTAGGTGAGCAGGATGACCGAGGACCGGCCTAGAGTGCTCATCCTGCCGGGGGACTGGCCCTGGTCCCTGGGAGCCCAAGCTCCCTGCATCCTGGACAGGCGCAGCAGGGAGGCCCAGGAGAGATCCAAGCAGGAGGCTGGCGGAGCAGGGGGCAAAAGTCCAGTTGGTCTGGGCGGGGGTGCTGAGTCACTGGGTCCCACGCAGCACCCGCCTGGCCTTGCCTGCAAGAGAGGACAGCACTGCAGGACCCCCCCCGCCACGCCCCAGTGGAGCTCTCCTGCTACCTGGACCTTAGAGGACACACCAGGGGGGCCCCCCTCCTCCACTTTTGACAGCTCTGGTCTCCAGGCACACAGCCTCCATGGGAGGGGAGACAGGGACATGCTGCTCCTCCCCACCCCTGCAGGTGGGCCAGGCTCAGTGCCCGGTTGCCTGGCACAGGAAGGCGCCATGCCCCACTTTTAGAGGGAGGCAGAGGCTTGGAGTGGTGGCTGAGTCGTCCTCAAATCATCAGCGCCTTCTGTGGCCAGAGGGCTGATGTGGGTCCCTGTGCCTGGAGGTCCTCCATAGGCCCACAGTGGCCCTGTCCCCAACACAGTGCAGCTCTCAGGGAAGGTCTACCTTCCCCTGTGGCCAGCAGCCAGAGCTCCAAGGGGCTTCTGGAATGGTCTTGGAGTGCATAGGGGAGACACAGCTCAGCCTTCCCGGTTCCCCAGGCAGGGTAGCTCTGCCTCACCTCCCACAGGGAGTGCTGTCTGTCCCCACCCTTCCCCGCCCGGCCCCCAACTGGTGGGACCTGGATTTTGCGGCTGCAGAGGCCTTCCCCAAATTTTGCCACATTAACAGCTGACTGCACATCTGGGCCCCGAGGTACCGAACCCAGGCCGGTAGGGTAGGGCCGGGAGACCCACTGAGGGCCCGGGAGCTGCGCCCGGCGCCCTCCCCCATCCCGGGATGCGGGGAGGCTTGGGGGAGCAGGGCAGCCGCAGCAGGCACGTCAGGGGCACCTCACTGGGCAGAGGTGCGATGCTGCGCCGGAGTTCGGGGTTCGGGGCTCAGAGGCCGCCCTCGCCGGAGTGTGCTCGAGTACCTGCCTTTGCAGGGGCGGGCTTGGGCACGGGTGCCGGTGGGGTGAGCTGTCCCGGGTGACCTAGACACCGGTCCTTCCGGGGTGAGCCCCGACCCCGCCCTTTCAGGGGATGACTTGCAACAGGGACCGCCCCTCTGGGCCTGAGTTCCAGCCCTCGCGCTTTGCAATCGCCCGTTCCGGGAGCGCCCGTGCCACGGTCTCTGCGCTCTCACTGGCCGAGCCCGCCCCTCCCCTCGAAGGACCTGCCCCTGCCCCGCCCACCAGTGGGCCTGCCCCGTGCCCGGCTTCGCCCGCCCCAGCCCCCTCCAGCTTGAATCCTGCCCGGTGCCCGGGCTGCTGGAGGTGGACACTGTGACCCTCAGGCAGCACAGGTGTCCACTGTGGGCCCGAGGAGGGGCAGTGTGGGCAAGGGATGGGACCAGGAGGTAGAGGGAAGGAGAGAATGGAGGGGAGGCTGGTGGCGGGGAGAGGAATGGTGATGAGGGCTCAGGGGAAGAAGTCAGGGGAGGTGGTAGAGGGTGTCGTGTAGCCTGGCCCTGCCAAGGGTTTGCACAGAGCCCCAGAAGAGTGACCAAGAGACAGCTCTGGGCCCCTCTTCACTTCCCTCCCTAGACCCGGAGGCTGCTAGCAGCAGCTGAGAGCCTGCTTTTCCCCATTTCACCCTGCCTGCCACTTCTCCACCCTTGCAGGGGCCACCAGAGATGCAGGCACACAGGTAAACAGGCCTCATGCTGCCCTCCGCAGCAGGAGCTGCTGGAGCACACACACCCCACACTGAGCACGCTTGGCCCAAGCCCTGCTCTTGGCCTGGGCACCATTCTCCGTGCCCCTGACTGTCACTAAGTAGGGAGATGCTCATTCAGGACTCCTGCCCCACCTACCTGCCCAGGCAAGGGCTGGGCACAGGCTCAAATGTCAAAACCAATGTCCCCCTGCCATGTGTCAACCATCGTCAACAGAGCAGAAAACTGCAGGGGTGAGACAGGGTGGGACGGACATCGCAGAGGCGAGTGAGAGCCGGCCAAAGTCCTGGTGGGTAGGGGCCAGAGCCAGGTGGCCCAAGGCCAGCTGGCTAAGCCATTCCAAGTCATCGTGGGAGTGGTTCAGCAGCTACCCTTGGTTCAGCAGCTCAGGTATGTTGGGCATCAGAAAACAATACCCCAAAATGAAGGCCTCAGAAGCAGCTTCGGAAGAAAAAGTGTTTCTCTGACCTTCTCTTGCTCTGCTGTCTCTCAGGGCCATTCTTCCCCGAAGCTGGCCTTAGCAACTAGAATCCATTTTCCACAGGGCAGGTCATAGAAATCAGAACCCCCCACTTTCCCCACAGCCAGACATCAAGCCTAAAAATATTGCTCTAACTTTCCCTCCACCTTTGTGTTTAGAAACTGGCCATAAAGAAATTATCTGACCTCCTTGTTTGACTGTAGGGCATAAGACCCCATTCCAGGAGGGTCCTGCTCCATGCCCAGAAGGAAGGAATGCTGCTCTGAAAGTTCAAGAAACGTAGACCAACAGCCCTCGCTGCACTTCCCCTTGAGGTCCGGGAGCATTAGCTCAGGTCCCTTGGTCCATCTGTGTTCCCGCATGGATGGCCATACTTTGTTGAGCCTAAGCATCAAAAATGGCAATTTCCCCCATATCTTTTTTTTTTTTTTTTTTGAGATGGAGTCTTGCTCTGCCGCCCAGGCTGGAGTGCAGTGGCACGATCTCGGCTCACTGCAAGCTCCGCCTCCTGGGTTCACGCCATTCTCCTGCCTCAGCCTCTCCGAGTAGCTGCGACTACAGGCGCCTGCCACCATGCCCGGCTGATTTTTTTGTATTTTTAGTAGAGACGGAGTTTAACCATGTTAGCCAGGATGGTCTCGATCTCCTGATCTCGTGACCCGCCCCCCTCGGCCTCCCAAAGTGCTGGGATTACAGGCTTGAGCCACCACACCCGACCTGTTTCCCCCATATCTTTGGGTCTTTGTTCTGAAAACTCCCATTCACACACGTCAATAAATTTGGGGACCAAATGCCTTTTGTCCAATTAATCTGCCTTCTGCGAGTTGGTTTCTTAGCAAACCCACGGGTGCAGTGTACTGCTCAAGGAGATGTCAGCCCAAACAGTGCAAACGTGTTTGCATCTGGAGTGCATGTCCCCAGATCCTCTGCCAAGCTCGCTTTCAAGAATAGTCACTACTGGCCTCCCTGGGGACTTGGGGAGAGTGCAGTCAAGCCGAGAGCCCAGAGCCCAAAGCCGAGAGCCCAGAGCCCAAAGCTGAGAGCCCAGAGCCGAAAGCCGAGAGCCCAGGTCCAGCCAGAATTTCCTGGAAGGACTGCACAGAAAGGCCGGCTGTGTAAGGTGGGGGTGAGTGACAGGAGTCTCAGAGTGTCTCAGATTTGGGACTCCTGGGGGAGGATGGGCATCCACACGAACACTTACTCCATGGGGCAGGTGTGAAGGACTGTCCCCAGCAGGTTCCAGATGCCTCCTGGGTTCCCTGGGGAGGGCTTAGAGGGTGGAGCGGCAGGAGGAGATGGGATGAGTTATGAAACTGCCCAGAGGTGCACGAGGGAGGCTGAGGGTCCTCTGGCGCTGAGGTGTGGCGGAGGTGCTGGAAACTTACCACTGTCTTACTCCAGGTGAAGCAGGGCCTCAGGTAGCCAGGGAACTGGTTGAGCAGAGGAAATCGGATAGACCTTTTTTTTTTTTTTTTTTTTTTGTCATGAACAGATTCAGTGTGGATGGGGGAACTTCCTGGTTCTGAGGGAATGTGGGAAAATTGCCCTTTGGGCTGGGTGAAGAAAGAAGCAAGTGGAACCCTGGGACACCTGGACTTCCTCCTCCAGAGGAAGCCGCTTTGGTTGTGGGCCAGCAAGCCTGTGCGTCCCCAGCCCCAGGGCATTCACCACTTCAGAGAAGCATGGCGACAGTTCTGCTGGATGAGAGGATCCAGGCTGACTGGAGGAAGGAAGGGCTTTGTCTCATCTGGGCTCAGGTTTGGGAGAGAAGGCTTCTCAGAGGAGGTGATGCTTCAGCCAGTCTTAAAGGTGAGTATGGATTGGCTGGGTATGGGAAGGGCATCCTGGCTGAGAGAATAGCATAGATAATGGCTTAGAGGTGAGCCCAGGCTTGGAGTGTTCAGAAAGCTGAGCCACTGGAAGGGGCTGGGACCAAGGGTGTACAGTGGGGTGATGGGGCAGAAAGTGAGTCTAGAGAGAGGGGTGACCCTGGGAGGGCTGGGCAGGGATACAGCCAGATGTGCACTGAGAAGTATTGCTCTGACCGCCGCACCCTGGAGGCTGGGACCTCTGAGGGGTCTCCTGAATGAGAGGAGGCCAGCTTCAGAGCTGACCCCTGCCTACACCACTGCCTGGACATTTGAAATGGCTTTGGGCCTATCTTAACCCAACACACATTTATTAAGCACCTACTGTGTGCATGCCCCGTGCCAGCTGTTTGGGATGTCAGCTGGCAAAGCTGACTGCCCGTTGGTAGCTTGCATTATTAGAGTGCATGTGCAGGCTTCGGGGAGGTAGATGATCCCGGGTCACCACAATGCCTAAGGAAATGACTCACTGCCTACGAGCACTTGAGTTCTTCCTGTGTGTGCAGTGGACACCGCTGCAGAGTTCTGAGCCCCTTCTGTTCTCCAAGGAGCCTCTGGCTGATGTGCTGATGAGGGGCTGAGGGGAGGGGGCTGTGCAGGAGGTCTCTGCTGTGGTCCAGATGAGAGGTGGTGTGGACTTGGATGGGGCATGGGGGCATTTGAGGGGCAGGTTTGGAACCTCCCTGGAAGGTGGGCTGACAGGCTTCCTGCTGGTTGGGGCCTGGGCTGAGAGGGCCAACTGAGGGGGCCTCCAGGGCGAGGCTGCTGAGAAGGGGCGGCATGAGGGGAGGCAACCCTGTAGGTCCATCCACGGGAGGGGCCTGTGGGCCAGCAGAGAGGGCAGAGTGTGCAGTTTGCGGCTGTGGTCTGAGCTGGATGTGAGGTTGTCATTCACACTGAGGTCCTATTTAGAGCTCCCACCCTGGATGAGATGACCAGGAGTGGATGGGGCTAGAGAGGAGAGGGGCCAAGGGCCAAGGCTGGACCCCAGCATGAGGAGGAGGTGCCCAGGGTTCTGACCAGGGAAAGGGAGGGAAAAATAAAGGAGCTGGGCCTGGAGAGGAGAGGCAAGTAAGTGAGCGGAGGCCTGGGAGCTTCCTTGGGCCGAGAGGTGGAGTCACTGGTGGCTTTGGCAAGAGCGTCATGGGCATGGGGGCTGACCCTCGGGATTCAAGCAGGAGGAATGGGCTGGACACCCTTCCGAAGGGTTTTGCACCAAAAGGGAGCTGAGAAACGGGACTGTGGCTGGAGGGGAAGTGGGGCAAAGAGAGAGAACCTTTGTTTACAATTTTAAGATTTAAAAGAGTGATGCTGCAGAGGACAGAAGGGTGATCTGGAAGGAGCGGGGAGGGCTCTGGCCTTCACCATTACTCCATGGGTGAAGTGAATGTGTTATCCTTGAGGCTTCCTACTCTTACTCCTGTGATTCTCCAAGGACCTGTCTCAATAAAGCCAACAAGGTTTTGCCTGGGGCGGGACTAGAGCGGAGGCAGGGTTGGATGTGACTCCTGCCCGCCCGAACCTCGGTTCCCGCCCATCTTACACCTTCTCAGCCAGGTGAGGTGCGGTTGCAGACCTTGGTCAACGGGGGCTGCCTGGATCCCACAGTGGGATCTGTGTCTGACACTCTGTGGGGCTCTGTCCCAGCACCCCAGGATTTGTATGTGTTGTCTTGGGAATCACAGCCTTATGAGGGGCCTCCAGCCTGCTGTGGGCACTGGGTGCCTGGCCTTGGCTTCGTCTGGGAGGTGTCAGGTTAAGAGTATGGGAGGCTGGGTTCAAAGGTACTTCACTCCCTGACCTGGTATCCTTGGGCCCCAGGGGTCAGCCCTCAGCCCAAAGGGGCTAGGCTTGTCAGGTATCCCTGGGGAGGCCTGGTGGTGCCCACTCTGCTTCTCATCTGCTAGGCCCTGGCTCTGCAGGTGCCATGTGAGGAAGTGGGCTGTCAGATGCTGAGGAACCTTCTAGAACTGGACTCTGTGAATGCGCTTCTGGGATTGGAGTTTGGGCAGAGACTTCTAGGAGGAGGGGCAGGGGCTGGACCTCATCCAGGGCTGGTTCTTGCCGGGCTGGGCACTGGGCTCAGACACATCCCATGAGAGGTGTGTGGAATTGTGGCCTTTAGGGCCAGGGCCCCGGAGGAGGCTCTGCCAACAGGGGCTTCTCCACTGGCCTCTAGTGAACCAGGGACCCCAGACGGGCTTAGGGCCAAGGGCCCAGTCCCTGACACCAGTGTCCAAATGGAGGGAGGGCAGCAACCTGCTATGGGCTTTGGGGAGAGGCCCTGTGGTCCTGGATGGGCAAGCACCCTCCCCTCACTGGGCTCCACTGTGGGCCTGGACCTGGGGCTCCAACATGGTGGGCTGTGGTTCATATATTTGTGTTCACACTGGCCAACGGCCACAGCTGAAGGAGATAAAGGCCCAGACGGCAGCATGGGGGAGGCGTCCGGTGTGGGGCCTGAAGACTGGAGCCCTTGGGGCTTTTGGGGGACAGCGAGGGTGTAGTCTGGAGTAGCCCACATCCCCTTTCTCATACCACAGGCCAAGGGACCAGAGGAGATGGGTGGAGGAGCTGGGACCCTGCTCTAGGAAGCTCACTCATTGCTTGGGGGAGACCTGGTTTGCTTGGGACTGAGGAGTTTTGGGATGTAGGACTTTCCATGCCAAAATTGGGACAGCTCCGGACAAACTGGGTCACCCTCCCCTCATGGGACCCTGGAGGCCAGATGGACTTTCTCCGGTCCTTGACCTGGAGGCAGGAAGGGACGATGGTGGAGGTTGGGGAGGTAGCCAGGCAACGGCATAGGAACTGGGAACTCCGGGGTGGTGGGCCCAACCTGTGCACTCCCTTGAGGGATGCCTTGCCCAACCTCAGGACTCAGGAAGACGGAAGAAAAGCCCATGCAAATGACAGATGTCCATCCAGGGAGGCAGGGGGAGGAGCCAGAAGCTGGCGGTCCCAGCCTGGCAAGGGCTTTGGTGGGGTGTGTGTGCATGTGAAGGGCATCGTGGAATCAGGAAGAGATGTGCCTTAGAACGGGATCCTGAGAGAGCAGCCTCACACCTGCTCACCAGCCAGAACTGGGAAACTCAGGCAGGTTGGGTGGCATGGCCACCAGTGCCTCTGTCCCCCCACAGGCACCTGCCTGAGGGCCTGGAGCTTGGCTACTGCCCATCTCTTAGGTATACACGTCTCCCTCAACCGCAGCCTCCTTTGGTCCCAGTCCCTTGTCCCCCAGGAACAAAGGACAGCCCCAAGCTCTCACCATCCAACCCACATCCAGGGTCTCTTTATTTTATTTTTCATAAGACAAGGTCTTGCTCTGTTATCCAGGCTGGAGTGCAGTGGTGTGATCATAGCTCACTGCCACCATGAACTCCTGGGTTCAAGTGATCCTCCTGCCTCAGTCTCCCTAGTAGCTGGGACTGCAGATGAACACCACCACAGCCAGCTAATTAAAAAAAAAAATTTTTTTATAGAGACAAGATCTTGCTATGTCGCCTGGGCTGGTCTTGAACTCCTGGCCTCAAGTGATCTTCCCACTGGAATTACAGGCATGAGCCATAGTGCCCAGCCTCCAGGTCTTTTAGAACCTTCAGAATTCAGTAGGGAATCCAGAAAGAAGCAGGAAGGATTCCCAAGAAGCAAGAGGAGAAGTCACAAAACCCATGCAATTACTTCTGACCCTTGGAGGCCTCTCAGCTCTCACCTGTCCTCCCTACCCCTAGACTTGCTGGAAGCTTCAGGGAGCCTGGCTATTTGGTTTCCACTGGGGGCAGCCACACTGGCCTCTCAGTGAGGTGTAGCAGCCTCCCTTCCCTGCTCCGGGCACTCTGGACATGGCTGGGTGAGTTTCTAAAACTCTGGTGGTTCCCATCCCGGACCTCTGGTGACTCTGCTGTGTTCCTGGGGCAGCCAGCCCTGGGGCCCTGGCCCCTCAGCCCCCACTGGATCACGCCACATTTTGCAAACCAAAGAAGCATGAGAGATAGAGAGCTCCAGCTTCAAGCACTGCCTGCCCTGCACTCATCTTTGGATTGGTCTGTGCTTTTGTCCCCTGCCTGGAATGGTTCCCTTGCCTGTACATCCCTTCCCTTCCATCCTTGGATCTTGGCACAAGTCATTGCCCTGAAAATCCCCCGTCCCCTCCTTCATCATGCAACCTGGGCACCGCCCTACCTTGTATACTTATTTCTGCTTCTGCCTGCCCACCTGGAAGCCCCTGAAGGCACAGTCACCCCTGAGGTCCCAGGGAGATATTGCTGAATGGATGGACAGACAGGTGAGGCCATAAATCAGACACCCCTAGTCCAGGCCTCAATTTGACATTTGAGGAGGAGGCACTGCTCAGGCCACCAGGCCCGGGCCCAGGTGCCCAGACACCCTCAGCAACATCTGCCAGGCTGCCATGGCTAATATCCAAATACAGGGCCCTGTGAGGTGGCTCATGCTTGTAATCCCAGCACTTTGAGAGGCTAAGGCTGGCAGATCACTTGAGACCAGGAGTTTGAGACCAGCCTTAGCCAACAAGGCAAAACCCTGTCTCTACTAAAAATACAAAAAATTGGCTGGGTGTGATGGTGCATGCCTGTAATCCCAGCTACTTGAGAAGTTGAGGCATGAGAATCATGAACTTGGGAGGCAGATGCTGCAGTGAGCCAAGATTGTACCACTCCACTCCAGCCTGGGCAAAAGAGTGAGACTCTCTATCTCAATAAAACCCAAAAAACTACCCCCAAAACCAAAAACCCAAAAGCAAATATAAATAAGATGCCACATGAGCTCAATTCACCAACTGCTTCAAATTAAAACCTAGGGTAACCCAGGGAAGGGGGCAGTTGTAGATAGGGCTCAGCAGGGGGGCCCCAATCTTAAAATCCCCAGCAGTCAGCATGCGTGCCAGGGGCCTGTGCTTATGACAGGGCCCAGCACTCTGCAGCCAGCCCCACCAGGCTGGCATCTTCACCACTGACCAGGCCTTGCATGGGTCTGGAACTCTTGAGCCTCAGTTTCCCCATCTGTGAAATGGGGACAACGTTAATCCCCGCCTCACAGGATGCTTGTGAAGATTAGACAAGATCATTTGCACATAAAGTGCATGGCATGAGGCTGCCTGGCAGAGAGGGTGTGCTGCAGTGGCAGCTGGTACTGACCAGCAGCTAGGGGATGGGGCCACTGCTGTGTGCTAGGCATGTGTGCCTCAGTGCTCACTCAAGGCTGGCGTGAAGACTGATGCATCAGAGCCATAGTGACCTGTATCCCATGGACTGTCCTGAACTCTGACAAAGGTGGGGTTCACTGCCCAAACTGCCCAAACCTTTCATCCTAGGCTTGGCATGGTAGCTCATGCCTGTAATCCCAGCACTTTGGGAGGCTGAGGCAGGTGGATCATAAGGTCAGCAGTTTGAGACCAGCTTGGCCAACATGGTGAAACCCCATCTCTACTAAAAATACAAAAATTAGCCAGGTGTGGTGGCGGGCACCTGTAATCCCAGCTACTTGGGAGGCTGAGGCAGAATTGCTTGAACCTGGGAGGTGGAGGTTGCAGTGAGCCGAGATCGTGCCACTGCACTCCAGCCTGGGCGACAGGGCGAGACTCCATCTCAAAAAACAAACAAACAAACCAAACCCATTTCACCCTGCCTGCCTGTTTACATGACAGGGGTGTAGGTGCCTTTCCTCCCTGCCAGCCCACGTCTCTGGGTATAGAGTGAATGTCCAGTTTTCATTGTAGCACAGCTGGAGGGGTGGCCAGTGGCAGATCTCTGCCCTGCCTGCCCCTCTAGGTTGGAGGGAGAGGCTGATGATGGTGAGGGTAGTGGCATCCTCAAGAAGAAGGCCACTGTGCCAGGCACATACTGACTTGCCCTTTAAGCCTCACCAGAAGCTTTACAGATGAGAAAGAAGAGGCACAGAGAGGTTAAGCAACTTGCCCAAGGACACACAGCTAGTAAGAGGCAGATGCTCTGCCCAACTCCACAGCCTGTGTGTTTGCTGCTGGCCAGGCAGTGCCTGTCCCCTGTTCCCCATACTGTTCCCCTTGCTGGGCCAATGCTGAGGAGCAGGTCTGATAGCCTCCAAGGTGAAGCCAGCTCCTGAGCTGCAGCCCCAAGCCCTGCAGCCCTCTCCAGCCCCCTCCCCTGGGCCCATTCTCTGCTCACTCTCTGAGCTCGGCCTGTGTGCCACCACCTCCCTAACCACTTCCCCAGCTGCCCTGATTGCTGGCCCCCAGCTCCCAGCCAGAAGCAGGACTACGATTCCTTGTTGTTCCGAAGCAGCCAGGGCACAGTTGTGCTCAGGACTAAAGGGTGTGAGTGTCCATACGTGCCCAGGCAGTGACCACCGCAGTGGGCAGGTGCAGGCCCGACAGAGAGGCTGCAGCCTCGGGGCTGGCTGTCACCTAGGGGCTCCGGGCAGCAGCGCCAATGGCGGGAACGAAGGCAGAGGGCGCTGGGCTGCCGGCCGGGCCTGCGGGGGGACAGGGCAGGAAGAGGAAGAGGAGGAGCTGGGGATGAGGAGGGAAGGAAGGAGGAGGGAGGGGAGGAGGGGCAGGGGGAGCAGAGAGGAAATGGGGGAGGGGCGGCAGGGCGGGTACCCACCTCTCCGCAGAGCAGGCTCTTTGTCTCCTCTCCCCCACCCCCTGGAGACTGGGCGAGGCCCACGTGCTGTTTCCCACTGAGGTGCGAGTGACACTGCCCCACCCCCAGATCCGAGGGGTGTTGGGGTTTTGTGAAAAACGCGCTTTTGCCCGCTGCAGCCCGGACAGCCACACTGGGTAGAGCCCCCATCTTAGACTTGAGGGGACTCGGGGTCAGAGAGCAAGGCCCTGGCCCAAGTCACCCCCAGGTGTGAGGCATGAATGAGATGGGTGAGGGTCCTGGTGGCTGTGCCGTTTCGGGACGCCAGGGGGCAGCAGGCGCCCAGCTTCAGCCCTCAGGCTGCCAGGCTCCAGTGGGCGGGAGGCTGCTTGGCTTCTGGCTGCCCGTGGGGCTGGGGAAGGGGGCACGGGCAATCTCTTGGTTGAGCATCTACTCTGAGCAGCCCTCGCCTGTGGGGTGCAGCCACCTGGGAGTGTGTTAACCTGGGAGGCGGCCAGGGCAAGCCTGCCGTCACCTCCTGGCCTCTGCGCTGGGTCTGGCCAACTGCCCTGGCTTCAAAACTCGGCCAGGAGGAGGCGGAAAATGGGAGGGAGGAAGGAAGGAAGGAAAGAAGGAAGGAGTGAAGTGATGGGGGCTCCCCTCCTTCTCTGACCCTGGAGGTCAGTGGGGCGGGACCCCAGCCCAGGGCACGAGGTGGCTTCATTGTCTCTGACTTGCTGGGGGACCCTGGGCTGGTCACTCCACTTCTCTGGGCCTCAGTTTCCTGCACAGGAAAGTAATAAGATTCAGAGAGGTCACGCCATGTAGCAGGCACTTTTAACTGGCATCTGAAGTAAAGTCTCCCTCAAGGCCTGGGAAGCCCCTTCACCCCCGAGGGCCCAGTAGGGGTGAGGCTTCCTCAGTAACTGCAGGCCCCTCCTCCTGCAGTGGAGGAGGGAGTGGTGGGGTGCATCTGGGGGCCCTCATGCCACCTCTCTGGAGGCACCCCCACTCTCTGGCATTTCAAATAGGCCCTGAGCTTCTCTGAACACTGTGGCTTGGGTGTGGAAAGCAGTGTGGGAGGGAGTGGCTTGGAGAGGCCTTGGGGCCCTGGTGCACCCCGTGGGCAGGAGATGCTGGTCACAGGGGTCTCCCCCAGCTCCAGCAGGAAGTCAGGGGGCTTGGTGGGAAGGGAGATCTGCTCACACCAGATATGTTTTTCCTGCTGTTTCCCTGATAAAGTGAGCCATTGGGCCTGGGACCCCTGTGTCTGTGTCCTGTGGATTGGCAGGGAGAGGAGGAAAGGCCTGGTGGGCTCAGAGCTGGCTTCAGGGGTGTCTGACATAGGTCCCCACATGTCCTTGAGACCCTCCTCGGTACCTGCTTCCTAGCCCGGGAGCCCCCTTCCTAGCCCAGAAAGGTGCCATGTGGATCCCAGGATGACCAGTGGCCCTCGGTTTCCTGGGACATTCAGTGCCGAAACCAGCAGTCTCAGACAGGCTGGGATCAGGGGATCCCTCTCTTCCAGACCCCAAGGGAAGCAGCCCCTGGTCCCGTTCTGGAGCAGGGGTGACTGTTCCCTATTCCCACTGGGCCTCTCCTCAGGGCCTGCCCAGCTCCGCCCATCGGTTCCTGGGGAGTGAGGACCCCTGGCCCGAACCCCCAGCACAAGGCAGTCCCTGTAATCGGAGCTTGTGCCGCATGTGGCCGCGTCACCGGAGGGAGGCCGGCACCTGCAGAGGACGTGCCTGGCAGCCGCCCCAAGAACAGCCTGTCCTGGGGGGCGGGGCGAGCCTTGCGAGCGGGGAACTGGTGCGGGGGAGCTCTCCTGGCCCAGCATGGCCCCCCGCCAAGTGTGTGCTGAGCCGCCTGCTGCGGGAGGGGGGGCCTTGGGTTAATCTGTCACTCCCCATGCCCCTGGGGCCTCTGGGCTGGATGACTCCCCACCCCATCTTATGGATGGGAAGGTGGAGGCTCGGTGGAGGCTCAGTGGGGGCAGGGGTCTCTTGGGCCTTTGGGGGCAGAGCCAGTCAAGCTCCTGTCCAGGGCTGGTCTGAGGACCTGCTGCTGGGTGACGTGGTTTGAGGCCAAAGGGGTGGTGTTTCCAGAGTCAGGCATCCCTGGGCAGGGTTGTACCCTGCACAGATGCCCAGCCCTGGCTCTAGGGCTTGGGGTGGGAGATGTCAGGGGAGATTCCCAGGGCCCTTGACTTCTTTCTGTTCCTGCTTTCTTGTCCCCTCACAGAAGTCCTATGGAGGGGCTCAGGCTGGGTGAAAGGTAGGGCCAACCTCAAGTCTCAGTGATCTCAGGCAGGTGGCTTAACCTCTGGGAGCCTGAGTCCCCTCCCTTGCAAAATGGGCACGAACACACCTCCCTCTCAGGGGTCTTGGAAGGATTAAATGGGGCAACGAGCCCAGCCCTGGGTTAGGGCAGGGCCCTGAGCAGGCACAAGATGAAGCCAGCGAGTGTGGTCATCGTTTATAATATCCCTCTGGTCCTCTCCAAAGGGCACCACCTGGGAAGCAGCTGGGGAGGCAGCCGGGAAGGGCACAGACACCTCTTGCAGGGTCCCTGGGGTGCTGCGGGAGGGTGGTACTGCTGAGGGCAGGCTCCGGGCACCCAGAGACTCTATAGTGGGCCTTGGAGCAGCACAGATTCAGGTGGTGTCCACCCCTCACCTCCTACCCACCTTGACCCTGTGCCTGCATTCTCCAGCCCTTTGTGATTGATGGGTGATATGGGGCCCATGGCTCAATGGAACATTCTTTGAGGCCTTCGTTTGTTTGAAGACAAATAGCTCAGGGCCTCAGAACCCAGGGAACAGGCCCTAGGCAGGTTTCACCATGGGTCAGAGGGGAAAGAAGAGCTCCCAGCCTGTCCTTGGTCACTCCCTGATAGGGGCCATTGGCCCGCTGGCCGGGTGTCCTGTGTCCCAGAATTTGGGTTCCCTGGGGCTCTGGGTAGGGATTGGGCCTAACCTAGGACAGGCATTCTTAGCCTTGTGAAGCCACCTGCGGTACACATTCCTGATGGGGCCATGAACATGCCGACAAGGCAGCTGTACAGCTGCCACACCCGGGAAGGGGAGGCCTCGGGCATCCGGGGAGGCACTGGAGTGGAGGTCACCCGCCAGAAAGCACATGTGGCCAAGGACATGGCTTCCTGGGCCTACCCTGGTTCTGCTACTCAAGGGCCAGTGTGTTTGCCTCTGGAAGCCTCTGTCTCCTCAGCTGTAAAGTGGGCCTACGACATTGACCGACCACCCATGAGGTTGTGGTGAGGACTGGCCCATGGGTGGCCCCTGGGAAATAGCTGGTTTAACGATTCCAGCACGAAGATCCACCAGGACTGGGACCTAGGCTTCTCTGGCTTCTGGGTCTTTCCTAGCAGGAATGCACAGCAGTGAGGCCTGCAGGTTAATCCTGCCTTAACTGCTTGTGCAGCAAGTTTTTCTTTTTCTTCTTCTTCTTCTTCTACATATTTTTTTTTTAGAGGGTGTCTTGCTCTGTCGTCCAGGCTGGAGGTAGTGGCATGATCATAGCTCACTATAACCTCAACCTCCTGGGCTCAAGCAATCCTCCACCTCAGCCTCCCGAGTAGCTGGGACCACAGGCACGTGCCACCACACCCAGCTAATTTAAAAAATATTCGTAGAGATGGGGTTTCTCTATGTTGCCCAGGCTTCTCTGGAACTCCTGGGCTCAAGCGAGCCACCTGCCTTGGTCTCCCAAAGTACTGAGGGTATAGGTGTGAGCCATGGCTGCAGTAAGGTTTGAATCTTCTCAAGCCTTGGTTTCCTTGTCTGTAAAAGGCCAACTGAAATCTACCTATGCCTTCCCTATGTATTAGGGTATGTAACGCCCCACTGTGATGGACAAGCCTACATTTCTAGTGGGTTAAGATGCAATAAAAGTTTATTCTTTGTGCCCAACACAGGCAATGCGGTGTGCAGAGGGCGCTTGGTGGTTCTCTCCTGATGGCCTCGCAGAATCTGGAGCCTCCATCTGGCCAGCAGAGGGCGCAGAAGGACTGCCTGGGCAGCTCGGACGTGACCGCCTGGAAGTGGTGTACAGCGTTCCTGACAACGTTCCCGGCCAAAACGGGTCCCGCCGCCCACTTGTGTGCAAGATAGCTGGAAAATGTCTTTCTGTGTGCTCCGAGGAGAATGCAAAGGCTGGTGGATGTAGTGCCTTTCCTCTACTGCTCTCTCAGCTGGGGGCAAGAATGACAGGACGTGAACATGCACACAAGGGCCCAGAACTCACGACCCCCCACAGAGGCACCCCCACCCGGCCCCCGCCGCTCCTGCGCTTGCAGGATTTGGGGCACTGGCACAGCACAGCCCACCCCTTGGGACTAACACCCCCTCGGCAGTTCTGCTCTCTGCAGCAACATAGAGTACAAATATTGTTGCTTTTGTTTCTTTTTTTCCTTTGGATACATTTTTAATTACAAAAATAGAGCTTGATTGTTGCACCCAGACAGATGTTTGCTTGCTTCTGGGCCCATTGGGCCTCCTTTCAGAGCCTGGAACTCCTAGCCCCCAGCTCCCGGGATGCCTTCCTCCAGGTGTGTCCCTGGCTTGGGCTGGGGGGACACAGCCCCGCTCCTGGGATGTGCAGGTTTAAAAAGCTATTGGGTACCATCCTTGATGGAATTCAGAGTGACAGACTTAGAGCAGGTCACCTTTCGGCTTCTAACAAGGCCAAGACGGAGGAGTCCCCACAGCACTGGGTTTGACTCTGTAATTAAGCTGGTAAAGTGGAAAAATAAAAGTAGGAAACCTAAGTGGAAACCAAACCAGAAAGCCAGGCAGCCCGGGAGTTCCGAGCCCTGCTTCCTTCCAGCTGCATGGCCTCAGCGGCTGAGGCGGTCTCTGCTGCTCTTCTATAACACAGGATGATGGCAGCTACACCCTCTGAGGGGTGTCACCGGGGCCAATGAGTCCTGATGGTTGGAGTGTGGATATCGGGGGCCACTAGGACACTACCCACTCTGGCCCTTTGCTCCTAGTCTCTGGGGAGGTGGCGGCACAGGGGCATGGAGCAGACTAGACTTTGCCTCTTTCTGCCCCCAGGCCAGTTGATATGAGCCCTGCTTGAGGGGTTCGCAGGGCCTGGGGAGCCTTCTTCAGCTTCTCTTTGTTTTCCTAAGATGAAAATTGTGACATCTATGCTTGTTGCGGGAAATTTGTAAATTGTGCGCAGAGAAGAATATGAAATTGCACATAAATCGTGGCTTTTGGTTCCGCCATCAAGAGCCAAGAGTGGCCCTGGCCCCTCTCCTGGGTTAACGCCCTGTCCTGTCCAGTTCACCCCTCTCACTTCAGATCTCACTTCCCTGAGACCCAGAAGACCCACCCTGCTCTCCCAGCTGCATCTGCACACTGCCACAGCATTCAGTGGGGATGGGGGTGTCTTGGGACTCAGAGGCAGGCTGGTTAGGGTTCAGGGGACCTCACCTTCCCTCCCTCCCAGATGTCTCTCTGGCTGGCTCGCAGGCTCACCTGAGATAGGGGCTCAGAGCTCATGGGCTACTGGACCCTCCAACAGGTGTCTGACAGTCCCCCTCCCGACCTGGGAGGCTCCCGGTTTGAGGAGGGGGCTCCCTGCCTCACGGTAGGTGGACCAAAAGGGAGGCAGCAGGAAATAATGGTCTCTTTTGGTCTGGCCTGGCTGGGGTGAAGCACCGTGTGTGTGCGTGCGTGCGTGCGTGTGTGTGTGTGCGTGCCCGCACGACCAAGGTCTGTACCAGGAAGGGCTGCAGGCGAGGGAGGGGCATGGTCCTTCACAGCCCCTTCCCCTATGACCTCAGGCAGATCTTTCACTTTTACCCAGTACATCAGCTTCCAGCCAGCCTGGACAGGCAGATCCCGGGGCTGGAGTGGTCTGGCCCAAGGCTGAGAAGGGCTGGGACCCCCGAGAGTGACATGATGGGCTCGGCCTCTGTTCCATCTACTGGGCAGGGTGGGCCTCCGCAGATAGCGGCTTCAGACTCCAGCTCCAGGGGGCTGGTGGTAGTCTCTCAAGGTGTCCCACACATGGTCCCTTGGGGAAAGAGTGGAGCTGACCCCTGTCCCCCCTCCCGACTCGAGGGCCTTAGGGCCAGCAGGTGTGTGAGGGCTCCAGGCGCGCGGAGCCCTCGAAGGGACACCAGCCCAGCAGCAGCAGGCCGCGCGGGGGCAGCCGAAGACCCCATCCGGCGCAGGCCAGGGCCGAGCTGGCAGCGGCGGGTCCAGGCCCCGTCAGCTGGCGCAGGAGGCCCACGGGCAAGCGCGGGACGGAGCTGGGCGCCAGGGTCCGGACCGGGCCGGGGTCGAGTTGGGCCTGGCCGGACACCGGACCCGCCAGGAGCCGGCCCCTGCCGCGCTGGGCTGAGGCCCCCGCCTGCAGACAAAGGAGCCGGCGGGGGGCGGGAGCCGGGGGGTGGTGGGGGAGTGTTGCGGGGGGATGGGGCGAGGGGGCGGGGCGTCGCGGTGTCACGTTACCGCCCGCAGCGCCCTTTAACTCCCGCCCCCGCCCCGCTTACCGCCCCCTTCCCCTGCTACAGCGCGCTCGCCCCGCGGCCACCAATCAGCCGCGCGCCCCGGCCGCGCGCCCCGCCCCACCCCCGGTGGGTGTGCGCGCGGCCAATGGGCGGTGCGCGGGGGCCGGGCCGCGGCGGGGCGGGGCAGCGGGGCGGCCGCCAATCGCCGTGGTGTTGATGAAACTGAAAATACTACATTATGCTAATCGCGGCCGGGCCCGCGCGCACGGGGGTGGGGCCCGCGCGTATAAAGGGGGCGCAGGCGGGCTGGGCGTTCCACAGGCCAAGTGCGCTGTGCTCGAGGGGTGCCGGCCAGGCCTGAGCGAGCGAGCTAGCCAGCAGGCATCGAGGGGGCGCGGCTGCCGGCCGGACGAGACAGGCTAACTCGACGCAGGAGAGTCCACCACCGGACAGCCAGGTAGCCGTCGCGTCCCTCGCACACGCAGAGTCCGGCGGCGCGGGGTCTCCCTTGCGCTCGGCCTCCGCCCTCTCCTCCTCTCCTTTCCCCTGCTTCTCGCTGTCCTCTCCTCTCTCGCTGCCCGCGTTCGCGCAGCCCCGGGCCATTTCCGACGCGTCCCTCCGCAGCACATCCACGATGGAGCGTCTTGTCGCCCGTGGGACCTTCCCAGTACTTGTGCGCACCAGCGCCTGCCGCAGCCTCTTCGGGCCGGTGGACCACGAGGAGCTGAGCCGCGAGCTGCAGGCCCGCCTGGCGGAGCTGAACGCCGAGGATCAGAACCGCTGGGATTACGACTTCCAGCAGGACATGCCGCTGCGAGGCCCTGGACGCCTGCAGTGGACCGAAGTGGACAGCGACTCGGTGCCCGCGTTCTACCGCGAGACGGTGCAGGTGGGGCGCTGCCGCCTGCTGCTGGCGCCGCGGCCCGTCGCGGTCGCGGTGGCTGTCAGCCCGCCCCTCGAGCCGGCCGCTGAGCCCCTCGACGGCCTCGAGGAGGCGCCGGAGCAGCTGCCTAGTGTCCCGGTCCCGGCCCCGGCGTCCACCCCGCCCCCAGCCCCGGTCCTGGCTCCAGCCCCGGCCCCGGCTCCTGTCGCGGCTCCGGTCGCGGTCGCGGTCCTGGCCCCGGCCCCGGCCCCGGCCCCGGCCCCGGCTCCGGCCCCGGCCCCGGCTCCAGTCGCGGCCCCGGCCCCAGCCCCGGCCCCGGCCCCGGCCCCGGCCCCCGCCCCGGCTCCGGCCCCGGCCCCGGACGCGGCGCCTCAAGAGAGCGCCGAGCAGGGCGCGAACCAGGGGCAGCGCGGCCAGGAGCCTCTCGCTGACCAGCTGCACTCGGGGATTTCGGGACGTCCCGCGGCCGGCACCGCGGCCGCTAGCGCCAACGGCGCGGCGATCAAGAAGCTGTCCGGGCCTCTGATCTCCGGTGAGCCCCGCACGGCCCCGCCCCGGCCCGGCCCGGCCCCGCTTTGTCCGGCCGGCCGGTCCCCCCAGCCCTCGGGGGCCTCGCTGGGTTCCCGCCTCCTCCCGTGGCATTAAAGGGACCGCAGCGCTCAGGGCGCGGCTGCGCCCGTACCCCCCTCCCCGCCTCGTTGTTGTGCCCTCCAGCGGCTTTGCGCGGGCGGGGTGGGAGGCTGAATCCCGGCCGCGACCCCCTGGGAGCGCGGTCTTCGCCCCCGGCCGCGGGAGCCCCTCCCCGGGCGCGGCCGGGCGTCGTGAGCACGGCGTGGAGGGGGTTAAGCGCGGCGGCGGCCCCGGGGGGCTTGGCCGCGGGACAAGGGGAAATGCTTACACAGCACATTGCGCGGCGACGTAAACAAAGCTGACCCGCCGCGGACCTCGGCGCGGGCGGGGACGGCGCCCCCACCCCGGCCGGCCCGCGCCCCGCGCCCCGCGCCCTCTCCCGGCCCCCTCTCGGGTCTCCGGGCCGGCCCCGCCCTGACCGGCCGCGCGCGCTGTCGCCCGCAGATTTCTTCGCCAAGCGCAAGAGATCAGCGCCTGAGAAGTCGTCGGGCGATGTCCCCGCGCCGTGTCCCTCTCCAAGCGCCGCCCCTGGCGTGGGCTCGGTGGAGCAGACCCCGCGCAAGAGGCTGCGGTGAGCCAAGTGAGTACAGCGCACCTGGGGGGCGCGGAGGGCCGACCCGCGGGGTCCCCGCCGGTTTTGCTGACCGCCCCTCTCCCCGCAGTTTAGAGCCCAAAGAGCCCCGAGGGAACCTGCCGGGGCAGCGGACGTTGGAAGGGCGCTGGGCCTCGGCTGGGACCGTTCATGTAGCAGCAACCGGCGGCGGCTGCCGCAGAGCAGCGTTCGGTTTTGTTTTTAAATTTTGAAAACTGTGCAATGTATTAATAACGTCTTTTTATATCTAAATGTATTCTGCACGAGAAGGTACACTGGTCCCAAGGTGTAAAGCTTTAAGAGTCATTTATATAAAATGTTTAATCTCTGCTGAAACTCAGTGCAAAAAAAAGAAAAAAGAAAAAAAAAAGGAAAAAATAAAAAAACCATGTATATTTGTACAAAAAGTTTTTAAAGTTATACTAACTTATATTTTCTATTTATGTCCAGGCGTGGACCGCTCTGCCACGCAATAGCTCGGTTATTGGTTATGCCAAAGGCACTATCCATCTCCCACATCTGGTTATTGACAAGTGTAACTTTATTTTCATCGCGGACTCTGGGGAAAGAGGTCACTCACAAGCTGTAGCTGCCATACATGCCCATCTAGCTTGCAGTCTCTTCGCGCTTTCGCTGTCTCTCTTATTATTACTGTGTTTATCTTAAACTTGAAGACAAATCTGTTAAAATGGTTCCTGAGCCGTCTGTACCACTGCCCCGGCCCCTCGTCCGCCGGGTTCTAAATAAAGAGGCCGAAAAATGCTGCAACTCCAGTCTGTTTGTGCTTGTGCCTGCCTCCAGCTCCCTTCTGCACCCCCCAAAAGCTGGAGAGCTGGAACGCAGGAGAGAGCAGGCCAAAGTGGGCATCCCCAGTCCATCCAAATGGGGAAGCCTCTCTTCTGGCTGGGCCTGGCCCACACCCACCTGCTCCAGTCCCCTTATCTCAGGAGGGGTGGCCGGCCTGCACTGCACCCTGCATTTATCACCTCCCACCTGCGGGGCTGCAGAAAGACAAGCCTGGGCTTCATGTAGCCCCAGCAGGCAGGGAGCACAGCCCGTGACTTGCTGCCCAGACCCAGGCTTGTTTCAAGGAAACCACCGCAACCCCTCTGCTGATGGGCTCAAGCCCCTGCTAGTTTGAGGATGCGCTGGGGTGGAGGGTGGGGAGCAGGGCTCCACCAAGATACACCCAGTCCCCCAGACTTCTTCAGGCCTTGCACCAGGGTCTCCTGTTTTTGTGGGCCAGGGTCTCCCTAGGTCTTGCCACAAGACACTTAAAAGTGTTCAAGGTCTAATCACACCTGCAGTGGAGGAGGGGCAGCCTCGAAGCCTCTGAGGGGAGGCAGAAATGGGAGCACAAGGAGGAGGTGCCCTGGAACCAGGAGGGCATGGGGAGGAGTGGCTTCTGATAACCAGGCTTTGGTGGAAGAAGTCGAGGCTGAGTGCACCCACGCTGTCCGTCCTACTAGCCCCTAGTTTCAAAGCGCTCCCTCTTAGTAAAACAGACGTTTATTTTTTTTTAATAGCTGACCTATAAACCTCTGAAAATTATGGCTTACAATGGAAAGGGTGATGTAAAATAGCAGAAACAGAATGGCTAGCAGTATTTTTGCTGGTGCCTTGGGCTAGGAGAAGAAAAGAACTGGTGGACCCTTACGGGGCCCTACATGACAGTTGCTGACTTCCTCCCCCCACCTCCACCGGGGTCAGGGACAAAGTGGGACTCCACTTGAGATGGTCGAGATGTATTTAGACATATAATTAACTGAGCCTCCTCCAGCTGCCTGGAAGGGCTGGGCGAGGAGAGTGATGGGCCTGGCCTCGAGGCCCAGCTGGGGCCAGACTGGGAAATGCCCCCTCGGGACCTGAGAGTGGCAGGTCCCGCTGCTTCGATTCAGCAACAGAGACCATCAGCTGACGGTAATGAGGGACCAGACCCATGTAGACCTGGCTTCGGCCTTCAAACCTCTCCCCTAGGGGAGAAACCTCCGCATTCACCTGTGTGAGCAGGACAAAGCCCTTTCCCTTCTGAGATAAAGGAGGGTGGCAGTGCCTTCTGCCTTGGGCTGGGAGGAGGCTGGACCGGGTGCCTGGCAGGCAGTTAGTGGGTGCACAGCTTAACCTGAGTTAACTGTTTTTGGTGACCGATCTGCTGGGGTGTGGCCTCATGATCCACAGCTGCGTCTGTTGCCAGGCCTCTTGCTGCAGCTGAGGCCAGCAGGGCTCCTACCTTGCTTAGCTTCTCACAGTCCTGGCCCCTGGGCACAGGACATGTGATTGCCCAGCACCCTCTTGTCACTCAAGGGTAGCTTTCTCAAAAGCAGTGTGAGGGCTTCGTGGGGATGTGAAGGTGAGGCCCAGTGCCATTTCTCAGGAGGAGTTTCTCCCCAGGGCAGGAGCTGGCTGCAGGGACCCACAGGCCACCAGCCTCCATGGGCTGCTAGTCACACGTGGGACTCTGGGCACATGTGACCCAGGCAAGCTGGCATTTCCCTCTGGGGGCCTCAGTTTCCCCATCTGGGCTGAGAAATGTCCAGGGTTTTTTCCAGCACTGTGTTCTGTGATTCTCATGGGGGGACAGCCATGGAAATAATACCTGATGGCACTGTTTGCAAAGCTCTCTTCTCACCCGTGCTGTTGGGAAAGAGCAGATACGAGCGTGCGTCCCGGCCCCCAGGCCTCATCCAAGCTGAAAACACAGGCACCGGCTGGCGGCCAGAGCACTCATGGGTCTGCCGTGTGGGAGTCATGCTCCAGCTCCCCTGGGGATCCACGATCGTCATATGAGCGATGACACCAGGACCGCCAGGCACATAGCAATGGCTTTTCTCTGTGCCAGGCACGTGCTAAGCAGGATCAGCTTCAACCAGGTCCCACCGTGTTCCTTGTTAGAAGAGGAAACTGAGGCATGGAGTAATCCGCCTGAGGTCACACTCCTGACCTTGGCAGGGCAGAGAGATGTTGGGCTGAGGTGCTCTGGGGCCAGGCCTGGAAACCATTGCACTATCCTGTCCCATGGACTGGGCTGGGAAGACAGGCAGTTGCTCTGTTAACTTACAGACAGTCCAGATGAAGGTGATGAGGGAGAAGGGTGGATGTGTTGGAGCCAGAGGATCAGGGTGAGGCAGGAGAGATAAGGCAGGGGAGGCTGCTGGTGCCAGGGGTCCTTGGTGGGCCTGGCCTGCTGGTGCATGTGAGGCCGGCACACGGGCGTACATATGGTTCAGTGTAAGGGTGTCTTTTGGGTGTGCCTGCTGGGCCTCCCCCTTCCCTGCCCTGTCTTTCTGGTCTCCTGTACCTCCCCGGGCCTGATGGACTGGTGCCAAAGGTTGGATTTTGTCAGCCAGCAGTGGGGAGCCCAGGAGGGACTGAAGCCAGGAGTGGTAGAAGTATCTCAGCTGCTGGGTGAGGAAAGAGGGGCGCCAGCAAGAGGGAAGGGGGTGAGGGGACCAGAAGGACACTGTGGCCATCCAGGCAGAGGGCAGAGGCACTGGGTTGGGTGGACATTCCAAGAGGCTCCAGCATGCCAGCCCCTCTTCCAGGCACCAGAGACTTAGCAATGAATAGAGAGACAGCAGTCCCTGCTGCAGGCGCTTTCTCCACTGGGAGAGGTGACATCAGAAAACCCCTCCAATGGGCTGTGGTGCATACAAAGGTGGTTAGTGTTAGGCAGGGACAGAGCTGAGCTGAGCACCAGCCTAGCCTTTAAAACAGGAGGGGCTAGGAAGCCCCTTCTCCAGCTCCCAGCAGGTAACACAGCAGGTAATGGTGTCTGAAGAGCACTGTTTTATTGTTAGTTATTTTTTGATTCAATATTATTAACTGAAGTCCGTAGGTTACATGAGGGTCCGTTCTCAGTGCTGTACATTCTATGGGTTTGGACAAATGCTTACTGTCCTGTATCCACCATTACAGTATCGTACAAGGTAGTTTCACTGCCCTAAAAATCCTCTGTGCCCCACCTATTCATCCCTCCCTCCTCCCTAACTCCTGCAACCACTGATCCTTTTACTGTCTTTGTAGTTTTGCCTTTTCTATAATGTCATAGATTTGTACTCATACAGCATCAGCCTTTTAGGATTGACTTCTTTGACTTAATAATACTTAAGGTTCTTCCATGTCTTTCCATGAGTTGAGCTCATTTCTTTTTAGCACTGAATAGTATTCTGCTGACCGGATGCACCACAGTTTGTTTACCCACTCACCTCCTGAAGGCTTCCAGGTTTGGGCAATTATGAATAAAGCTGCTGTCAACATCCACGTGCAAGTTTTTGTGTGGATGCAAGTTTTCAACTCATTTGGGCAAATACCAAGGGGTACAATTGCTGGATGGTGTGTGATGGATCATATGTGAAGGGTATATTTAGTTTTGTAAGAAACCACCAAACCGTCTTCCAAAGTGGCTGCACCATTTGTGTTCCCACCGCAGCTCCTGTTGAAGGGCAGCGTTGAGAGTTCCTGTTTCTCATCTGTGGACCACACCCACCATCAATTTCAGATGAATTAAAAAACAGAAACCCTACTACAATGTGGACACAACAAGGACAAGGCATAATTCCAAACGAACACTGATGACCGTGGCTTGATCTCAGGGACCCGGCTGGTTCGGCCTGGCTCAGGATGAAGAGCCTGGGCCCTTGGCATTCTTCATCCAGCTGGCCCTGTAATGAACCGCATGTTGTCCAAATATCTGCCTCCCCCACTGCAGGAAGATTCTGCATTTCCCGCATGTCAGTATCAGACATGGCCATGTAACTTGCTCTGGGCAGTGAAATGTGACCCACTTGGCATGTACCATTGCTGAATGGAGCCTGTCAAAGCCAGCGTCCTGCCATTTCATCCCTCTGCTGTGAGACAAGTGAGACCTCAGACAGGGGCTGCTCCTTCCAAAAGAGAAAATGGAGCACAACCCCAGCCCTCCAGTGAAGGGACTGTCCTGGTGAGTGAGAAATCCTCCATGCTTGATGTACACCGCCAAGAGCTTTGGGCCTGTTTGTTATGCAGCATAAGGTAAGCTGGCAGAGACAGGTTCTTTGAAGACCCAACTCACTGTTAGAGGTTTATGGGAATGACAGCAAGGGCCTGGTGGCATTTCGAGTTGTTCTGATTACTTGGACACATGTCCAGAAATGATGCAGAGACTCATCCCTGAAAGCTGTGTTCAGTGTCCTGCTGGTGTTGGTCCAGCTTGTCCCATTTGCAGGCTGGAGGCCAGGTGTTTCCAGTTGGTAGTGACGGGTCCTGAGTTCTCTCTTGGTTACCATCTATCCTGCTATAGTGTAGTTTTGTGTGTGTGCCTTAACAAGTGTCTAGTAAGTCATCTTTTTTTTCTTTGATGAAGGAATAAAATGATTGTGATTTGGGGAAGGGTCAAAGTCTCAGAGATGGAGCTGGCTGCCCACACTCTAGCATTCTTAAGAAATCCTGGCTGGGTGCGGACGCTCACGCCTGTAATCCAAGCACTTTGGGAGGCTGAGGTGGGAGGATCACTTGAGCCCAGGAGTTTGAGACCAGCTTGGGGCAATATAGCGAGACTCCATCTGTACAAAAATTTTAAAATTTAGCCAGGCTTGGTGGTGTGTGTGCACCTGTGGTCCCAGCTACTTGGGGGGCTGAGGTGGGAGGATCACTTGAGTTTGGGAAGCAGAGATTACAGTGAGCCATGATCAATTGTGCCACTGTACTCCAGTCTGGGCGACAGTGCGAGCGAGACCCTGTCTCAAAAAAAAAAAATGGCTGGGCGCGGTGGCTCACGCCTGTAATCCCAGCACTTTGAGAGGCTGAGGCAGTCAGATCACGAGGTCAGGAGATCAAGACCATCCTGGCTAACACGGTGAAACCCTGTCTCTCCTAAAAATACAAAAAATTAGCCGGACGTGGTGGTACATGCCTGTAATCCCAGCTACTTGGGAGGCTAAGGCAGGAGAATCGCTTGAACCCGGGAGGCAGAGGTTGCAGTGAGCCAAGATGGCACCACTGCACTCCTGCCTGGGCAATGGAGCAAGACTCCGTCTCAAAAAAAAAACAAAATCTCAGTTGCTTATTCTGGAAATTAAAAATTGTGTTATTTAAGCCTTGGAGTGGTTGTTTCAGGGGCAGCTGAGATATTGATTATATCACCAAGATCTGCTCCATGGGCAAGCCCCTTGGGATAAAAAATGAAAATGGCCTCTGATGACCTAGTGGCGTCAGGAAGAAATGCTCTGATCTTAGCTGTTACTTGAAAGCCCTCAGGGGCAGGACTTTTTGGCAGGGCTTGCCTGCTCCAGTGTCAGACAGCTGTGTGTACTCACCATTCCCTTCTGCCCCACATCACAGCCACTACTCTACTGTTCAACACTGAGGCATAAAGTCGGGTGTGGACAGGCAGCCGGTACCTCCTCTTCTGTTAGCATGATTACACCTGTTCTAATGATCTCCTGCCAAGTAAACAACTATCCCAACACTTTGTGGTTTAAAACAGTGGTTTTAGCCGGGTGTGGTGGCTCACGCCTGTAATCCTAGCACTTTGGGAGGCTGAGGCGGGCAGATTACGAAGTCAAGAAATTGAAACCATCCTGACTAACGAGGTGAAACCCCGTCTCTACCAAAAAAATACAAAAAATTAGCCGGGTGTGGTGGTGGGTGCCTGTAGTCCCAGCTACTCGGGAGGCTGAGGCTGAGAATGGCCTGAACCCAGGAGGCGGAGCTTGCAGTGAGCCGAGATTGCACCACTGCACTCCAGCCTGGGCGACAGAGCAAGACTCTGCCTCAAAACAACAACAACAAAACAGTGGTTTTATTTATACCTATGATTATATCATAAATTTGGGAACAGTTGGCAGGATAGCTTGGCTCTGTGTTGTGGGGTGTCAGCTAGAGTAGTTTGGGGTTGAGGAATCAACTTCCAAGATGGCCCACTCCCATGCCTGGCAAAGCCCTGGGAGCTGCTGCCTGTGGCTCCCTTCACAGGCCTGCTTGGGCTTCCTCATGGCATGGCAGCTGGGTTTCAAGAGCAGGTGTTCCAGGAGGCCTAGGAGCGGCTCTAGAGACCTGGCCTCAGAAGCTATGCAGCATCATGTCTGCCTCATTTGATTGATCAAGCAAGCTACTGAGACCATCCAAGATTCATGGCAGGGGGATCCGTTCTGCTTGAGTGGCAAAGGGTTTACAGCCATCTTTGCCCCAACACCCTTCCTTACAGAACCCAACCCCGGTGATCGATTGATAGCCAGCATGTTTTGGGGGGTTTACTTCAGGACCCACAAGCAATTGTTACCTGAATTCAAAACAGCCTGTAATCCCAGCACTTTGGGAGGCCAAAGTGTGAGGATCACTTGAGCTCAGAAGTTTGAGACCAGCCTAGGCAATATAGTGAGACCCTGTCACTACAAAAAATATAAAAATTATCTGGGCGTGGTGGTGTGTACCTGTGGTCCCAGCTACTTGGGGGCTGAGATGGGAGGATTGCTTGAGCCTGGGAGGTCAAGTCTGCAGTGAGTCGTGATCACTCCACTGCATTCCAGCCTGGGCAGCAGAGCAAGACTCTGTCTCAATAAATAAGTAAATTCAAAACAAAAACAATTTTTTTCCTCTAGCATGGATTTTTAGTAATTAACAGAATTTAAAAAATCATCAAACACTTGTTGTGTTTGAACTGACCAAGTGCCAGGAGTGGCTTCCTGTCTAGCGAATTAGAAAGATGCAGGCCTAGTTGAGAGGCACACTACTGTGAGTTCATGTCAGCAAGGACCCCTGAGTAAGGGCTGCAAGGCCACTGTGATGATGTCACAAAAATCTTGATCAGGGTATCGCAAGGCCACTGTGATGATGCCACAAAAACTCTTGATTAGGGTATCTGCCCACAGCCTTTCTGCCTTCTTTTATTGTATGTGCGTGTATATAACATGTACTTGTCTATATGTTATAGACATACACGTGTACACATAATGTGTATGTATACACACAACACACGTATGTATGTGTGTATATATTGTCTATATGTACATAAAGATAATTTATCTCTTTTTGTTAACTTTGTATTTGGTTTTACATTTTCTCAGCAATATGTAACAGTATCACTTCTACTTCCTTACAAAGCATTCTTATGGAAATTTGCAAACATACACAAAAGCAATGGAATAGTACATCGCCAGCCAGTTTCAACCATCATTAACATTTTTCCAATCTTGTCAATGTTTCCCACCTCCACTTTTACTTTTTTTTCCTTTCTGCAGTTCCATAAAGCAGATCCCTGGCTGAGCACAGTGGCTGATGCCTGTAATCCCAGCACTTTGGGAGGCTGAGGTAGAAGGACTGCTTGAACCCAGGAGCTGGAGACCAGCCTGGGCAACATAGCGAGACCCTGTCTCTACTGAAAAAAACCAACAACAAAAAAAGCAGATCCCAGACACCGCATTCCCCCAACTGCAAATTCTTCCTCCGTGCAACTCACGCAAGTTTCATTCTTACAAATGCAACATGGACAGGAAGATACAGTGTGAGCTCTTTCTCATCTTCAGTGTGGTGCACATCAGCTTTGTCCTGGAAAGTGTCCCTTTCCACTCATTCTAGAACAACACTGCTAGCTTCCAGGGAAGGCCCTGGGCTTTGCTTGAAAATGACACAAAACCACTGCTGGCCTCATGCCACCATCTAGCCAAATGTCTTAATAGACCATGTACCTGGGACAAGTCCAGGACATCCTGTGTCCAGTGTCACACTTGGTGGACGGTTCCTGCATGTAGGGGACATCCCATGTTCACCCTGAAATCCTGACGGGTCAATATGTTGCTGCTTCGTGGATTCTCCTGTGAGCCACTGGTCCATTTTTGGGAGCTGAAATAGTAATCCAAGTGGAAATGCCACACACGCACACAATAATGCACGGACACTGGGAGCCAGGCCAGCTGGGGAGCCCTGCCCGCAGTCTTAGCCACGCGGACTTGCCTTTGGGAGCACTACAGCCTTCACTCCTATGGTCTGCGTGAACAAAAACCACTTCTCCCCCTTCCCTTTGACACTGTCATATGCCTGTGGCTACTTTTGGCATGGTCCAATCCTTTGAGGGTGCTCCTGGCCAATCACTGCGTGGTACTGGGGTCTGTGGGCAGGGGTTCGAGTCAGAGGGTAGTTGCCTGGTGGCCCACATGCAGGAAACACACAGGGAGTTTGCATGGGCCCAGCTCATCCTTAGGGGACTGGAGCCCAGCTTGGAGCAGGTGAGGAGTTTGTTTAGGGTCTACACTAGTGCTGTCTTTCTGATTGTCTCCAATTTGGGACTTCCTCCGTCTTGCTGGGGTCTGACTTCCCTTCACTGGTCCCTCTAAGGGGTGGGGCCTGTCTCGGGTGCAGAAGCCTCCCTGGGCCTCAAATTTCCCTCGCTGAAAGGAGAACATAGGATCAGAGTCTCTGAGGGCCCGTCTAGCTCAAATGTTGCTTGAGTGCTTGAACGAAGCTTGCCCATGGTTTGAGATTTGCCCCAGAACCCCTTTTGGTTCCTGTAGACCCTTCTGCTCTAGCTGGGTGCTGATTCCATCCCTGTAGCCTGGCCTACATGCAGGCCTGGAAGACCGTAATTGGTCTGTCTGGGTAGCGGGGAGCCCCGGTCCCCACCCCCCAGTGCTCTGGGGGCTATTCATTTTAATGGTCACATAGTCACATGGGTTTTTATCATGCAACTGCAGCACTTCACTCTCAGTCCTGGGAAAAAGCACGTGGTCCGGACAACAGGGCCTTACACCTGAGGGATGTGGTGAAGCCAGAATTGCAGAGGGAGAAGTAAGGACACCTGAGACCTGGTGCTGGGTTTGACTATGTCCCCTCCGGAATTCATGTCTGAAGCTTACTGGCCAATGTGATAGTATTAATGTAAGTGGGAAGCTGGGCACAGTAGCTCAAGCCTGTCATCTCAGCAGTTTGGGAGGCTGAGGTGAGTGGATTGCTTGAGCCCAGTATTTTGAGACCAGCCTGGGCAACATAGGGAGAACTTTTCTCTACAAAAAAAGAAATATTAGCCAGGTGTGGTGGTGCATGCTAGTCAGGAGGCTGAGATGGGAGGATCACTCAAACCTGGGAGGTAGAGGTTGCAGTGAG
The DNA here is from genome assembly GCF_028878055.3 of Symphalangus syndactylus. NCBI lineage: Eukaryota > Metazoa > Chordata > Mammalia > Primates > Hylobatidae > Symphalangus > Symphalangus syndactylus. Next base: position 100,456,989 of record NC_072423.2, read on the forward strand.
CCATGACCATGCCACTGTACTACAGCCTGGTTGACAAAGCCAGAGAGCCAGATCCTGTCAAAAAAATAAAAATAAAAAGGGCCGGGCACAGTGGCTCACGCCTGTAATCCTAGCACTTTGGGAGGTCGAAGTGGGCAGATCGCCTGAGGTCAGGAGTTTGAGACCAGCCTGGCCAACATGGTGAAACCCCATCTCTACTAAAAATACAAAAATTAACTGGGCATGGTGGTGGACGCCTGTTATCCTAGGTACTTGGAAGGCTGAGGCAGGGAGAACTGCTTGAACCCAGGAGGTGGAGGTTGCAGTGAGCTGAGATGGTACCACTGTATTCCAGCCTGGGCAACAGAGCAAGACTGTGTCTCACAAAAAAAAAAAGAAAAAAAAGGAATAGGGCCTTTAGGAGGTAATTAAGATGGAGGGTTCCTCCGTCTGAGTGAGATTAAGGCTTTTATAAAAGAGGCTTCCTGAAGCGTTCGCTTCACTTACAACACAGTGCCATCTTGGAAGCAGAGAGCCCTCACCAGACGCTGATTGCACTGGCACTTGATCTTGGACTTCCCAGCCTCCAGAACTGTGAGAAATACATTTCTGTTATTTATAAATCACCCAGTCTTGTGGATCACCTGTGGTCAGGAGTTCGAGACCAGCCTGACCAACATGGAGAAACCCTGTCTCTACTAAAACTAGAAAATTAGCCAGGCACAGTGGCTCACACCTGTAATCCCAGCACTTTGGGAAGCCAAGGTGGGTGGATTACCTGAGGTCAGGAGTTCAAGACCAGCCTGACGAACATGGAGAAACCTCATCTCTACTAAAAATACAAAATTAGCTGGGTGCGGTGGCACATGCCTGTAATCCCAGCTACTCAGGAGGCTGAGGCAGGAGAATTGCTTGAACCTGGGAGGCAGAGGTTGCAGTAAGCCGAGATCGTGCCATTGCACTCCAGTCTGGGCAGCAAGAGCAAAACTCCATCTCAAAAAATAAATAAATAAATAAATAAATAAATAAATAATAAAAAATAAATCACCCAGTCTCAGGTATTTTGTTACAGTGGCACAAATGGACTGAGATACCTGGCATCCACCCTTGGAGGCTACCAGTAGGCCAAAGGCCAGCCAGGTGCCTCTGTGCAGGAGCCACACTGCTCCCTGATTCTCTTCCAGAGAGCACTGCATGGGGCTGACCCACCTCTGCAGCCGGGACAGACATGGCATGGGTCCTGGTCCCTGTGGAGGAGTCTAGCTGTGGTTTTAAGGCAAAACTGGCCACGCGCAGTGGCTCGTGCCTGTAATCCCAGTACTTTGGGTGGTTCAGGCAGGCAGATCACCTGAGGTCAGGAGTTCGAGACCAGCCTGGCCAACATGGCGAAACCCTGTCTCTACTAAAATTACAAAAAAAAAAAAAAAAAAAAAATTAGCTGAGTGTGGTGGTGGGCGCCCGTAATCCCAGCTACTCGAGAGGAAGGCTGAGGCAGGAGAATCGCTTGAACCCAGGGGGCAGAGGTTGCAGTGAGCCCAGACCATACATACCATTGCACTCTAGCCTGGGCAACAAGAGCAAAACTCTGTCTCAAAAAAAAAAAAAAAAAAAAGATAAAACCAAGTTCTGTCTTGTCTGTTTTCTTATGCAAACCTCTCTCACAGCCACTGCCCCCTCTGCATTTCTTGGGTCCTAGCACCCAATTTGGAGACTGCTCTGAGACACGCCCCTTGGTTCCTTTAAGCCCAGAGCTGTGTGCCTCAACTAGATGGGGCCGCGGTGATGGTGGGGTGAGCAGGAAGGAAGATGGAAAAACAGACAAGTTAAATTATGTCAAACAAACAACTCATTTATTTTCTCTTGTTTTGCTTTCTTTCCAGTGGCTCACTTGAGGGGTTTTCTTTTTCAGTTTTCCATCTGCTTCTTTGGGGTCCCATGGAGTCAGGCTTTGGGAGAAGACCCCAGCCCCTGCTGCTCTGTTGGGCTCCTCCTGGCTCCTATGTGCTCAAGGTGCTGGGGTCTCTCCCCAGCCTCCCGTCACACCTCTGCGGGGTTCACCCTCTCTGAGGTGGCAGAGTGAACAGGGCCGACCACTGAAAGGGGAGTAATCCCAGAAAAATGAAGGGAAGAATGCAGGTCTTTAGGAAGCCCCACAGAAGGATGGGCGCCCCCCCCGCGACCGTGAGGAGTTCTCCTTGCCTCATAGAGGGATGCCCCCCAACCCCCCGTGAGGAGCCCTCCCCATGGAAACAGGGTTGAGGGCCTGACCTGCCCCTTGGAACCCCAGAAAACAAAGTGGGGAGGGTAGGGGGAAACTGAGTTGGCAGTGGCAGCACACAGAGGACCAAATCCTCTCAAGCTGGCGTCTGGGCGGGGCATGAGGAGCAGACCAGCCACGCAGCCACGGCGGCCGGAGTCACTCGAGGTCAGAAATGCCCAAGCAGGAAATGAGATGCAACTTGTAACAGACATCAAAGGAAATGGAAAAACATTCTTCTAATATGTCAGGGAGGCTAAAGGAAGGCGGGGGGCGCTGGCCCTTTATTAGGGGACTGGGGAGGGGGCGATAAGAGATGGCACTGGAAGGCTAGAAATAATTAAAATCAAAGCACCAGACACCTGGGGGTGGGAGTGAGTGTCCTCCCCTCAGCCAGGAGACCTAAGGAGCATGCTCAGAGCCCTCCAGGAGTGCCTGGAGCAGCAGTGGCGGGCAAAGGCCTGGCCCTGGGCCCGCCTCTGTCTCAGCCAGCTCCTCCGGGCCCAGGGATGTGGTCCCCACGGGGTGCCTGCTGCAGGCAGCCAGCACAGGGTTGGTGTTGGCAGAGCCCTGGGAACTGAACACAAGCCTTTTCCTGGAATAGAATCCCAGTGGGATTGGGGTGCCAGCACGTGCTGGTCCCGAGGGCACAGCGTGGCCAAATCGTCTTGGGACTGAGTCCTGCTCCTTCCACACAGACAGGCAGTGCCTAACCAAAGGTGCAGAGGGAAGAGGGCAGCCTCAGGGTCCTTGTCTGTAGCCAGGGGCCATTGCCTCCTTTTCTCTACACAGGTCTGGGCCTGATCTCTGGTGCTCACCTGAGGCTGGCTGTTTAAAGTAGGACCCTTCTCCTTGCCTCTTGCCTCTTGGGAAGCCTTTGATGGGCTGCACCCTGACGCGACCCCTTTCCAGGAGTCCAGGTGCACCCCTGGTGGTAGCATGGGGACTTGGTGCTCGGCAGTGGGTCCTGACCACTTCCTGACCATCTCAGCCACGGCTTCTCCCCTCTGAGGAGGGATTGCTTTCTCAGAAGGGAGAGCTGGTGCTGGGCATGCATGCAAGCGTCCAGAAAGTGGGAATCCAGGGCCCTGAGCATGTGTCCCTGCCGACTCAGCCCAGGCTCTGAAAGGGAAGCAGATGGGAGTGGAGGGGACCCTGTGCCTGGGGCCTGGGACCAGGCCGGCTGGGTGTGGCTTCACCAGGATGCGCCGGGTTTCAGCCTCTGTTCTGGGGGGGCTGCATAAGTCAACTCAGGGTGAGTCCCAAACTGTGCTGGGCTTCGGTTTGTCACAGTGGGGCTACCAGACACCGGGTTACAGCCCTGGGGTCGCGGGGCGGAGGTGGGTTGATTTTCCCAGGCCCAGGGGGAGCAAGGGAGAGCCTGCTGCTCCCCAACACAGCGCTCTTCCAGGATCTTATGCTACAAACAGCAGCAACGTCCTCGGTTGAAAAGTTCAAGAATCTGGTCCAAAGGCAGCCTGAGTGAGCAAGCCCGGGCCAGGACCAGGAGCTGCCCAGAGGGAGGGTAGGTGCTGGATGCCCTGCAGGAGGGACGGTGGTGCTGGGGCCTTGGCCACCAGCCGGGCAGCAGCCTGGAGCGCCGACTCCAGAGGGGAGGCTGGGCGCAGCTCCCGTCGGGGCACGGGCAGCTGCGCCCAGGCGGGAGGGAGCGCGCGGCGGTGGCCCAAGCGGCCCTGCCCGACTGTCGGACCGAGCCTCCCCCTCCCGGCCGCGGCCGCGCTTCCCGCTAGCGGGTCCGCGGGGAGGGGCTGGAAGGCAGCTGGACGCGGCGGCGATTTATGGGCCTTTCAGGCGAGCAGGTGCCTCCTCGGGCCGCCCATTGTCTCGCCGGCCTCACAATGGGGCTGTTGCAGCCACAGAGCCGGCCCCCGCCGCTGCTCGCGGCCTGCACGGGCACGACGGCCCCGGGGCGGCGGGAGAGCCTGCGGTCGGCGCATCCGTCCGCGCGTCCGTCGCTGCATCGGTCCTGCTGCCCTCCGCGCGCCTGTCCACGGGAAGCGGGCCTTGGGTGCCCAACGTCCATCCCTGCGCGCAGCACGGCTCCGCTGGCCCTCGGGGTCCCCGCGCCTCGACGGTGCGCCCGCGCCGCTGCGCCCGCTCGTCCTGCGCCCGCTAGTCCTGCGCCGTCGGGCACCCGGCTCCGCCCGGCTGGCACGGCCCGCGCCGCTGCGTCCCGGTCGCACACACAGGGGCCCATTCTTCCTGGCTCCGCGCAACCATATGGCAAATCCGCGTCGACACAGCAGCCCCCGCTCATTCAGGCGCAGAATGTCCCGCAACAGGGAACAATCACGACTCTGTTCGCGTCTATTATGGATGCGAACGGGGCGAGAAAAAAAATCATTTAACTCCAAGAGATAGCCAGCTAATTAGCAACCATATGTGAGCCCGGATTCAAAGCGATGCCGAGGAGTTCATTCTGCGTCGGGCGACTTTATTAGGTATAGAAGACAGATGTCCCGACAGCCCACGCATCACAGAAAATCGTGTCGGGGAGTTCTTGAAATGTCCGGGAGAGCTCTTTGAATATTAAAGACCCAGCCCCGCTGATGGACTGGGCCGGGGTCCTCTGGGATCCCCAGGCTGCAAGAAGAGGACTTAGCAACAGCGACTCTGGCAGACGCTGGCCTGGCTGGCCCAGGGAGGGGGTCCCTCCGCCTCCCTCCAGGGCCCCCTCTCGCTGCCCCTCCGGTCTCAGACTCTTTCACTCAGGTGCTCTGGAGCCCCAAGGAGGAACAAAGGGGGTTCCTGCAGGCACGGATGGCCCAGTTATGCTTCAGGGTGCCTCCGAGGGTCACGGCATGGCTCTGTGGGGGCGTCCAGCGCAGGAGAGGAAGGCTGCCTGGGGAGTGTCTGGCTCCGCCCCCCCCCAGCCCAGCTGAACTGGACAGACAGTAGGTCTTCCTTCTGAGTTTGCAGAATGAGTGAGTGAGTGAGTGAGTGAGTGAGTGAATGAATGAATGAATGGATGAGCCAGTGTGGCAGCCAACCCAACTATGAAAATCCCTCGGGGGGGTGGGCGGGAGTGGGGACAATAGTGGAAGGAAAACACTCTTGATTTCTTTACCAAGAAAACAGCCTCTGGCTATGAGCCTCCGATTCTTTGAGGAAGGAAAAGGAGAAAGCTTGTTAGAGAGAGAGAAAAAAATCTTTCTCTGTTTTCCATGCAATGCAATTATGTTCCAGCTTTTCCTCCTTGTTATTCTTTTAAGCCAAATGTCTGAATAAAAGGATTATTCCCCTCGCCCCCCCAGGACTGACCGTACCGCTGTCAGCAGGCGGGGCGCTGCTGGCGAAATTAACTGCAGTCCGTGGCTTCCGCATTGCTTCTATGAAAATAAGTGAGGTCAGCTGCCATTCAATTGTCGCAGCATATATATTTGAAAATTTAAATATTTGAATCAAAGGAAAAAGGGGGATTTGCATTTCTGCCCAACGCGAGGAGCGCGTTCCGATTGCCGCACAATGGAAACGTTTCAATCGAAATGAATTGTCTCCTCGCAGGAGGATTCTGTAGAAAGGCAGCCAGTGCTTTCTCTTTTGTTTTCTTTTGCTTTTGTTTTGTGTTGTGTGTTTTTCTTTCCTCTTACCCGCTTCAATCCAGGAGGGTGTTTTCTGAAACTCGGTGACTGACTTTGGTTTCGAGGACATAAAGAAACATGGAAAAACTCCCCAGAAACATTCACATCAGAGGCCTCTCTGGCACAAAAGCAAAATTGAATTGAACATGTGCGGGTGAAAAAATAGATACAGGGGGTGGGGGGACTCCCAATGCCACTTAGAATGGGCTAATCAGCTGACTCCAGCTGGTCCGGACGCGGCTGTTAATGAAGGCCCCGGTGAGTGGGAGGGAGGCCCAGTGCCTCCGGCAGCCCCCGGTTCTTCGGGCAGACCCTGATTGTCCAGGTCACCAAACCCCTCAGCCACTCAGATCTAAATGCCACTGTCCCCAATTAGCATTAGGGGCGTACAGACGTCAACTCTGCACATGTTTTTTTTTTGTCTCCGCCTTGGAAAATGGTATTTTGGGGGACTCTCTACTTGCACGATGTGTCCCTAGGTGTTGGGATGATGTATCTGAGGGAAACTAGCCAGGAGGAGCCAGTTTCATGCGCTCAGTCAGAGAAGGTCTCTGAGCCAGGGGTACGTGGGGGTTTCCGCCGATCTGGAGGTCTGGGGTGTGGTCTGTCTGCCCTGGCTGTGCGGGCCTGGACAGATGTAATCCCTCTGTGGATGCTGGGTGTATTCCTGTCTTGGAGCTGCCATCACAAAGCGTCACAGACAGGGCTGCTGAGACAGCAGACGTTTATCCTCTACCAGTCCTGGAGGCTGGAGTCCACCATCAAGGAGTCGGCAGGGCTGGTTCCTCCTGACGCCTCTCTCTTTGGCTTGCAGACGTCACCTTCTCCCTGTGTCCCAGGAGGGTCATGCCTCTGAGCGTGCCTGTGTCCTCCTCTCCTTATAAAGACCCCAGTCCTGTTGGATTAGGGCCCACACCAATGGCCTCATTTTAACTGTTTTCTGTAAAACCCTGTATCCACATATAGTCATGTGCTGAGGTGCTGGGGGTGAGGGCTTCAACACATGACTTTTAGGGGACATGATTCCTCCCATAACACTGGGCTTCCAGATTGGGCGTCCTGCCCTGTGGCCCGGGATGCCTGCTGGTGAGTGGCACTGTCCAGACCTCTGGGGACCTGGTTCAGCATGGAAGCCAGGTTGAGCTGTGGCACCTGCTTCTGAGCTGGGGGTAGGCGTGGTGACTGAGGCTCATGACAAATGCAGGCTCCAGGGCCTCCTGCATTTCAGAGAAATCTCAAGTGGCATTTGGGGACCCTGGTATTCTCCTCAAAGGATAAGCGTCTAGACATGGATGCTGTCTCACCCCCCCCCCCGCCCCCCTCACTGAGAAACGAGGCTCCTCTGGAAGCCGGCACTGTGCCAGGGTGTGGGGAGAAGGCAGGGGCACCTCCAGGGGTTGGTTCCCTGCCAGGGGCTCTCAGTGCGGTGCTGCCAGCCCCACACCCATGGTGTCTTCTGCTTATTTTGCTCTCTTGCTTCGGCCTTGGGCTTTCCTTGCCTTTTTTTCTCTCTTTTCTCATTCCTACTTTTTCTTCTCTTTCCCAAATCTGCCCCTGCCCCCCACAAGAAATTCCTAAATCCGAATAAAACCCAACAGGGCCCGACAGTGAGACCCGCCCCCCAGCTCTGCAGGATGACCTGGGCCCAGCCCTGACGTCTGCTCTTGCTCCTGCTGCTCTGTTGCTGTGCGACCTAGGCAGGTTGGTTGACCTCTCTGAGCCTTGGCCAGCCTGCCCAGTGGCAGACACAATGCTGAAGTGTCTCTTGGGCAGAGTGAGAAGGAGCTAATGAAAATGGCTGAAAAAACAGCCTAGGCATTTAAAAAATGTCACGTAATTGCAAAATAATAACGATAACAACAATATACTTCGGAATTTTGCTGGAACTGAGAGCAGGCCCAAGTGGAATTTGGCACTGAGTGGGTCTGGCCTGGCTTCCATCCAAGGGGGTTTAGTTACTGAGGTGCCCCCAGGACTCCAATCTGAGGCAGCCCCTCTTGTAAGATGGTCCTGACAGTGGACTCTGGCGTGGGCTGTGGCTGGGGTCCCTCACTGGCTGGGGCCAGTTCCAGGCATTATTGCTACAGCCCCCAGGTCACAAGGCTGGCAAGCCAATGGGGCTTTTTATTTCTTTTGATTCCCACAATGAAAATAGCCATATATTTCCCTTGGTTGTAGAAATAGCAGCATATGCTCATTGTAAAACAAAATGCAAACAATAGCCATATATTTCCCTTGGTTGTAGAAATAGCAGTGTATGCTCATTGTAAAAAAAAAAAGGCAAACAATACGGGGATGTGTAAAAAAAGACAGTAAAAATTCCCCCAGATAGATGCTGCTATCCTGAGATAAGCCCAGATGGCACTTTGGGGCTCTATACCATTTTACATCTATGGGACTCACATTTACTTTTTAAGTCCAAAGTACATATTTTATTTTAATTAAAAGTATTTTTTGAGATAGGATCTCATTCTGTTACCCAGGTTGGAGTGCAGTGGCACCATCATGGCTCACTGCAGCTTCAAACTCCTGGGCTCAAGCCTTCCACCCATCTCAGCCTCCCGAGCGGCTGAGACCATAAGTGTGTGCCACCACGCCCAGCTAATCTTTAAAAAAAATTTTTTTTGTAGAGACAGGGTCTCCCTCTGTTGTCCAGGCTGGTCTCCAATTCTTGGGCTCAAGTGATCCTCCTGCCTTGGCCTCTCAAAGTGCTGAGATTATAGGCATCCAGCATAAAAATATATTTTTAATAGAGACACGGTCTTGCTATGTTGTCCAATCTGGACTCGAACTCCTGGGCTCAAGAGATTCTCTTACCTCTGCCCCTGGAGTAGCTGGGACTACAGGTGTGCACCATTGTGCCCAGCTCAAAGTACCTATTTTAAAGTATTAGAATGCCTATCTATTTGTATACACACACACATACATATACTGTTTTAATTGAAAGTATTTAACCATAACAAACTGTTTAAGAGACCCGTAATCTGAGTGTGATAAACAAAGTAACAGTTTGGCAGAGAGTTGAGTACAAGCAGCTGGTGACAGTGCTAAGGCAGGAGAAGGCGGCTGGCGTCTTTTAAATGTGTTAGGGAAAGGCCCCAGGTTACAGGATTGGGAAGGCGCTGTTGTTGAGAAGTGGCTGAGGGAGTACGAGGACAGTTCAAATGCTCTGGGTCTACCCTCGAGTGTGGGGTGAATGTGGCGACTGCAGCACTGGGTCCACACGGCACCTCAGGGCCCAGGGAGGGTTTGGAGGCGGAGGGCAGCTGGGCTGCACTGTCTTCCCCAGAGGAAGATGGAGGCCTCTGGTTAATGAAGTGACCACAAGGGGTTAGGACCAAGAGATGTTTGTCTCAAATGGGTGTAACCATCCCATTTGAACTGTTTCCTGGAAAGAAATGAAAGGGGGATTCTGACAGGGCACCTGTTATTTTATTGATAGGAAATGGTTTCCATCCCGTGACCATGGAAATTTCCACGGTGCATCCTGGCCATGCATATTCTATGAGCCAGCTGCCCCCAGCCCACGGCATGTCACTGTGCTGGCACCCATGAAGCAGTGCCCTGCAGGATGGGTGACAAGGATGGCTGAGCCCTCCGGCCTCGGCCTGGGTGTCTACTGGAACCCCCGTTAGGTCCCCTAGATGGGCCTTGAGTACCAGCAGGGGTGTGGGCCAGGCCCTGAACTTCCCCCTGAGGGGAAGGTGGATGGGACTCCTTTCAAGAGCCAGGTGAGGGAGGTGTGGCACAGGGCAAAGCTTGAGGCTCCTGGGTGTCCAGGGAAGAGCAGCCCCTGAGGGGCCTGAGGGAACTCAGAGGAGGAATGGGGGGAGGAGAGCTAGCAGCCAGGGTGCCCCTGCAAGGGTGCAGCAGGGCAGGCTCAGTGATGTGGAGCTGGAGGGTGGGCACTGAGGCGGAGGTGGGGGGTGGGGGGTGTGGCTGTGAAGGCCACGCCAGGGCCAGGATGCCAGAGTCAGGCTGGTGGCAGTTGGGCCAGATTCACTCTGTCAGCTGACTTCAGTCCCAGCTGAGCCCAAGGCTGAGGGATCCACCTGCACTGACTTTCAGTCCTCTGGCTGAGCAAATTACGAAAGTATCACAGAATGTTTCAGGAACAGATGATTTTCTTTCTTTTTCTTTTTCTTTCTCTCTTTCTGTCTTCTTTCTTTCCTTCTTTCTCTTTTTTCTTTCTTTCTCTCTTCTTTTTCTTTCTTTTTCTTCTTTCTTTCCACCTCCTCCCTCCTCTCCCCCTCCTCTCTTCTTTCTTCTTCTTCTTCTTCTTCTTCTTCTTCTTCTTCTTCTTCTTCTTCTTCTTCTTCTCCTTCTTTTCTTCTTCTTCCTTTCTTCTTCTTCTTCTTCTTCTTCTTCTTCTTCTTCTTCTTCTTCTTCTTCTTCTTCTTCTTCTTCTTCTTCTCTCTTCTTCTTCTCTTCTTCTTCTCTTCTTCCTTTCTCTTTCTCTTTTTTTCTTTCTTTTTTGACATAGCGTCTTACTCTGTCACCCGGGCTGGAGTACAGTGGCACAGTCAGGGCTCTATGTAGCCTCCACCTCCCAGGCTCAAGTGATCCTTCCTGGGACTACAGGCGCGCCGCTACGCCTGGCTAAAAAAATCAGATTTTTTTGTAGAGATGCGACCTCGCCAGGTTGTGCAGGCTGGACTGGAACTCCTGCGCTCAAGCAGTCCTCCCGCCTCGGCCTCCCAAAGTGTTGGCATTACGGGCGTGAGCCACTGCGCCCGGCACCCTTTTCTTTTTAAAGGTCTGTGGCTGAGTTTTGTATTGGGAGTATTCTTACTCACCCAGAATATGGCTCTGTCTCTGTTTCCTAGCTGGTGGTGGAGCAAGTGAATCACCCACCAATGTATAGGCTTTCTAAGTTTGTGGTTGAAATTTTGCTAGTAAAGTGGACACATCACAAAGAAACTCCCTCCCTCCCTCCCTCCCTCTGCTCAGCCTGCCCCAGCCCTAGGCTTCCAGGCGCAGGCCTGGGCTCCCAGAGGATGGAGGATGCTCCCTGGCGCTGTGGGGCCAGAGGCCTGGGCCAGGCTCCTGCTGGGGCTGGAGACGGGAGGGGTGGGGGAGTCCGGCCCTGGCCTGCCTCATTTCTGCGCTCCGACCAGGCTGGGAATCTGTTTCTGTCATAAAAGGCGACGGTGACCTGGCGGCCTTCTGCTCCTGGTTGGTCAGAAAGTCCGGGGATCCTTGGCTCCGGTTAAAGGGCCCCCCAGGTCTGCCGTCTTGCCCGGCCGCCTCCAAGTGCCGCCGGCCCAGGGCTGAGGAAGGCGGGCCGCAGGGAGAGGGCGCGAGGGCCGGGCCGGGCAGGGGGTCCCGGAGCCAACCCCACCGCCTGGGCCGCCCCAGGCCCGTGCCCGCCGCCCCCACCGCGCCGCGCGTCTGTTTGGAGAAGAAAGCGGGCCAATTTGTTTTCATTCAGAATCACTTAAGATCCCATTTTGGAGAAATGAAAAGAGAGAAGCGCGCTTCCCGCGCCCGGGCCGCTGGGTGCCCGCCCGTGCCCGGCGGCGCGTCGAGTGGAGGGACAGCGGCCCCCTCCCTGCCCTCGGCCACAGCGCGCCCGGCCGCGGCTCCCGGAGGTCCGAGGCGGCCGGCCCGGCGGGCCCGAAGGCGGCGAGGCCGCGCTCATCTGCATGAAGCGCACACTCGCGGCCCATCTGCAAAGGCGCAATTAAACGCGGGGGTGGGGGGGCAGGGGCGCCCGAAATTAGCATTTCCGCGGCCATCTGGCGCGAGGAGCGGGCGCGGCCGGACAAAGGGCGCCGGGCGAGGGGAGAGGCGAGTGTGCCGCGGCATTGACCTGCAAATGAGGCTTTGTGCGCGCATTAAAGCTCGCCGGACCCCCGACCCCTGCCCCCGCCCCGCCCGCCAGGCCCGCGGACCCTAGCGGCCCAGGCTTGGACTGGGCACCCCGAAGGTCTGGGGGTCGGGCCAGGCAGTGCTGAGACTGGGGAGGGGGCCGGGCCTGGCCTGGCCAGGCCAGGACAGGACAGGCTGGGGAGCGTCGGAGCCCCCCACCCAGGCTGGGTCCTTCTGCAGCCTCCAGGAGAGCCCCTGGGTCCCTGGCCCCTTGAACCCTACCCCTGCCCCCACCCGGTCCTCGCCCCTCTGGGCCGGTATTCCCCAGCCTGCTCCTGGAAAGGATTTCTCAGGACGCAGGGGTCCTGGCTAGAATCCCTCAGGGTGGGTAAGTGGAGGGGGCGTGGACAGGTGGGGGCTGCGTGGTGGGGGCAATTTTGTATTGGGAGCTACTAAAAACTGGCCACCTGGACAAGTTTTTGTTTTTTCCATGGTCATTAATGCCCTAAATGTTTGAAAAAGGCCATTTCACAGTGTTTTATGGGCCTTAAAAATCAGGGACTCTTTGAAAATGGTTCTGGTGCAGCTTAGTGACAGCCAGATGATTAGCAAGAGCTCAGGATCAGGTCTTTAGGGGACCAAGTGTGTGGGGTGGTGGTACAGGAAATCTGGGACTCCCCAGCTGGTACAACTAAGGCTGCAGGCAGGGCCAATGGGCTGGGGTGGGGGGGCAGGAGGCCGGGACTGGGAGCCCTGGGGCCAGCTGTGCTCTGCCAGATACCTGGGTCACTTGGAGGCCCCTGGAGGCCCCCTGGACTTTCTGCCACATTGTTCAGGCTCTGGGTGCTTACAAACTGCCCCCCATGCCGTTGGGCTGCTCATTAGGGGTTGTGGCCCAAATTAAACTGCAGTAGCCACTCCCAGAACCCCCAAAGGCCAGGGGGCAGTGAGGGGCACAGAGGACAGTGTGTGGCTGTCTCTGGGTCTCTGTTCTCCCAGGTGGACCAGTGGGGGTTGTGGCAATGCTGTCCAGGGTGAGGTCCAGCTACGGTTGCCGTCCTGTCTCTCAGCACCAGCACCCAGCACATCTGTAGGGCCTGGGCCCCAGACCCAGGGTTATGAGGAGGTTATGAGGAGGTTTCCTGAAGGAGAAAAGCCAGAGTGGAGTCTCGAATGGAGCAGGGGGGACCATGGCTTGTCTGCAGTCTGCTAGGTGGGGCTCTCTGGAACCTGGGGTTTTGCTTGGATGTGATGAAGGAAGAGGCTAGGGATGCAGCTAAGTGCTGGTTCCTCATAGACTGAGTCATGATTTATGGGGACCCTCAATTATATCCCCTTAGCAGGGGCCACAAAGTCTCAAATCTGCCCAGAAATCCATACCTCGGAGCTCAGGTGATGTCTTCTTCAGGTTCTCCTTCTGCAGTGCAGATACTGTCAGAAAGAGCAAGCTACAAATGGAGAAGTCAACAACACTCTAGTGAGAATCACTCTGCCGATTAATTTTCTCAGAAATCAGGGACTCAGGGACCAGTGTGTAAACACGAGTCCCTTAATGAGCGGTTCAGACAGCATGGGTGTGGGCACACAGGGGTCCGTGCTAAAGCCTGGCACTGGATCCCAGGTGTGGGGACTACAGCTCCTCCCAAGGGGCAGGGGTTCTCCCGTCTGTGATGTGGCTGAATGACTCACGGCCTCATCTGTGGGCCACACATGTGTGGTGGGGCAAAGGTCTCTGGCCTGGTAGCCATGTGAGCTGGAGGGGGTGCACTTCTCCATCCAGGCCTTACATTTTCCCTTAGGTAGATGGAGCAGAGCAACCCCCTCCTTCCCCTACCACAAGGGTTCTGGGAGGTGTGGAGCCTGGGGTGCGGTGGCGCATGGCACTCCTTGTTCTTTGGAAGCTGGAATGAGGTTCCTCAGGCCAGTTATGGGTGTGAGGTATCTGGAAAAATGAAGTAGACTGGACGGTGGCCTCATCTATCTGTGCTGGGCTGGGCACCAGCACCTCAATCTCTCAACATCTTGGGGTGTGCCCATGGAGGAGATGGAAGCACAGAGGATTTCAGAACCTCCCCCCCCGCCTTCAATGCTGCCTTCAAAAGTATACTGGTGTGGCATGTGGGCAAGGAGGGTTCTGGGGATGGGTGGACTGTCAGGGGAGTAGGCACATGGGTGGGGTGGGCCCAGGGGAGCAGGCATGAACCCAGGGAGAGGGTGCATAGATGGGGTGGAACCCTAGGGCTTCTGAGGGACTGCAGCACGGCTGGTCTGTGCACACAGGTGCTGGAGGGGGCACTGTGCAGAGAGCAGGACGTGGGTGAGCCCCTCTTTCCCCTCTGTCCTTCCCATCCTCCAGGGCAGGGAAGCAGCCCTCAGCAGACAGTGTGAACCCCATGCCCAGTGTGAGCATGAGCGCAGCTCCCTGTGCTTTGTCCTCAGGAGGTCTCAGATTCAGACTGCATTGGCTTCCAGCACATCCCCATTTCCTAATCCCCAAGGGTTCTCCTTGTCAGGCATCCCATTTGCAATGCCCTCGAGGGCCACTGCCCGTCTGGCAGGGAGATCAGCTTCAAGGACACAGTGTTTGCCTGTGGTGGGTGCTGAGTGCCGTGGGGGAGACCCTGGGCTGCTTTTGGAAGAGGAGCATCATGGAAGAGGGGCCCTTTGGCTCTGGGCTTTGGAGGATGAGTAGGAGTTTGCTAAACCCAGATGGGGAGGAGGGCCAGTTTGGCAGGTGGCGTTTGGGAGGACCTGGGGCAGCTGCCGCAGGGTGCGTTGGGCCTGGAGATGCCTCCTGCACCTGAGTTTCCAGCTCTTGCTTCCTGAGCTGAGTTGGAGCCGAAATCCATGCCTCCCAGCCACGGGATGCTCTTTTCAGTGTGACCAACCAGGCAGAAGAGCTGAGTGACAGGCAACTCGTGGCCTGGTCTGTGGAAGGCAGGGCTGCCTCTGAGCCTGCGGGTTGGGGCCAGAGTCCGGGCCTGGGCCTGCCACTCAGGAGGGAGCCTGGGGCAGCCTGGAGGAAGCACTGGGCCCTGGGGCCCAGCTGCAGAATCGGGGTGTGCCCTGCACTGCGGAGGGCCTGGCTGTCCCTGGGGCTGATGACTGGGTGTGGGTGGGGACGGGCCCCAGTGGCCTGAGAACACTTGCACTTCCCTGCCCTCTCTGTCCCTCTCTTTACACCTGGCCCATAAGCAGCTGGTCTGGCTGGAGACCCCAAGCTGGAGAACCACTGGAAGAGAAATAGTTACTTTCTGCCTGGAGAGGGGGTATTAAGCCTCCCCTGGGGCTGAGGCCTGGTCTCTTTAGGGCTTCCATGGAGCCCACGAGGCTCCCAGGTTCAGCCATTCTCCTCCATGAGGTGCTTGGGGGATTTGGTTGAAGTCAGGTCCAAAAAGCCAAAGCCTCTTCCTCCACAGCCTTTGCCCAAATGCAGAGGTGAGGGCTGGGGGTAGGGGGAGGCGATGAGGGACCAGCTATGGCTGGTGGTCTCAGGTCCTGCAGGATGTTAAGGAGGGGAGGGTGGGCGGGTCTCCTGTCTTTGATGCAACTCACACAAGGGCTGTCCTGGTGCCTTCTTGTCAACTTGCTGTGGAGGCTGCCACCTCAGCTGCCTGTCTGTGAAATGGGTCCATGTGTCCCCATGCCTTGGCCCGTCTCCTCTTCCCTACAGGCTGCTGTGCAGCCTGGGGCCCCTTCCAGGCCACCTTCTCCATCTGCTTACTGAGGAGGGACCCCTGAGGCAGTGAGGCTCCAGCTTGGCTGCACCCAGCTGGCAGGTGAGTTGGTTCCCAGCCTCAGGCTCCTCATCTGTAAGATGGGGAAGCAATGCTTGGCAAGTTCAGAGGACATCCCTGTTAATGCTTGGCTTGGAGGCTCCCTTGAGCCCACTCTGGGCTGCAGGAGGCCCTGGTGGTGGGGCAGGGTCTCTGCCACCTTCACCAGCCATCCTCGCACTTGTGGGTGCCCCAGGGTGGGGCACATCCCAGCCCTCTCTCTGGGCAGCAGAGGCTAAGTGAGGCCTGGGCTCAGGCGCCAGAGGGCCCAGGTTGGGGAGGCAGCCACCAGGTCAGGCCAGGCCGGCTCCAGCGGAGGCTGAATGGGCACTCTGTCCTGCCACCCTCGGCTGTCATCTGCCGCTGGGATTTGGTTTCCTGGACTGGTGCGGCTGCAGGTGGATTCTGCAAGGCCAAGTGACCTCACAGCTTGGAGCCCCCCTGTCTCCTGAGCCAGGTGGTGGCCGGTGGGTGGGAGACAATGAAGCCTTTTCCCGGGGAGCAGAGGCCAGCCCGAATAGGGGAAAGCAATCTGCCTGTGCCCTGAGGCCTCTTGGGCTCACTGGCGGCAAGAGGGGCCGCTCGGGACAGCAGTGCCAGGCCTTGGCAGGGCT
Source organism: Symphalangus syndactylus (assembly GCF_028878055.3). Lineage (NCBI taxonomy): Eukaryota > Metazoa > Chordata > Mammalia > Primates > Hylobatidae > Symphalangus > Symphalangus syndactylus. Next base: position 100,473,028 of record NC_072423.2, read on the forward strand.
CTCTGGAGGCTGAGCCAGCCAGGCGCCGGGTAACTGAAGCCACCTGGACACACGCGGGGATTGTGGAGCGTTTTCAGGACACAGTTCTGCCTGCTTCACCTCAAGGATGGTGGCAGGGAGGCCGTGGGGGAGGGAGGGAGGAATGTGTTCGTGGCACCAGGGTGCTGGGGACTGACCCCCACTGGCCTCTCTGCTCCCTAGCGCAGCCTGGGTTCTGCTGAGATGAGGGCAGGGGCTGGCCCTCTCTGCTGGCTCCTCTGGAGGCACAGGTGCACCTGGTGGTGTAGGGAGTGAAAATGTCCCCCCCCCCACCCTTGTTCTTTGGGCCATGAATTAAATTGAGAAGATTAACAGGAGGAAAAAAATAATTTTCATTATGTACGTACAAGGGAAGGCCAGAAAATGTGACACCCAGAGAAGGGCAAGATGATTTAAGCTTATATGTCCTCCCAGCCACAGAGCAGAATAGGGGCTGTGGCTTCTGGGGTGGGGGCGGCACCAGTCGTGGGAGGGCCAGGGAGGGAGCATGAGTGACGGGGGTCTCGAGATGCAGATGAAAAGTCCCCCGGGACCCACGTTGCCTCTGGGCAGCCCTCAGCGGAGGAGGTGAGGGGTCTTCTGGGCAGATGCCCCTGGCGGCCTCCTCTCCTGCCCGCAGCTCTGGGTGGTCTGCATACCAAAGCAGCATAGTCTGGGGTGGCGTTTCTCGAGTGAGGGGCCCCGGCTGGCACTTGCACTTGAAGGCCTCTGTCGGGTGACTCTCCTCATCCTAGGGCCAGGGAAGGGGTGAGGCCAGGGCTGGGGGCACACAAAGCCCTCTTCCTGGGAGTGTTCCCAGCTTTCACTGGTTCATTTGTTCCACCCACAGCCCCCAACCTGGGTGTGCCCACCTGGCTGTCTTTGCCCCAGAACAGTGGTCATAGCCAGCGGAGTCAGAGGAGCGGCCGGGCCTGGGAGTTCAAGAGGAGGCAGCTTCTGAGCTCGGACTGTTGCCCATGCACCTGCTCTATGAGGCTGGGAACAGCTCTGGGAGAGTGATTTTGGCTCTTAGGGTGAATGTGGGGTGGCTGGGTGTGAGTTTGAATCTCAGCTCAACCCAGAATGGGTGAATTTCCGTTTGCATAGGGAGGCTGGACACAGGTCACAGCTGTCTGAGAAACTCTTTGCAGAAGGTCAGGAGAACAGGAAGGTCTCCACAGATGGGCTCCATAGCATCCGATGGGTGAGGACCACCAGCTGCAGAACAATTTGGATCGCAGGCCACTGCTGTGTGGTTTCAGAGCCCTTAGCACTTGCAGGTTAACCACCCAGGTGGGAGAGTTGTGTGGCTGTGGCGGGGGTGAATGGCCCTGCTTTGTCCAGCCTACGACTGTGGGACATTTGGGAACACACAATACGAAGGTTTTGTGTCTGTACCTTGAAAAAATGCCCAAGGTGGCTGGGAGCAGTGGCTTACACCGGCAGTGCTTTGGAAGGCCAAGGTGGGAGGATCACTTGAGCCCAAGAGTTTGAGACCAGCCTGGGCAACACAGCAAGACTCTGTCACTACAAAAAAAAAAAAAAACAAAATTAGCCAGGCGTGGTGGTGTGCACCTGTAGTCCCCACTTCTTGGGAGGCTGAGGTGGGAGGATCACTTGAGCCTAGGAGATTGAAGCTGCAGTGAGCTGTGATCAGGCCACTGCACTCCAGCCTGGGCGACAGAGTAAGACCCTGTCTCTAAAAAAAAAAAAGTCTAAGGCAGATGATGTGGGGCATCTGGGGGGATTCTGAAGGAGCCCAACAGGACCATCGAGGACTGTGGGCTTGAGATGTCACCATAGAACATTCTGGAAGCACCTACCATATGTGCTGCGTTGCCTGGCTTACAGCCCACCCCAAGCATGTGAGGTAGGATGTGGTCTCAGCCTGTCTGATAGATGAGAAACCAAGGCAATGCACGGTCAGGCACCAGGCCCAAGCTCCCAGGAAATTCAGGCTCTGGAAGCTGTGAAAGCCCCTCCCCATCCTGTGGCTCTTCTATGCCTCAGTTTCCCCTTCTGTAAGTGGTGGTTCTCAGCAGCTGCGTTGATGGTTTGGAGATGTCGCCGAGGCCTCCTCCTAAAGCGGTGAGATGAGACGTTTCCCTTGCAGACCCCCTCTGAGGTGGTGCCTGCTCCCTGAACTGGGCAGTGTGGGTTCACCCCAAGGATGAGGTGGAGGCCCAGAGAGGAGACAGGCTTGGCTGGGGTCAAAAACGGAGTTATAGGCGGAGCGAGAGCCCACAGGCCACCACGCCGCAGGGCCAGCCAGTCAGGTGGAAGACGCACGGGAAGTGTCTGCCCCTCTTTTCCTCTCCAGAGTCCTTTGACATGATCTTGTGGACCGAGAGGGGATTTGATTAAGACCCTTTGAAATTACTTAATGGCATTCACCACCATCCTGACAACCCCTCTTTAGAAGCCTTTCTCAAGCAGTCTCCTGCCCACCCCCAGGACGGGCCCTTTTCCTGGGCGATGCTACGGTCCAGCTCCCTGGGCCTCTGCTGGGGTCTCTGGGGTCGGCCCAGGCCAGGCCCATCAACACTTAGGGCCTGCACATTTCCACCCCCAAGTGACTTGGGGGGCCCCACCCCAGGGCTGTGGCCTCTCCCAGCTGGAGCCTCCTCTTCCAGAGCTTGGCCAGTCCACCTCTAGCCCATTGCTCCCATTGTCCCTGGCAGAGATGCTTCCAGCCAGGCCTTCTTGGGGTGGCTGGGGGCATAGCTGGGGTGAGTGCTCCCTGTGTGCCCACCTGAAGGCTCCTCCTACAGATCCTCTGGCCCCTCTGGGTGCTCGGGGGGCTTCTGACACCAGTGGCATCCTGGCCTTGCTATGGGGCCACTCTTCCCCGTGGCACCTGGGCCACTTGTGACATCCCTCGGCTCTTCTGGGAGAACTGGATGGCATTTGGGGCCCTTCCGTCTCTGGTCACCTGTGCTGACTCAGGCTCTGCCTGGCAGAAGTGTCCTGTGGGTGGATTTGCTGCGGAGACCTCTGTCTCAGGAGCTGTTTGTGTGTTAAAGCTCCAGGTTGCTGGGCTGAAGAGGATGTCGGTACATGGTTCTCCCTGAGGCAGTGAGCTCTGTCATTGTTGCTTGGTCTTGCGTTTGCACCAGCTTTTGCAATATCTTCTCTTCCACTGAGTGTCCTGGGGTCAGCTCTGTGGAGCTGTGGTTGCAGTGAGCGACTGAAACTCAGAGAAGCCTGGCTCCTGCCCCAGGGGACCCGAGAGAGGGGGTGAGCCTGCCCCAGGGCACCTGAGAGAGGGGCTGAGCCAGACTGTGAATGAGGGGATCCCTGGCTTCTGGCTTCGGCTCTTCCTTCATCCCTACTGCCTCGCGCCACACACACAGTGGAGGCAGTTCTTGTGTTGTAGGTATGTGTGTGTGCGTAGGGGTGTAGGTATGTAGGTGGATGTGTAGGTGTGTAAGTGTGTAGGGGTGTAGGTGTATGTAGCGGTGTCTGTGTGTAGGGGTGTCGGTGTGTAGGGGTGTAGGTGTGTAGATGTGTGTGTGCGAGTGCGTGAATGTGTGTGTATTGCATGTGCAGGTTTGTAGATGTGTGTGTAGGTGTGTGTAGGTGTGTGTAGGGGTGCAGGTGTGCAGGTGTGTGGGTGTGTGTAGGTGTGTGTAGGGGTATAGGTATGTAGGTGTATGTGTAGGTGTGTGTAGGGGTGTAGGTGTGCAGGTGTGTGGGTGTGTGTAGGTGTGTGTAGGGGTGTAGGTATGTAGGTGTATGGGTGTGTGTAGGTGTGCGTAGGGGTGTAGGTATGTAGGTGTATGTGTAGGTGTGTGTAGGGGTGTAGGTGTGTAAGTATGTGTGTATTGTATGTGCAAGTTTGTAGCTGTGTGTGTAGGTATGTTTGTAGGTGTGTGTGTAGGTATGTGTGTAGGTGTGTGTGTAGGTGTGTGTGTGGAGGTGTGTGTAGGTGTGTGTCAGGGTTGGCCAGGGGAGGGGTGTGGCTAAGAAACAACCAAAAGTCATTCAGTGGGGTTTGGTGAATCACATTTGTGGTCAGGCTGTGACAGAGTTTCTTGAGGATCCAACTGAGAAGTCTGGGATTTTCTGTGTGGCAGGTGCAACAGCAGCCTTCTTGGAGCCAGTTGGTGTGTTCCGAAAGCCCATCTGACCCTTGGCTATATCAGGCAGGCATAGTGCTTTGTGGCTTCTTGGCCTGTATGGGCCAGCAGAGGAGCTGTGCTCAGACCACCCTGGAATTTTGAGCAACTTTTCCTCAGATCTGGCCTCTCCAGCTCAAGGTCTGGCAAGGCCAGCTCTTGCTTTCAGCCAGTCAGTTCATTCCTACCCTCTGGCTTCCTGGCTGAGCTACCGACTTCTCTGCTGTGGAAGTCCCATTTCTTCTCTGAGGCTTTTCCAATGCAAAGTCACACAAACACAGCACAGGTGCAGTACAGGCCCGGCCTTCCCCCGGCCTTGGTCTCCCCGTCTGTACTGGGTGGGGGGCTTCACGAGCTCTGAGGCCTTTTTGCTCTGGGGTCTCTCCGCTCAGCATGAGTCTCCTCTGTCCTCGGGCACCTGTTAACTCCTCGCCGTGGGTTTGCCGCTGCCACCGGCTTCCCAGGGCGCAGGCCCAGGAGGGAGATGAAGCTGTGAGCCTGGTTCCCACAGCCTGCACCTCCTGCCCTGATGCTGCTCAGCTGCGATGCCACAGAAAGACCACATGCGTCCTGCAGGCTGGAAAGGAGCGTGTCACGGGGAATGTTGTAGAGGGGCCGGCAGTGGAGAGAGGAGAAGGTGGGGGGTTTCCAGGGTCATGGGTCATGCAGGTGGGGATCACTGTGCCCAAGTGACAAGCCCTGGACTCCATCTCGACACCCCCACCCCCGCACCTTGGGGCCACTCCCAGGAAGTGGAAGGAGCTGTGTGTTTGAGGCCCCAGAAGGCACCAGGATGGATTCTGTCCACTGAGCCACCCACGGCCACCTCTGGGCCCGGCTTGTGTCTTCTTGGGCCTAGGGCTCGCTGCCTGGACATGTGTGAAACCCAAGCCTGGGGATAGGTGGGGGGTGGGGTTGGGCTTGGCTCTGGGAATTAAGGGCAGCCTCGTCCCCTCTGGGAGCCACGGGTGAGGGTCTAGAAGGAAGAGTGGGGAGGGGGCCCAAGCATCCCCTGGAATCCAGCAGGGCTGCCCTGGGCCAGGCTGTCCATCTCCTCTACCCTCTGCCTCACTCAGGTGCCTTGAGTTGTGGGAACTGCAGGGGAGGGGAGTTGTAGGAGGCCTGGTACCTCGCAGGGGTGCTGAAGAGGAGGGCCAGGAGGTCATAGCAGGACCTACTGAGGGAGAAGGATCTTGAGGTCAGAGTGGATGCCCCACCTCCACTCTGGGTGGGACAGGCTGGTGCCCTGGCCTCTAAGGCCTTGGGCTGGGGTGGCAGCCCCAAGCCCTCCTGCACTGCCCAACCGAAGGCCCTTTAGGCTTCCTCACCAAGGCTCCACAATGGAGTTGGGAAGGGCCGGGGTGGGACCTGTCAGCTTCCAGGGGGCCCTGGCCCCGGCTGTCTGCACTCAGAGGCCAATGGAAACTGAAGCTCTGTTTGGCTCTGGCTGCCCCAAGCATCCTCCAGGCCTGGCTGCCTGGGACCCTGGCTGACCTGAGTGGGGACAGGAAAGGTGAAGGGTGCTGAGACACAGGCCACAGGCCTGATCTCCCAACTAGCTGGCCCTCCAGGGCCACAAGAATAGGGCCAGAGGCAAAAGCGGGGTTGGTGCCCTTGGGGGCTGAGAATGGTGAGGCTGAGACACGCTTAAGATCCCTAAGGAGGCCAGGTGTGGTGGCTCACGCCTGTAATCCCAGCACTTTGGGAGGCCGAGGCGGGTGGATCACGAGGTCAGGAGATCGAGACCATCCTGGCTAACATGGTGAAAGCCCATCTCTACGAAAAATACAAAAAAAAATTAGCTGGGCGTGGTGGCGAGCACCTGTAGTCCCAGCTACTCGGGAGGCAGTCAGAATGGCAGGAGGCAGGGCTTGCAGTGAGCTGAGATTGCGCCACTGCACTCCAGCCTGGGAGACAGAGCAAGACTCTGTCTCAAAAAAAAAAAAAAAAGAACCCCAAGGAGCCCCTGGGTCCTGGGTCCTAGAGCCCAGAGGGCTGTGCTGGGAGGAGGCAGGGGTGCTGGGGGGAGCAGGCTTTGGCATAGCTCAGATGGGCACTCCAAATAAGGAACCTGATACAGTTGAGAAAGAGTGGTCCCCATCCTTGCAGGTGACTCAGCAGATCCCCTGGAGATGGGGGTGCTGCGTGTGGTGGCCCCAGGAGCCCTGGCTCTTGTCTGCCTTCCTGCTCCTTCCCCTAGCTGTCCAGCTGCCCCAGATCAAAACACCTGGCCTGATCCCTCCTTCAGGGCACAGGGTGTGGACCCCTCTCCTGTCCATTGGAGGGATGCCTGGTGATGCCCTGCTTGGGTCCTGGTACCTCTGCTGCATGTGCAGTGCTGGACAGCCTCCTTCCAAATTTTCATTTTATTCCTTAATTTAACTGGCACTTCCTGAGCACCCAGCTGGGGCCAGGCTTGTACTAGGCACTGCCAGCCCCGGCTCCTTTTTGGGGCCCCAAAGGCCCAGCACAGCCCCTCTCCCAGTGGTGGGCCTGACTCCTGACCACCACGCTGGTGGGGGACTGCCTGCCAAGATGGTGCTCAAAGGAGGTCCTGAGTAGGGAGGTGGGCTGGACGTCAAGTACAGGGTGAGGATGGAGAAGCTGGGCTCATGGCGGGGAATGCCCAGGGTGAGTGGCAGGGTTGCAGCCTGTGGGGCCTCACAGGCCCACTCGGCAGTGGGGAGTCACGGTCGGCTTGAAAGCAAGATGGGGAGCTTCCAGCTTGGGTTTGGACAGCTCTCCCTGGCACCAAGGAGCAGGGAGCTTGGTGGGGTAAGGCTAGATGCAGGAGGGGCCTCGGAAAGGAGCTCCGAGGGGACAGGCAGGAATGCAGCAAGGAAGCAGAGCCCAGTATCACCCACCCAGTGGTTTGTTTGGCTTCCTTTATTAAGCACCTACTGTGTGCCTGGCCTAGGCCCAGAGCTCACATGTCTCACCTCCATCAAGCCCTTGCCCCGTACGCCCCTTCCAGGGGGCACTTTTACTGTTCCCCATTTTGCAGACAGGACTGGGGTAGGAGCTGAGGGGCTGCAGGTCGGCCCCGCCCTTGCCTCCTCCTCCTCCTGGCCCCCTGGCCCGAAGACGGGAGAACCTCGGGCTTGGCCAATGCCAGCCCTAGAGACGGGCTTCCCCACGGCCACGCCCAGCACCCACGAGGGGACATCTGAGGGCTGGTGATGGGGGAGGGGAGCCTGGCAGGGGAGGTGGGTGCACCTCTCCCCCAGTCACCCCCAGCAGATGCTCCTGGCACCCATTGGACCCCGAGGACCTCAATAAGGGAGCCCAATTTGGAGACAAAGGCCGGCTCTGCGGACAAACACTCATGGCTATCCTCAGCCAGAGCAGCCAGGCAGCCGCGGTGAGGCCACAAAGGGCCCGAAGAAAGGGGCTGCGGGAGGGGCCGTGAATGGGCCGGGGCTGCACATGCCACCGTTGCCCGGGCGACGGCCCTCTCGCGGAGAGGTCTGCCGGGCCATTGTCCGGGGCCCGCAGGACGTGCCACACACCAGATGGTCGTGTGCTGTCTAGGTCACTTATCGGGGGACAGAGTGAAGGAATGCGGCCGGCACGGCGGGCCGAGGCGCCATCTGTTCCCTCAGTCCACGGGCACTGGCGGGCATTGAGCACTCGGCCGGCCAGGCCCAGCCTCCGCCATGGCTTTAATTAGCTAATTCCATAATTGGGCTTTATTTCAGGTAAATTGCATTTCACACCCGAGAGGGCTGCAATGGCCCGTCCAGGAGTGGAGTCCGGGCACTTTGTGCGCAGTCCATAATACGGACAACAAGGCAGGTTGGGTGCCGGGGCCGCACCCGGCCCAGATGGGCGGCCCCACGGAGCTCCCTGTGGGCCAGGGTCCCAGGGTGGGCGGCCGGGCCTGGGGGGCCTGGGCTCTGTGGAGGGCCCTGCTTTCCGGCCGGCATCGCCGGGTTTCCACAAATATTTACCCAACAAGGAAACAACAGTTCCTGCCTTTCAGTAACTGCTGCTCCCGCTCCTCCCGGGTAGGTGCAGGCCAGGGAAGCCTAGGAAGCCCCGTGCTGCCCCTCCACCTCGTCCATCCCAGTCAGTGCTGGCCAGGCCAGATGCCAAGACCCATGGGTTGGGGGCACGGGCCCAGTGGGCTTGGCAGCAGGTGGGACCTAGGGCCTTTCCCTCTGACAAGGGCTTCCACCCCTACACCACACAGAAAACTGGGGAGCTGTCCCTGCCACCTGCTGCTGGCCGCCTGCTGCCCCCAGTGGACCCAGGACAGCCCCATCCTTGAGATCTCAGATGCCCCAAGCCCTGATATCCTGAGACTTCGGGATGGGCTCTTGAAAGAGGACAGAAGGGGGCTGCAGTCTTGAAGGACTGAGAAACAGTCCAATAGCTGAGGTGCGGGCACAGCAGATGCACCTGCCCCGGGTGAGTGTGTCTGTGCCGAGAGTGAGGCACTCTTTCCACCCTAGGAGAGGAGGGCCTCACAGAAAGCTGCGGGCACAGGGTCAGGGCGAGCAGGGTGGTGGCCCCTCTGTTCCACTCAGAGAACTGGACAGGCTAAGGGAGCATCGTGTTACCGATAGGGAAATAGAGGCCCGGAGGAGGACAGGGGTGAGCATATGGGAGCCTCAGGGGCCCCAGGCCTTCCTTGCACCACACCCTCTCCAGAGTCTAGCCCTTGGCATCCTGGGGAGTGGGCCTGGATGGGGCCTGCTCCCAGAGTGGAGCATGTGGGTCCTTGGTCAAGGGCCACCCTGGCCTGGGAGGGGCAGACAGAGAGGCCCAGACAGAGCCCATCTGCCCCAAGGGCATAGAGTCTGCTGGAAGACAGGCAGTGACCACACTGTAACTGCACTTCATGGCCAGGGCCAGCCCAGGGCCCAGAACAGGAGCGACATCGCTGAGCTGGAGCCTTCGATGGCATCTTACAGCCCCTCTGAACCCTTTGAACCCTGACCCACTCCTCGGTACATGGACATAGCGTTCCTATTCCACGGCCACCTGGGCACTGCTTCCAGGGGAACTGCAGGGGTCCTGTCCGTGGGTGGAGGTCTCCTGGGAAGGAAGCAACCCAGAGGCCTGCAGGCATCGGCGGGAGCTGGCCGGGGATGTGGAGGCTGAGTCCCAGGTTGTCCCAGAGACCCCATGGATGCCCCAGGAACCAAGGTGAGAGCAGTGCCCAGCCCAGCCTGTGATTCTCCACATTTATTAGGAAAAGCCTGCACAATTAATAATCAAAATCACACCGTGAAACTCATTAAAACACAGATCCAAATCACCACAAATTATTGATTTCTATGCAACGTAATGCCCAGAAGGAACCCCTGTCCTGTGTAGGAACTGTCACTTCTCTGCGGCTCAGCAGCTGGCAAGGGGAGGTGGCAGTCCCCTTCTGTGTATGTGGCTGGCTGCTGGGACTGGGCGAGGGGTTGGAGGCGGGATCCCCACGCAGAGCGGGCTCAGGGGCGGGGAGGTGGGACTCCTCTCCAGCTAGGAAGAGCTGGCAGTCTAACCCAGGGAAGTGGGCGTCCCCCCCACTCAACCACGTGCCCTGGGGAAATGGTGAGACTGTCCCTCCTGCTGGAAGCTGGGGGCTGAGGAGCAGTCTCCAGTCTCCTGCCCATGGGGTCAGCATTTCCTGAGAGTGAGGGAACCAGCCCCAGGCCCTCCAAATGGGCTCCTGGGCTTTTACTGCCGGCGGCCCTGTAGTCAGCGTGGGCTGGTCCTGCCCTGCCTGTGCCTGGCAGGGTCCTGGATTTGAGGCTGGGGTCCAGGGGTTGCTCTGTCTCCCCTCAGGAAGCCCCCTGGGCCAAGCAGGGTGGGCCTGCACTCAGCCTGTGCTACTTCCTGGCCATACATGGGCCAGGCCCGGTGCCCTGCCACTGGATCCCAACCACCATGCCAGTGATGTCAACATCACCATGTGGGGGCCAGGGCGCTAGGGGTAACAACTCAGACCTGAGACGGGGCCCCCACACCCAGCCAACTTCTAGTACCCACCGGCCAGGAAGAGGTGGTCTTGCTGAGGCCCCAAGCTCAGGCTGTGCCGGACAGCATGGTCCACGGGGTACTGGGGCCTCCGAGAGCGGGGCTCTTCTCTCTGGGCCTTTCAGGAGGTGGCCACCTTCAGAGAGGGCCAGGTGGGGCCACTCTTGGCCTCCCTTCTCAGGCCCACCCCCCGCCCCAACCCCCCCATCAGGACCCCTCATCGGGGCCCCTCCTGGGCACGGTCAGCTGCTCATAGGTGGGAAGGGTGTTGCTGGGCAGGAAGAGCCCAGGGTCGACAGAGCCGCCACTGCCACAGGGCTGGGTGATGTGGGCCCCGCCCTCTCTGAGGGGGCCGCCGCTGCTGGGGGTGCTGCCACCGTGCAAGGAGAGCAGCTGGTGAAGCATGTCGGTGATGAGTGCCAGCCTCTGGTCCAGCTGCGTCACCTGCAGGGACAAAGGCAGACGAGAGAGTCAGTGGTGGGAAGCAGCCAGGTGTGCAGACAGCCTCAGGGACCAGGCTTGGGGCCGGGGAAGGGAAGGTGCCAACCGTCTCTGCAAGTGTGTGCTGTATGCAGGCGGCACGCACGTGTGCACCCGATGTCTGCAAGGCCCTTGGTTACGCCTGTGTGAGTGCAAGGAATGTGCATGTGTGCCCATTGGAGTCCCTTCCGTGCATGCTGGGAGTCCCCATATGTGTCCACAGGCATGTAGGCTCAGGGTCAGGAGCCCTCCTCTCCTCCTCCTCTGCTCCCCAGGCTGCCTGGCCTTCTGTGCCACATCCCCGCGTGGCAGGGTCTGCACCAGGGACCCGGACCTGAAATATTTGGGTTTGCGGCAGCCTTTGGCTTCTTGAGGCCAGGCTTGGGGACCTTTGGGTTAAGGGTCAAGAAAGGCTGGGGGCTATGTCTACTGTGTCCGGAGGAGAACTGGACAGAGGGCAGAGTTCAGCAGGGCTGGCTCATGGGCAGGGCCTGGGGTGGTTGAGGAGGCAGAGGCCTTGGGCTTTGCCTGGGTGTGCAGGGGATGCTCCTGCCGGGCCACTTCCAAGAGGGGCTTGCAGGGCACAGGGCTTGTGCCTCTGCGATGCTTTCTGCAAGGGGGTAGGGGTGGGGTTTTTTGTCATCCCCCAGGAACCACTATACCATGTCTTTAACCTGGCAGGGACACCACTATTTTCCCAGACATCATCTGCACCCACATTCTGTGGTCAGACCAGTGCCCTAGAGCGTGCCCTCTGGCTAGCCATGTGGCCTCCACCTTCTCAGGAGCTGGTTCTGCAGTGAGCTATGTGCCAGGGTGGCTGCCCTGCAAAGCTGGCAGGGAGGTCAAGGCAGGACAGAACCCGAGATGCACCCAGTGCAGAGAGTAGGTGCTCAGAGGCCTCGCAGGGCTGCGGAGGCAGCAGAGAAGCCCCAAACGAGTGGAGAGCCAGGTGGTCTGAGAGCTCCTTGGAAGGACAGAACCGCTGGGGAATGAGGCTGAAGCCCGGCCCTGGGTGGGAAGTAGCCATCCAGCCTTGATGGGGAGACTAGAAGGCCCTGGCCGGCACCCTCAGAGCAGGTGCTGAGTGGAGCAGAGCCAACCCCAGGGGCAGACTAGGGCAGGTGAGGGAGTCCAGGCTGGGGACCCCTCTCCCTAGGAGGTTGGACCTGGGGGCCCCAGGATGAGGGAGGGTTCGGGGAGGGCGCACAGCTCTGTTGGTGGCCACAGGAGACAGGGCTGGTCCTTCAGCCTGTGGTGTTCTTGCAGGAGAGCCCCTCAGCATGCTCTGTGGAGAATGAAGTAGACCCTCCCCCACCGTGGGTACCTGGAGGCCTGGAAAGACTTAGAAGTGGCGGGGGAGGGGAAAACAGATCAGCACGCGATAAGGGCTGAACAGCAGAGCTGCTTCAGGGAAACCTATGGCTCCAGAGAAAGGCACGAAGATGACTCAGCCACAACAACGTCAACCACTGGCCCTAAGGACAGGCAGCAGGCGGGAGCTGGCCCGGTCCACCTGGCTGTGCACTCCAGGGGTCTGCACCCTAGGCTGCTCTGGGTGGGCCTGGTCCCTCATGCGCCCGGCGCCACTGCTGATCCAGCTGGACAGGCTTGGGGCGAGGTGTGGGCCAGGGCTGGGTTCTGTGCGGGTGAGACCACCCCAGGGAAGATGCTGCTGGGTGACGTGGGCACAAGCCCCGGGATGGCCAGAGAGGGAGCAACCAGTTTGCCAGGGTCCGGGTGGACCCGGGCCAGCTTCAAAGGCTGGGTGCTGTGGTCGTCACCCACAGCACCTACCACGGAGGCTGAGCAGGGTAAGGAAGAGGCGGCCAACAGGGTGCTGTGAGAGGCTGAGATGAGAGGGGGGTGCCTGCCTGAGTGGGGCTGAGCGTCTGTCTAGAGGGCTAGGTGGGCAGCCTCCACCTGGGAGGTAGGACTGTGCCCTGCCCAGAGCAGGAGCCCAGGGGACCCACTCCCAGCCCTGGATGGTGGGGGCTGCAGTGTGGAGGCTCCCTGGCTCCCCTGTGGTTCTGCCTTGCAGTTATGGGGTGAGTCTGAAACCCAACTGTCCCGAGCACAAGGGCAGGTATATGTCCGAGATCTGATGGTCCAGGCCAGAGGGAGCCCCACGTTTTATTTTTCCCAGATAAACCTGATGTGAAGCCCAGACTATGGAGGAAAGGGGTGTAAGACTTCTATGGTTTGGCAGGGGCAGGGGCCCAGGGCTATCCACCGGGGTCCCTCACACCCAAGGACCTGCCAGCACTTCAGTGCTCTGCAAAGCCACTTGAGGACGAGCCACAGAGGCCCACACTCCATCCCACAGATGCAGACACTGAGGTCCAGGAAAAGAGGGTCAGGGCCACTGGCTGAGAGTGCCATGTCTCCCATCCTGTCCCCACAGCTCCCACCCCAAGGCTCCATCTTGAGACCACGGAGCTGCCATGGGGGAGGAGGCAGTGTGTCAGGTGGGGAGCCGGTGAGAGCAGAGGGCAGGGTGGGGCAGGGCCTCTGGGAGGGGGACCGGCCTGAGGTCTTGTTCTTGTTCACCCACACCCTGACCCCCGTGTCTCCTGCTGCCGGCAGGACCAGCCCTCTCAGTCCCACGACCTACTCGTGCCTAGCAGGGGGCATGGGAAGTCGCTCAGCCTTCAGGGTGCACATGAGGAAACTGAGGCCCAGAGACCTACGAAAGCATAGCAGATCAAAGGTGCAGCCAGCCTGGGTCTTTGAGGGCAAAGCCCGGGTTTGTGTCCTAGGGCCCACCTCAGCTCCCTGGGCCCTGCATGCTGGTAGCGTTGAACGAGGTTTGTCCTGCATGGCTTACTATCACTAACTGTGCAGGCCCCAGCTTGGGTATCAATTGGTTTGGCATAAATTAAAGCACCAAATACATCACAGATGAACATTTGTGGTTTCATAAATTTTCACTTTATGGCACTTGAACATCTGTCCAAGTCCCACATGTGCTAATGGGTGTGGAGGCCTTCATCGGGGATTCTTGGGACAGAAGGAAACAGTGGGTGTCAGGGCCGCAGGCAGGGTGTGCAGGCTGAGGGTGTGGCTGGAGCTGGCGCTTGGTCCTGAGCCACTTTGGTGACAGCTCCTCCCGGCAGGGAGTCCCAGCACCATGTAGAGAGGCACTCAGCCACCTTTGGGGTAGGGAGGCAGCCACAGGGCTGAGCTTGCCTCCGACTGACACTGAAGGGCTCCCTGAAGCTGCCTGGGCCAGCGTCAGCCCATGCCTGGCTCTGGCTGGTCCCGAGCTCACCTCAACTGCTGCCTGTGCCAACTAGGGCTTTGAGGGACTGGCGGGGGTCTCTGGCCCCAGAGACATGCTCTCATCATCCCAGCTGCTGTTGACAGAGGCCCCGGGGGTGGGCCAGGGTGTGGGCTGGATGCCCAGGGCGGGTCCACAGTCTGATGCATCATGATGCTGCCCCCCTTGTGGGAAGGGCCCAGGCCTGGGCTACAGGTGGTTCCTCTGCAGCCCCAGAGTCTTAGCTCTGACTCAAGCACTTGTCATAGCACGCGTCCCTGAAGGCTCCCACCCCACCACTCTGCAGACAGGGTGCCTTCATCTCGCTGGCACATTTGGTTTTTTTGGCGATAGAGGAGCCTGAGAAGCACCTCGCATGGCTGAGGCCAGACCCCACCCACAGGGAGGTGCATCCGGGCAGGTGCCATCGGGGAGCTGCCCTCGGGGAAGGCAGTGCATGCTCTAGGCACTGGGGCCGGTTCCCCAAGAACTGCTGGGACAGATCAATTTTGGGGATCTCAGCCTCCGCCATTATTTGCAATTTGATAGTGATTAAAAGGCAAGGCAGACAAAAGCTGCTTTGTGCCTGGCCTGCACTCACCAAATTAATAACCATAAGAGACCTATGCAGCCCTCGGAAGAGAAAAAAGCAATTAGAATAACAGCTAGTTAGAGAGCCCCGGGCGGCCGGCGATCAAACCCAAGGCAACGGGGATTCCTGTTTGATGTGGTTATGAATTTGTTTTCAAAAGAAAATCTTGAAAAAGAGTCTTTCAAGGGAAATTTTTGCAGAACCTGCCCGGCCTTGATCCCCGCCTAGGACCGCCAAAGGCTCTGGCCTCGTGGATGCCAGACTGGCCAGGGACAGGCTGCTCCCAGGGTGGGGGTCCTGTTCTCTGCCTGGGCTGCAGTTCCCCAGGAGGCAGCAAACTCACTGCTCCCTCTAGCATCCTTGTTGGGCAATGTCTAAAGACCAGGCAGGGCCTCCCCGGGGCCCTCTGTAGGGTCGCAGGGCAAAGGTCACCTTGGCCTTCCTCCTGTCTGCCCTGAGGAACCAGCAGTTACTAAGCCACTCTCAGGGCGATACCTAGAATGTTTCATACCAGGCTCTGAGCAATCGGATGTCAGACCCGGCTCCTGTGCGGAGCCGGGCACAAGCGGCAATAGGTCACAGCACGTGGTAAGGTCGCAGTTCATGGCAGGGCACGGAGCGATTGTGTTTGACTTTGCTTTAGTGCTTCAGTTCTTGGACAAAAGTTGACCGTGTTTCTTGCTGCTGAGGTTTTACTGCCAGGCCCTTGGGCAGCTGCCCTGCTGGAGCTTGCTGTGCTGTGGCCAGTGGGAGATGGCCTCAGAACCCGCCACACCGCTGCAGGGCCTTGGGTGCACAGCATCTCCTCACAAGAGTGTGCAGGCAGGCGTGTGTGTGCTGCAGCGGGTCTGGGGTCAGATTCTGCCTCTGCTGCTTCCTGGCCGGGTGATCTTGGGCAAGTCACTTTGCTTCTCTGAACCTCAGTTTCCCTGCCTATAAAATGGGGCAGCTATAGCACCTTCCCCAGGAGGATGCTGAGGGGATCAAGTGGACTGAGGCATGAAGACACCAGGGACAGAGCATGGTGCTCAGTGCACGGTGAGCCACCCGATGGCCATAACCATTAGGGATTCCTCGAGTGCACGTACAGTCGCACATGTGTGCCTGTGGCCTGAGGCCAAAGGAGCATTGCTGTGCACACGGGAGGCATGCTAGGTGAGCCTGCACATGTGTACCTCATACGTACCTGTGGCTGTATAAGAGTGTGGGAGACTGTGTGTGCAAGAATGCAGGAACCGGCCGGGTGTGGTGGCTCATGCTTGTAATCCCAGCACTTTGGGAGGCCGAGGCGGGCGGATCACTAGGTCAGGAGATCGAGACCACGGTGAAACTCCGTCTCTACTAAAAAATACAAAAAAAAAATTAGCCGGGCGTGGTGGCAGGCGCCTGTAGTCCCAGCTACTCAGAGAGGCTGAGGCAGGAGAATGGCGTGAACCCGGGAGGCGGAGCTTGCAGTGAGCCGAGATTGCGCCACTGCACTCCAGCCTGGGTGACAGAGCGAGACTCTGTCTCAAAAAAAAAAAAAAAAAGAATGCAGGAACCACCCTGCACATCATGATCTTGCACAATTCACTTCACTTTCCATTAGGTTGTTCTCTGGGCTGCCCAAAGGTTGGAGTGCACCTGCCTGCACCCCCAGGCCCCTGGGCCTTTGTGTGTGCTGCAGAGGTGAGCACCCCCTGCATCCCATCACAGGAGCTGGGGGTGCTGCTGGGACAAAGCTGCGTGGAGAGCAAGCAGCAAGTCCCATGGCATGGGTGCTTGGGCAGGTACCAGGTGTCCCTCCCAATGGGGAGACAGATGGCACCGAGTCTGGGACCCATGGTCACACACATACCAGCTGCTCCACCTGTCCCCCAGAGCCCTTCACCTGGGCAGTGTCCAGGCTGGGTGTGAGTCTTGGCCCAGTGAGTCGAGCGTCATGGCAGCCCCTGTGCTCAGGCTCAGGACTGGTGCCTGTGGTGGGGCTGAATTGGCAGGCACTGAGGTGAGTGTGTCCGCTCAGAGGCTGCAGACCAAAGCCTCATCCTTGTCTCTGTCCCTGGTGTCTCACTGTTGTCTGCTGAGCAGCCAGAGGAAGCTCTGCTGCGGCTGGGGACCCACACCGCTCATGGTCAGTTATGTCCTCAGCGGGTCCTCGGCACAGCACAACCATGCGGCAGAGGCCTGGTCAGCACCATCCCAATACACTTCCTGGGGCTGCCGCTGCCTGGCTGGCCCTCACTGACCACCCCCCAGGAGCAGGGTTGCCTCCCTCTGAGAGAGGGCCAGGATGAAAGACCCTTCCCCCTGCTGCTGACATCCACTTTTGCCAGCCTCTGCCCACCGACGGATGCTTGGCACCCCAAGGGCCTCAGGGGCGCCATGTCCCTGGCTGACCACTGTGGGGGATATCTCAAGATCATCACCACACGACCCTGGTTCCCTTCCTGGGACCTCAGCTAGGATGTCTCCGTCAGCTATTTGCTCTCTCCAGGGGCTCCAAGGCACGCAGGCCAACAGCCCCGCAGCTCAGCATGTCCCAGCAGGAGCTCAGATTCCTCCCAAGCCGGTTCGAATCCTGTATCCACAGGGCATGACCAACTACCCAGGGTCCCTGGTGTGCACCTGGTGTCTGTGGCTCTCTGGTCTGCAGCATGTGCTCTGAGCCTGCCCCCCATGCCCCTTGCCCAGACTGGCAGCATCTTCTGCCTGGACTGTCACAACCACCTCACTGTGTAGCTATGCCCCCAACCTGTTCCCTGCTTGTTCCAGGCAACAGCCAGGCTGAGACTTCCCTCCCACCCTGGGCCAAATCCTTCTGCAGAATTCCCACTGGACTGGGAGTAAAATCCAGTCTCCTTTTGCAGTGCCCCCAGAGGTGTCTTCTCCGTTGGCCCCTCTCCAGCACTGAGCACGCCCATGTCGATCTGAGCGCCCATGTCGATCAGCACTGAGCACGCTGTGTCGCCCTGGGGCCTTTGCACCCGCTGTTCCCTCTGCCTGGAACGCTGTCCTCTGCTGCTTTGTATAACCAAAATCCTGGGCGGCCTCCTTGTCTCGTCTCTCCCCGTGTTCCTCTAAGCCTTCACCACTCCCTGAAATGTCCTGGTTTATTGATCTCCTTGCTTGGTGTTTTGCCACCAGCTGGAGGCCCAGCTCTAGGTCAGGCAGTCACCTTCTTAACCCCAGACAGTCTCCCAGAGCCTGGAGCCTAGAAGGTGCCCAGTAAATACATGGAGGGTAGAGTTGGTGCTGCACAAATGTTTGTTGAATTAGTAAGTGAGGCCTCGGCCAATTTCCTGGGGCCCCAAGGCTGGAGTGAGGGGGTAGAAGCCCCCCAAGCCCACGCCCTCCCAGGGTGGGTGCTGAGCAGAGAAGCTGAGGCTGGGACTGGGCCTTTTCATGTTCATTGATTTGTCAGGACTCTATGTTAAGAAAGATGTCAAGTACACATCACACATGTTTTTCCCTAGTGTGCTATTTGTCTCGTGTATGGGTTATGGCATTTATTATTTTTTTCTTTTGCCACACAGAGGTCTTACTTATGTTTTCACTTTTTCACGTGGTCAAAGCCATCCATCTTTTCCTTTATGCCTTCTCATCCTGTGCGTGCTTGGAAGCGCCTCCTCCATTCCAACGCCAAAATCTGTTTTCCTAATACTTTTTTGATTTGTGTTTTACCCTTAAATCTTTGAATCGCATGGGAATGATTCTGACCTACAGACTTACTTTTGCAGGTTATCCTGTTGATACCCCACCACTTATGGAATGATCGACCTTTTCCCCACTGGATTAGAATGTCCTTTTTGTGTATCATCGACCCTGAACAACACAAGTTTGAACCATGCGGGTCCACGTCTACATGGATTTTCTTCCTCCTCTGTCACCCGAGACAGTAAGAGCCAGCCCTCCTCCTCCCCAGCTGACTCAACGTGAAGATGACGAGGATGAAGACCTTTACAATGATCTGCTTACGCTGAATGAATATCTTTTCTCTTCCTTATGGTTGTCTTAATGACATTTTCCTCTAGCGTACTTTATTGGAATACATGAAGCATACAAAATATGTGTTAATTGATTGTTTATGTTATTGGTAGGGCCTCCAGTCAACAGGAGGCTATTAGTGAAGTTTCTGGGGAGTCAAAAGTTATACATGGGTTTTTGACTGGGCAGTTCGGGGGTCGGTGCCCCAACCCTGCATTGTTCAAGGGTCGACGGCACAAAGTTCCTGCACGTCTTCATGTACTTTGGCGTCTCCGCAGAACTGCCCTAGCGACCGCTCTTATACATGCTTTGACACTGGGAGCCAGGGCCCTGCTGTCTGGAGGTGAAAGACGACAGGCTGGTTCTGGCACCCAGTCGGGGAGTGGCGAGGGGAGCTGGAACCCACCCTCTCCCAGGTGACCTCATAACCTCCCCTCTTGTCTCCCTGGTCGGAGAGGTCTCGCTCCTCTGCTAAGAACCCGGAGAAGGCTTCTCCTTTGTACTCTGAGCAAACAACAAAGTCCGCACCGTGGCTGTGGGGACTGAGGGATCCTAGCCCCTGATGCCTCCCCTCCCCCAGCTGGCTCCAGCCACCAGAGCCTCCCCTCTCTTCCTCTCGGCCCGCACACCTTCCTGGATTCTCCCTTGGCTCAGCCCTCACCTCGTCATAGCCCCCAGGGGTCTATGTGTGCCGTGTCTGCTGACATGAGCCGGTGCCACATGGCCCCATGCTCCTGGACACGCAGCCATCTCCCTCCCTCCCTCCCTCCCTCCCTCCCTGCATCTGGGTTGGGGCTGACGTTTGTGCCAGAGCCGGAGCTGTCACATCCACAGCCTCACAGACCTGCAGAGGCTGCTCCGTGCGGACATTCATGTCAACTTCAGGGTGGGGACAGAGGTCATGGAGGGAGTCAGTGGCAGAGCCAGGGAGGCCCACGTGGCACACCACTCCCTGGGTGGCACTGGAGCCCCTTTGCCCTCTTCCCTTGGAAGGGGCCTGGGCAAGGGGCCCAGGTGCACCCAGAGGCCAGGGAGCTGCCTCACTGCCAGGCAGGTGGGAGGGGGTGGGGAAGCCCCAGGCTGGGATGGGGTCTCGAGCCTCCCCAAGGGCTGGCCTATCCCTAGCCCGGCCTCAGGAGTGTCCTGCTGGCAGACGCCAGGCAGGGGCGGCTCTATCCAAGAGCCCGGGGCAGCTGCCCACCTGCCCACCTAGTGCAACCCCAGGCAGGGCTGGTCCCACCGGCTTCTGTTTGGGGGCCAGGCGGGCGGGAATGTAGGGCAGGCTGGAGGCCCAGGAGCCGTGTTTGTGCTGGCGGCAGGCACAGGCCCTACCTGCATTTGATTCTCTGCCGCTGCCTCCTGAGCTGCCCCCTCTGGCGAGCCCGCAGAGGTCCGGAGGCCAGGGGACACCAGGCAGAACACTTTGTTCAGGGAGCCAGCGAGCGCTCTGCTGCCTCAGCCAAACCCCAGCCCGGCCACGGGGGCAGGTGGGCAGGCGAAGCCAGGGCTGCCTGGCCATTCTCACGTCGTTGCTCCAGGTCTGCCCACATCGGCCCTGCTGCCCCCACATCCTCCCCTACCCTGGGCCCTCAGCCACTTCCTGGGCCATCTGGAACCCCTGAGTGCACCAGCCCCTAGGACCCCAGCAATACCCCTCGCTGTCCCCGGAAAACCACAAGCAGACCTTAGATACTTCATCTCGCCTCCCTTCCCCAGCCCAGCAGTGTGGCCCCATTCCACTGGAAGTCAGACCCCTGTCATAGGCTCTAACCCTCAGTGGCTCTGGATAAATGCCAGAGTCCGCTCCCAACCCTGTGGTCTGGCCCAGCCCCCATCCCTGGCCTCACTCTGCAGCCTGCTTCCCAGCATGCCGGTCCCTGGCCCCCAGCCCCAAGCCTGCTTCCTTCTTTCTGCATGCTGTTTCACACTCCTCCAGGTGCCTGATGGGCATGTGGATAGTTCTGCACCTGTCCCCCGACCCTGCCAGTGGATGTGAGCAATGTGAGGTCAGTCTGGCTTCCATCCGTCCCCCACCTCTGTCTGCCCGGTCCCTACTGGTGGTGTAGGTCCCCTTCCTGAAACTGCCCTTGGTATGTACAGGTATACCCCAAATATTCCTGAACGCAGGCAGGAACATTTCTGGGCTGGCTCCCTCAGTCTGTCCCAAGTTGCCACCATTTTTCTCTAAGACGGAGGCCTCTGGGGCCCATGACCCCCTCTCCCTCCTGCAGACAGAGAAAGCACTGGCACCTGCTGATCTCCCACACCACAACGTCCACTTGCTGGGTGAGGACCCTTGAGGCGTCCCCGCTGTTCTTGAGATAACAGCTTCGGCTGAGGGTCCCTCGCCTCGGGCCCCTGTGGCCCCCTGGGCACTGCCCTTCTCGCCCCAGAGCCGGTTTCCTCTGGTTCCTACCTCAGGACCCTCACATGGGCTGGCCCTGCCTCCTGGAGCACCCACCCCTCTCCTTAGCCTCCAGGCCCGTCTCATTCTCCAGGCCCCAGGTGAGGGTCTTCTTGGTGAGGCCCCCTCCCTTTCCCCTCCTGGTTTGGCTGTGGCCACTTCCCCTGCTTTCCATCCCCCACCTCTGTCTGCCTGGTTCCTACTGGTGGTGTTTGCTTCTTAGAAGCCGCCTCCCCGAGGGCAGGGCACTGCACAGCCAACAACAGTTCAATGGCCTCTTGCTCGCTGGGAGACCCTGGGCATTGGTCACCTCTCGAGCAGGGAGGGGCCGGTGAGTCTGTTCTGTGGCACAGTGCAGCCTGGGGGCTCAGGCCGGGGCGTGTCTGGGAACGGAGGCTGTGAGTGCGGGGCAGGCTCTCCTGGGCCCCAGGCCACTCCCTGGGCCTGAAGGGAGGGGCTCAGGGGAAGGATGAGGCCCCTCGTCCCCAGCTCCCTGGGCACCATCAAGAGGCCTCTGGCCACCTCCGTCCCTCAACATTGGCCACGCCCACAGCCTGCTGTGTTCTGTCTCCACCCAGGCCTCTCCCCGGGTGCTCTTGGCTGTCCCTGCTGGCTCAAGACGGTGTCCTCTCTCTGGACACTCGAGAGGCTGCCCAGGGTGCTCCCAAACACGCACACCACGTGAGCCTCTTCCTCAGCCCCACGTGCCCCACCCTGCCCATCCCCAGGAGAGGGCTGCCGTGCCCCGTGCCCCCAGCCCACGGGCTCTCTGTGGCTGGGGTGCTTGTCTTCCTGAACCCTTTCTGTTAACGGCTCACACATTTGCTTCAAAATTAGTCTGTGTACAGGGTTTTTCATGGTATAAGTACTCTATGAAGACATTCTCCCGCCAAATAAAGACATTTCAGACACATCTCCGTCTCACCTGCCCCATTTCCCTCTAGGGCCCCTGCCTGCCAGGTAACCAGCTTAGGGATCTGATGTTTCTCCTTCCAGCAACTTTGATATGCAGCTTGTGTCTGGTTCTGCCTGGTCAGCGAGGCTTAGCACAAGTGAGGTGAGGCGTGATGTGACACACATGTGGCTCTCCACTGCTTGTTTCCATGCGACACACTTGTGGAGGCTGCACGTAGAATCAGGCGGACAGTGCTCGCTCCTGGAATGGCTGTGCAGCCCTCCTTTCTGTGGGGATTGCTGACATCACCACCCAGTCCCTGCTGGTGGGCGTGGAGGCTGGGCCTCCACTAGGCACAGGCCAAGTCTTTGTGCCTACATGTGCTGGTGTTCGGGGGGAGGGGTCCCCTCTTCTGGGGAGCTTGGTGGCGGCAGCCAGGCTGTGCTCTTCCACCTCCTTCCCTTGGAGTGCAGTCCGGCCTCACCCTCCACCTCCTGGGTGAAAGCTTCTACCTCCCGGCTGAAATGTCACCATGCCTCCCCACAGACAGACGGATGGACAGATGGGCCTCCCTGCACCTGCTCTGTGGGTGTGGGGCCTCCTGCTCAGCAGCAGTTTCCAGACCCTTCTCCCTGCTTTCCCCAAGCCACCCGCCTTGAATCTGGGGTGCTCTACCCGACCCATCCCCTCATTTCTAAAGATTTGAGCCACTGGTCCTATCCCTTTCCCTCAGAAATGCCTTTGTGACACTTGGCTGCATTCAACTCTTCCACCCCTCTGCCTCTTGGTCTCATCTTTACCTTCTGCTAAAGGTCCTGACCCCCACCCCCGCCACGCCATGGGGCACCCCATGGTGGTGCCTCCTTGGGAGCAGCTCTGTCCCTTTCCCTGTGGCCTTTGCCCCGCCTCCTACGACTTCGACTCCCACCTGTCCCCGACCCCTGGGACCACTGACCGGGCCCGATCACCCTGTCACTGCTCTGTCACCTGCTTACCCCATGCGGTGCTCTGCTGACCCAGGTCTTGCTGTCTCCCAACAGCCCCACGAGGCTTCCCGTCACTCCTGGACACTGCAGGCTGAGCCCTCTGCCCCGCTGCCTCCGTGAGGAAGGCTGTTCCTCTGTGAGCCCCAGGCCACCCCTTCCCTCCTTTAAGTAATTACGTATGTCCCTTTCCAGGGCCCTCCCAGCACCGTTTCTAAAGACACCCCTGCCCCAGCATGCTGCAGGCTCCGGCTTCGCTTTCCTCTCAGGCCCTTGTCGCTGTGGTGCTGCCTTTGTTTTCCATCTCTGCCATGGCAGGGGGTCAGCTCCTTGGAGGTGGGGCTTCTGCCCTTGCTGTACCACTGCCTGGCACACAGTAGGTGCTCAATAAAGATTTGCAGGATGAGCTGCCTGAAGAATAGTCACCAGAGGCCAGAAATGTCTAGAGCTCTGCTGGTAGGGTGACTGGCCGAGGGGCTTGGCCTGCATGTGTGCATGTGTGTGTGTGTGTGTGCGCGCACACACACATGTGTGAGTCAGGGTTTATATGCAGGTGTCTACAGGAGACATGCTGGGTTCTGTGCTGGGTGTGAAGAATATGGGAGCAGAACCCCAGGGAGGTGGCAGAGACTTGGGGGCCTAAGGGCTGGGGTACAGGGGGGCAACAGTCAGGTGCCACTGGCCACCCCAGCCCCAGGGAGCCCTGCCCACCCTCCAGGTGCCTGGATGTCCATCCTCACTGCTATTCCCACCTCAGGCCAGGCTTGGAGACAGAGGCCCCATGACTCAGCCAGGGCCGGTTTGCAGCTGCGGCTGACCCAGATGGACGGGCAGCCCCCAGTCCCCGGGCCTGCACCCAGGACAGGGCTGCCCTCCCTCCCTCCCCCACTTCTGGCTCGCGCTCCTAGAACAGGATTCTCTGAATTCAGCTCCCCTGAGGCTGGGGCCAGGTTGGAGGCCAGGCTTGGGGGCTCTGGGCTGGGGTCCCAGATAGGGGCTGGGCGGCCAGGCTTGGAATCTGGAATCCAGCCCCATTCCTGGCATCTGCAGGAGCCTCATGGGGAGGGAGACTTGGGATGGACTTCAACCAGCCAGGGCTGGATTCTTGCCCCGGAACCTGCATTCCTGGGGCAGCCAAGGGATCCTTCCCACTTCTGGGCCCAGCCTGGCCCTGCCTGGCATTCGAGGCCCAGCTGGGGCTTGGGGGTGTCTCGCCAACTCACAGACATAAGGACACCCTTCCAAGCTTGTTCCTTCTCCTGGTGGGGCCCTGACCCCCACACCCCTCCTCTGTCCTTTCTCCATCCGACATCAAGCGCCTCCCTGCCTCCACTCGCACAGTCTCTGAGATGGGGAACTCAGTACCTCACAGATGGGCCCAGCTCTGGTGCTGTCTGTGTTGGGGGAGCTGGGGCAGCCCCCAAAAGACCTTGGAGACAGGCCCTCAGAGGTAGGACCAGAGGCTAGCAGTGGATGCTGTGCCTGGAGGCCTTGAGGGCGAGGTGTGATGATGAGGCCCAGGCTGCAGGGCTCTTTCTGGCTCTCCAGCTCCGGAGAACAAGGGATTTCCTCCTGCTCTGCCCGGGATCTGCCCACCTTCCCCACCCAGTGCATGCTCAGCCTCAGCACTGCACCTGGGTGCCCTCCATGATCTGCCCCACCTGGACACATGGCCCGAGGGGCACACTACCATGCCATATACCATGTCATGCACCTTGCCACTCCACATGCTACACAACCCAGCCCCAGCCATGCCATGTGCCACACCATGTGCCACACCACTCCCACCATGCCACCACCATGCCACTCACACTGCCACGCCAGGCACAGAAGGCTGCTAAGCCCATCCTGCACGAACACAGCAGTGTGTGTGTAGGGGGACCCAAGCCTCTGCCCATGTTCTCCCGGGAGCCAGCCCCTGGCTGTGCTCCTTGTGGCTAAGTGGGGTGCTGCTGCCCCCCAGCCCCTGCTGACAGTCTGGGAAGGGGGTGAGGAGGTGGGGAAGCAGGGTGGGAGGGCAGGAAGTTGCTGGGGCTCCTGGCCAGGCCCTGAGCACTCCAGCCCCATCTGGACATATTTGGCAAGCCCCGCTCCCCTCCGCTCCTCAGCCTGTAGGAACGGCCCCTGGGGCTGGTGCTGGACACTCTGGCCTTCCCCCAGCTGCCTGGCCCACCTTCCCCACTGTTGTCTCAGTCCCATCTCGGGGCACGTGCCCCAGTTCCTGCTGCTGGGCCCAGTGGACTGCAGGGTCACAGCCAGGTGCAAACATGGGACCTGGTGTTTGCTCACCTCTCTGAACCTCCATTTTGCCTCTGCAAGACAGGGACTGCAAATGGAGTGAAGTGGGGAAGCCTGCCCACCCCAGGAACCCAGCCTCTTGCCTCCCAGTGACACAGTTGCTAGCGGGGCAGCAGTGGGGATGCTCGAGGACCCCTGCCCTTGAGGCTGGCTCCCAGGTCCACGTGCCTGGGGCCGACTTGGGGCCTGACAGCTGCGCCCAGGTGCCCACCCTAAGGCTGAGACTCCCCCACATCTATGCAGTCTTCACAGAGGTCCCAAGGGGCTCTGGGATCCTATGTGGGGAGAAGCTTGGAGAGGGGTGGGGCATGTGGGCAGGTAGGGGGAGGACTCGGCCCCAGGGCACTGGCCCGGCTTGGCTGCCCTTGCCCCTCTGCTCTGCCATTGTCTCCAGAAGTCCATGGGCCTCCTGTCCCTCAGGGAAGCAAGAAGGGGTTATGTCCTCTGCCCGGATGCATGGGCCCCTTGCGTGCAGGGGCTTCCACAGGGCCTCTAATTGCCCTCAGGGAGATGGGACGCAGTCCCCGCCCATGCCCAGGGCCTTGGCAGGGTCAGGAGAGCCAGTGCAGGCAAAGCACCAAGCACCCCGCTGCCTGGGGCACCACAGTTGCAGCAGGAAGCCCTCCTCGGCTCTGCCTGCCTCCCACACCCACAGCCTCCTAGCTGTGGGATAACCATGGACGATGCTGCCAACCTCTTATCCCCTGGTCTGGTGGGCAGTCCCTGGGCACCAGCCTGCCCCTAGCGGGAACAGCAGCTGCATTGCCCATATCTGTCTCCCACTGGGAGGAGGCTAGTGTCCAGGTGACTCTGGGGGAGAGGGGAGGGATCAGGTCAAAGTGGGAGAGTGGAGTGAAGCCCCGTGAGCTGAGCATGGCTCCTGCCCCATGGAGCCCTGGCCAGGCCCTGTGGACCGCGGCAGTGGCAGCCACCTTCCCCGCACACTACAGCTGTGACCTGGGGCAGCCCCAGCCAGACCACGGTCTCCTCCTGCCTTGGGGAGCATCAGCCCCAGCCTTGCCTTTCACCCCACGGCTGGGCCGCTCAGTGATGCCATCAGCGACCTTCTCCACACAGGCCCTACCGGGAGCTACAGAGGGAACGTGCTCTGGGAAGGCAGGCAGAGCCGAGGAGGGCTTCCTGCTGCAACTGTGGTGCCCCAGGCAGCGGGGTGCTTGGTGCTTTGCCTGCACTGGCTCTCCTGACCCTGCCAAGGCCCTGGGCATGGGCGGGGACTGCGTCCCATCTCCCTGATCTTGCAGCAGGGGAAGGTGAGTTGTGGAGTTGCAGAGCCCATCTGAGTGAGCAGCTTGTGGGCATCCTGGTTCCTCTCACTCCCCATGACCCTGTGCAGTCTGATGGCCCCACTCCCAGGAGGGGACACAGGCACCCTGTCCTAGTCTCCCAGCCCAGAAGCCCCCACCCTGCCAGGCCCTGCACAGGCATCTGGGCCTTCAAGTCCCTCATCTAGTTCAGCCCTCTGGTACCTCCATTTGCAGGTCCGGGTCCAAGGCTTCTCTAATGCTGCCCATCTGCCAAGATGCTGGGCAACTCCCACTGTGCCCGAGGGGCCAGGCCTTCCCTCAGGGGTGCTGGGAGAGGTCAGGGTGGGGACCGGGCTGGTGTGTGTCCTGGGGACAATTAAGCTATCACCTGTCAGGAAGGCTGGGGGTGGTCTAGGCAGTTGTCCCAGGTCCTAAGCCTGAGGCCCAGCTGTCCACCTGCAGGGCTGCCTGGAGGTGGAGGTCTGCCTGGGCCTCAGGCCACCCCCCTGGAGCAGAGGCTCCTGGTACACGGGCAGGGCCTCCTTTCCAGCTTCCTACCAGGGGCATCTCCAGCTCAGGCCACTGCAAGACCATGTGCCAGGGGATGAGTCAGGCATATCCCATGGACCCTGGACAGGTGAGACTCTTGAGGCTCAGAGAAGTGAAATCACTGGGGGTCATGGAGTGGCCACTTCCTCGCTGTATCTAGCCTTCCAGTGCTCTGGTGGGGGAGGGAGGAGGGGGCAACGGACAGAGGCAGAGGAGGGCAGTGGGGAGGGGAGGGGAGGGCAGTGGGGAGAAGGGTGCTGGAGGAAGGAGGGGAGCAGCAGTGGGGAAGGGGAAAGGGGAGGAGGGGCAATGTGGAAGGAAGGAGGGAGAGAGGAGCGGAGGGGACACTGTGGTCGTGGCCATCCAGGACATCAAGAGGAAACTGACTGAAGTCTAGAGAAGGATCAGGAATAGATCTGGGCCTAAGCGTGGTGGTTCAAGGCAGACAGTACCAGAGGGACTCAGAGACCCGGAGAGCCTCTTGTGTCTCCACAGTCAGGGAGGGCTTCCTGGAGGGAGAAGCACCTTGGACAGCCCCACAGTGTTCCAGGCCTACAAGGCATTCACCCCTTCTTTCCCCTGTTCATGGGTTATTTCCAGCCGCCACTGGTCCAAGCACCCCATGATGGTGTAGGGCGGGCCGGGCCACATACTTGTTCTCATGGCCCAACTGTGGGCACGGGCACCCATCACGCCTGCTGAGGTGCCTCCTCAGGCACATCCTGCCCTGCACCCGATGGTCGTCCCTGTAGCAGCTGCTGATGATCACAGAGCACCTGTCATTCTGAGAACATCCCATTGATTGCCGCCTTTGGCTTCACAGCCATACTGGGAAGCAGGCAGGGCTGCCCTCTGCATGCCAGAGGCCAGAAAATGGGGCGCAGAGAGCATGCGCAGCTTCCCTCAGGGGGCGCATTGGGTGGGTGCCGGGGTGGGGCTGAGCACCCAGACCAGCTGCCTCTCATCGTCACCACTTCCCTGTCCTGCCTTGACAAGACCTGCACGGGGTCTCCCAAGGGTACCCTTGCAGTTTCAAAGAATCCCTGGTCAGCTCCTAACCCTGCATTTTCCTGACAGGAAAGCTGAGGCCTAGTGAGGGCTGGGCCAGCCTGTGCTGGGCTACCTGATGATGGGGAGAGGGGAAGGCCCAGGTGTGTGGCTCTGTGGCCAGGGTGCTGGAGGGCACACACGTGGGGTGCCCTTGGGAGGTCAGAGGTCTGAGGGCCACGGAGATGTGGGGGTTCCTGGGAAGGCCCACAATGCTCGGAAGGTGAGTGGAAGGGTGGGAAGGTCTCCACCCAGGAAGGAGGCCCTGGGCTGGCCCCCAGCCTGCCTGGCCCAGGCTGACCCTGTGAGTTGATGAGAGATTCAGGCCCCATCCTGCAGCTCCCAGCCCGCCCTTCCTGCTCCCAGGGCTGGAGGAAGAGGTTCTTGGGACACTGGGGCTGGGGTGTGGGGACACATGCTGACTAGACTGGGTGTGGTTTGCAGGCCATCGGGAGGACCTAGGTCCTTTAACAGGGACTTAGATCCTGGGGCCTTAGAGACCGTCTAAGGTATCATCCAGGTCACAGCTCTGGGAGGCCTGCCCAGGGAAGAGCCCAGATCCCTCTGTCAACCCTTGCTAAAGGTGGGGAGGGGGCACCCACCAGTGAGTCCTCTTCTCTCACTGGCCTTATCCTGCACAGCCCCAGCCCCAGCTAGTCAGAGGGCTCCTGGGTAGCACCCAGCCAGTCCTGAGCCTGTGCCCATGGTGTAAAGAGCCTGCTGGTCTTTCCCCTTCACCACACACCTGCCGTTCCCAGCCAGGGTGGCATGTGCTCACCTTCCCCTCTCAGAGCTCCTTGGCCAATCTCTTCCTTCTCTCTCTTCCTCCCTCCTTCCTCCTCCCTCCTCCTTCCTCCTCCCTCCTCCTCATCCTCTTCCCCCTGCCCCTCCCCCTCCGCACCAGGGTATCTGCAGAATTCCCTATTCTCTGGCACCATCACTGCCTTCTTAAATTTTCTTACCCTCAGTGAGAAAACCCGTGAAGCCCTCCAATCTCTGAACAGTCTTCCCTGGGCGCTAGATATTCTATCTCTAATTTCTGTTCTCAGAGGCAGCCCTTCAACCCTATCAACTATCTCTTGGCTTTACCTTGGCATTTCCAAACTACACATTTACATTGCTGTTCCTTGCAATTTTGTCACTTTAGACATTATCTAGTGACTGCCTAATATGGAAGAGAAGTGATCAAGATTTTGTTCTCATGCCCCTGCCCTCCCCACTCTCTTATCTTTCCAATACAGTTAAATTAGAATTCTAGGCTAAATAAGTACTTACTCTTTGTGTTTTACACAAACAGTATATAACTCTTTATGTCACTATGTAATCACTGTTTTTAGCCGTGTCCTGTGGTCTGTTATGATTACATCTTTTTGTTTTCCCTTGGGTTACAAATGGCCTTAGGTTTTGTTTTTTACTGCATCTGTCACTAATGCATTCTTGAACTTTCTGTAAGAATTGTAAAACTTCTTTCATCCTATTGAGAATACTGGCAGTCTATTACCTTCATTATTTATTTTTCTTCTGGGATTTCTTCCTGGAGTCCTAGCAGGACTGTTTGCACTGTAGGCAGGCTGAGCAGCTGTAATGCTAGAACTTCTTTCATTGATCATATTGAAAATTCTCTTGGCCTTTTGTTTTTGGTGTTGGAGTCTCCCTGGTTCTTTAATTTTGTTTCTCTTTGTTTTTCCTCTCATTTTGCTAGAGCACGTCCTCAAGTAACTTTCTGAGAAAAGGCATGTGGTAGATAAAATTTTTGACTGTGCATGTTTGGAAATGTCTTTATTCTACTCTCATACCTGAGAGTTTGACTAGGTATAGAATTCTAGATGGGAAATCATTTTTTCCCTCAGATATTTGAAGGCATTTCTCTACTACGTGCTAGCTTTCTGAATTGCTGTTAAGAAATTGGATACCATTTTGATTTTCTGTTCTCTTGTGTGTGACTTACTTTTTCTCTCTGGAAATGTGGAGTGTCTGCTTTATTGCTGGTGTTCTGAAAACAATGGTGTGCCCCACCGGGCATTCTGGGAGTTGATGAGGGAAGTGGGGGAGGAGGTCTTCCTTTTTAGCTTGAATGCATTTACTGAATCCCTGTTGTTTTCATCACGAGAGCTCCTGCCCCACCCACAGCTACTCCTGGTGGCTCGAAGTTCAGAACCTCTCAGGCTCAGCTTTTCTGGAGACTCAACCTGTCTCTTGCTGAGCTCGAGAGTCAGTAGCATCTGGCTTCGTGGGCTGGGGTGAGACCTGCCTGTCAGGGTCCTAGGCTGGGAACTGCCTCATTCTTGGTGGCTCTTCTTCCTGCAGGGCTTGGTGTCTACCTTCTCCAGTCTCCTAGGCCAGTCTCCATCTGTCCTCCTGCTTCCCAGCTTCCAAACCTTTGTCAACATATTTTTGGTCTCCTCTTTTCTCCTGACCACTTTACCCTAGTTGATTTACATGTTTCCATGTTTTTCATGCCTTTACTGTCGCCTTAGTGGGATTCAAAGAAGCTGAAATAGACATGTGTTTACCCATCACGTTTAACCAGTGCTTTCAGCTCTGGTACCTACTGCTCGGGTCACCAAACCTTCCAGCAGCCCCCTGACGATACCATCTCCTGTGCTGACTTCTCAGAGTTTTCTTCTTAGGTGCTAGTCCCTGCCTGCTGAGGTCCTCCAGCTCCCAGGAGCCATGTTCCCGTGGGTGCCTTTCTGCACGTGGCTGCCTCCTCCGAGTCCCGGCTATGGCCCCTTCCCCGCTGGCTCCTGTGTGGTGCTGCCAGCCTTTGTCCTGCCCTCGCCCCTTTGCAGGTAGTGTCCCCTCTGTTGCTGGCCTCCCCACATTCGAGCTTTCAAGACCTCTATGTGCCTGGTGGTGCCTGGCTTGGACTCAGGGCCAACACCACCATAGGGTTCCTGGCCCCTGACCTCACCACTTCCACATCTCAGAGGCATCTTGAATTCGACACATCCCAAACAAAGCTCTCGCTGCCTTCTGCCCGCCCCTTCCTCTTCATTCCGGAAAACAGTACCACCACATACCTGCTACTTACGCCCTGGCCTGAGCCACTGAAGTGTACCCCCATTTCCTCCCTCAAGCGCCCAACTCCTATCTGAGTCCTTCTGGTCTGGCCTCCAAGCCACATGTGGAATTTTCCCTCTGGCAAAACAGCCACTTGTCCCCATAGCCGCTCTCCCGTGCCCCCCACCCCAACTTTTTTTTTTAATCAACAGAACCCTGAATTAAGCTGAGTGTTTGCCTGCCTGTAATAGAGACTCCATTCCCAGGGTCCCTTGCAGCGACTCAGGCGTGCGTCACATTCCGGTGGGTGGACAGAAAGGGGCATGACGTGGGCCGCTTCTGTGTAGGGTTTTACAGGAATGGGGTCTGTCCTTCATGTCTTTTACCTCCCTCCTGCTGCTGGAATGCAGATGTGATGGTGAACGCAGGAGCAGCCACTGGGGACCACAGGACAGAAGCACTGAGTTGTGGACAGCAAAGCAAACAGAGAAAGGAGGTCTGGGGCCAGGCTGTTTCACTAGGCACACATCAGCCCTGAAGCTTCTGCTACTCTGGGACCCTGCAGGTGGCAAAGTTCTCTCTTATTTGGGCTGTCCCGAGTCACTGTCTCAGCAGCAGCTGAACCAAGAACCTCCCCTCCTCCCACCTGCCCTGACTCTAGTCCCTTATCTCCAACCTGGGGGACAGCAACACGAGGTGACTGTGCCTGGCCTCCTCTCTGCAGCCCAGCCTGTTCCCCACCTGGCTCTGTGACATCTAAGCACATCACCTCTGAGCTTCAAGCTGAAACCCTCCTGTGGCTTGTGAGTGACTGAAAATGACTCCAAACTCCTTAGAGGACTGCTCCAATGTCACCTCCTTGGAGATGTCCCATTCCCCACCTACTCCATGGCTCACGGGCCACCTGCTTGGCTTTCTTCCTCTCTGTCCTTGTCACTCCAGGACCAGACACCCCACACCCAGTGGTTTACGGGCTGCTGGCCTGTGTGTCTCTCTGGCTGTGAGCATATGGGGAAGTGGTTAGTGTGTCTCCCCAGCACCCAGCATGGCTCCAAGCACATAGTGGGATTCTGAGTGGAGGCAGGGCAGGGACCCCAAGATGAGGGGTGCCCAGGGGAGCCCCATGCCTCCCTGGCCCTCTGCACCCCTCTCTGTTCTCCCTCTAGGAGCACAGTGGTGGGCTGGGTGTGCTAGGCCAGCCCACTTGTGACACAGCCAATCCAGGGCATTTCTACCCTGTGGGTGCCCAGCTGCAGGTCTGCTGGGGAGGCCTTCGGGGAAGCAGCAGCAGGAGGGGGCGGGGAAAAGTGCTCCCACACCGGCCTGGCGCACCCAGCGCCGGGTCTGCCTGAGTTTCCGTGACTGTCTGCGCGGAACCGCACGGTGGTTTCCATCAGCGCTGCCAAGTGGCGGCTGCTGAGCCTGGCCGTGGGTTCTGACCCCCAGCTGGCCTGGTTACTGCCAGGAGACCCTGGGAAGCCGGGGAATACTGGAGCCCGAAGGGTTAACCTGCCCTCCCCGCCCCCAACCCCGGCTCAATTTCTTCATTTTTCAAAGGCCGGGCCCTCTTTCCTTCCAAGTCACAGCTGACGTGAAATGTAGCCTTAAAATGCAGCTGACATGAAAAACAATAGCACTCCCTCGGAGAGGTTCTGCTGCGGGCTGGACAGCCCCCGCCCCCCAATAATTACTCAAGACATTGGCATGAGCCAGGCCTGGTTAGGTAACAGGCTGCTTGCTGTGGAGGCTTATAACTCACAGGCAGTTACACATAATCTCTGCAGACAACAAAATCGTTTCCAGGATGGCGGGGAGGACGAGGCCTCCGGGAGAGGGTACTGGGGCAGGAGGGGCTGAGACCATGCCGATGGGGACAGGATCTGAGGAAGGGGCTCCCGGTGGCCCTGGGGAGGCAACTTGTAAATGTGGGGAGATGGTAAAGTGTCTATGGAAAGGGGTTGCCCTGCCTCTCTCTCTACTCCAAACTCCACCCTTGCCCCAGTCCCTGGCGCGGAGGCCGCGCTGGTCCAGTCCGTTACTGAGCAAAGTACCCGGAGACTCATTCATACTGAAGTGTGAATGACTGACTGCTTTGGGAGAGCTGCCCCCACGCAGCTCTGCAGAGGATAATTAATTGTCTGTTTATTGTTCATGGCCCCACTGTACTGACTTCCTCATGGGCAGGTCCACATACTTTCCCCTGTGTTCCCAGAGTCTAGTACATAGCAGACATTCAGAAAATATTTGTTGAAGACGACGACATCTAACCCAAAGAAGGAAGCGTCCAGGGTGTGATTCCAGGCACATGGGCGGGGCCCCTGGCAGCAAGGGCTGGAGGACTGGAGGGACACTGGCAAGTAGAGGGCTGGGGCGCCCCTGCCCCCCCGCGTGGTGCTTGCTCTTCCAGCACCCGGGGCCCCTGGCACCTTCCCACAGGAAACGCCCATTTCCCTGGAAGGACGCTGAGCTGAGCAGGCTGAGGGTTTGGAAGGTCTGGGCTGTGGGCCTCCCTTGGCCTCCCATTGGTCTGGGTCTGCACCCTGGCACCCTGGCTGCAGAGCCCACCCTGCCAGGAACTGGCTTCCTGGGCTATGAAGGCACACGCCCGACAGCAGGGTGGGGGAACCGGGCCCCAGCCCCAGTCCCACCGCAGGGAAACGGCACCTCCCATGTTCTCTGGACTCTCTTTCCACAATGACCCTGTCTCTGCGCATGGGACAGCCGTGTCCAGGCTGAGGCCCAGCACACTGCGCCTCCTGCACCGTCCCCATGTGCAGACCAATGTCTGAGCTCGGAGCTGGCCCACAATCCCTGGCCCAGGCCCCATTGTACAGCTTCCATCCACACCCGGCCTCCCCTGTCCAAACGCCCCTGTCCTTCCCCAGTCACTGAGGCCCCAGAACTCACTGGGAACCTGCTCTGTGCCCGGCAGGGGAACTCGTGTCCCTGATCAGTGTACCCTCCAGTGCCAGGGGCAGGGTGGATGCGGCATGGCACTGAGACAGGCCAAGTACAGAATTCTATGGCTCTGTGGTGTGGAACCCAGGGGACGTTCCTTCCTCAAAGCTGTCCTGGGGGCCTCTAGGACGCCCAAGATCCTGACTGTCTTCTTCCCGCCACCCCCAGCTGCTGCTTCCTGTACTGCAAGGCCCTGTTCACCCCTTGAGTGGCCCCATTCTCACTCTCCTCTCCCTGCAATCTCTTGCCAGGCAACCTCGTCCACACCCCTTCTTCAGGTACCACCTCCATGTTGCAGCCTCTGTTTTCAGCTCCAATCTCCCTGCTGAGCCTTGCAGCCTAAACTGCCAGGCAAACACCTCCACATAGACACCTCAGAACCTTTCAGGCCCTGCATGTCCTCCTCCCTGCTCCTGTCTGGATGAATCGTTTCAGCCTCCAACATATGGCCAAGCCAGAACCTGGGGGGCTTTCCTGAAGACTCCCCTCTTTCACCACCATATCCAGCTCGTCCCCAAGTCTGGGGATTGTGTCTCCAAATCCCCTCTTGTATCTGTCTTCTTTCCACCCCTGGGCCTTGCCTCCCTCCTCCCAGGGCCTCTGCATATCCTCCTCACCCACCTCCCCTCTACTCTGGCCCTTCCACGGACAGCCTCACACTTCAGCCAGGGGGTGGCTCTTGCTGGAAGAGTTAGTTATCCACGTGCATGCATGTGTCTGGGTGTGTTTGTGTGAATGTGTGTGTCAAATGTGGATGTGTGTGACGGTGTGTGTCAAGGTGTTTGTGCCGTGGAAAGGGCAGGCCTGCTGTACGATGGATAATCACAAACCTCTAGGCCTTAGTGTGCATGCCCAGCTCCACTCCCAGGAAGCCCATCACTGGTCCTCTTATCAGCCTTTGGTGACATGCTGGCCACATGGTTTCTCAACTTGTCAGTCTTAGCTATTAGAATCTTCCTTCTATGAAGGTGAGACTCAAGCTCTCACCCCACCCTCAGCTTTGTCCACCCTCTAACTGTCCAGTACAGCTTCCCCATTCTTTTGATGAAATCTATGCCCAGTGCCTGGGTCCCCTGCAGAGCCAGGGGGTATACTGTGCTCACATTTCCTTTCTGGGTTCTCCTGCTTCTCTGCTTTCTTCTCTAACAACACCTCCCTCAGGGAGATCCTCTGCTGTTTTGGAAGCTCCGTTGCAGATTTTCTTCCCAGTCCCATGTATTTTCTCTTCCTGGGTGGCCTCTTCAGGAGTATCCTGTCCTCTGCTCCTGCCTGGGCTGCCTGGGCTGGAGGCCTCTAGCCCTGAGCCAGCTGCTGGGCTTGGACCTCCCTGTTCTCTCTGTGTAGGGTCTTCTGCCTCCTTGTCATCGGTGCCTTCCTTTTCCCTGGTTTCCTCCCACGTTTTGCTGGAGTACATTCTCCAGAACCTTCTAAGAAAAGGGATAGAAAGCAAATTTTATACTTTTTTTCCTGCAGTGACTTGGAAAAATTTTATAAGTTCTTGAGTATCTGAAAATGCCTTTATTGTATCCTCACCCTTGATAGATACTTTGGCTGGGTATAGAATTTTATTTTCCTTCACAATTTTGAAGGCATCTCTCTTCATAAATTTTCTCTACTAAAGACTGATCTGTTCAGAGGCCCATGTCTGGAAAATCACCTGTTACTTCTTTGAGAAGATTCTAGAGTGTTGTCTTCATCTCTGTTGTTCCTGAAGGGCATGATGACACAGTGGCTGCTCTTTTCTGCTAAAGGTTCTTAGTGGGCCCTTTCTTTAATCTCTATTTCCTCTCATCTCCCTTTCTGGAACTTCCAGTAGCAGGATATCAGATGTCCTTGGATTGAGTCTCCATGTTTCTTGGGTGTTCTGATTTTCTATCTTTCAGTCTTCATTCCACTTTCAGGGAGATTTACTTCCATCTTTTACTGACTTTTTTTTTTTAATTCAGCAGCATAATTGACATTTCCAAGCACTCTTTCTGCTTGGAAAGAGTGTTTTCTTTTTTCATAATGTCCTAATTGTTTCTTTTTCATAATGTCCTACTCTGGCCTATGCCACCTTTCTGAATTTCAGATCTTACAATGGTGAGATTTGTTCATTGCTCCCTTGCCTCACATCCTTTGGGGCTCCCCCCGTTCTGAGCTGAGCCCCTGCCGAGGACTCCACCTTCCCTCCCTAACTTTCTCCTTTGGCCCGTGTTCAGCCCTCTCCATCCTCTCAGACCCACAGGCCAGACCTATTCCTTCCTGCCTTGGGGCCTTGGCCCATGACTATCCCACCTCTCCACTTAGTTGAGCTAATTTCCACCCATCCTTTGGGGTTCGGCTCACAGGGAGCTTCCTTGGGACACCTCTGCTAATACCCTAGGTAGGCTCACAATGTATTATATAGCCTTTAGCTCTCTTTATGCACTTAGCACAATTCTAACTAAATACTTGCATTCTGCCATAGTGGCGTAATACCTGTCCCCATTTCCCCACCTCCACCTCCTAGAGGGACATCCCTAGGAGGGTAGGGTCCAGTCCATCTTATCTGCACTATACCCCAGGGCCTGGTGCTGTGCTGGTGCTTGTGTCAGCATGCTGCACTGTGGTGCCATGTTACCACAAGCATAGTGCAACATGTGTGTGACATCTTGCAGCTCTGGAGGTCAGGAGTCTCACCGGGCTAACAAGGTGTTGGCAGGGCTGATACCAGCTGGAGGCTCTAGGGCTGATTCATTCCTCACCTTCTCCAGTTTTCTAGAAGCTGCCTGGGTTCCTGGGCTGTGGCCCCTCCTCCATCTTCAAAGCCAGCAGCACAGCACCTTCACTTTCTCTGAGCTCTGCTTTCATCCCCCTGTCTTCTCTGCTCACTGACCCTCCTGCCTCCCTCTTAGAAGGACCCTTGTGATCACATTTGGGGCCCCTGGATAACCCAGGATCATCTCCCCATCTCTGGATCCTTCACTTAGTCACCCTGCAAATTCCACTCTGCCATGAAGGGACAGGGATAGAATGGGGACATCACTGGGGCCATAACATGACTGCAGAGCTCACACATGCTTGCTGGGGTGCGGGCATGCAGAGCAGAGATGTGGCTGCAGAGGAGGGCAACAGAGGTGGCTTGGAAGATGCACCCTTTAAGGAACCCCTATAGGACCAGCACATAGCAGCCAGGAAAAGGTGGGCAGATGTCATGGGCACAGGGAACAAGGTGAGCAGAGGGCAGGACCTCAAATGGCTGGAAGGGCTTCTAGCAGAAGGGCAGCATGCAAGGCCCATCCCAAAGGCCTTGGAAGCCACTGTGAACAGTCCAGAATTACCACGTGGGGAAGGGGACACTGTGGGTGACTGTGTGGGGTCAGTGGGGCTCTGCCATCATAAGGCTTTTTACCAGTCACTTCCCAATGGCCTCCCACTCCATCTGAGCCCATCCATCTGGGCCTCATGGGTCCCCAGACTCCCTCAGCCAGAGCAATGATTCAGGATACACAATGGCCCTGCAGCTCCACTTGAAACTTCTCAAGAAAGTATGTGTGGCTGGTGTGACCCCATGGGCACCATTCTCACCACGCTCCCCAACCCTTGCCAGGCCCACAGCCACCTTCCCATCCTCTTGCTTGCAGTGCTCCTGCCCCACACGGGGCCTCTGCACCTGGAGTCACACAGCTGAGAGGCTAGGAAGTGGGACTCGCACAGAGCACCAGGCTTCGGT
The DNA here is from genome assembly GCF_028878055.3 of Symphalangus syndactylus. Classification (NCBI taxonomy): domain Eukaryota; kingdom Metazoa; phylum Chordata; class Mammalia; order Primates; family Hylobatidae; genus Symphalangus; species Symphalangus syndactylus. The sequence continues at coordinate 100,510,530 of NC_072423.2, forward strand.
GTCCGCCCTCTGACACCCATGGAACTACAGCACCAGCCAGGGGCCACCGAACACTTGAGAGACCCACCCCACCCTGCAGGGATGAAAGCTTCCCACCAAGGGAGCAGAGCAGGCCGGACCTGGCCTCCGAAGAGTGCTGATGTCCTTAGAGGGAGATTCAGGCAGCTGCAAAAGCAAGGCAGGTTAAGGAACCCCTCGCTTAGATGGGCCTAGAAGCAGCCCCAGAGATGGCCAAGGCCCAGCACGGGCCAGGGGAGGGTGAGCAGCAATAGAGGTGGGGTGTAGGCACTCCCCTTGACAGCTCTGTCAGGGAGAAGAAAGTATTGGATGAAGGAAGAGCCAGGGGATGTGGAGGACACGGCTTCCAGAAGCTTCCAGAGGTGCTCTACCAGGAGGGAAGGGAGGCAGAAGCCATGCAGACTCAAACCCGCAATGGAGACCATTTCCCCAGACGTATGGAAAGGACACATGTGCCCAGGCTTTAAGGGCCCAGAGGACAGGGCAGGAAAAACAAATGAACAAAACCAACACATCAAGAAATCCACAATATTATTGGCCATCCTAGTGCCTGTCTCTCAGAAACTGACAAACCACAGTGGGAAAAACAAACAAACAAACAAACAACAAGGTAAGTCAGGAGGTGGAGGAGTCGCAGAACTCCACTAACAAGTTTAACACAATGAGCAGAAAAGACTCCACTGCCTCCACACATATACAAAAAGGTCACAGAAATGATCCTATTAGGCACCAAAGGAAAGCTCCATACATTTCAAAAAGTCTGTACCTTGAAGTAAAATAGAAAATTATTAATAAAAATAGCAACAGATGGATACATCTTGAAGTTTAAAAAGTACCCTTCTAAATAACTCTTTGATTAAAGAGAAAATAAGGCAGAGAGAAAATCTTAGGATGGATTCACAATGAGCTGATTACACACCAAGAGTGTGGGATGCTTCCTGTAGGGTATTTGGAGAAGTATTGATGGCAATTTTAGAAAATAAAAAAGATTGAAAATAAATGTGCTAAGCTTTCAACTCAAGAAGCCAGAAAAAGAACACCAAAACAAATACAAAGAATGAACAAAGTCAAAGGAAGATACTAGCAAAATAGAAAAATATTTTATGAAAAAGAATTGACCAATAAAACCAAATGCAAGTTGTTTGAAGAGCCAGTAAAATAGATAAACCTTAAGCAAGTAAAGTAACAAATAAGAATTAGGAATGAATACTACTGCTACAGAGGGAATTGATTAATTGTAAGTGATTATGATATATACTTTCATATCAATAAAATTGAAAACACAACATGATAAGTTTCAAGGCAAAAAAATACCAAAAATGGCTTATGTGGTAGAAAATCCTAAGAAACATAAACCCATTGGGGAGACAGAAATGCCAGTTACCTACCTCCTCTAAAAGGTTTCCAGTCTAGTTTTTGGGGGTGATTTCTATAATTTCCTAAAAAAGGAGATGACATCCATCCCATACATCCCAGAGCACTAGCCAAAAGGGGAGGCTGCTCAACTTATCTGACAAGGTAAAACCAGGCACTATAACTGCTCAAGGAAATGCAAGAAAATTTTAGGACCAAATCAGGTATGAATACAGATGCCAAAACCTAAAAATGCATCAGCAGCTGGACTTGAGTCAAGATCACATAAGGTTTACCTCAGGAATTCAAGGAAGGTTCAATGTCAGGAAGGCTCCCGGCATCTGGTGTTTGGACTGTGCTGTTTCAGGTGTGTTTTCAACTGGACTTCTACTTTCATGTATAGGCTGACATGTGTTAGGTGTCTCCCATTCCCAAATCCCCAGCTTGCCCAGGGGAGGGTGGGCTGGGCCTCATACAAGCCTTGCCCGCTCCTCACTTAAACTCTGGTTTGCCTTCCTCCTGCTCCTCCCACAGCACATGGTCAGGCATAGAGCACACAATGCTCTGCCATTGTCTGTCCTCCTAGTGGGCCACAGCCCTTGGGAGGAGGGACTTTGGCTGTCTGGCCTACCACTGATGCCTGGAGCATAGGGATGCTTGGCGAATACTTGCTGAATGAATGAATGAATGAACCAATGAACAAAGGCCAGGTGAGGGTACTCCCTAATCCTGCAGGGCAGAATCTCCCTGGAGAATGTCCAGCTGGTCTTTTCAAAGAGGCTGGAGAGGACTAGCTCCTTTCAGGCTGGAGCTGGGAGCAGGAGGTGGGTCCTGTGGGGCTGGGTAATGCTGGAGGGTGGGATGAACCTCTTGTGCCACCTGCCTTCCAAGAGGCATGTGGCCCACTCTCCTAGACGTGATTCTGCTGGGCCTGGGGGTTGGGGGAAGAGCAGCTAAGCTGAGCTGTCTCCTGGCAGTTGTGGAGACACCTGTTGGGGAGTGTGTGGTGGGGGCTGTGCTGGCAGCTGAGCACAAGGCTAGCCTGGGCAGGGGGAAAGGCCTGGGTCATCAGACTAGGGTAGGGGCTGGGGGCTCTGGGCAGCTGGTGCTGAGGACCCAACAGGTGGGCGGGGTTAGGGACCAGCAGCTGGGCTGGTAGGGAACAACTGGAGACAGGGTGGGCCGCATTCTGGGGCTTCCAGCCTCCAAGCTGTGTGCGTGTGGGGATGGGGGGGTGTAAGGCATCTGGTGGAGGAGGGTTTCTAGGCCCCTCACTCCAGGTGGCAAAGTCCCATGACAGCTCCCATCATCTGGCTCATGCCAGAGGCACCTACCCTTGCTCTTCCTCTGAGGAATTCCTCTTGGCGCTTTCTGAGGACCTCTGAGCCACCTTAGGACGCACACTCTGTGGGGGCCTTAGCCACACCTGGGACGGTGGCGCCAGGAACGTGGGCTGCAGCCTGTGTACATGCTCAAGCCAGGGCTTGGGGTGTGACTTTGCAGAAAGGGAAGCTGTGTACCCACAGGTGTGGGTGACAAGGGCACAAGGATGCCATTCCTGACCCCACACTCTTGGGTCACCTGACACTGAGGGGAAGAGCAGACAAGACCCTTTCCTAGGGCTCGGAAGTTGGAGCATGTGCTCCCACTCTGAGGGCCAGCAGACACTGGGTTTTGATGTTGTGGAACTCAGGGTGCAGGGTGGCTGGCCATGTGTTTTTCAGACAATCCTGCACTTCTTTGCCAGGATAGTGGGTTTTAGGCATTAATGCATATTCTTTAATGATAAAAGAGAAAAATATTTTGTAGATAGAGAGTTTGGGAATAGTTGGGTTACACAAAGTTAGTTTTTTACACTGCAGGCCTTCTCAGGGCTTTTAAAATGCAAATGTGGAGCATTTGCACAAAGCTGGTAGGTGCTGGCCTGGGAGGGGAGAGTGCCAGAGGTTTCTAACATACATGTGACTCTGGATTCAGGATCTCTCCTTGGAGTTTAAGTTGCAGCCCAAGGGGATATCATGTCTCTTTGAGTCTAATTAGTTTCACCTTTGCCATGGAGGAGAGGAGGTGGGTCATGATTGGGTAGGCCCCTGTGGGAAGGGGGCCTCTGCTCAGGTCTGTGCTAACAGTCCCCAGGCCTGGGGTAGCTCTCACCACCTCTGTGATGGCCCTGAGTTAATGCCCAGGGCTCTGCCTAGCAGCTTCCACCTCCCTGGCCAGGGATATTATCCGAAGCCATCATCTCAGGCACCATGAACCAAAATTGGGGAACCTGTTCTTTCACAGGGTACATGCTGCTCAGGATCTGAAACGCCCCAGCAGGTCCTTCCCTGGCTGCTGGGGTGGCTGCCACGACTGGGGTCAGCTTTATCCTAAGGGTATCAGTATCTGCACAAGGCTGGGGGTCAAGGGGCACTGGTGTGATTCTCATCCTGGGGTGCAACAGGGGTTCAAGGTAGCGCTCAGAAACTGGCTGAAGCCACGGAAAGGGCCGCCGTGGGTTCTGTCCAACGTAGTTAAAAACATCTGACTGCAACCACAAAAATGCTGGCATCCGGGCCTGCTGCAAAAACATTTTCATGTCAAAGGCAAGCGCACTGGTGCCGTGAGGAGCTTGCACCGTTAACCCTTGAAAGGAGCGTGAGCAGAGTTGGCCTGTGGAGCACAGCCGGCTGCAGGCTGGTGCCACAGGCCTGGGTCATGGGTTGGGCATGTGGACTAGGGTGAGGGTGGGTTCCCTCTGTCTCCTGGGGCCAGGAGTGCCACTGGGCTCTGTTGCCCTGAGACCTGCCTGTTGACCTCAAGCCCTGACATCCTTTGCAGACAGGGACCAAGGTTTTGGAGGGGACCTCCAGAGGCAGAGGGGCAGCCACTGCCCAGGGGTCGGGCTGCAGTCACAGACATGTATTTGTGCATTTGAGGAGCCCTGAACAGACACCTGTGTGGTTCGGGGCTCGGACATCAGATGGAGATGTCTGAAATGGAGGGGGCAGGGGCTCAGGGAAGGCCTCCTGAGCAGGGGACTTTGGAAAGCATAAGCTGGGAGGAGCGTTCAGTGCAGGGAGTCCAGCCAGGGCAGTGGGCCTGAGGCGGGAGTGAGCCAGAATGTTCCAGGAGCAGCAAGTGCTTTTCTTGCTTAATGAAACATCATGGTTAGCCCTTGAGTCAAAGGGTCCTATAGCCCCCTTTCTGCTGCCTCCAGCCCCTCATCATATGTGGTGTGGCTTCACCACAGGGGGGCTATCTGCTCCCTCTGGATGACGGGCAGAGTCCAGCTTTTCACCACTCCTGGATGGCGATGACGCACAACCCAGAAGCCATTCTCAGTCCCAGGGGTGTTACTGCTCCAGGGTAGATTCTCAGAAGGAGATCGCTGGACCACAGGGTGAGTGTGGTCTCACTTTCAGCAGCCTGACCATTTTCACAAAAGGCTCTTGAAATTCTCCCCCACAGCGCTGGAGGCCCCTCTCCCCAACATCGTCACCAGCACTGAGCTTGACTCCACTTTTTAGTCTTGGCCAACTTGCCCTTCAAGTCTCCCTCCCACAACCTGAATCTTTATCCACTTCACTCGCCTGTTTGTCTTTTCCACACTGCAGCAGGAACTCTCTGGTGGCCACTGACCCTTCAACCACAATGCCACAGTGAGTTTCCCAGGATGGGTAGAGGTGTGCGAGGTCTTGCCCCTGGCTACTGTCCTCTTCCTCGGACTTCTTGATCTCCCAAGCCCAGGCCGCCAGCCATCCACATTCATCTAACGGAGCCCTCACCCAGGGCTCTGTGCACACTTGGGCTCCCCAGTGCCCTGCCCGCCTGCAAGGGAACATATCCAGCTGGCTGGTCCCCCAAGTCCCCTCCACCCCGACAGGTGTGCGGTGACTCAGCGGCGCTTAATTTTTCGGCACAGGCAGCTGTTAGATACAGCCTGGAGACCCCCTGGACAGCTTGCCTTGGGTGAGGGTGCCGCCTCAGAGCCTGGAGCTCCGGGGAGACCAGCAGGAAGGGCTGGGGGCAGCTCCACCCAGTGCCTCCAGGGCCCCCACCCTACTCCTGCGTCTGCTCCCACCTTCTCCTGAACAGTCTCCAGCCTCTTCCAATTGCCCCTCTGCCTGCATAGGGAGGGGACAACCCAGGGAGGGACTGGGGCCAGCCTGGGGCTGGGGGCGATGGTGCCTGCCCCCTGCAACTCTACTGTCAGGCATCCTGGGTGCCTCATCTTTCTTGGGCTCAGCAACTACAACAGGACACCCTGTCCCCACTCTCAAATGCTCTGGGATGGGGCACTGGGGTGGGGATCCTGAGCTGAGATCAGGCATTTGGATCTGCAGGAGGTGGGCTCCCAGGACCTCCTCTGACCCCACAGGGCCAGGAGAGGGTCCCCTGAACTCAGAACCATCCTGTGGGGCCTCAGCACAGCTTCTCAGAACCCAGAGGTGCCCATGAGCTCCCTGACAAGCCCCCCACCAAAAAGCACAGAGGTCCAGTGGGGTCCCTGCTGTGGCACCCATAAGACCTATGTGGGCTCTAGTGGGGAGTGTGGATGCTGTGTTGGCAGCCTAGACACCCCTAAGGCCCCTAGAGAATAAAGGCTGCCCAGGTTCAAGCTGTGACCTGGCCACCCCAGACTTGGGACCCTCAGTGACACCCTGAGCATGGTAATTTGGGGAGGGATTGGTACTGACCACATAAGGCTGTTGAGAGCACAGGAAGCACCTAGCATGGTGCTCAGCACGCAGCAGGTGCCTGGATGATGGTTGCTAGGACAACTCCTGCCCACGGTGCATGAGGCCAGGATGAGGAAAGCTGTGTGTGCAGAGCAGGCCTCAGATGGGCACAGCACTGGGGCCCTCGGCACAGGCGCTTTCTCTCCAGGTCCCAGGCCAGGCTCCAGAGGCAGCTGGGTCAGGCTGACCAGGAAGCTCCAACAGTACCCTCTGATGAGCATGGAAGAGTCCAGAGTCAAGACCTAGGCCTTGGTAGGACAGCAGATTGGCCTGCCCAGCAGGCAGAGGCAGACAGAGCAGGAGGGGATGCCAGCCTCGAGGACTTGGAGGCACATGTATTTCTAAGGGAGACACCCTTGCTTGAGGTGCTTTAGCTACTCATCCAAGCCTGCTTGCTCCCTCTCCCTCCCTCCCTTCCCTCCACACCCTTCCTTCCTTCCTTCCTTCCTTGTCTCCTTCCATCCATCTACCCATCCACCTATCCATCATTTCTCCATCTACCCATCCACCTATCCATCATTTCTCCAACAGCCCACCCACTCAGCCATCTCTTTATCCAGCCTTCCCTTCCATCTCCCCATCCATCCATTCATTCACCACTCATCCGTCCATCCACCCACTTATCTCTTCATTTCCCCATCCATCCATCCACCCACCCACCATCCTTTTATTCAGCTCTCCTTCCTTCCATTCATCTATCCACCTCTTTATCCATTCATCCATCTCTCCACCCACCCACACATCCATCGATCCATCCATCCATCCTTTATTCAGCCCTCCTTCCCTCTATCTCTGCATTTATCCATCCACCTCTATCCATTTCACGCATCTCTCCATCTACCCACCCACTCAACCATCTATCCATCCATTCACCCACCTACCCATTCATCCATCCATTATCCACCCATCCCTTTATTCATCCCTCCTTCCCTCCATCTCTCCATTCATCCATCCACCTCTTTAACCATTCATCCATCTCTCCATCCACATACCCACACACCCCTCCATCCATCATCCATCCATCCATCCATTTCTTTATTCAGCCCTCCTTCCCTCCATCTCTCTATTCATCCTTTCACCTCTTTATCCATTCATCTATCTCTTCATCCATCTAACCATCCATCCCTCAACCATCCTTCCATGCATCCCTTTCTGCAACCCTCCCTCCCTTCAGCTCCCCATCCATCTACCTATTCATCCACCACTCACTCGCACTCATTAATGCTCCCCACACCCCAGGCCTATGTGCCCGCCCTCATTCTTTCCACAAGCAGTGAGCAGCTGCCTCCTGTGTATCTTGCGGCAACGAGATCAAAAGGCACTGATGACGCAGTCACTGGCCTCTGGAGTGACAGCCCACCACCAACTAAAAATAGACCAGGATCAGCCGAGATGTTGGTCCTCCCTCTGTTCCTTCTCTCATCCTTTGAGTCCCTGCCCCTTCGACAGAGGACATAATCCATGTGGCTGAATGGCTCCAGATCAAAGAGGGGATCATAGAGACAGGGGCTGGAGGTGTTGTCAGGGCTTGGTGACCAGGCGCAGGGTTGAGGAAGGGAGTGAGTCATGAAAATATGGTGGGGGAGGGGCATTTGCTGCAAGCACTGATGGCAGGCGGGTTTGGGGGTGAAAAAGAGGTGCAGGTCTCCACCCCTGTGAGAGTGGTGAGCCCAGGTTCCCTGAATGGAGGTGCATGAGGACACAGGGCAGATGCCCTTGAATGAGCCCTGGGCATCAGAGGGCCTGCTGGCATCCTGAGGCCATCAGTGACCTCCATAAGCGGCTCCAGGCACCTTGGGGCTGGGATGGAACTCCCTCCAGCTCTGCCAGCCCCTCAGTTTGACAGGTGACTCATGGTGCCAAGAGGAAGACAGGGCTCACAGTCTGTCGGGTTCTTCCTCTGTACCAGGCTCTGTTCTAGGCACAGGGTTCTCACAGGAGATATGGTGCCGGCCAGCCCTCTCTTCTCAGAGCTTCTGTTCCAGCTGGAGAGCCAGGCCACAGCCTCCAGGCACAGGCACAGGCACAGGCTGGGGTAGTAATGAGGGATTAGAGGCTGGGGCAGAGACCTGAGGCCGTGAGGGGGCAGCTTTGCAGCCAGGAGAGGGCAGGTGCCAACAGCAGACTTCAGATGGTTTGAGGGCTGGCCATGGCACAACCCCAGGGTGCCACTCACACAGGCACAGAGGCCTTGAGGCGGAAGCCCCCAGGAGGCTGGGTGGAGTCAGGAAGGGGATGTTGCAAGGGCAGGCATGGGGCCCCGGGGGCATGGGGCCTCGGGGGCGTGGGGCCCACGGCCATGGAAGGGTGCCTGGATTGCTTCCTAGGGAAGAGGGAGGCCATGGGGGGCTTGAGCAGGCAATGCTGTGGTCTGGTTTATGTTTTAAAGTCCCTCTGGCTGCTGCATGGAGACAGGAATGTAGGGGGAGAGAGAAAGCTGGGAGCCCCTGGGGACGGGGCTGGCCCTCCTCTCCGGGAAGGAGCTCTGCCTTCATACATGCTGTTCCCGCCTCCCGGAAATGCCCTTCCGGCCCCGGCAGAGGCTGCAGTAGGAAGATCAGGGGCCACAGAGCCAGCCGGGCAGGCTGTGATGCAAATGCGTCCCCCATCATTTTCAACTGGAGCCTCCGAGCACCGCCAGGGTGGGGGAGGGAATGGAACCCTCCTCTGCGTCCCAGGTCTCAGGGAGGAAGGAGAGAGGGAAGCAGAGAGGGAGGGAAGGAGGGAATGGGGAAAGAAGGAAGGAGAGAGGAGGAGGGAGGGGAGGACTTCCAGGAGGGACTCAGGCTTTTCACGTAAGTGAGTTGACACATTTCCTTCTTAGACAAGTTCCAGGGGTGTTTCTGTTCCTTGAAACGAAAGTTTGTGTGGGGATCAGCTGTCCGGGAGTGCATGGTCAAAGCTGGGGGCTGGGGGTCAGTGCAGGGGGCATGGGTGCCTGGGAGGCTTCCTGAGGAGGAGGCGGCTTAGAGAACCATGAGGGCTGGGCTGAAGGGTGGCCGGCGGTGCCAGGAGGACAGGAACGAGAGGCGGCACAGCCGGTAGGGCTGCGTGCCAGGGCGTGGGGTCTGCCTGGGATGGGGCCTGAGCATGCCCCTGTGAGGACTGTCCCACTCACCCAGCGGCAGGCACTCGGGAGCTCAGGAAACTGTAGAATGGGAACGTGTTGCTCACTGAGCGCCATTTTCCAGGCCTGAGCCTGCAGGAAGCTGGGCTTTCACCGGCCCCTCCTCTTTGGTGGTCTCCACCCATCCCAGCCACCGTTGCTCAGCTCCCAGGCCCACTGCTGCACCGTCTCCCATGCAGCCCCCCACACTGACCTCCTCCAGCCAGGGGCCTGCTGACCCTCGTGTAGCACGCCCACTGGGACATCCCCATCCTGAATGTGCAGCCCTAGACCGCAGCCCAGAAGGAGGACGATCACAGAAGGTGGCTGCCACCCACCAAGATACTCGGCAAGGGCCCCGCCTGGGCTTGTCAGACCAAGCAGGGCCCTGTGTTCACCTTCTGTCCCCCCATGAGGCCTTTAGGGCAGTGAACCTCAAGAAGGTCTCCAGCAGCACAGACACAGGCACAGCCTCATGCGTGCAGGCCCGTGGACTTGGCAGCCATTGCTCAACTGACCCAGACACTGGCTCAAGAGAACGTTCTGCTGCCTTCAGAAAGCACTGATAAGGGCGGAGGAGCTGTGTTTGCAGAGATGATTCCCCACCCCAGGAGGTCACAGGCTAGGACCAGTTGCGATAAGGGAAATCTGGGTTGTAACAGGGACAATGAACCAGGGAAGCCAGAGAGGGGTCGTGGGGACTGATTCCCACCAGGGGCTTCCTGAGGGAGGATCCATTTGGATTAGGGTAGCTGTACAGGGGTGTGACAGGCTCCAGACAGGACACGGCACTGCTGAGGTGCATAGCCTGAGGGTGAAGAGACACTAGGGTCCACGCCCACCCTGGTCTCACTGGGGCTGTAAGGGTGCCAAGACTGGACGGGGGTGAGTCCAAGCCACCTGCTGCTCTGAATGCCATGCTGGGAAGGCGGGAGTCCTTGTGGAGGCACACAGCAGGCCCACAGCACCAAGAGGATGGGAAGGGGCTGAGCATGAGGTCCATGCCCTGTCCCTCTGCCACACCAGAGCGTCCTACCAGGTGGGACTCCTGGCTGCCAGCCCTGTACCTTGAGCCGAAGCTCTCAGATGCAGTGGCCTCAGAGCTCTGACATATGGGGTTCCTCAGTGTAACGACAGGCACCTCCCCCAGTCATTGTCAACACATCCTAAATGCCAGCAGGCCCATCCATGCACAGATCCCAAGCAAACATTGAAAAACATTCAGAACATGAGAGAGAGGGGCCTGGCTGGCCAAACATAAACAGAAGATCAAGGAATTAAGCAGAACTTAAGACATAAGATGTATCTGGAGTCTCCAGAAAGATCCTAGGAGCTGTTGTGCCCATCAAATAAGGGCGGAATGCCATGACCACGGTCAGAGAGCAAGCGCGTGCTCTGGGATATTAAAAACAGAACTGCTAAAAACATTTCCTAGAACTCTGAAGAGATAAAGTTAAGAATATAATGCCATAAAAAAAGGGAAGAAAGTTGAGACATCAAAGTTTCATTAAAAATGTCTTCAATCTGACTTAAAAGGAATTTCAGAAAGAGAGAACAGAGATGGTGGCCTACATGATGAGAAATCATACAGAGACCTTTCCAGAGCTCAAGGACCAAAGTTTCCAAAAGGCCCACCAAGTGCCCAGAACAGTCAATAAACAAAGCCATCCACAGGGAACTTCTCCCAGAAATTCAGACCCCTGAGTCCAGATGGTAGATACTAAACATTTCCAGGAAGAAAAGAAAGGCCACTTACAAAAGTATGAGACTAAAGCAAGTATAAGACTTCTGAATAGTAAGTCTGGATGCTAGAAAACCATAGGACAAGGTCTTCAAAATTCTGAAGGAAAATTACATTCAGCTTCAAATTCTATACCCAGTTAAACTATCAACAGGGCACCATGGTTGAATGAAGATATTTTTACCACGTAAGAACTTTGAATGCTTACCTTCCACACAGTCCTTATCAGTAAGGCCCCTGAGGCTTCCCCAGAAAACTGAAGAAATGAGCATTAAGAAGGTCTGAGTAGCAGGGAATAGTAAACCCAACCTAGGATGGCCCTAAAAAAGGCCAGTTGCAGAATTATGCAAGGCAAGAGGGTTTGGGAGGAAAACACATCAATTAGAGAGAGAGAGGGAAGGGCTCAGGGAAACATGGCTAGAACCAAAGGGGATTTGAGAGAAGGGCACTGGCCTGGAGTGTTGAGCACGTGGTGGAGATGATAAAGGCCAACAGTGCACAGGAGGATAGCAGGGAAGCAGGCACGAGCCATGGGGCCCTCTGGAGTCAGCGACCGAGGCAGAAACCCAACCAGTCAGGAGATGAGTCCGACTGGAAACGAAGAACTGAGAAGAGGTGTCTGTGGTGAGAGGGCTATGGGGAGTCTGTTGCCACCTTCATACACAGCACCAAGACAAACAAACAGAGGGAAGCAGAGCCCCTAAGCTGCGTGCAAGCACTGAAAACCTGGACCAACGCCACGGTAACAACAACCCATAATGAACACGTGCTGCACCAGAAGGTTGCGGGGGCGGGGTTGCAACGTTGCTGGCTACCACACAAAGCTGAGAGAAGACCGCAAAAACCCACAATGAGTCCAGCTTCCCACATTTTCTTTTCCTTAACCTGAAAGTGACATTTAGAAATGAATTTCTCTTTTGGTGAAGGAACATTTATCTGAATTCAGCAATTACTTCTGTTTTACTTTGGTTTCTTTTCTTAAAAAAAAAAAAAATCAATTCAAAAGCTGCAGGCATCCCTTGATTCCATACTTATATTTGTTTCTGATGGTGTGTCTGTCTGTCTGCCCACTCATTCATCTACTCACTCACACATCCATTGTCTGGCCACCCACCCACCCCTCCATCCATCCATTCCTCCATTCCTCCATTTATCCATCCCTCCTTCCCTCCCTCCCTCCATCTCCGCATCTATTTCTCTGTCTCTCCATGCATCCATATATCCATCCATCCTTCCATCTGTCCACCCGTCTATTCATCCATCTACCCACCCATTGTCCATCTGTTCATCCAACCATCCATTTATCCCTCCCCTAATCCTCCATACAACAATCTGTCCATCCATTAATCTGCCCGTCTATCTAACCATCCTTTTTCTATGCAACATACAGAGAAGTGTCTGGAATGCTGCTCTCCTCACACTGAGGATGAGTATTTCTAGGATAACAAGGGGTATCCTAGGGAAAGGGGGCGTGGTCATGAAGGTATTTACCTTTCATTTCAGACCTTTATGTACTGTTGGAATTTTCTAGAAATTCAAATAGAACCAAGATTATAAATCAATCAATCAGTCAATCACTCAATCAACCAACCTACCTAAGGACTCCCATTTAAAAAATTAATGATAGTTCTCTATGGAGATATTATGGTCCTCTTTTGTTTTCTACTCTGCTCAGTTCTGCATCAAAGCCTATTAATAGCAACTCTGAATGCTATTTTCAGATGCCCCTCCTTCGGAGGTCTTCCCTGACCACCCCTGTTCCTCTCCGGCACAGTGCCCTGCTCTGTTCCTGCACAGTAATTTTCCTGGTCTGTAATTACATGGTATATTTTTGACCGGGGTAGCTCTGTGATGCCAGGACCGAGTTCTAGCCCATCCCCGTAACACCTCCATTATCTTCCACTGGGATATCGCAGGGGCTTGGGTGAGTGCTGGGGGAGGGATGGCAGGCAGGCCAGCCTGGATGGGTTCACCCTCAATGCCCTGGGCAGATGGCATCAGATCTTGGTCTGGTGCTTGGCAGTGGGCAGGGAAAATAAGCTCACAGGGTGCTCAAGTGGTGCCCACAGCGGTGCCCACGAGACGGGCGGGAAGCAGGCGCCTTCACTTGCCACGTGCCAGGCACTGGGCCTGGTGCTCAGCGGGGAGGGCTCCAGGTACCACTGACCCTGCCCCTAGAGAGACCGTTCCTGTCTCATCCTTACAGATGTGGAAACCGAGGCTCCAGGGGGCTGTGCAAGGCGCCCAAACTTGGCCTTCTCTATCACAGCTTCCCTCATGCTGCAGCCAGGGCTTGTCGGGGGCAGCCTCAAGTTGGTGACCGGATTAGGGGCCAGGAGGCATGGTGGGCGGGGAAGGTGGCCACTGGAGCATTGTGACGGGGGAAAGAGGCAGAGAGAGGTCGGAAGAGGCCGGTAGGTGGGAGGAAGCCAGGGAGAAGAGTGCGGGAAAGGCAGGCAGCTCGGGTGGGTGGAGAGGAGGCTGAGGGAAGGGGGGCCCTGGAGGGGGTGGGGGGTGCCCTTTGCCCGCCTGTGCCCACCGCCGGCTGTCCTGGCACGGGTTGCAGAGGCGCTGGGCGGGAAGGCCTGGTAGGCTGAGCCCGAGGAGAGCCCGGCCCGGGAGTGTTCCGAGGAGGGATTTATTAGTGAAACAAAAGCATATTTTTCAGCAGGACTGTTTGTTCAGTTACCTCATGACATTGCGCTGGCCCCGGGCCCGGAGTGGGGGGGCGAGGAGGCCCAGTGCAGCGACCGTGGGCAGCACAGTCCCGCTCTCCATGGAGGGTCCCCTCCCGGCCTTATCTGGTCCCGGACATCAAAGTGGGGGCTTTTCATAAGTGAATTAAAATAGCACACAAACAGCACAGGGCCGGGAAGACCCTGGGCCAATTAGCTTCCAGCAGAATAAGAGGCCTTTCAGGGCTGGCCACGTTCGAGGCGTCGCTGCGGCTTGTCAGACTCGATGAAATATTTTGCCCAAAGCTCATTATAATAATGAACCTGCATTTCTTTCCTCAAGAGAATAATTAGCAGACTTCCAAACGGGCTAAAGCAGCCATTTAAACACTGCCCCTTCATCGTCCCATTTACTTCATTCTGTGACAAGGAAACGCTGGCGCCTTCCGAAAGAGCCGAGACTCCCAGCACCCTCCCTGCACGGTCACAGACTGTGGGGCCTGCAGAGAGGGGCTGCACCCCAGCCCCAGGGACCCCGCCCAACCTGTCACCCCTCCCCACGCCCCCGCCAGTGCCATCCTGGTGCCGTCCCTCTTGGGCTGGCCTGAGAGTGGAGAAGCGGAAGGCCTTCGTGTGTCACCGGAGCCAGCACACAAGCCAGGCTTTTACTGTTTCTGGGAGCACGCTGTTCTTTCAGGGCACAGGAGAGGGGCAGGGAGGGGTCAGGTGGGGGCCACCCTCAAGGGAAACCTGAGCCCGAACGTACTCCCGGGCAGTGGTCTGGTACAGCTGAGCCTCTGATGATGCCCACGGAGAGAACGAATGGGGATCCCCCAGGGCAGGTGGAAGATGCGAGCTGGGGGCTGAGCAGGTTAGAGAAGGGTTAGCTGCAGCTCCTCGGAAAGCAGACACGGCCCAGCTGCTGGGTGGGGAGCACAGACAGGTTACCTGGTGCCTAGCCACTGGCACAACCGGGGTAAGGAAGAGGCAAGCCTGCGTTATACAGCCCAAGGTGGGTCGCCTACCCTCCCACATGGCTGGCACCACAGACGAGGAAGCCAGGCTTCACTGGGCACAGTGGCCCATGTGGCCCCAGGCAGACTGGGAAGGACAGACAAATTACGGAGGGGCTGGCGTCCTCAGCAGGAAGTCCCCTTGCTGCCTCCCTGCGTACCTCCCTCCCTTCCTCTCTCCCTCCCCTCTCTTCTTCCTCACTCCACATTGATTGTTTACTCTTTTTCTATTACAAAGGTAAGAACCACTTACGGGAGAAATTTTGAAAAATATGAAAAAATCTGTTTCAAAAACACATTTCTAAGTCCACCCTCCAGAGACACGTTTCCGGGCATTTTCTGTAAGGTGATGTTTTGTGCACCACCCCCCACCCCATAAACTGGGACCATGTTTGTCTCCAGTAACCTTGTACACGGGGTGTTTTCCTGGGTCACGGAGGGATGGCTGAAAGCTGCATAATTGTCCCTAATGTGCATAACAAGAACCAACATCCCGCAAATGTTGCACACGCAGTCTGCTTCCAATTTCTCACTCTTATAAATAAGGCTGTGATTAGCTTGTTTGTGCATAACTCTGATTTGTTCTTTAGGGAGAGAATCCTGGAAGGAGGATTATGAGGTCAAGGGGGGAGGAATGTTTTTTAATCCCCGTGATACGTGTCATCAGAGCGATTTCTGGAGCAGGGAACCGGCTCATACTTCCATTTCTCCTCAGCTTCCCCAGCACGGAAGACCACACAATTAGGTTCATTTCTGCATCTTGCGTCTCTTCACTGAAACTCTTAGAGCAAGGGCTAGCACACTTTTCTCTAAAGGGCCAGAGAGTACATCGTTCTGGCTTCGTCAGTCACACGACCTCTGTTACAACGACTCAACTCTGCCAAGGTGGTGTAAGGTTAGCCAGGGACGATGCATCCACTGGTGGGCATGGCTATGTGTTATTAAAACTTTATTTACAAAAACAGGCAGCGGGGCCAGATGAGGCCCTCCAGCTGTGGCTCACCAAGCCCATCTTACAGGGTGAGTGCAGTGGGGGCCTTCAGATCCTTTTGTAAAGTGTCTCTCTAGTTCTTTGCCTGCTTCCCTACTGTGGAGCGAGTGCTTTTCTCATGGATTTGAGTTTTCACACGCAAAATGTCGTCCCTCTCCGTCATCGGCTGCAGTTTTCTCCCTAGCTTGCTGTCTGGTAGCAGCTTTGGGCAGGCAGGGAGGGGCCCTGTGCAGCTGCAGCCTTTGCTCTCCCCAGCCAGGCTGGAGCTGGGGGAAAGGCTCTGTGACCTGGGTCCCCAGGGGCCTGTGAACCACCCATGTGTCTTCCAGAGACAAAGCCCTTGCTTCCGGCTCTCAGCCTCATCTCCACGTCTGGCTCAGCCTGACCCGCTGACACCAGAGGGCTTGTCCGGCAGCTGCCCATGGGCAGAAACTCAGGCCCGGGATGGCCAGACGCTCTTCCTGGTTTTGTTTTCAAACTGCTTCATTTTTACCCCGGGGGCCTCATCGCCTGTGGAACTCTGCCGTCCCTGTCAGCATTGTATCTGACTGTGGTGCTGCCTCTCCCTGACCAAATGTGTCGTCACATGTTCCGGTGGCCTGAGCCAGGTGGCTTGGGACAAATCCCAGCTGCGCAACTGTGGGCCTGTGCCTCAGTCTCCTCATACACAAAATGGGATGAACGGCAGCATCGATTTCATGGTGGGGACACACATTTCCAGCGGCTCCAGACGCTGGGTGCAGGCGCAGGGGAAGGCCTTGGTGTCGCCTCCGTCTGCAAGGCTCATCCTGTGCCAAGGGCCAGGAGAGTGTGGAGAATGGTGGCTGCAACTTCACGCTGGGCAGTGCAACCCCACTCTTTAGCTTTTGCCTTTAGAAATATCAGCTATTTTCACCTCTTTATGCTTCTATATGAGCCCTCGAACCACCCTGTCAAGTTAGAAATTTCAGTGATGCTCTCCACAAACCCACAGACAAAGCTAGGGTGACACCCAGCCCTCTGAGGGGAGCAGCCGGCTCTGTTCCGGCCTCCATCCCTCCCTCCCCTCATCTCTCCCAGCACGGTCGATACAGCCTTGTTTCTGCCCAGGGCAGCGGGGTTCTAGTTCACAGATGGGCTTGACCAGGCGGCCTGCATTCAGATCTCAGCTTCACCACTGAGCTGGGTGACTTCGTGGCAGTGGAGTACTTTGTGCCTCAGTTTCCCTTCTGTAAAATGACGTTGCAGGAGGCCTGTGCTTGCTGACATGCCCAGGCATTTGCAGGGCTCGGTGGAGAGCAGGCACGCGGCATGGGTAGGTGTGGGAGCTGGTGCACAGCATGGGTGAACTGCAGTTGTTCTTGGCCCTGCAAACATTGCTGCCTCCGTATCTTCTAATGGGCTACCGGGCGCTGTAGAGAATCCAGTGGATCCCTGCAGCGCTTCCTAAGAAAATGCAGAAGGAGCTCCAGGCTCCTCCCCGTGTGGTTCACCCGCCATCCCATCCTTTCCCCTCTGCCTTCGACTCCCCAGAACCTTCCGCTGCAGTTGGGGCTGCAGCCACATGCTGGGAAAGGCTCTGTGTGAGCCGAGTGGGATCTGCTGGGTGGCTGGAGCAGGTGACAGAGGCGGCCCCATCCAATGGCTGGTGTGGGGTGTCCTGAGTATCTGAGTATGCATAAAAGCTGACCCTGGGGTCCATGGGCATAGCAGGGTGGGAGTTGGTGGGCCCGAGGTGGGGATGACAGGGGAAGAGGGAAGTGGGGAGAGGATCAGGGAGTGCTTCTGAGAGGCCAGGAGAAAGAAAGGCCCAGGAGCTCCCTGGCAAGTCTGGGCAGGCCACAGCCCTGGGCATTTGGGGGACAGGCTGGGGGTGGGCAGGCTGGGGCAGGCCAGGACCTGGAGATGGGGCTGCAGACGGTACAGGCCTAGGCTTGTGTCCCCAGTCCTGGCGGGCTCCGCTGAAGCCCCATCACCCCCAGCTCTGTCAGTGCCTGCAGGGGCAAGGGGCGAGGTTCGGGAACAACTGGCTCCTGCTCCCCACCACACCACCTGGGTACCCCCAAAGCTCCTGGGAACACAGGTGCATTCTCCAGAGCCCAGGGGGCATCGTGGTCTGGAGGGAATATCATTTTACACACACCATGGGAACTCTGCCACATCCTCCAAGTCCCATCCACACCTCGCCGAGTCCTGCCATCGTCCAGGCTGACCTGGGCCCCCAGGAAGCCCTTGCTGACTCCGGGGCCCTATTTTTTCCTGACTAGGGGCCGGTCATTGGGAGGATGCTCCGGACAGTCCCAGGGTCTTCCGGCAAAGCCATGGCAGGTCCTCCAGCAAAGTCCTCGGTGCCCGTGGGGGGCCGAGCTGGGCTACCCTGAGCCCCTTGCTCGCTCTGCCCCTCACCATTGACTCCAGTGGCCTTCCGGCTGATGGGCGCTGCCACCCTGCCACCTTTCCTTCATGTCACCTCCTGCTCTGAGAGAGTGGCCAGGGCCAGCTCCTCCGGGTGGCAAGGTGGAGCCAAGGGGTTGCCCTGTGGTGGCCAGGGCACTGTCTAGCCCACCTCCCTGGCTGGCCGGTCTGGCCTTTGCAGGTAGCGCTGTAGGGTCTGCTGGGGCTGGGGGCTTCTGGACTCTGAGTGAGGAAATGCTCAGGGAACGTGAGGGTGGGTGGCCACTCAGCTTCCCCATTCCGGGACTGTGAGGTGAAGGACTAGGAGCATGCAGTGGCTTCTCCCCTCTAGCTCGCAGTCCTCAGGAGACAACCCCACCCTGCAAATGCCACCTTTCTGGACCCAGCCGCTCTGTTCCCCAGTGAGTGTCATCTAGGGGTTGACCGGGAGAATGAGCATCTGCTGGGCCTCTCGCCACTAAGCCTTGGGGTCTGGCCCTATACCCCGGGGAACCAGGAGGCACTGGGCTGGCGCCTGAGAGGCAGGGTGGCTGCCAGAGCCATGGTCCCCAGACAGCAGAACTTTATGAGAGGGCACCGAGCCGAGGCTCCCGGCTCCTGGAGTCTCCAGGGGGGTTAATTAATAGACATTGGGCAGGCCCATGAAGGGCTGCCTGCGCCCGAGGATGGCACATTCCAGGGCAGGCTCCCCGCTGCCTCAATGGCCCCCTTGGGATGACAGTTAATACTGGTGAGGGCTGGGAGGCTGTGCTGGTGGCCCCAGTGCTGCCGGCTGGGGACAGGCCCGGAGCCAGGGCTAAACCCCTGTCCTGCTGCCCTCAAAGCCAGCTCTGTCACTGTGAAGACAGAGGCGACAGCTCACAGACCAGATGGGCTTAGCATTGTCAGAAGGCGGGTGTGGCTGAAGCTGGGCACCCCCTGGCTTCCCCCTGCCTGACCCCTGGAAAAGCGGAGTGGATGGTGGATGGCCCCAACACTCTCAGCACGTCCTGGGCCGGTGTGAGTCTGGGTGAATGTGCCCACTGTGCCCCGCTCTGCAGCTGGCGAAATCGCCTCCAGCCACGGAGAACACGAAGCTCCCCCAACACCCTACTGGAGGCAAAGACCCCAGACCCTGCTCTGGCTTTTTCTGTGCTTGGGTCTGCCCAGGGCTCCAGCCTTCTGAGGTCTGTGTGCTGCCAAGAAGGGCAAGGGAGGAGGCAGTGTTGCCCCAGGGGCTGCGGGGACAGCATCCCTGTCACTGCTGGTCTTCCCTGGCACAGGCAGTGGGCGTGGCCCTGAGATGCAAGGACACCCCCCAACAAGCTCTCCCCTCCCTCACCTCCTGCCTTTCAGCATGCAATGGGGACATCTCCCCAGGCTCCAGTGGCCCGATGGAGGACTTGTGTTACGAACTGAACTGTGCCCTCCTAAATTGACATGTTGAAGCCCTAATCCCCCATGTGACTGTGTTTCAAGATGAGACCTTTAGGAGGTGATAAATATTAAAGGAGACTGTGAAGGCGGGGCCTTGGTCCCATAGGACTCATGTCTTTACAAGAAAAGGCAGCAGCACCAGGGATGTGTAAGCACAGAGGAAGGGCCCAGCCTGTGAGCCAGGAAGAGGGCCCTCACCAGGAACCAACCCTACCACAACCTTGCTCTTGGACTTCCAGCCTCCAGAACTGTGAGGAATAAATTTCTCTCACCTCAGTCCCCTGGTCTGCAGCCTTTGCTGCTGAGCCAGCCGATATGACTGGCCAGCAGGAAGCTGGGGAGCTAGAGGGGACTGCAAGGGCAGGTGAGTGCCCGCCCCCACAGGCACAGGGCAGAGTCCGGCACCCCGAGTGGGTCAGAAGCCAGTCTACCTACAGATAGCTCCACGTGACAGCCATGGAGCCCAGTGTCCTGTTGGAATTGGGGAGCCTCTAGGGGGCTGGTCTATGCAGAGTGGACCCGCTCCAAACCTGACTGCACTCTACTCTTCCACCACCTCCAGTCTGTCTGGGCCACCAGCACCCCAGGAGCCACTGCCTGGCCCTGCCCCAGCCCTGCACCCACCTCCATTGCTTCCATCACCAGCTCTGGTACCTCCCATTACCAGTGTCCCCCCCTGGGCACACCTGGTGTCCTGCCTCCCCATGCCTTCTGGAACATTCTCTAGAGTGGGCTCTGAGACCCTGTCCTCATGAGTGCCTGCCAGCCACACCTTCTCCTCCTGCCCCAGCACCATCCTGTTCTCTGCTCTTACCATAGCTGAATTCTCCCATAACTTGGGGAATGGTGTTGGCAGATGGTCACTGAGTGGACAGCACGTGCTCTTCTCCGTGCTCAACGGGGATCTCCTGAACCCCTGCAAGCAGGTTCCCATTTTAGGGTTGAAGAAACTGAGTCACAGAGAGGCTATGTGTGGTGCTCGGATTTACACAATGATAAGCTGGGCTTTGGACCTTGGCATCAAAACCCTTTCCACTTCAAGCTTAGAACCTTCATAGCCACAGCTACTGTGGCCCCCTGTTCTGTAAATGCCACCTCAATCCTGTGCGGGACCCAGGCCCCTTCCCCTGCTCCCTGGGCCCTACACAGCCTCAGAGCAGGCAAAGTGGGGAGGGCTGCAACTGGGAGTACCCAGGTTTGGGCCGAGGTGAGGCGAGTGGGGTGGGGAAGAAAGAGGCTACAAAGCTGGCAGGGGCTGGAAGTGGTTCCAAGGACAGCCCAGGGGTCTGGCCTCAGCTGCCTGCACTGAGGCGCTGGAAACCTCCTCTATAGCCTCTGCCTGGTAGGAAGCAGGAACTGCTGTCGGCCCCCTCTTTGCAGGGTTACCCTGCTAGGGGAGGCCTCTGTCCCTCCCACACCCTCAGGCCACTGGGATGGAGCAGGAAGTGGCTTTATTCCCTTCTTGAAGGTGGCGGGAAAGGATCCCAGATCTGTGACCTCCCGGCCTTTTGGGTGGGGCTGTGGGCTCTGGAGACAGGGCAGGGTCAGAGCCCTGGGAACTGTGGACGTCTGCATCTGCTCACAGCCTCCAGGTCCCAGCAGCCTTATCAGAGACCTTGGCTGGGAGCCTGGAGACCTAAGGATGGCTGAGCTGGCACTATGCTTCTACCCCACCCTTAGGCAGCTACCCAGGCCTCTCTGGACCTCAGTTCTGCATCTTCAAAATGGGGTCGCCCAGGTAGATATGGGGGCTGATGGGCAGGTGTGGGACCCTTGGAGCTCAGGAGGGCAGGCACAGAAAACACACACCTCTCTGTGCTGCGACTGGAACCCCCCATGTAGTCTGCCAACTCATTTCCACTCTGTACAACTCTACTGAGAAGCTCCTCTAAATGTTCCCGATTCTGACCCAGAAATTCTACTCCTGGCAAATTAAACACAAGGGAAAAATGCAGAGGAGGGTATTTGCCATAACAGGATGGAGAACGGTGACCACCTGCATACAGCACAGATGCTGCTCCCTGGACACCGAGTGCACGAGCCCCTTGGAACTTCCCTTTGGCTGTCTTGGATACAACATATATGTACCACACTCACACACACAAACACCACACACACGATACATGCAGACACAACACACACCACACTCACACGTAGAAAACACACCACATACAACAAAACATACACACTGCCCTCACAAACACACCACACCACACATGCAAACACATACTGTGTCCAGGCATGCAAGCATGCTACACACCACGCACACACACACACACACACACACACACTCAACCTTATAGCTACAGAAGTTAAACATCACATTCCACTTCAGTCCATTCCAAAGAACGTTGGTTGTCACCACAACAGTGACCTCCTGGCCCACCATGGATGGACAGCCACGTGGCATCTGAGCACCACTGCTCCCATGGTCCGGCACCCGCCTGCCTCTGAGAGTTTCTCTCCTGTGCTGCTGTCTCACTCACTTTGATGCAGACACACTGGCTCCCTTTCTGTTCCAGGCACGTGCCTGTCCCAGGTCCTTTGCTCTGCCCCTTGCCAGCTGGTATCCTCTTCCTAGTTACCCAAGGGAGCTGCTTTGTCCTCCTTTGAAGGTGCCTGTTTAGATTTCACCTGCCAGGTAAGTGCCACCTGACCACCTGCATTCTTGTCTAATGTCCCCTTCCTCGTGGGCTCCTTCACATGGGTACCCTCTGCTCTCCTTCCTTTTCTTCCTCTCCTTCCCCCTGTCCTGTTCCTGCTCCTCCAGCCCCTTCCCTTGTCCCAAATTAGGCAAATGCACATGCATAGATCAACCCAGCCCTGAGCCACAGAGGCGAGAGTTCAAACAACGCGACCAATTTATAAACAATTTTCTCTGCTACGATTAAGTTACATTTTCCCCAATAGCTGCTTCATTTTCTTGTCAAAAATACACAGTTTTCACATTTGTCTCGCTGCAAGGGTAATTAATTTCCAGACCAAAAGTAAGAACTTAATTTGATACCTGCAAGGATTATAAACTATTTCAAGCTGTTGTTTACACAAAATCAAGAAAATTCGTTCTGTTTGCAATTATGTTAATGAGGAAATAGAGTGGGTATTTTTTTTTTTTCAGGGAACTCGGCATAATTTTGCCATTACCAATGAATTAGTTTAAAAACGTCTGCTGCTGCTGTTGCAAACCCCTCTACAGCTATTTTTAAGGTGACCCCAGTGAGGAGGCCCCACAGACAGCTGAGGATCCCAAGGAAGGCTTTTGTGGGAACAGCTCAGATGACCATGGGCAGGTGAGTTCTGAGGACTGGGCACAACCCCAGGTGGTTGGCAACTAGCTGGGTCTGTAGGTGGGGCTGAGGAGTCTTCTTCAAGCCCTCCTGATGCCAAGCTGAAAGGAGGTGACCAGGAGGGTAAGGGTGGTAGGGAACCCAGGGCATGGACGGTCCAGCCCCTTCCTCTTAGACAACCATTCCCGGGCCCTGGGCTGCCATGTGGGTTTGCACCATGCAGGCTTGCATGGGCCTGGGCCACAAGTGGGGGCACTGAGGGTGGGAAAAGAGGCTGCTCTCAGGGTTGAGGAGAGACACCCCTAACTCAAGACTCAGCATTGTCCCATGGCCGCTGTGGATGGCTGTGCAATTGGGTCCCCTGTGAGGGTGAGAGGGCTGAACTTGGCCTGGAAAGGGGCTGCATCTGCCCACTGCGGTGCCCTAGGTTGGCCATGACCCTGAGCAGCCTGGGCTGCCTGGGCCAACCTGGAGGCTGGCGCAGTACGCAGGGCAGGTGCCCAAAGGGAAGAGGTATCCCCTGTGTCTGGGGGAACCGGCTGGCTTCACAGGATGGGACACTCGAGCTGGGTGCCGAAGGCCATGTGGTCAGGGTGAGGCAGGCTCCCAGGGGAGGGAGTGCAGGCACAGGCAGGGGGCTGTAAAAAGGCCCCGCACGCCTGAGAAGGGGCAGAATGGAGGAAGTATGGGGCACCGGGGGAGGAGGCCAGGCTACACTGTAAAGGGCCCTGCTGCACAGAGAAGGCAAAGAACCTTCAAGACATACAAGAAGGCGGTCAGATGCTCGTGCGGAAAGGGCCCTGGAGCTCCTGGGCAATGGTGGTGGGTACACAGGGACAGGTGGCCAGGAGGTGCAGGGCTGGTACAGCCACAGGAGTCTGGGGGGTTTCAGAAGGTCTGCGAGGAAGAGGCCAGCCAAGCCCGACCTTGATGACACAGCAGCTGGAGCTGGCATCACCGAAAGCCCAAGGAAAGATTGTCTTCAGCCTCCTGGCCCTGCTGGGCACAGCTCTAGCTACCCAGTGGGGGACGCAGAGCATGAGGGCTCATTCACGATGTGACCCGCTTGGTCTGCAGGCATGTTGGGGCCCGTTCCTGGCTGGCTGTCACTGGGGAGCTGGGGCCTGGGGCCAGCGCCACCCGGCCTCTCCGTGGCCCAGCCCCCAGCACTGTCCTCCTCTTCACAGGGCCTCCCCCCCGCGCCCCCCCTGAGTCTGCCTGGAGCGGCCGGCATCGAGGCTCTGGGCCGAGTCCTCGTAAATCCTGGGGTGCTGGAGACAGCCCAGGTGAGGCCGTGAACAATGCCCCATTGTGGCCCCGTGGGGACGGTTTGCCACCACTTGCCACCAGCCCATACGTTGTAAAATCTCTCCCCACGGATCTAATTTCGCCTTTCTGGCCCTTGGGGGGTTAGGCCCGGGACAGGCACAGTCTCACTCCACACAGAAACCATTTACAGTCGGGATAAAGGCCGCCTTTATTGGCACCGAATGGCGAACATTTCCTTGCCCCATCGTTTTGTCACCGTCACATCTGTCAGGTGGTGCGGGAGGGACGGCGCAGCAGTGGGGGCCTGTGTGGGGACAAGGACAGGCCGAGAGCCACTGCAGCCGGGAAGAATGGCTCCCAGTCTCTGTCTTCCTGGGAAACCCACGAGGTCTTCCCGGGCCTGTCCACCGCCTGCACCTCAGTGGGCCCATTATCTTCAGGCCCAGCTCTGACGCAGGGAGACACGGCCCTGAGGGGCTGAGTGGGCAGGAACCCGGACACAGGCCCCTTCGGTGCACATTTTCCTTCCCCATGGAGAGGGTGTGTTGGGGTGTTTGTGAGAGCGAGGAAATGAGGACTACTTCTCAGGCTCCATGATAGGCCTGGGTCGGCAGTGGGAAGCCTCGCCTGGCCTCCGGGTATAAAGGCTGAAGGTGGAATGGAGCTGGGAAGATCCAGGAGAGGAAAGCGATGGGTGCTTCCTGCCACCCCACCATCAATGCCCAGGGTCCTCCATGCTCCCCAGTTTGGGAGGAGCTGTGAGAACTGATGTGGCCGCCTTGGCCTTAGCCAGGCGGTGATCTCAAACAGAGCTTCATCAGCACTGTGGCTGCCATGGGGCAGCGTCACCTGGCAGGGGGCCAGGGGCTGTTCTGTCTTCTGGCGGGACATGGAATGATTTCAGGTGGTGTCCGAATAGTCACTGTGTATTTTGGTATTTACGTTTACGTTTTCACGCATGCCGGGACGAAGTGCATTGCGCCATAAACCAATGGTTTCACAGGTGTCAGTTCTAGGCTGCTGCAGTAGAAGTACTTACACGCACCAAGCACGGTGGGTTCAAGAAAACGTCATCTGAGAAACTTCGGTGGCTCTCAGATGTGGAAAAACACAAAGGGTGTCCCTGTGTGAGCAGGGCAGGGGGCCAAAGGCCAGTCTCACCTGGGGAGGGGCCTCCATCTCCAAGCCCTGTGCATGGGATTGGCCACACTTACCCCCTGCTCCCCCGGCCCCCGCCCCGTGGGAGCCCTGCTTGTGGAGGCACTCAGGGGATGAGAGCTGGAGAGACTCCAGGGCAAGGAACCCGTGGGGTTCCTCATGGACCCGGGGAAAGGCAGAGTCCTGCCAAGTTTGTGGAGCAGAAAAATATTGTTTCTTGCAAAACGGCAGGGAAGATTTGGCGGGATCTGCAGCTGGGGGCTGGGTGTCACCATGGCAACGGAAAGCCAGAAGCCGGCAGAATTAGGGGCAGGCTTCTGATTTCTAGGGATGCTGGCCAAGCCCCAGGTGAGCCCCAGTGGGTGTGGGGTAGGGTGGTTTAGATCAGGGGCCTGCTCAAGCCAGGTTGGGTTGGGGGAAGCTCAGTGGGGCCCACTCTGGGCCCAAGCATGACTGTTTCTTTAGCAATTACTGTGTGACTGGGTGTCAGGTTGGAGGAGGAGGATCCCCTCGGCTCACAGCTCAGGCTCTTTTTGCTCCATAACTTCAATTTTAGGGAAAGAGAGAAACGAAGTGGGATACACAAGACACCTGAGACCCTGGGGCCCTGTCCATGGCCTCCCCAGACATTGGTGCAGTGCCCCAACTGTAGGTCTGGCAGTAGCAAGGACTGCTCTGAGCTCCAGCCCGAGGTGAAGGCCTCCAGTTCATAGCCACCAGTCCTACCTCATCCCTACAGCACCCGAGAGGTGGGGGGTAGGGGTGGCGAGATGCGGAGACTGATGCAGCGGAAGGTCAAGTGATGCCCTGGCTTCTTGGCTGCTGTGGGGTGGAATTGAGTGGGACGTGGGAAGAGGTGGCGAGTTAGATGGGAAGGCCCCTTGGACCCCATCCAGCGTCTTTGGGGGCCCGGCTGGGCTCAGGGCTGAGTCACATGAGCCTGCTTCTCCCCTGTGCCGCCCCTGACCATGGCCTCCCTGAGGCTTCCCTCGCTGCCTTCCCATCTCTTTCACTCTCCCATCTTTTTCTTTTCCACCTGATCTCTAAGCACTGGGGTTTCGGTTGCCTGCCAAGTCCAAATACAGCTCTGGACCCTCCTGACCCTCCTACCTCAGCACCCCTCTAAGCAAAGCATCCCCACGTGGGGGCTCACAGCAGAAGCTTGGGGTCCTTCTCCAACCTCTCTCCCCTTAGTCTGCTTGTTCTCATCGGTGGGGCCAGCAGACTGGGGGCTGGCTCCCCAAGGTCTCCACCCTAGTCCAAGGTGCTGACGCCATCCCTCATCCCACAGCAGCCTCTCACCACTCCTGGAACTGCACCCTCACCTCTATGTAACCCTCATCCCATGAAGCCGGAGCCACCCCTGGATCCTTTGCCCGGCTGGGCCATCCCTCGCTCACCAGCTCTGCCTCACCTGCTCTCATGGCCTCAGGAGGATGTGCCCTCATGCCCTAGGGCCTTTGCAAGGCTGCACACACTGGACACTGTTCCACCCTGTGTCACCCTCCTCCTCACTCACTCCTGGTTGGCTCTGGGCTCCTGACTCCACTGACTGGGAAAACCGAGTACTTTCTCCTTCACACAGACAGATATGTAATTACGGGTCACTATGTGCGTTCCCCTGCCCAGCCATGGGGCTGTGCATTCTAAGGAGCAGGGGCCAGCCCATCCTGCTCACACTGCAGCCCCAGGCAGTGGCACAAGGTGAATGAATAAATGCACACAGTGCTTCAGAAGGATTCCTTTGCTTTTTTCCTCTCTGCTCCTGTGACTTCTGGTCCCTCCATCCCTCCAGAAGGGCCTCATTAAAAAAAAAAAAACTTTTTGCTTTTATTTTTAGAGACAGGATCTCACTGTGTTGCCCAGGCTAGAGTGCAGTGGTGTGATCATGGCTCACTGCAGCCTGGAACTCCTGAGCTCAAGCGATTCTTCTAACTCAGCCTGCTGAGTAGCCGGGACTACAGGCACACACCATCACGCTTGGCTAATTTTTTATTTTTATTTTCATAGAGACGGGGTCTCGCTATGTTGCCCAGGGTGGTCGTGAACTCCTGGCCTCAAGCCATCCCCTCTGTCTTGGCCTTCTAAAGAGCTGGGATTACACGTGTGAGCCACCATGCCCAGCCTCAGTTTTGAGGATATTCCTGGGTTCTGGAGAAAGCTCGGAGCCCTCACATGACCCTGCTAGTGCAATTTCCAACCATTATTGTATATGGTCCCTCTCAGTAAGAGGGGATATCACAGAGCCTTAGAACAAGATCCCTTGTGTTTGTCGGGTGCACCCAGGCTGGCCCTGCCTGATGCCCATGAGGCTGAACCCATTTGTAGCCCAGCGAGGATGGGTGGCCACGTAGCACGAGTCACCCAGGCATCAGCATCTCCTCAGCAGCTCCTGCCCTGACGGGGTGTTCACCCTGTTGGACAAGCGTCCCTGTGCGGGCAGCAGACAGGCAGCCACCTTGCCGCCCACACAGATGGCTCTTATGTGCCTGACCTGCGGCTCCCAGGGGGTGGGGAAGAGAGGGGGCGCTGTGCACTACGACACCTATGTGGGGGACTGGGGGCAGGGAGGGGGCGAGGGGCAGGGGGCTGCGTGCTGGCCCCGCTGTCAGGCTCGCCTTACTCGGCTAATCCTGAACGTGCAAGAACAACGCTGCTAAAGCCATGAGCTGGATCTCAGCCCTCCAGGGCCTCAAGCCCCCATCTCCTCTAATTGAGGCCTCACAGGGTGGTCTGCGCCCCCAGGCTCCCCCTTGTCCGTGGCTCTGGCCAGTGCCTCCTGCTGTTGCCAAGGTGGTCCAGGCACTGCCTCAGCCCGTACCCCACAACAGCTGTGCCCTCCGCCCAGAACGCTCTTCCTCTAGATATCCATAGGACGCGCTCCCTCACCCGCACAGACCTTTTCCTGGCAGCCCACACACCCTGCAACCTCTTCTTGAAAGGCCTGGGTCCGACCTGATGGAGAGTTTCTCTTGGGCAAAGGGAAGAAGGGTCACGGCCCCGCCCCCCGTATCCACCTGGCGCTTTCTACCTTTCTGAGAGCAGAGGCCACTGTAAAAGGGACCCTGTGCTGGGGGTTTTCTGGGTGCTGGACTTGTGGGCACGCCCCATCCACTACTGCCTGGTCCACACACTGGCTGCTGTTTCACAAAGATCTGGTGGTCAGAGGGGCTCCAGGTTTGAGAAGGGCCCTCAGAGAAGCATCCCCGTCCTATTCCTGCAGCGTCTTCCACACTTGGAGAGAGGTTCAGGCCTACGCTGCTCTGGGCCGCAGGGCCACCCCCTGGAGGCCGCGGGAGTGCGGGAGGGGACGCCGGGCCTGCAGGGGTGGAGGAGGGACCCGGGAAGGCATGAATGGAAGCGCCGGACCAGGGCGGGAAGCAGCGGACGCGGAACGGGGTGGGGAGGGCTCAGGTTGCCAACCCAAACAGCCCAGCGCGCCTCGGCCCTGTGTTTAATCCACAAAAATTTCCATCTGCCTCTGGAGCACTCGGAACCCGGGCAACGAAAGGCTGTTCGCGCGGCAAAGTAAACACCGGCTCCGTGCAGGGACTGCCGTGCGCTGCCTCCCAGTTTTAAACGGCAACGTCAGCCATTTTGTGGACGCCACCGTCCAAAGTGAGGCGGAAGCCCCCACCTGCGGGCTCGGAGCCAGGGCAGGAAGCCGGTCCCACTGCCCGGAGCGGCGCGGCGAGGACCTGGGCATCCACCTGCCGCCAGCGCCACATCTGACCTGGTGCCAGAACTCCAGCCCGGGAGGCCCAGGCCCCCCACCCCCACCGGCAGCTACCGCCAAGCCCCTGCACAACCTCGGGGTCCACACCTGACAGGGAGGGCCCGGGACGTGCTGGACCTGTGCCGCCGGTTCGCCCCGTCCTTCCTTCACCGCCCGCGGTTTCCCAGCCCAGTCGGCACGGCCAGGTCCCCTCCCCGAGAGGGAGGGGAGGCTCGGGTCGGGACATCTATTTTTGGTGGTGACCAAGCCACTGCTTAATATGCAGAACCGGCTGGGGGCAGGCTGTGCCCTGACCCACGGGGTGACAAGTTTAAAAAGGGGCCCATTTTGACCAAAATACATGTTTTTCTGAGGTTGGCCAGGGCAGCCAGGCAGGGTTTGCCGCACAGACAAGGCTCTGCACCGCCCTTACGCCCTGGCCCCTGCAGACGGCCAGCCCAGCCGGACTCCCGCAATTGATGCTGTCGATTATAGATCCGCACACGGTGCCCAGTGAGGGCTCGGCCACTGCGGGCTCCGGCCACCGTCCTGCTCGGGCACCTGACACGCCCCTGCCGCCTGCTGTCCTATCCCAGCCTCTCTCTGAAGCAGTTGCACTCACAGAAGTTGACACACACTTGAGCTGAATTTTTAAAAAGACTTAAATTTCCTCTCTGGCCAATATTGGAGGCCTATAAATAGAGTCATTCAGGAGAGGCTTGAGGGTGGCAATTGTCCCCCACAGGCAGGCTAAGAGAGAAACACCCCAAGAAAGAGAGACACTAGTGTGGGGAAAAGAACAGTTCTTGGGAGATTGCTGAGGGTAAGAGAAGCAGTAAGACGCTGGATAGCTGGGTGTGGGGGGAACCAAGACCTGGATTCAGGAGGCCTGGCCAGGGCCACGTAGTAGGGTTGAGGTGGAACTTGAACTTGCAGAGAGGCCCCTGATGCCATCCTCATGTTCACACCCTCTGAGCTCTGCCATCAGCCAAGCAGGCCTCCTGGGCCAGGAGCTTGTGACACTGCCCACGCCACAGGGCCTTTGCATGTGAGCGATCGGCATAGTGGTGCCTGTCCCCTCCACTGGGGGCCAGGAGGCTGAGGCACTGAGAGCCCACGTGACTTGCCAAGTCTCACAGCCATTGTGTGTAGGGGACAGAGCTTGCACCCCAGCCACTGGCTCCAAAGGCGCAACAGGAGGTCAGGCTTTTGCCCTGTGTGGGATGGGAAGAGGGTTTGTGTGTGGTCCTGTGTGCACAGCTGGATGCTGGGTGTGGATGGGCCACACCTGGATGAGGACCCTGAGTGATGAGCCCCTCCTATGGGGTTCAGGGTCCCATGGGTAACCAAGGGTGACAAAGTGAGACTGCACCCGCAGGATGGGGCTTGGCCTGGCTGTCTCAGTAGGTGCTGGGCCAGGCTAGGGCACCGCTGCCAGGGCTGTCCAGAGCAGTAGAACCAGAGGCAATGCCAAGTCCTGGTGTCACCGAGTGGTGTCACCGAGTGTAGACAACCCCAGCAGAGGAGGACCGGAGCCACATCAGACAGGCTTCTCTTCTGAGCTGGCGCTCTCCACAGTCCCATCACCCAGCGGCACTTAGTGGGGGGCTGTCTCTGTGGCGGGTTGAGGGTCATTTGGGCTCATGGTATGGCAGAGGGTGATTGGGATATGATCTGGGGGTCATGACCTAGGGGTCAAAGGGATATGATCCCCTCCAAGTCCCTGGACAGGGCTGGAATCTGCAGCTGACAAGTGCCCTTTGCCAGCCTCTGGCAACCTCATGGCAACCTATCCGAGGGTGGGAGGCACAGAGAGGAGCCTCTGAGTGGGGAGGAACTCACGGGATGTTAGGATTGGGGGTGGTCCTCCCAGGGGAGATCAGAGGACCAAGGTGGGACCTTGTTTCTGAGGCTCCTTTTCCCATCACACTCACCTCCACGTGAAATCACTTTACTGGGGGAAAAAGAAACACCTCGAAATGAGCACACCAACTACCTGACGCATCTCAATCTTGGACAAAGCGAGAAATCATGGTGGATCTCAGAGCCAAGCCCACGGTGGTCCCAGTGCCCAGGAGCTGGGCCTGGGAAGGGGGAGGCCAACAGCCCCAGCATCCCGGAGTGCAGCTGTCCCCTGGCCTCCCTTCCCAGCTGCGTCCTGGGTGGTGTGGCTCCACAGAGATGCGATCACGTTCCTTGGCAACTTTGGTTTCTTACTTAGCGGCACATCAACAATATCCCTCCCGAGCAATGACTGCCAGCAAAAGCTCATCCGTGGTTGGCACTGGGGCTGTGGCGTCGAGGTGTCTCAGCATATATCACGCTTCTCTATGGACAAACAGATGGCTTTGAGCTTGTTGCATGACAAAGCTTGCATGCAAAGCCTGACCCTGGTGCTTTTCTTTCCTAGGAGTGACGACAGTTTTCTAGTTTTCACAGGCAGTGCTAGAGTCCCTTCCAGGAGTTGTTACTTTAGTAATTCCCACTTCCTAGTAAGACAGAAGAGTGTCTGCTCTTCTGCACCCATGCCAGCACAGGGTATCATCATTTCCTTACATTTTGACTTTCGGGGTGTGCATTCGCCTGGCCACTGGTGGGGCCACTGTCTTTCCAAAGAAGGTTGTGGGCAGAGCTGGGCTGCGGTTCAGAGGTGTCTGCTGAGCCTGGTTCTAGGTGTGGCCTTTGGGGGTAGCCTGAAGTTGGGGGCGGGTACGGGGCCTCAGTTCCTGGCCAGGCAAGCCATGATGGCTATGAGAATGCCAGGTCTGAAGGGCTCCCACCTCAGGCTCCCTGGGAGCAGACTCAACCTGGCCCCAGGGGCCTCCTGCAAGCCTCCCTGGAGCTTGCTGGGCACAGGGACTCCCTGGCAGACACACCCACCCCTGCGCAGGAACGGGGTGGCAGTGCTCAGCATCAAACGCTGCTTTCATTATAGGTTTATCTTTGGAACCCCAGACAAAACAGGGCTTGTGTGGTTTGACTGAAGGGCAGCCCCTCAGGACTCCGCCATCCACTAAGACGGCTCCTCAGGAAAGAAAAAATACACTAACCTTAAAATAACCAGTTCCCAGAATAGCAAACTAATGACGGCTTCTAAAGGGAGCCCTTTGATCAGTCAGAGCCCCCGCCTTTGCCTATTTACGGCCCTGTCACTCAAAAGCAGCCCAGCAGCAGAGAGAGGAGTGTTGGGTTGGGGATGGGGGGGTGGGGTGGCGCAGAGGGGAGGGGGAGCTGCCGAGGAGAGGCAGGTCTGGGGCTGCCAGGGCAGTTCAGGCTGCCTAACTTTCTGATGCAACCAGCCCCTCAGTGGCAAGGTGCTCCCTGGCCTCTGAGACAGCCTGGAAGTGTGTCCTGCATGCACCGATGCACACTTCTCACAGTCTCCTGCGCAGCACCTTCCAGTTGTGAAGCTACGCCAGGGAACAGACCTGGCTGCAGGGAACCGGAAAAGGACCAGAATTCCAAGCGGACGTTCCTTAGGGACCTCGGGGAGGTGTGGGTCATGAGCTCTGGGGACTCGAGGCAGGGGAACTTGGGGAAGATGCTGTGGAGAAGGAGCCCAGGAGGGGTCTGCAGGGATGCATCTCTGTTGGGGGCATGGGGTGGAGAGGGGCACTGGGGCCATGAGATGGCAACTACTAGAGTGTGTTCTCCTGTACGGTCCCTGCCATCCACATTCACCACATTCTATGGGCACTCACTGAGCATTTCCCTGGGCCTGGCCTGGGTAAACGTTGGGGGAGCCACACTCACCTCCCCACAGGCGTGCACGGCCATGCCTGTCCAAAGCAGCGCTGTCCCATAGCTGAATCTGTGTGGCACAGCACTTAAAAGGTGGTGACTGAGACCCAGGAATGGAATTTTCATTTCATTTTAATAAATTAAAATTAAAATTTAAAGATAGATCCTTCATTCAGTTATTAGAAAACCCTTCAGTATGTTTGAAATGACTTAGGCATGGGAATCTCCTTTTTCAATGGTAAATTTTATGAAATCTAAATACAGACCAAGTCGTTCTCATGAAAACTCAGTGTCTAAATTGAAATGTGTAAAATATGCAGTGGCTTTTGAAGACCCAGTATGAAAAAGAAGAATGTCAATAATTTTAAGAGTTTTAAAAATGTTAATTATATATTGAAATGATATTTTGGATCTATTGGGTTAAATAAAATATATTATTGTAATCAATTTTACCTATTTCTTTTAAATTAAAAAAGTGGCTATTAGAAAATTTAAAATTATATCTGTGGCTAGCATGGATGAGCTGACCAGGAAGTAAGGGAGGTTAGAGGCTGAAAACTCAGTGAGAGTGGAACCCCAGAGGTAATAGGGGCCCTGAAGGTATTTGATGAGTGAGATGAACTTGAGCTTTGGTTTCACCAGGAATAGATGGTTATGTGTCAAAGCCCAGACCTGCCCCAGGAAGTCTCATAGCAGAGACTTACATAAAACTGGGACCCTCAAAGGGCTCTACTTTCATTGTGAGGGCCAATGAAAAATCTCCTACTCCCTGAGAAGACTGTAAGGAAAACTGCATTACTGCTAAGAGAAGGAGAACAAGTTCTGTCCTGGAAAGTCATATTCACAAGCTAGTCCATGCTCAGCTTGGAGGCTTGAATTCATACTACCTAAGTGGCCTAGAAAACTTTGAGCCTAGAATTGAAAGTCCAGGCTGGCAGTACACCCACATTTGTGGCAATGGAAGGGGTAAACATGATTCCTCCCTGAGGACCCCAACTTCACACCAGACTTCAGAAAGTCCCACAGATAAATTTTCAGATATGTAAGTTTACAATAAAAAAAAAAAAAAACCAGAAAAGAAATGAAACACCATGAATGAGAGTCAGCAGAAGAAAAAATCAAACAGGGAGGTGAACTCAGAAATACTTTAGATACTGGAATTAAGAGAAGCTTAATATAAATAGCCATATTTAATACACTTCAAGAAAAATTTTAAAGTTTGAACATGCAAGTAAAGAGGAAGATACAATTAAAATGACTTATCAGATATGCATAAGAACCCAACAGAACTTTTATAAATAAAATAATAATAATTGAAGTTTAAAATTCACTGAACAGTTTTAACAGCAGATTAAACACAGTCGAAGAAACAACTAGTGAACTGGAAGACGGATTCTAGAATACAGTACAGAGAGACAAAGTGATTTTTAAAAAAAAGGTTAAGAGACATGAAGGGAAGTGAGATGGTCTACTACTGGCCAATAAAAATTTCAGAAGGAGATAATGAGACTGAAGTGAAATCTTGGAAGTATTAACTGAGAATAATCTAGAACTGATGAAAGACACCAAAGCACTGAGTAAGGTAGCTCAGGCAGAACAAAAGAAACCTATTAACACATCCTAGTGAAAATGCAGACTAGAGTCAAAGGAAAGATCTTTTTTTTTTTTTTTTTTTGAGATGGAGTCTCGCTCTGTCGCCCAGGCTGGAGTGCAGTGGCACAATCTCGGCTCACTGCAAGCTCCGCCTCCCGGGTTCACGCCATTCTCCTGCCTCAGCCTCTCCGAGTAGCTGGGACTACAGGCGCCCGCCACCACGCCCGGCTAATTTTTTGTATTTTTAGTAGAGACGGGGTTTCACCATGGTCTTGATCTCCTGACCTCGTGATCCGCCCGCCTCAGCCTCCAAAGTGCTGGGATTACAAGTGTGAGCCACCGCGCCCAGCAAGTCAAAGGAAAGATCTTAAAGGCAGCCAGAGAAAAAAGATAGATTGTCTTCAAAGGAGCAACAATTCATCATGTTCATTCTCAATGGTAACAGTGGAAGCCAAAGGATAGCTCAATAACATTTTTAATGCGCTAAGAAAAAAGAATTTTGATAACCTAAGGCCTATAATTTTATAATTGGTGGAAATATTTTTTAAGATGACAGTAAAATGGTCATTTGCAGACAAAATCTGAGAGTTTTTCACTGAAGAAAATTTAAATGAATCCCTCAGTCACGTAAAAAGGTAATCCCAGACGTAAGATCTGAGACAAAAAAGAAATAACAAATGACAAAGAGGCAAATGGGTGAGTAAATTTAAACAAACATTGATTGTATAAAACACTACCAATTAGTGAGTTAAAAATTAAACACAGTTCAACTAAAATATACAATAGCAAAGTACTAAGTCAGGAGGAGAATAATTAAAGTGTTCTAGAATCCCTAATTTATTTCAGATATGGGTAGATATAGCAATTACTTCTGATATATATTCATTTAAAATGTTCTAGGTTTACCTTTACAAGAATGGTAGTAGAATACATAACTTCAAAACCAGTAGAGAGAAAAGTAGAATGAGAAGTAATAATCTAATGAGAGGCAAGAAAGAGGAGAAAAATAAATATTACAGATTTAGTACAAATGGAAAGCACAAAATACACTGCTAGAATTCAACCCAAATCTATTAGAAATTATATTAAATGTAAATGTACTAAATGATTTTTAAAAAACTCAGTAATATAGTGTTTACAAAAGACAAACCTGAAATCCTATCGTTGTAGGATTAGAAAGAAAAGGATTTAAAAATCTGACATCAAAGTCAGAAAAGAAAACCACACCAGTATCCTTTATGAATATAAAGTACATTCTTTTTTTTTCTTTCAATCAGCTTTCCTAGGTTGAAGATACAAACATTCTTAACAAAATATTAGCAAACCAAATCCAGCATCATATAAAAAGGGTTATATATCATGCCCACGTAGGATATATTCCAGAAATGTGAGATTGGTTTAACACCTGAAAATTAATGTATTATACCAAATCAGTAGAATAAGGAATAAAAACCACAGGATCATCTCACTAGACACAGAAAGAGCATTTGACAAAATCCAATATCCATTCATAATAAGAGCTCTCAACACACTAAAAATAGAAGGAAATATTCTCAACATGATAAAAGGCATCTATGGAAAACTCAGAGCTAATGGAAATTGATTGAATGATTTTCCCCACAAGATCTGCTCTAGCACTTCTATTCAATATTTTTTTTTGAAGTTCAAGCCAGTGCAATTAGGCAAAACAAAGAAATTAAAGGCATCTGATTGGAAGGAAGTAAAAATTGTCTTTATTGACACAAGACATGATCTTATATGTAGAAAATCTTAAGAAATCAATAGCAACAACAAAAATGGCTAAAGCCAAGAACACAAAAGTCATAGTTTACGAGATTGACATAAAAATTTAATGTTATTTCTATATACTAGTAATGAACAATTAATTCAAAATGAAATTAAGAAAACAATTCCATTAACACTAGCATGACAAATAAAATATTTATGAGTAAATGTAACAAAAGAAGTATCAAATTTATATGCCCCAAACTGCAAAATATCACTGAAAGAAATTAAAGTAGATCAAATAAATGGAGAGATATACCATGTTCATTGATTACAATACTCAATTTTGTTAATTTGTCAATTTTCCCCAAATGGATCTATAGATTCAACACAATGCCTATCAAAATCCCAGCAGGGATTTCTTTTTTAATTCACAGGTTGAAGCTAAAATTTATATGAAAATTCATAGGAATTAGAATAGAAACAATTTGTAAAAAGATGAACAAAATTAGAAAACTTACATAATTTAATTTTAAAACTTACTGTAAACCTACAATAATCAAGACAGTATAGTATGGGTTTACAGAAAGGCATATAGACTTACAGAAAGGCATATAGACCAACATAATAGAATTGAAAATCCAGAAATAAACCTATAAATTTATGGTCAATTGATTTTTGACAAAGAAGCCATGATAATTCAAAGGAGGAAATGGAGTATTTTCAACAAATGTTCTGGGGCAATTGGATATCCATAAGTAAGAATAAAACAAAACAAATCTAGACTTTACTTCATATCATACCCCCAAATTACCTCAAAGTAAATATAGACCTAAATGTAAGAGCTAATTCTATACAACTTCTAGAAGGAAAAAAAACAAAACAAAACAAAACAGGAGAAAATGTTTATGGCTTTGGATTAGGCAGAGTTCTTAGATAAAACATCAAAAGCCTGAGCCATATAAGAAAAGACAAATTGGACTTCATTAAAATTAAAAACTTTTGTGATTTAAAAGATGTGATTAAGGAAATGAAAAGACAGCCACAGAATGGGAGAAAATATTTGCAAGTCATAGATCTGATAAAGGACTTGTATCCAGAACATATAAAAAACCCTTGCAACTCAATAATAGAACAGACTACTTAATTAGAAAATGGGCAAGAGAGTTGAATAAACATTTCACCAAAGAAGACTATGAATGGCTAATAAGCACATGAAAAGTGGCTCAACATCATTAGTCATTAGGGAAATGCAAATCAAAACCACAATGAGATACCATTACATACTCACTAAAAGGGCTAAAATAGAAAAGACCATGTATTTGCAAGGCTGTGGAGAAAGTGGAACCTTTATACTTTACTGGTGAGAAAGCAAAATGGTATAAATCCTTTGGAAACAGTTTAGAAGTTTCTTAGAAAGTTAAACAGAAATTTGCCCTATGCCTTCTCAGTAATAATAGATCAAGCAGATAAAAACATTCCAATGAGAGTATAGAAGATTTGAACAGACCAATTAACAAGCTTGTTCCAGTGGATATGAACATAACACTGCACCCAACAATGTCAGAATATACCTTGTTTTCAAGTACAGAAGGCACATTTACAAAAATTGACCACATTTTTGCCGTAAATCATATTTCAAAACATTCTAAAGGATTAATATCATATGGATTGCTTTCTCTGACAAGAGGGCAACATTATGAGAAAGCTGTGCTACAGTTATAACAATGACAAAAACCACATTGCTACAGAACTCCTAGGATAAACAAGAGATCATAATGGAGATTAGAAAAATACTAAAGTGAATGAAGATTAAAATTAAATGCCATATATCAAAATGTGGGAGATGTAGTTTGAATGATATTTAAAGGAAAAATGTATAACCTTAAATGCATACCTTAAAAATTTAGAAAGCCATGAGATTAACAGTGGTTAGAAAAATTAAATCAAAAAGGAAATTTAGGAAGCCTGAAAATTAAGAATTATCCTATTCTTCATTTAGAGAGGTTAGAGAAAGAACAGTATATTAAGGCCAAGTAAATAGAAGGAATAAAATAAACAGAAGTAAATGAAACAAAACAAAATCACAATAGAGAGGATCAACAAAGCCAGAAGTCCACTAAACATTTAATAAGACAGGAGAATAGTGTCAGGTTTGATCACTAAGGGGGAAAACAGTGAAGGCACAAATAAATAATATTGAGAATAAAAAATGGGACTAAATGCTAATGGATGGACATTAAAATAATAATAAATGCCAATGAACATGGAAACTAAAATGAAATGTATAAATTCCTAGAATATATAACTTATCAAAACTGATACAAGAAGAAATAGAAAACCTGAACAGTCCATAATTATTAGCCATTGAATCAGGAATGATGAATCTTCCCACAAAGAAAACACCAGGCCTAGATCTCCTTACCTTTAAATTCCACCAAACATTTGAGGAAAATATAATTCTAATCTTATACAAAATATCCCAATATAGGAAAAGAGGGAACACTTCTTAACTTAGTCTGTGAGGCTCACATACATTTGACACCAAAACCTGATGAAGACCATACAAGAAAGGAAAATTATGTCATGTATGTATCTCACACATAAATACTGGCACAAAAATTGTGATATATTAAATATTAGTAAGTGAGATTTCAGCAGTGTTTAAGAAATAATATACAATGTGAAGGATTGGTGGGTGTGAGGAGAGGCCGGAGACTGCATATATGGCTGGAAAAATAATCCAAGTAACAGATGATAAAGGCCTGAACTCAGCAGGGGTTGGGCTGAAGGGAGAGGATGAACAGCAGCAAGGCGGCTCTGGGGGTGCAGCTCGGGGAACTGCCCAAGACAAAAAAGCCTTGGGGTCCAGCTTGCGGCCTGGTCGATGGAGGAGTCACACTGGAATGAGGGAAAGGGTAGCAGTGTCTGGGGGCAAACACCCAATTCTGGGAGGCTAGGCTGCCTGCATCCTTGAGGTTGGGGTCATGCACACAGCTTGGTAAAGGCATGGGCAGGGTGTGGTTTTGGGAGTCCCAGGTTGGGGGGCATTCTCATCCTGGAGGCCTGGATTCTGGGACCGGAGGCAGTGAAAGGAGTGTCAGGTGGAGGGGGCCCCTTCCCGCCCAGTGCTTTTTGAACTGGAACATGGAAACCCAGGACTCCCCTGTGTCCGGCTCTCAGCCATGAACATTTCCGGCAAAAACAGAGAAGAAAGAAACTCTCCCAGCCCACTGTGCTCCTCATATCAGCAAAAGCAGTATGAGCTTAGCTTGCAAAATAAACAGGGCCCAACGTAAACAGTGTGGCAGGACCTGGAGACCAAGCTAAGAATACTTGCTGGGGGAGGAGGGCTACAGCGGCCTCTGCCATCGATTCCTCAGAATGTCTGGGGTATGCAGCCCCCACACAGACTGCCAGCCCTGTGTGGGACTTCAGGAAGCCCAGTGGGGCCAGAGGGGGAGTGGGCAGGGCCAGCTCTCTCTGGACCTCTCCCTACTGCCTGCACTGATCCCTGGCCCACACTGAAGGCCCTGGGCCCTGCTGCTGGCACCCCCAGCCTGCCCCTGGCCTCAACCCTCCTCAGCCTCTCCATACGGACTTTGGGTGATATGAAACCCCTCCTTGCTCTCTCCACCTCATCTCCCACCCCTGTCTGTGTCGTCCTTGGGACCAGCTCTTCATCTAACTAGCTGTGTGACCTCAGGCGACCACTCAGCCTCTCTGAGCCTGTTTCCCCATCCATAAAAGAGGATTTATGTGGGCATTTGAGCAAATAAGAGTCCTCTCCAGAATAAAGAAGACAATAATCTAAGATGAAAACAGAAAGGGCATGAGGCAGCTTTTGTGACTTTTGACCCTAAGGACATAAGCAGGAGTCAAACCCTCTCATTTGACAAGGGAGGGAGGCCCGCAGGAAGTAGACTCGCTGTGAGGAGGCCCCTGGGTCTGCGGGTGTGGGTGGGTTTCTGCTCTCCACACCCTGGAGAGAGGCAGAACCTGAGCCACCAGGACAGGCACAGGGGTGGAAGGGATCCCTGAGCCACCAGGACAGGCACAGGGGTGGAAGGGATCCCTGGAATGGGGACGTCCTGCAAAGTAGTTGGGAGGTCTGTGTTGGAGCAGACACTGCACTGTCAAGCAAGAGTTTTGAAGAGGCCGCAGGACTGTGGCAAGAAGGGAGACCCCCAGACCCCTCTCTCCAATGTGGGTCCTTGGCCAGGACACCAAAGAAGAAGAGGGCTCCCTGCCAGGGAAACTGAGGCAGCCCTGAACAAGCTCAGTTGGCCTGCACTGGTGAACTCCCTGCAAGGGGACACTCCAGGCCTCCCTGATTCTTAGCATGACCCCTTCCAAGAGGAGTGCCAGCCAGCTGTGCATCCCAGAGACCTCTCATCCCATGGCTAGGCAAGCTGGCCTGGGATGGGACTCACTGCACAGCCCAGCTGAGGGGCTGAGCTAAGCTGAGAAAGCAGTTGGAGGCTGGGGCCTTGACTCCCTTCCGGCAGGCAGCCAGACTGGCGGGATGGGGTGGGGGAGGGTGCCAGTGGGGAAGGCCAGGAGCTCTGGCTGGGGTTGGCGGGGCCGGCGGGCATTGGCATCGCTGCACGCCTGCTGGGCCTCCGAGGGCCGGGCGGCTGCTGGATTTCCTGCCCCTACTTCCCGAAGTCAGCAGGATTGCACTTGGGGTATTTACGGTCCCGATGGCTGCACTGATAATGGAGATAACTTGAGCCAGGCTATGCCACCAAGCCCTCCAGGCCCAGCCAGGCCCTTTCTCAGGGTCTGTCCCTGAGGGGTGTACCAGTCAGTGGCAGGGCAAGGACCAGGTAGGCTACCACCTACCCGCCTAGCTCAGCACAGCTCTGTCAACTCTTTGATGGGCAGCCAGGTTCCAGGTAGACCCCTCAGAGGGGCTGAGATTTAGTGTCGACTGTGGGTGCCACTCACCACCTCAGAGACCCCAGGCAGAGGACTCGAATGTAATGGCAGGGAGCCAGGGCCCACCAGGGCTGTGCGTGCAGAATCTACCAGAATCCTCGTGGCCCCGGCTCAGAGCCTGACAGGGCACCAGGATGTGGCCCCAGCCTTGTTCTTAAACCTTGCCCTAGGGATCAGGGACTCCGGAAAATGCTTCCCTTTGTTGCTCAGATGTGAAGAAATTGGGTGCATAATTTTGTGCCTTCAAGGCCAGCGCTGGCCCCACTGCAGGCCCCCACACCGACCTTGGCTGACTGAGGACTGTGTCCTTGTTCCCAGGCCCCAGCAGGCTGCTGGACGGCCGCTGTGCACGTCAGGAAGGGGCCGCTGCACTTCAGGAGGCCCTGTCTGCCACCCACCATCACCCCCGCAGGATGCCAGGCTCCAGGTCTGGGCTTAAAGGGTGGCCTGTCCCATGGAACAGGGGCAGAGCCATAAGAAAGGCCTGGGACAGTAGCATAGGCCATGGAACCAGAGCTGGGCAGGGAGTGGCGGGGAAAGGCGGGGGCTGTCCCCAGCGTGTGCTGTCCAGAAAGGGCCACCGACACTCCTGCACGTCAGGGATGTTCACACCCCACCTGCCTGGCTGCAGCCGAGATGGAAGCAGGAGTGGAAGTGGGGGAACGGGGTGCCACTCCCTGTCTCTACCACAGCTTTCCTTGATGTCTAGAAACTCCTGGCCATGCCAACAACACACGGTACCCGGCCCTGCTGTACTGGGTGTGCCAGCCAGGAGTCACCCAGCCCTTGTGCAAAGAGAAAGCCAAGGAAACACCGTGTTCCCCAGGCAGCAGAGAGGGCAAGGCTTCTGGGTCTCTGAGCTTGCCAATCCTGTGAACTGACCTCTCCCGGGTCTTGCTTCCTGTCCTGCCAGATGGGCGCCATCTCCCACTGGGCCATCTGCCTGGCAAAGGCCTGCACCAGCCCTGCTCAGGCCTGTGCTGACAGAGGGTGGCCAGGCCCATGGGACTCAGGGTACTGTGGTCACATAGCCCCACGGGGCCAGGCACCTGAACACCAGCCTTCGCTCTTTCTGCCTGACCCAGTTTGCTGGGCTCAGGGCCCCACGGCCGCCCCAGGCCATGGGCAGATGGTGCCAGGTGGGGAGAGGGTGACGCTGCAGGTCCTGGGGGCCAGGACGGGTGGGGCAGGAGCAGGAGCCTGGGCTGGGCTGTGCCTGCCCCGCCTGCCCGGCTGCAGCCGAGATGGAAGCAGGCCAGAGCCAGGCGTTGCCGGGGAAACCGGGCGGCAGACGCACTCCCTGCCCAACTGAAATTCCTCTATTTTTAGCCTCTCAGCTACTTTCAGATAAAGTCCATGTAGACGGACTTGCTGTTCGGCAAGATAACAGCCCGCTTCAAACCACAGAGACTTCAAAGGGCAGTGGTGGGCTCAGCCATGGGCCCGAGAAAGGCCCTCCCACCGCACAGATCCTCCGGCAGCTCCCAGGGTGCCTGGGGGAGAGGCTCCGGCCTGAGGGACAGAGTGATGGGCACAGAGCCTGGTGGGGAGTGGGGGCCTGGTGGGTTCGGGGTGAACAGAAGATGCCTCTCTTCCCATGAACCCATCCCAGCTGGGCCCTGCATCTCCCTGAGCCCTCAGCCGGCCCCAAGTGGAGGCCCCAGACAGCTGGGCCCAAGAGAAGGCTGGGATATGAGGCCAGCTCCTGCCACCCTCCACACAGGACACAGCCAGGAGGCTTGCAAAGCACAAAGCAGACTATGAGAGGCAGCGGGAAAGAGCTGGGGGAGGGGGCACTTGGTGCCACCTGCCAGTAAAGACGCCACTTGTCAGAGGATGAGAAACCAGCCTGGCCTGGCTCCTTCTATGGGGGACCAATGCCCAGCCAGGTGGGCAGTGGGCCCGGGCCCCTCTTGGGAGTTGCTGGGCAGGCTGCAGTAGGCACTGGAGGGAAGGTGGGGAGGCCTGCAGGAGCTTCACATTCACACGCAGACCACAGGGAGGTGCCTGCTGGCCCCAGGACGCTAACCAGAGCCACTGAGGGCCGGCGCGTGAGCCTACCTTGTCTTCTACTCGGTTCAGGCGGGCGCCAATCGTGTTGCTGCCGCGATCCTTGCTCTTTTCTATGGGGGATAAAACACCCAAATCAGGGCCGAGTGCTGGGGTGGGCCGGGGACTTCAACTGGGCTTGGGGAGTGGGGTGGTAGGGCTGGGGGAGGTAGCTAAGAGTCAAAATGCCTAAACCTACTAGGACATTTTTAAAAAGTGTCCTATGACAAAAATACCAGGGGTGGTACGGTGGCCGGGCATGGCTGCAGCTGGGGACCTGGGCTCCATCCTGCTCCACCCTCTCCACCTCTGACCTCCGAGAGCCCTAGGGGGCTGCCTAAGCTGGCCACACTGCCAGGTGTGCAAGCCCATGCCATTCCACTTCCGGGCGGCATAAGCCTGACTCCAGGCTGGGGGACACAGCTGCTCAGCTGCCCCTGTCACACCAGTCCACACTGTGAGCCATGGCTGCAGTTTGCATTTGGGCTAGGGAAACCCCAGGGAATGTGCCTTTTCCCTGTCATTCCCCGGAATGACTCACAGCCCCGTGTCCAGGGGACCCAAGGAATTTGGTGAAGGAGCCAGAAAACCAGCCCCAAGGCTGTGGCCAGGTGCTTCTGTCCCTCTCAACTTGAGCCCTGCAAGGCCTCCACCCATAGTCTCTTGAATTCTGGGCTGGCAGCTCACCCCACCCAAACCCCACCCCAGGCCCATCCCCAGGATCACCCCCTTCTGCAAAGTTGCCCTGGGTTCATGTTTCCACACCCAGAGCCTAACCTCAACGCCCTGGAATTTAAAGGGACCCAGGTAGGTTCTTATGAAACCTGAATATTCCTTTGTGAAACGTACTTTGGAGCCACTTTGCTAAGAGTGGGGTCTACCTCCCCTTACTCCCTGGCTTTCATTTCATGTCATGCACTTTGGAGGCCAAATGGCCTGTTCTGACATCATGGTGAGAGCCAGGAAGGCAGAGGCGTGGGAGAGTCCATTGCA
This sequence comes from Symphalangus syndactylus, assembly GCF_028878055.3. Lineage (NCBI taxonomy): Eukaryota > Metazoa > Chordata > Mammalia > Primates > Hylobatidae > Symphalangus > Symphalangus syndactylus. The sequence continues at coordinate 100,554,432 of NC_072423.2, forward strand.
GGCTGCTGGGCCCAGAGCAACTGACACAGAAACCCACCTGAGACGGAGATGAACAGTGAGGGCTTCCCAATGGACTGGTCCAGCCTGGGAGAGAAGGAGACAGACACCAGTTCACACCTGGCCCTGGCACTGTACAGATGCACTGCCATCTGTGGGACGGACAGGTTGATGTGCCCAGCAAGACAGTGTACTGCCCTCCCACTCTGGGGACACCCCCGACCCTAAGACCTGCCAAGTCACTCCCAACCCCCCAGAGGGCCATGCTCCTAGGGGGCTGAGCAGGGAGCTCGGAGAGGAGGAGTGGGTGGGCTGCCTCTCAGACTTCCTCCATGGGGGTAGGAGTAGGAGGCAGTGGGTCAGCCATGGGCAAGGCAGCCTGACCCCTTGCCTGTGGCCAGAATGGACACGGGCTCCCAGCCATACCCTGTAACACATGGAGCTAGCTCCCAGGCGAGCCCATCTCGGAGGCACAGCTGCTCTGAGCCTGTGCAGGCCCGGGAGGATGGTGCAACCCCATGGGAACACATTGGCTCCCCACAGTCAGGGTCTCCAGCTCCAAGTCAGTTGGCGGAGACCCGTGGGGTGGGGCCTGGCACCAGGCAGTGTCTTCCCAGGGCTGGGCCCGGCACCTTTCTCAGAGGTGACAGGGAAGGCAGGTGGGCTGGCTGCCGAGTGTCCTGAAGTTGTGGGGAATGTGAAGCTGGTGTCGCTGCCTGAGCAGGGACGGAAGCGGGTGTTTGCCTCCCTTACGTGCCTCCCCTACCCCAACTCCTCCATCGTCTCAGATCCGGGTGGGGACCAAGGCAGAGCTGCCTGGTGGGCTGGTTGTGAACCGTGGCCGTGGCCAGCTGCCCTCCCTCTGCAGGGGTGGGGGTGGTAAGGAGAAGGGGGTGGTTGAGAGGCAAGAACTCAGGGTCTCAGCCCCTCCCTCCTCCTGCACCGCTCATCGTGCAGCTGGGGCTGGGCTGGGCAGGACCCGTGCACCCTCCCCGCTGCCCTTTGGCCGTGCCCACCTCCTCTGCAGCTCTTTGATGCGCACCATGAGGTTGAGGTGGCCCTGCGAGTACTGCTCAATGACGTCCCGCACATCGTAAGGCTTCCGCGCTTGCTGCGGGACAAAAAGACACGCATCACTTCTCCTCCCTGTGCCCTGGCCATGTGGCTCAAAGTGCAGGCAGTGACAGTGTCTGCCCTCGGGAGGCTTGTGAAGACCTGGGAGCTTGCCTATGTGGTGATGGCATAGGCCTGGTTCCAAGTGTGCACAGTAGCGAAGCTTGTCCCCATCAGCTTGGCCACGGGGCTCTGGGTAGTCCTGGGCCATCGGCTCGGCCTCTCTGGGTCCCAGCTTCCTGTCTACTCACCAGCAGGGGCCTGCCCCCTCCTATCTTCCACCCCCCACCGCCCCAGGCTACCAGTCCTGGTTCTCAATAGCTTCAGGAAGAGCTGGCCCCCTCAAGGGGCCAAGGAGCAGCACAGTGCCAGGCACTGACCAGGAGGCACAGCTCTGCATGCCCACTACCTACCTGGGCCCCAGACTGACTCTTGACATGCTCACTGGCTGCAGCCCCCACTGTCCTCAGGGTAGGGAGCGGGTCTACTCTGCATCCTTCCTGGCAGTTTGTGCCAGGCAGCAGGGGTGGCCCCAGATGACAGCCTCAGCCTGCAGCACTTACTGTGAGTGACAAGCATCTGCTTGGGCTCCCACAGTGGGGCTGGGGCCATGTGAGGCAGGGCAGGGGACCTCAGGGTTCCCAGGCTTGTTGCCAGCTCTGAGCCTATAAGTGGGACTCAGGTGACATCTTGAAACCACAACAGAGAAAACAAAGCATCTCATGATATCAGCAAACCCCAAGCCACACTTGTGGCCTTGCTCCCAAGGGCCTCACTCAGGTGGAGCAGCCAGGCTGAGTGGGGGTTTGATGGCCTAGGAAGGCCTTGGCCCTGCAGGCAAGCCAGCACGTAGGACAACAGACTGCTTCTATCCCAAGAGGCCACTGGGTGACCGGGTGAGGCCCAGGGTAGTCATCATGAGTGCTCAAATAGCCACCTTAGCACTGAGCTAGTGGCTTTCCTGCCTTTTGCTGGGGAATTTGCAAGACCCAAGAGACAAGCCAAGCAGCTTGGTGGGGAGGGGTGGGGCAGGGCCAGCCCAAGTCAGAGGGAGGCAATTGAGGCCAAGGATGAGAAAGGAGGAAGCTCAGGTACCGTTGACGGCCCGGGCTGGGTCTGGGAACATGCCCTCCCTGCCCACCTGCTACCTCTCTTTGGGGTCCTACTCCTGAGACCAGGGTGACCTTAATCTGAGGATGCAGCCACTTCCGCCCTGGGAAGCTGCAAGTTCCCAGACGGGGAGACCCTGAGGTCAGGTCTCCACGTACCCACTTTCAGCTCTAGACACACTTTTGACATGCCCAGGGGTTCTGCCACCAATGCCGGAGGCTTGGTGGAGTTATTACAGCCCACCCAACATTATTTTGGACCCCAGGGATCCCAAGACAGGGCAGAAACCTCCTCCCTACCAAAGGCTGGGCCTCAGAAGTTCAGGGGGTTCCTCTTCCACCTGACACCAGCAGGTAGGGCCCTCACTGGCAACACTAGCCACTCTCTGGGCCCTGAATGGGAGATCCTGAGATCAGGAGGGCTAGGATGGGGCCCGTGTCCTCACAACACAGCTGTGCCCCATGGAAGGAAGGGCCTGCTGTTCCTGGGGCCACATTGGGCACCAGGATCGCCGGCATTGCTCAGAAATGACACACCAAGGCCCGTGATAGGGTCAGGCATGGGGTCGGACTCTAGGCAGACCCTCTGGCCCGCCATGTACTCAGTTTGATAACAGTCATAAAAACCATACTTATGTACGGGCTAGTAATAACATCCTTAGGCCGCAGTTTCTCCTGTCATATGGGAATGCTAAGTCCTTCTCTCTTCTGTAAGATAAAATGCTGAGCCCTGTCTCTCTCTTCTGTAAAAGGGGATGCTGAGCCCTGTTTCTCCTTCCTATAAGATGGAGATGCTGAGTTCTCTTCTATGAAATGGGATGTTGAGTCTTGATTCTCTTTGCTGTAAGATGGGATGCTGAGCCCTGTCTCTATCTTCTATAAGATGGGATGCTGAGCCTTGATTCCCCCTTCTGTAATATGGGATGCTGAACCCTGTCTCTCTCTTCTTTAAGATGGGATGCTAAGCCTCAATCCTCCCCTTCTATAAGGTGAAGACCCTCTGAGGGGTCTACCTGGAACCTGGCTGCCCATCAAGGAGCTGACAGAGCTGTGCTGACCTAGGCGGGTAGGTGGTAGCCTACCTGGTCCTTGCCCTGCCACTGACTGGTACACCCCTCAGGGACAGACCCCGGGAAAGGGCCTGGCTGGGCCTGGAGGGCTTGCTGGCACAGGCCTGCAGACCTGGGCCATTCTCAGGGTCCTGGCCTGTGTCCTAAGACAGGAAAGGGGACCCACTCCCCCCTCACCTGGAAGGGAGTACAGGGCTCACTGTGTTCCTCCCCAGGGACCAGCTTTTTCACCTGTGGCTACCAGATGCTACTATTAGCATCTGGTAGCATCTCTTGTACCTGGTAGCATCTCCTGTAAGATGGAGATGCTAAGCTCCCTTCTGTAAGACGGAATGCTGAGCTTTGATTCTCCTTTCTGTAAGATGGGATGCTGAGCCCTGATCCTCTCTTTTGGAAGATGGGACGCTGGGCCCTGTTTCTCCCTCCTGTAAGATGAAGATGCTGAGCTCTTTCGGTAAGATGGAATGCTGAGCCTTGATCTTCCTTTCTGTAAGATGGGATGCTGAGCTCTGATACCCCCTTTTGGAAGATGGGATGTTTCTCCTTCCCGTAAGATGAAAATGCTGAGCTCCCTTCTGTAAGATGGGATGCTGAGCCCTGATCCTTTCGGTAAGATGGGATGCTGAGCCCTGATCCTCCTTTCTGTAAGATGGGAGGCTGAGCCCTGTTGGTATCTTCTATAAGATGGGAGGCTGAGCCTTGATCCTCCTTTCTGTAAGATTGGACGCTGAGCCCTGTCTATCTCTTCTATAAGATGGGATGCTGAGCCTTGATTCTCCTTTAAGATGGGTTGCTGGGCTCTGTTTTTCCTTTCTGTATAATGGAGATTCTAAGCTCCTTTCTGCAAGATGGGATGCTGAGCTCTGTCTCTCTCTTCTATCAGATGGGATACTGAGCCTTGATCCTCCTTTGTGTAAGATGGGTTGTTGAGCTCTGTTTCTCCCTTCTGTATGATGGAGATTCTAAGCTCTCTTCTCTAAGATGGGATGCTGAGCCCTGCCTTGCTCTGCCTTAAGGGAGGGAGTGAGGATGACATAGGATGGGAGTTGAGAAAGGTCAGGGAATCCTAAGCCAGCACCATGCCAGAGCCAGAGTCACAGCCGGCTGTGGCCGAGCCTCTCTTGAGAACACATTGAACATGGCATGAGTCATGGTGGTGAGCCTCCTGCAGACCACAGAAGCTGAAGCATGGGGCACCTCCAGGCATCCTGGGTGAGGTGTGGGCAGGTGAAGGGAGGCAGGGCAGGGGAAAACCAAGGCCTGGGAGTCCCTGGGCCACTGTGACCAGGTGGGTGTAGGTGTGTGTGTTAGCAGCCTCTGCAGATGCAAGTGCTTTCAAACAGGCCTGTTGTGGGCAAGGAAGTATTATGTGCCTGAGTGTGTGCATGTCTGCAGGAGCAGGGCTGGGTGAGCCTATGAGCAGAGAGCTCCCTGTACCTTCAGCCACAGCCTTACCTGGTGTAGGGCATAGCCCAAGAAGGCTCAGCAATGCCCGCAGACCATGAGGACCCACGGCCCAGTGGCATTCCAGCCCACAGAGACTTATCCTGGAGCCACTGAGATCCCTGCTAGGATATGGTTAGGGCTCACGGGGGCCTTTGTCTAGTGGTCATCTGGGGTTGGGCTGGAAAGATCATCCTGACTTCAGGAGCCTGAGATGAGCTGAGATAATGCAGGCCTGTCCAGACTGACTGATGGTGGACAGGGAGTTCAAGGCAAACTTGAAGGGCGGAGAGGCTCTGGCTCCTTGGGCCAGACACAGGGGTGGCTGGCCAGGGACTTATCAGCCAGCAAGGTAGGCAGAGGGGTCACCTGCCACATCAGCAGCCCCTGAGGCCAGCGGGGGTGGGGTGGGGTGCAAGCAAGCAGACAGGCTGGCGTGGAGGAAGGGAAGCATCCTGAGAGGTGGGCTAGGGGAGCCCCTGGAGCCACACACAACTCCTCACTCCCATGGGCTACCACTCCCCTCACCCTGGCCCCACCCCTCCATGCTGCCCCCAGCAATGAGAGCCAGCTGGTGAGGTCGGAGGGAGTCCCAGCGGCTTTGTGTAGGAGCCTCTGTGCCCTGCGAGGATCCTGTTGCTGCCAGGTTTCTGCAAGGCTTCCAGGGCCAGGGAGCAGGGGAGGAGCAGACAGTGGGGTGGGGGTTTCCCAGTCTGCTTCAGGAAGCCTCTTGGGCCATTCTCAGGGTCCTGGCCTGTGTCCTAAGACAGGAAAGGGGACCCACTCCCTCCCCCGCCTGGAAGGGAGTGCAGGGCTCACTGTGTTCCTTCCCAGGGACGAGCTTTTTCACCTGTGGCTCAGAGACAGGGCCTGCTGGGGCTGGCGCAGATGATCTCTCTCTCTCTGTCCCTCTCCCTCTCTCTCTTTTTGTATTTGTTAATTGCTTATTTACCAAGAGAAGCCATTTCTTGGCCCACATATTCATGTTTCACAGTTCAGGAACACAGGTCACTGACAAGCTCCTAGGTAATTCAACCCGAAGAAATTCTTTATATTCCAAAATCACTTTGCACTCCGAAAGATACCAGCCCTCCTCATCACCTCAAAATCTTTTAGAGCATCATAATATCTGTAGAAATCATGTGCCTTTTTTCTTGGTCCAGACACATCAAACTTACAGAGAGCTGCAACTCCCAGGTATTCAACGAATGCTCCAACAACATGAAATTGCAGACGCTTGGCCAGGAGGCTACGCATCTGAGGTTTCATCACAAGACTGGAAGCCATGGTAGTTATTATCACAATGGGATATCCTTGATATCAACCTCAATGCCAGTGTCCTTCCTGGCTGATGGAGAAATGGATGGCTGGATGATTTCTTGACCTGAGCTGGAGGCTGCCCACACCACCCCTGGAGCTAGGCCTGCGCAGGAGCCATCAGGGGTCTGCGTGCTTTGCTGGGTTCCCCCAGACCTTGGAAGCAGCCCCCAGGATGCCCAAGTGGCGCAGTTCCGCAAGCCTTGGTGGGCTCTGGCTCTGCCCTGCTGGGACCTGCTCTGCACTCAGGCCAGACACCGGCCCCACCCTGGGAGGCTCCCCGTGACCCTCTGCTCTACTGCTGGGGTGACGTCAGCTGCTTCGGCTGTCATGACCATGCTGTTCTCCAGCAAACTGACACACCCTGGCCCTTCCCATGGTCTCCTCTGCCCTCGGGGGACTGTCCTGCCCAGACCTGAGTCCCAAGGGGGTTCCCGCAGCCCCTTCCCTGTCTGGGAGAGTGTTGGTGCTGCCAGGAGGCCGGCCTCTCTCTTCCATTGCTGCCGAGCGAGCTCCCTGCTCCGGCAAGGCCCTCCATGCCAGCACCAGAGAGAGGAGACGGTCCCAGAATGGAGACACCCTGGTCCACTGGGGCTGTCAGATCTCCCCTAGAACATGACAGGCAGATCTCCGGACACTGGCCAGCAGCGGCATTTACCATGACTTTTATTTTGACTGCAAGAGGTACCAGGCCCTGCTGGGAGCTTAGACACAACTTGGTTCAGTTGAGTCATGAACCACCCCCTTCCCTGGGGGGATGCAGGCAGGAGGGCCAGCTGAGAAACACCACTGTGGGAGGGCTGTGCATGCAAAACCCCCCTGGAGATGGCGGCCCGGTGGCCAGAACGAGGGCCCACATACTGCTCTCGGCAAGGGCCTGGCCGAGGGCTGCTCTTGGGGCTCAGAGTGACGACGAGCCTGGCGGGTGGTGGCCTGGGGTTGCTGGGGGCAAGGCCTGGGTAAGGCACTTGCATATGATCTTATGCCAAACCCTTAGGCTCTCGTTCCCCTCACAGCTGGGGAAGAACTTGCCCAGGGCTGCCTGGGCCGGGGTCTGCACCCAGACCGCCCGGTGAAGTCTGGAGGCTGAGGTGGCTCCAGGGCCCAGATGGGTAGGGGCTCCACCAAGGAGACGGTGGGCGGGCCTGTGTCGATCCTGGGGCCTGGAATGGAAGGTGTGGCCTGGTGTGAAAGGCATGGCTGCAGGGGGGACCAGACTTGAATGTCACTGTCAGTCCGTCTGGATGGGTCCTGCGTGATCTTGGCTCATCTCAGGCTCCTGAAGTCAAGATGATCTTTCCAGCCCGACCCGACAACCACCTGACAAAGGCCCCCATGAGCCCTGACCAGACCCTAGCAGGGAGCTCAGTGGCTCCAGGATAAGTCTTGGTGGGCTGGGATGCCACCGGCTGTGGGTCCTGGTGGTCGGCGGACATTGCTGAGCCTTTCTGGGCTGTGCCTTATGACTGGTGAGGCTGTGGTTGAGGTGCCAGGAGCCCCCAGCTCAGAAGCCCCACCCCGCTCTGCTCCTGCAGACACGCACTCACTCAAGCACGTCACACGCCCTCCGCTCCAAGGGACTCAGGCAAGTCACCCCCCAGCCTTCCCTGCTTTGTGATCTATGCCTTCTGGATCACCCACCACAGAGGATACGGGGTTCCCACACCTACACATGTATTTCCAAGCCAGGACTCAGTACCCTCCACCACCGCCTCCATCCGAGGAATGTCCCCAAGGCAGGAGGAGGGGAGACATGCCTGCCATGAATGGCATTCTCTGCGGGGCATGGACTCTGGGGGCTCTAAGGGGCTTCTGTAGGTGGGGCATGCCCATGGAGCTTATGCAAGCCCCAGAGCTCCAGCCACACCTGGCCAAGGGGACCCCACTTCTCACAGAGCAGGACCCAGCCTCCCTCCATCCTCCCAACTCACAGAGGGTGGGGGAGCAGGGAATGAGAACACTGAGCCAGTGGAGGACAGGGCTGGGGGGTCTGGGGAACCTGCCTTCCCAGCTTGGTGACTCAGGGCAGGCTCTGCACCATCTCTGAGTCATTCTGATGTCACCCTCACATCTCTCACTAATGCTGCCTTGCACAACCCACCCCACGGGAGGACTGAGTGAGCCACACGGCTGCTGCCTTCTACTTGGTGAAGAAGACACTGCATGTGTCCCTGGTTCCAGGCCGGGCCTCCAAGGATACGTCCTCTGAGGGGCCTGCTGTCTGGGGTTCAGTGGGGTAGGCACTGTCAGGTCTCAGATAGGCCTGCCTGTGTGGCTTGGGGGTGGAGGCCTTGACAGCCTCCACTATGGGCAGGAGAGAACCCAGGAGAGGTGTGGGCAGCTGCATCAGGCTGCGAGGGGCAGGCTGAGGGCAGGAAGGCTCAGCACGGGGCTTACCTGGAATTTCTTCTTGGCCACAAAGTACTGCATGCGTCGAATGACCTTAATGGTGGCCCGATGGTGTTCCCGCAGCCTGCAGTGGAGAGAGGAGAGGAGGTTGTGAGTGGCCGCCCTGTGCTGGTCATCCCCTCACTGCCCCTGCACTGCCTGAGGAGCACACAGACTGGATCCTTCCAGAAACAAGGAGAGTGTTCAACTCCATGGGATGGAGATATTTAGGCCATGTCCTAGTGTGGGCTTGAGGGGTGGGGGCAAGAGGCTTTTCAAGGTGAAATGTTTCACCTCACCTGTGAGTGGGAAGGGGACCCTTACCTTGAGTGTCATTCAGAAGGGGGTCAAGTAGGAGTCAGGGCCCTGAGTTGGCAATGGCTGTGCTGCTAACACATGGCAGCCATAGTAACTTCTTTCTATGCTTGGGCCTTCAGCAAATGGGATAAGAGGGTACATGCTGGCGATGACCACAGCCCCTTTCAGCTGCTGTGTCCTGTAGCCCCACAAACAGCAAGCGCTTGGGAAAGTAGGGGCTACAGGAAAAACTAACAAGAGAAAGTTGCCACCAGAGCCACTCTGTTAAGGGGGCTGCATTGTTTTGCCCCCTAAAGTTTCTTCTAGAAATAAAGATCCTTTTACAAACAGCATCACAAAAGGAAACAAAGGGGATGATGTGTCTGTGCATAGAAAAAAGACTGGAAGAAAACACAGCGCCATGGAGGCCGCAGAAGATTCCCTCCTGGCAGTGAAGCTAACGCCTGCCTGACTTTCCTGATGGAACACCAGGGACTGGGAGACTAAGTGATGCCAACAGCAAGGAACTGCTGTGTGAGGCTTTGGAGACCAAGAAAGACGTAGAGGGTAAGGATCCCACATAGAAAGGAAATGAACTGAGCTGAGCCTGCATCCAAGCGTTTCCTCCTCAGGGCTCTTGTCAGTTTGGGGAGCATTGACACCCAACAGGGCGGGGACCCAGTGGGATGCTGACAAAAATGTGGAGTCCAGGGCCAAAGAACACCCAGGACATGAGGGAACAAGGTTCTGGTCCTCTAGCCACCTTTCACACAACTTCCTCTGGAAACACTTGTGAATTCCTAAGCCACATGGGTAGGTGAGATTCATAGAAACTGAGCAAAAAGCAGTTGCTAAAGGGGTAAAAGCTAAGCAGAGTACTCAGTAGACTCATGGCACTGTGGAGAGAAGTTTTGGGGTTTAGAAGCTATCTAGAAGGCAGCCCTAGAAACTAAGCAATGCCAACTTAGCATCACATTAACCCCACCTCTCTCAATCCCTTACTGGAGTAAGATGCTTTGTGCATGGCAGAAGAAAATAAAATTATCTGTAGGGAGATAATATCCTTGAGTGTCTACAATTTTATACACGAAAGACTAAAAGGCAAGGGAAAGAGAGATCATACAGATCTAAAGGTGTGGTACTTTCAACAGCCTTAAATACTTGTAGCTCCTTCCATTAAGAGATGGAGTCTGTTTTCCTATTACTTGAATTTGGGATCACCTTGTGACTTCATTGATGAAAGAGTGCTGGGGAACTTACACGGTATATAATTCATGTCCTTTTGGAATGTGGCCCTGCAAACAAGCTTGCTGATTAGAGAGGCCACATGGAGAACAGAGATGCCCCAGCTAACAGCCAGTACCAACAGAACAACCTCCTAGCTGAGCCAAGTCCAACCTCCTAGCTAAGCAAAGAAAAAAAATACACACACACACACGCACACACACACACGCATGCACACACACACACACACACACACACACATAGATGGAGTCTCGCTCTATTGCCAGGCTGGGGTGCAGTGGTGCAACCTCAGCTCACTGCAGCCTCCGCCTCCCAGGTTCAAGTGATTTTTCTGCCTCAGCCTCCTGAGTAGCAGGTGCACACCACCATGCCCAGCTAGTTTTTGTATTTTTAGTAGAGACAGGGTTTCATCATGTTGGCTAGGATGGTCTTCATCTCTTGACCTCATGATCTGTCTGCCTTGGCCTCCCAAAGTACTGGGATTACAGGCATGAGCCACCGTGCTCGGCCCAAAGAAAATATTTGAAGCCACTAAATTTTGGTCTAGTTTGCTATGCAACAATAGGTAACTGATACAGAAATAAGGACTAAGAAATAGGTAATGTCATATCAATATCCTAAAACATACGGCATTAATTTTGGGACAAGGAGTTGGACAGAGGCTGGAAGAAGGGGCAGATCACAAGATGTCGGACTTTGAGCATGATGCCATATGTAATTGGGTGAGACTTTTAGGTATCATGGGGAGGGGGGTGAGTGAATTTTGCATAGGGGAGAATGTGAAAGGTTATGGCCAGAGGGCAGACTGTGATTAAAGATGGGCACAATCCACTGTAGTTCCTCCCATTGCAGGATAGAGTCTATCTCCACCATGGTGGAAATGATCATGTCTTCTGAAGCTCAGCCTCAAGGACCTTGTGGTATCTACTCTTACCCTCTTAGAATTCTGTTGGCTCATGGACAAGTCTGAGCTAGCCTGCTGGAACAGCCATGTGAAGGAGAGCTGAGAGACCCTGGCTGACAGCCCAGTGGCTCCAGATATGTGAAAACAACGGAGACCACTCGGCCACCACCATATCACCATGCAAGTACTGCCATGTCGTCGAGTCCAAGTGAGACCACCCAACTGGGCAGCCCAGATTGTTGACCCATAGATTTGTGAGCTAACAGATGATTGTGCTTTGCTTCAGAATATTTAGATGAAGACTTTAAAATAACCATGATGAATAGGTTCAAGAAAATAGATGAAAAGATAGAAAATTTTACCAGAGAAATAAAATTTATAGATATATAAAAAGGAAGTTCCAGAAAAGTAAGGACCATAATCGAAATGAAGAATGCAATAGGTGAGCTGGATAGCAGGGACAACAGAGTAGAAAAGAATAGCTGTGAACCCAAAGAAAATAGCCAGCTTGGAGCATGAAAAGAAAACAGACTTAAAGGAGGAGATGAAACAAATGAAAAAGAAACATAAGATGGTAGATTGCATGCATTATAAGTGGATTAATAGTCCAATTAAAAGATCAAGATTGTCATGATTAAAAACAACTATATAAATCCACTTTAAAATATAAAGATACAAAAACATGTTGGGAAAGGACAGAAAAAGATAGGTCATGGTGTAGCCAAATGAAAACTGGTAAAGGAAAACCAATAGCAGACTTTAAGTATTACTAAAGAAGAATATGTCATAATTACAAAAGTGTCAATTCAGCAGGATGAGATCAATTCTAAATTTGTATGCACCTAAAAACATAACCTTAAAATATATAAAGCAAACTGGCCGAACTAAAAGGTAAAAGAGAAAATGGTGGGAGATTTGAACACACCTCGTCAGTAACTGATAGAAAAGCAGTCAAAGCTTTGTCAAGTCAGAGACAAATTTGAACAGCCTGATTAGCAACCTGCCATATACAGAACACTGCTCCCTACAACTGGAGACTACATAAGCTTCCCTAGTGCACACAGAACATGTACCAAAAGAGACCATATGCAAGACTTCAGAAGTAAGTTCCAACAAATTTCAAAGAAAGCAAATCATGTTTATTACGCTCTCTGACTACAGTACAATTAAATTAGAAATCCATAAAAAGAGATAACTAGGGAATCTCCATATATTTTGGATATTAAACAATCTAAATAACCCAGGGGTCAAAGAAAAATATATAATGAGAATCAAACAACAGTTTAAATTAAATAGTAATAAAAATGTAATGTATTAATATTCATAGCTAAATAGGTACTTTACAGTGAAATAAGCACAGAGAGTGAAACTTGTGGCTTTAAATGCATATCTCAGAACAAAGGAAAGGCTGAAATCCATCTCAAGCAGTTAAAAAAATGGCAAATTACACCCAAAGATAGTAGGAGGAAAGAGATAAAGAGCACAGTCAATGAGATAAAAAATGAACATTATTTAAGGAAAATCAACAAAGCCAAAATTTGGTTCTCAGAAGAGACTAATAAAGCAGACACACTTTTGGGAAGATTGATCAGGTGGGGGAGGGGACACAAATGACCACCGTCAGGAGTTAAAAATGGAACATCACTATAGACTTAGAGGTGCTGAAACATTTATTCAGAGGACATTGCAAACAAAAATACTTTTGATGATTTAGATAAAATATACAAATTCTTTAAAAACACAATATGTAACAGTAGACACAAAAACAAAAATAATACAAATTGCCCAATATTAATTAAATAAGTTAAATTTGGAATTTTCATGATCTTCTGGCAAACAAAACTCTATATCTAGATGACATCACCAGTAAATTCTTCCAAATATTTAAGGAAAAAATAATGTCAATTTTATACAAGTATTTTCATAAGGCAGCATAACCTTGATATCCAAATCTGACAAGGATATTTCAAGAAAGAAAAAAAAAATCACAGGTTAATCTCTCTTGTGAACATACGTGCAAATATCCTAACCACCACCAGCAAGCTGCATGTACCGCTGTGCCCAAACACATGCTCGAATGTGGTTTAATCCACTTGTGCATGCTCAGTTTACCCTCTAAGGACCAAGCAACGTAACTCTTCACATCAACAGAATAAGTAAGAAAAAATAGAATCAACACAACAGATTGTAGAAAAGCATTTGATAAAACCCGAGACCTGTTCATGATTAAAAACACAACACTTAGCAAACTACGAATAGAAACTCCATTACCTAAAAAAAGAACAAAAACGAAAACAAAAAACCCCAAACCCTAAGCAGGCATCATACTTAATAGGGAAATGAGATACAATTTCCTCCTGAGACAGGAAGCAAGGCAAGGATGTTATCGTTTCTATTTCACATTGTCCAGAAAGTCCCAGCTGGTATGTTAAAAAGGTAGGAAAAGGGAGATAAAAGGTATAAGGATTGGACAGAAAAAAATAAAACATTTGTTATTTGCAAATGACATAACCGTATATGTAAAAAAAATCCCTAAGAATCCTCAGAGAAACTATTGGAATTAATACATAAATTTAGTAAGAACGCTGGTTTTAAGGATGATATATAATAATTATATTTCTAGGCCTGGCAGAGTGGCTCACATCTGCAATCCCGGTGCTTTGGGAGGGTGGGGTGGGAGGATCACTTGAGCGCAGGACTTTGAGATCAGCCTGGGCAACATAGTGAGACCCCATCTGTAGAAAAAATAAATTTAAAAAATAGCCAGGCTTGGTGGTGTGTACCTGTGGTTCTAGCTACTCAGGAGGCTGCGATGGGCGGACTGCTTGAGCCCAGGAGCTCAAGGCTGCTGTAAGCTATGAGCCTGGAAAGCAGAGACCCTGTCTCTAAAATATGTATATGTATATTTCTATATGCTAGTAACAATTAGAAAATAAAATATATCAATTACAATAGCATCAATAAGCATAAACTTGACCATAAACTTAAGAATAGATCTTTCAAAAAAGTTTTTGTTTCTTCTTTACTGTCTTCCTTTCACAATTTTTTCTTTCTTTTTTTTTTTTTCTTCTAAGATGGGGTCTTGTCATTTTGCCCAGGCTGGTTTCAAACTCCTGGGCTCAAGTGATCCTCTCACCTCAGCCCAAGTAGTTGCTATTACAGGTGTGAGTCATCGTACCCAGCTCTAAAATAAATCTGTTTAAAGATGTGTAAGACTACTACACAGAAAAGCACTGAGCATTGGAGAGACAGATAAAGAAGACCTAACTCGACTTGGGGATATAGTATGTTCATGTATAAGAAGACTCAATATTTATAAGATGTTAATTTTCTGCAAATTGAGGTGTGGATTAAATATGATTCCAATCAATATCACAGTGCTTTTTGTTTATTTATTTATTGGAAATTGACAAGGTGATTCTAAAATATTCCTTACAATGTGAAGGGCCAAGAATAGCCAAAACGATCTTGAAGAACAACAAAGTCAGAGGTCTGACACTCCCAGGGTTTCATGAGGCCACAGGGCTTGATTAAGAGCGTGTGGGCAGACAGATGAACAGTGGGGGTCTGACAGAATAGGGCAGTGGTTCCTCAACCTTTTTGGCACCAGGGACCAGTTCCGTGGAAGACAATTTTTCCATGGACAGGGTGGGGGTGGGGAGAGATGGTTTCAGGATGAAACTGTTCCAGTTCAGATCAGCAGGCATTAGATTCTCATAAGGAGCACATGGCCTAGATCCCTCACATGTGCAGTTCACAATAGGGTTCGCGCTCCTGTGAGAATCTAATGCTGCCACTGATCTGACAGGAGGCGGAGCTCAGGGGATCATGTTTGCTTGCCAACCGCTCACCTCCTGCTGTACTGCCCTGTTCCTAACAGTCTATGGACGGGTACTGGTCTGTGGCCTGGGGGACCCCTGGAATAGGACATTAGACACACAAACACTCCTGTGGCCACTGGTTCATAGAAAAGACGCCTTTGCTGTTGAGCTAGTGGAAGGATATGCTTTTCAATAAACGGTGCTGGAACAATTTGGATACACACGTGAAAATATATAAACCATGATCCTTACCACATACCAGTCACAAAGTTAACCCAGGTAGAGTCACAGGCCTAAGTATGAGGCAATCGGGCCTGTCGAAGAAAGTGGGATATTTTCACGACCTGGGATGGGCAAAGACGTCTTTAATGGAACGCAAACAGTATGAACTGTAACAGAAAACTATTTGACAAATTGGAGGCCCCAAGATCTCCGTGATGGTCTCATGAAGGCCCCCCTCCCAGCCTGACACGCGAGAGGAACTATTACCCTGGCCTCACATCCTGGCCTCTTTCCATCACCCCAAACAGCCTGGGAGCAGGCAGGGAACGGGGAGTCATAGGCGCCTGACTGTGAAGGGTCCCCCACTGGCTGTGACTTAGGGCCTTGGGAGCTGTGGCCATGACCGCCAAGGTCTGCATGTGGCCCCACATCCAGTGAGAATACTCGGGGCTTCTCAGATCCTGTTCTGCACAGAGGGCCATGTCCCATGGCTGCTTCATAGGCTGCTAGAAGCTGCTGCGGGCCTCCCCTCCTGTCAACTACCTAGAACACAGCCGGAGCCTTCACAGGCAAACAGCCCGGCTGGGACTGCAAGCAGGTCAGGGCTGAGGGTGCCAGGCCAGGCCTCTAGATCTGCTCAGGCCACGGTGTGGGTCAGCCACTGCTCTGGTGACAGCGCTGGCTACCTGGCTTTCCTGCTGAACACAGTCGACCCTGTGGTCTCAGAGAGAAGGGCCCGGCTTGCTCCTTTGCAGGGGGTGGTCTCTCTCTCTCTGTATTGGGTGAGGCCTGGGATGGGGCCAAGTGGCCTTTCCTGGTAGTGATACAGAAGGGGGAAGGGAAGTGCTGGGAGGAGAAGGGCGGGTCCCTGGCTGGGGTTCCACCCTCGGGCCTATGTGCACGGACCCAGGTGAGGACAGACATTTTGGTTTTTCTGCCCAAATGTTGCATTTCCCAAGAACACCCTGGCCTGCCATGCTCCCATCCTGTGCCTACAAAAATCTCGAGACCTTAGCAGGCAGACACACAAGCGGCTGGACATCAAGAGGAACACATCAGCAGAAGAAGACACAAGCAGCTGGATGTTGAGGGTAGGTTGAGAGGAACACACCAGCGTGAGACCACACCGACAGACACCGACAGACACCGACAGGCACCGACAGGCCGGCAGGCCATTGACCGGAGGAACGATGCAGGGTTTGGCTGGGGTGGACACAGGAGAGCCCAGGCTGCTGAGTGGCCTGACGCCAGCGGAAAACCACCCTCCCACTCCATCTCCCTTCTGGCTCCCCCATCGGCTGAGAGCTACCTCCACTCAATAAAACCTTGCACTCATTCTCCAAGCCCATGTGTGATCTGATTCTTCTAGTACACCAAGGCAAGAACCCCGGGATACAGAAAGACCTCTGTCCTTGCCGTAAGGCAGGGGGTCTAACTGAGCTGACTAACGCAAGCTGCCTATGGACGGCTAAACTAAAGAGCACCCTGTAACACACACCCATGGGGCTTCAGCTGTAAACATTCACCCCTAGATGCTGCTATGGGGTCGGAGCCCCACAACCTGTCCGACTGTATGCTCCCCTAGAGCTTTGAGTAGCAGGGCACTGAAGAAGCAAGCAACACCCCTGTCACATGTCCTGCAAGAGGGACAAGGAAACCTTTCCCGTTTCAGTAGCTCTGATGCAGGAGCGAGCTGGTAAGAGACAGGGGGCAGGATGGAGGCTGCCCTGGGCCCTGAAGGAAGTGACCCCTGGACCCTGGTTGCAGGAAGGGACCGAGGGCCCGGGGCTGGCGCCCTCCTGCCTGGGCTGGGCCACCCTCCAGGCCTGTGGCTTCCTCACCTACTGAAGGGAGGACGGACCCTCTCCCTGCAAGCACCACCCAGCTTGGGAGAGGAGGAAGGGACATGCTGCCCAGTGGGGGCTTGGCCGTGGGTCAGCTGCTGAGAAAAGACCCACTTCATTCATCTCCTCACTCGTTCATGCACCCACTGACCTGTATCTCACCTGTTCATTCCTTAATGAACAAGTTATTGTTAATAATTTGTAGATTAATGAGATGAGCTCCCCACCCCCCATCCGCTGGTTCATTTGTTAATGTGCTGCCTAAATTACCCATTAGCTCCTCCACGCCTGCCTGCCCCGTCCACGTACATGAAGTGCCGCTGGGCACACAGCCCAGGCTGAGTGGTCTCAGGGGCTGAGCCCACTGAAGGACCCGTTGTTTCTGGATAGGTCAAATTCAAAGCCAGGAGCCCCCATGCTGCCCAGGCTGGGCTGGCTGGGGTGGGGGCTGCTGGGCTGCCCAAGGGGCCAGCGCCACATTCAACACACGTCACTGGGGGCCACCGAAGGACACTGTGGGAAAGCAGAGGCAGGAAGTTTCCCGGACTGGGCTGCCCATGGAGGGCCGACCTTCCCACCTGTGGAACAGATTCCCAGCAGCTCAGGAGCCTGGCCTCCATCCAGGCAGATCCTGAGGCCCAGGGTAGGGGCTGGCATGTGGGACGGCTGGAGGTGACTCCAAGGGGTCCTGGGGCTTGGGTCCAGTACAGCTCAGGGTAGGGCTGGGCCTGGAGATGCCCAGCGTGGAGGAGAGGCTGGCCTCACCTGTGTCCCTGAGCCTTTGGCCCCTCCCAGGACCTCTGTCCCCCTCTCCCCCAGCCAGAGAGTTAAGTCAGATGTAAGCCCCTTGTACCCACCCTGCCTAGACAAGCTCTTGGCCCCTTCTGGAGCATCCTCTAACTCTGGAATAAGGAAGAATTTATCAGCTTTGCCTGGGAGTGGAGATGAAAAGAAAATAAGGAAATAAGAGCTCTCTCCCTTCCTTCCCACATGCTGGGGTGTCACTCTTTGCAGCTCCCTCCTGCGTGGTGAGGTCCCACACCTGTGTGTCCTAGGAGACACAGGGCTGTCTTCAAAGGCCTGAGCTTGGGGGGTCCTCTAAGTTGCCACAGTACCTTGGGGAAGGAACATACCCTGGGGACCCCTGCCCTCTGCACACACACAGGCTTGTGAGACGAAGAGAGGCAGATGGGTGGGGGTCTTAGCAGAGGAAACCCAGGGTGCTGGAGGACGCAGGAGACATGAAGACGGAAACTGAAGTCACTCTACGTCACATCCCCCTAGCAGCCACCTCGTAGACATGGGGGCCTTGCAGGCCTTCCAGACTCT
Organism: Symphalangus syndactylus; assembly: GCF_028878055.3. Taxonomy (NCBI): domain Eukaryota; kingdom Metazoa; phylum Chordata; class Mammalia; order Primates; family Hylobatidae; genus Symphalangus; species Symphalangus syndactylus. The sequence goes on from NC_072423.2 coordinate 100,572,531, forward strand.
TCCTTGAGCACTTATGTCAGCAGACACAAGCACATCATATGTGTGGTTTCCTGCACCTCCCAGTGTGTTGTTTTGCTTCTTTTTATTTTGAAACAATTACAGATTCCTAGGAAGTTGGGAAAAAAAAAGTACCAAGAGGTCCTGTATGCCCTCTACCTGAGTTGGCGATGGTCACACCTTGCATGGCTGGAGTACCAGATCAATGCCAGGAGGTTGACATTGGTACAGTGTGCATGGCTCTGCCTTGTGTTCGCACATGCAGATTCGCGTGATCACCACAGCAACAAGGAATGGAAGTCCTTCCCACCAGAAAGATCCCCTCTGCTGCTCCTGTATGGTCACTCCCACCCTCACCATTCCTAACCCCAGGAGCCACCATCTGATCTCCATCCCTACAGCCTGGACTTTGAGAATGTTATCTACACAGAATCACACAGCATGTGACCTTTCGGGGGAGGCTTCTTCTCCTCAGCACAATTCCTGTAAGATCCGCTCAGGTTGTACCAATAGTGGGTTCCTTTCTACTGCTGGGTAGTGTTTCAAGGTATGGATGCACCACTGTTTGCCGGTTCCCCTGTTGAATGATACTTAGATTGTTCTCAGCTTACAGCTAATTAGGAATAAAGCTTCTGTAGATTTTCATTTACAGTTTTGTGTATGAATATGAGTCTTCATTTCTTTGGGATAAATGCCCAGGAGGAGTTCAGTTGCCGGGATGTGTGGTAGTTGCATGCTGACTTTTATAAGAAACGACCACATTATTTTCCCCGAGTGGCTGCATCATTTTACATTCCCAGCAGCAACAGATGGGCAATCCCATTTCTCCACATCCTCGCCAACACTTGGTGTCATCATTACTTTTCATTTTAGCCATTCTGATAGGTGTGTAGTGACTGCTCACTGTGGTTTTAATCTGCATTTCCATCTTCGCTAACGAAGTTGATCATCTTTTGGTGTGCTTCTTCCCTATCATCTATTTTCTTTGGTGAAATGTCTCTTCATGTCTTTTGTCCATTTTCTAGTTGGACTGGCTGAGTTTTTTACTGTTGAGTTTTGAGAGTGCTTCATGTTCTAGATGCCAGTTGTCAAATATGTGGCTTGCACATATTTTCTCCAAGTTTATAGTTTGCATTTTTATCCCCTTCACTGGGGATTTCATAAAACAAGTGTTTTAAGTTTTAATGGGGTCCATTTCATCAATTTTCCTTAAATAGATCATGCTTTTAGCATCCAGTGTGAGTGCCCATCCTAAATCCTAAATACTTTCTCCTCCATGTTTTTCTAAAGGTTTCAGAGTTGTACACTTCATATTTAAGTCCCAGGTGGCTACTGAGTTAATTTTTATATAAAGTGTGAGACTTAGGTCAGGGTTTTATTTATTTGGCCTATGAATGACCAACTGCTCCTGTGCCATGTGTTGAAAGAGGAGTCTTCCTCCACTGAATTTTGCATCTTTGTCTTAAAATTAGTCAGGCATATTTGTGTGTGTCTATTTCTGGATTCCTTGTTCTGTTCTGTTGAGCTACATGTTTATTCCTCCACCAATATCAAATCATATTGATTCCTTACTGTATAGTAGGGCTTAAAATTGGTAGAGTGATTTCTCCCACTTAATTCTTTTTCAAAATTGTTTTAATCTACAGCATGTGCCTTTCCATATAGATTTTAGAACAAGTTTGTCCATGTCCATAAGAAACGTTGCTAGGATTCTTGTTAGGAATTATGCTATATTTATAGGTAATTCTAAGGAGAATTGAAATGTTTACTATCTTGAGTTTTCCAATTCATGAACATGGAATGTCTCTCCATTGATTTAGGTCTTGATTTCATTCATTGGCATATTGCAATTTTTAGTATATACATCTTTACATGTTTTGTTAAATTTATACCTAAGTATTTTAATTTCTCTAGCACAATTGTAAATGGTATTATGTTTCTAATTTTGGTTTTCACAGGTTCATTGTTAGTGTATAGAAATGCAGGTGATTTTTGTGTGCTGAACTCCTAAGTTGCAGATATTTTTCCTGTAGATTCCTTGGGATTTTCTATATAGACAATTCTATCTTCGCAAATAGAAACAGTTTTAGATCCTCCTTTCTAATCTACATGTCCCATTTCTTTGTCTTGTCTTATTGCAGTACTTCCAGTACTATGTTGAATAGAAGTGGTGAGAACAGACAACGTTGCCTTCTTTTTTATTTTAGGGGGAAAGTATTCTGTTTTTCACCATTAAGTGTGATGTGATGTTAGCTGTGGGGTTTTTTTTTTTTAAGATGCTCTTGATCAAGTTGGGAAAGTTCCATAATAGATCACATTAATTAAGTTTTGAATGTTAACTAGCCTTGCATTACCTAGAATAAATCTCTCCTGGTTGTTACATAATTTTCTTATACAATGTCATATAAGTAGTTTTTAAAAACAATGCAGAAAGCTCCCAAGGACTCGTTATTCAAAATAAATGCTAGACGGCCAGGTGTGGTGGCTCACACCTGTAATTCCAGCACTTTGGGAGGCCAAGGTGGGCGGATTGCTTTGAGCTCAGGAGTTCAAGACCAGCCTGGGCAACATAGCCAAACCACATCTCTACAAAAACAAACAAACAAAACACAAAATAAATGCTGGACCCTGATAGCCCCACCCCAACTGTATCCTTGTCTCCCCCATCCTGGGTAACCATCAACCTGAATCCTGTGTTCCTCTCTCCCTTGCTTTCTTTTTTAATATAATATTATTGAATCTATATGTGTCCCAAAAGTCATGTTTTTTTTTTAAATTTTAGTAATTTAAACTTGATAAGAATGCAGTGGGCTTTTCCTTGGTATTATATTGCCAAGGCTTCGCACATGGTTGTCTGTCACTCTGGCTTGTTTGTTTTAATTGGTTTAAAATTCTCTTTTGTATGGGCATTCCACGTTTACTCACTCTCCTGCTAGGGGGCAAGTGGCTGGTTGCTCGTGGAGCCTGTGAACAGCGTTGCAACACACACTCCTGTTCATTCTCACTCGTCCACACACCAGAGTTCCCTTTTGGTGTGTGCCCAGACATGGGACTGCTGGGTCAACAGGTATGTGAATTCACCACCTTGGAGGTGATGCCACCCTTTTAAAGTGGTAGTCTCACTGTATACTCCCATCAGCAGTGGAGGAGAGACCCAGGGCCCTACATCCCTGCCACCACTTCCAATGGTCAGACTTTGTGGTTTATGCCAATGGAGTGATGTAAATGGTTTCTGTAAATGGTGCCTTCACATACTCACTGGCCACATGTGTTCCTTGACCATGAAAGGCGGAGCAAGTCTTTGTCTTTGGCCCATTTTTCTGTCCGATAATTTGTATCTTTATTGATTCGTTATTTTAGTTTCTATTATTGATTTTACTGGTTATACACACACATATATAAATACATTATATATGTTATGTATTAGTTATATGTACAACAATTCTTTGTCAATTCATTGTATTGTGAATATCCATTTCTTTGGTAGGCAGAATAAGGGCTCTCCCAAAGATGTCCTAGAACCTATGAATATGTTACCTTATATGGCAAAAGGGACTTTGTATCTGTAATTAAGGTCATGAACACTGAGATGGGGAAATTATATTGAATTGTCTAGGTGGGCCCAATTAACTACAAGTCTTTAAAAGTAAAGGCCCTGGCCAGGCACAGTGGCTCATGCCTATAATCCCAGTGCTTTGGGAGGCCAAGGGTGAGGTGGGAGGCTCACTTAAAGCCAGGAGTTCAAGACCCATTTAGGCAACATAGAGAGACTCCACCTCTACAAAAAATTAAACAAAATTAGCCAGGCACAGTGGCATGTGCGTGTAGTCCCAGCTACTCAGGAAGTTGAGGTGGAAGAATCGTTTGATCCAGGAAGTTCAAGTTTACAGTAAACTATGATTGTGCCGCTGCACTCCAACCTGGGTCACAGAGCAAAACCCTATAACAACAACAACAACAACAACAACAACAACAACAACAGTGGAGACTCTTTCCTGGCTGTGGTCAGAGAGAGCTGTGATTACGAAAAAAATGTCAGAGAGGAGCAACACGATGGCTCTGAAGATAGAGGAAGGGGCTAAAGGCCAAGGAATGCAGACAACCTCTAGAAGCTGAAAAAGGCAAGGACATAGATCCTCCCCTAGAACCTCCAGCGCTAATGACACCTTCCAGCCCCATCAGACCTGGCGTTGGATCTCTGACCGACAGAAGTGAAAGATAATAAACGTCTGTTTTTCTGATGTGTGTTGGTGGTCACCTGTTAAAACAGTGCCAGGAAACTAGTGCAAACCCCAGTCTGCAATTTGTCACTTTCTTTAAGGTATCTTTGGATGATGAGGGATTCTTATTTTGTAAAATGAAATTGACCAATATTTTTCTTTCATAGCTAATGCTTTTGTGTCTTGTAAAATAAATATTTCCCTATGCCAAGTTATAAAAGATACTAATAAACGTATATTATCCAGTAACAGTTTTAAGGTTTGCTTTTAACATTTAATTCCTAGATCCACCTGGAGTCAGTTTTTATAGATTGCATGAGGTGGGGGCCCAACTCTATCTTTTTCCTTCTGGATGATGATTGATTCCAGCAACCTGCAACACCTCCTTGGTCACATGTCAACGTCCTACACGTGTATGGATCTCTTCAGGGCTCTCTGTCTTGTCCACTGGGCTAATTGTCTACCCTTGTGCCTACACTGCAACATCTTAGTTACTATAGCCTCTTCCACCATCCTGGTATCTGGAAGGCAGGGCCCTTCCTTGATCTTCTCGGCAAGGTCTTGGTTATTTTTATTCAGTTCTTTATTCAGCCATAGCAATTTTAGACTCATCATGTTAAGTTCCCTGAAAAACCCACTGGAGGATACCTGGGTTGCAGGTGAGAGGCTGGGGTGGTGAGAAAGCCCAGCAGAGGCTCCTTCTGGCACCACTGCCTGTGCCCACTGCATGTGAACACACAGACATGGAATGGGCACACCCCTCAAGGGCCCTCCTCCAGATATACGGCATGGCCAGCCTGGCTCTGGCAGTCCACATCCTTGTCAACACTTGTTATTGTCTTTTTCATTTTAGTCATCCTACTGGGTATAAACCTCACTGTGGTTTTGATCTGCATCTCGTTAATGACTGTTGAGGCTGAGCATGTGTTCATGTATGTGTGTTCCTGTGCTCATTTGCCATTTGTATCTGTTCTTTGGAGAAATGTCTGTTCAAGTCCTTTGCCCATTTTTTAATTGGGTCAATACATTATTGAGTTATAAGACCTCTTTGTATATTCTGGATACACATCCCTTATCAGATATACAATTTGAAAAAAAAAAAAAAACAGCCACAGATGTCTCAGTTCCTTGTGTTGTAATGGAGTGAGCCTCAGATAGAGGGAAGCTGGGGAAGTTTCTCAAATGTGTGTGTCCCGGGCCAAAGGAATACACCAGTGGATGAAAGAAGAACTAGAGTAAGGCCCAGGGGCAGGATTTGTAGCAGTCACAAGCCATCCCCATGGGGCCTGGTATGGCTTTGTACCTGGGTTGCAAGGGACATTTTGAGGGTGATGAAAACGCTCTAAAGTTAGAGAGTAGTGATGTTGCATGACTCTGAATATACCAAAAGCCACTGAGGTGTATACTTCAAAAGGTGCATCTGACTGTCCCAGATCACTCCCCAGGTGGCAGGTACTTTGCTTGGGAGACGGGCAGGCTCCAGGGGGAGGGGACACAGAGCAGGTAGGGAGGCTTTGAGACATCCCCAGCTTTCCTCGCTCTGCCCAGGGCACATGCCTTTTCTGGGAGGGAGCCCTTTCTCAGGGCGCTCAGGGACCCAGGCAAGAACCCTCAAGAGAGCAGCTGAGGCTGGCCTCCCTCCTTCCCTGGGTAGACAAGGAGGCCTCTGAACTCCCTATTCTGGCTCCAGCCTCACCCCTTCCAACCCATCCCCCTGAGTGGCGGCAGGAGGGGCTTTCCGAGGGACAGACCGAAGATCTCGTGACTCCCCTGCCTCAGATACTGTATGGCTTCCTACTGCTCATGTAATGACATCCACACTGGCAGGGTGGCCTGCCAAGCTCCCCGCAACCTGGCCCAAATGCAATAGAAACAGAGCTTGTGGCTGAGAGAGTTCTGCGTGAATGCATGTTCTCTCTTCCACCTAGGTTGATGAATCACACGTGACACTAAGCATGTGTGGTTCTTATGTCTTTGTGAGAATTGTTTTCATATCAGCAACCCACAGAGGAGAACAATCCTGTGCTGGTCCTCAAGCCCAGACCAGCCAGGGCAGATCTTCCTGGTTGGCAGTGAAATTCTACGAGGATCCTAGGGAGAGGTGGCTGAAACAGATTCAGCAGAGGGAACTCATTTCGACATAACCCAGAATGGAAAGAAAGGAACCAGTTTCCTCTGTTTCCCCAGGAGCAAGTTGCTGTAGTCTGAATGTGTGTGTCTTCCCAAAGTCCCTATGTCGAAAGCTAACCCGCAGCCCTGATGGTGTTAGGAGATGGGGCATTTGAGAGGTGATTCGGCCATGAGGGCGAGCCTTCAGGAAGAGGATTCATGCCCTTGGAAAGGAGGCCTGAGGGAGCTTGTTTGCACTTTATTTTTGCCTCTTCTGCCATGTGAGGACACAGGCGGTGACTTCCACGAACCAGACAGACCCCTTACCAGACACCAGATCTGCTGGCGCCCTGTCCCTGTGCTTCCCAGTCTCCAGAACAATGAATTCCTAAGTATGAATCACCAGGTCTAAGGTGTTTGGTTATAGCAGCCTGAACAGATTAAGACACGAGGTATCCTATCGGACCCCCCAAGATACCACCTGGTACAGATCAGCTAAACAAGCTGCTCAATGAAACTCAGTTTAGCTTAGTACAGATCAGCTCCATGGAAGCCATTCAACTGGGTTCAGACCACCTGTGAAGCTAAAATCAACCCAGTCACCTCAACTCAGTAACACTCAGCACAGTTCAGCTCAAGTCAACACAACACGATGCAACTCAAGTCAACACTACACAACTCCCAAGCTCTGGCTACAGACAGTCTTGTGGTGGAAACAGGAATGACCAGGGTGAGTGCTGCCTAGGATGGTCCCTCAGGGCGTGAGGAGGACAGGGCAGTACAAGGTACCCCAGTGAGGTGCCAAGGTGGCAGCGCCAACCGAGAAAGTGCAGCTTTGCAGAAGAGCATCTTTGAGGAAACGTCTTGCCGTGTGTGGGCATCCATGAGGGGCCCAGAGTAAGGTCAGCCATGCTATGGGGGGAATAGGGCAAAGCTGGCCGGGCCTCATGTTCTGCAAGTGCCATTTTGCCCTCACCCTGAGCCGGTGGGAGAGGCACTCTGTGTAGGGGACAGGGTGGCTGAACACCTTGGCTATGGGGACCAGTCCCTGAGGTCCCCATCTGCCTGCCCTTGCAGGGGCACAGCACATCTGCAGCTGCTTTTATTTAAAAACCATGGTTACGCTCACTGAGGGCTTCCCTGGGACAGCCACTGCTCTCAGAACAGCCGCCTGTCAGACGAGGGTTGCCGGCCCGTTTGAAAGAGGGAGAACACACTAGTGGCCTGTTTGCCGGGATGGTGCCCGCCAGCAGTGAACTCAGACGCTCAGTTCGGAGCTGCGCTGTCCCTCCACTGCCCTCTGCACTGAGACACAAGTCCCCGTGTCAGGAGAGAGGGTTTCCTGGGGGTGGAACATGGGACAGATGCTCACTTTGGGCAGCTGCTCAGTCTTGCCTCCCCTTTCCCATAGAACTCCCTTCTGGGACCCCACCCGCTCCTAAACGCTGGCGTCCGTTTCCTGCTGGGAGCATGGGGCTTTCTCTGCAAGTGGGGGATGGGAGATGAGGGTGTGAGAGGACCCTAAACTGATTCCCATGCTAGGCCTCAGAGGGTTGCAGAAAGAAAGGTGTGGATGAGGATCAAGTTTTCATGGTGACCAGGGTGACCCTCTGCTCAGAGGGATGAGCGGAGCCTGGCAAAACCAGTCACTGCCTTGCAGTTCCAAGCTTTGGGGGATGATCAGCTCCCAGGAAATTACTGTGGGGTGCGGGGGCTGCGGGTGACCCAAATTGGGCAGAGGGCCTGCAGGTCTGAGGCTGCCTGCACAGAGCCGTCAGGAAGGAGCTAGCGAAGAAATACATCTTTGTCCTGGCTTTTTCCCAGGAGGGGCTGGGTGGGTGCACAGACAGAGGTAAAGAGCCTCGAGGTTGGGGTGTAGGCAGGCAGCTGGGGAGGACCCCGTTTAAATCCTGGGGAGATTATGAGGACGTTTGTCGCAGGCTGTCAGCCCTCATTAAGTTAATGGAACTGGCGAGTTGGCCAGCTTCCAGCATGCCGGAGAAAGAAAACAAGAAAAGTGTTTTCAGTGAAAGAGCCAGGGGATCCCATTTCGCCCAGCAGCCCAGGAGATTATGAGCCATTGGTAATGGCCTGACTGAAATGACTTATTGGGAACTGGTTGATTAAAACAAGGGAGAGAAAACCCCTAATGTCCCAGAAGAATGACATGGGCTTCTTACTGGTCTTCGTCTAGAAAAGTGATTTGTGAGCACTGCCTTCCAAAGCCTTGTGAATTGCAAAGCAACTGGTCCAGCCAGGGCCTCTGCAAAGAGGGTTACCAGGCAGGAGAGGAAAAGACGTGGGGTGAAACCGGTGGATTTCACGCAGATACTGGGAGCCAGAGAACTTGGAGCTTGGGCCAGCAGGAGCCTGGACATTCTTCTGGGAAGTCTCCCCAGGGCCCCTAAGGAAGGCCCAGCAGTTCACAGAGCGGGGCTAAAGCCTCCCATGGATTTCCCCAACTGGTTAGGCCAGGCCAGCCACAAGCCCAACAGCTATACCCCCATCTCCCATGTCCTCCGCCCTGGGCTGAGGGTTCTGTCGTCCTGTTTCAGCCTCCGGCCCCATTCTTCCCTGGAATACATGTCATTCCTCAACTTCCCCAGAGATCCAGCCCCTGCTGCCCCTGGTGCTGACCTGGACCCTGGGCCCACAGTGCCTCACTCAGGTGGGGTTGCGCAGGTCTGTCCCCAGCTTCACCAGCAAGATGCCCCTGGGCCCAGGTTCTGCTTCCGGGCCTCTTGGCTGTTCCCACTCCGTCCCTCTCACCCCATTTTCATTCATTTACACACAATTCTCAGGGCACCGTGTAGAGCCCCTGTACTTTTTATTTTTATTTTTTTTGGAGACAGAGTCTCACTCTGTTACTCAGGCTGGAGTGCAGTGGCATGATCTCAACTCACGGGTTCAAGTGATTCCCCGCCTTAGCCTCCTGAGTAGCTGGGATTACAGGTATCCACCACTACATCTAGCTAATATTTTTTTTGTGTGTGTGAGCTGGAGTCTCGCTCTCTTGCCCAGGCTGGAGTGTAGTGGTGCAATCTTGGCTCACTGCAAGCTCTGCCTCCTGGGTTCACGCCATTCTCCTGCCTCAGCCTCCCAAGTAGCTGGGACCACAGGTGCCCGCCGCCACGCCCGGCCAATTCTTTTTTTTTTTTTTTTTTTTTTTTTTTTGTATTTTTAGTAGAGACGGGGTTTTGCTGTGGTCTCGATCTCCTGACCTCGTGATCCACCCACCTCGGCCTCCCAAAGTGCTGGGATTACAGGCATGAGCTACCGTGCCCAGCCTAATTTTTGTATTTTTAGTAGAGACAGGGTTTCACCATGTTGGCCAGGCTGGTCTTAAACTCCTGACCTCAGGTGATCTGCCCATGTTGGCCTCCCAAAGTGCTGAGATTACAGGCGTGAGCCACCACGCTCAGCTGAGCCTCTGTGCTTTTAAACACGTATTAACTCCTCTATCATTCCCGTTGTATGAATAAGGGAACTGGGGCCCAGAGAGGCTCAGCAGTGTGCCCAGGGTCACACAGTTGGCACCGGGAAGAGCCCTGGCCTTGGGATCCCCCATCCCAAGTGACTGAGTGACACTGAGCTGCTTCCATCCTCATCGGTGCTTGCCCCCCAGCCGAGGCCCCCGACACCCCTCAATTTCTAGGTTTCCCAATCTCAACCCCAAACACCTCCCTGCAGAGCCCTGGCAGACAGGTTCTGGCACTACCCTGGAAATCATGGCATCCTCCCATCCTCCCTGCTGGGGTGCTGGTGGAACAGCCCCCCATTTGGTAAAGGAGACAGACCTGAGGTCTCTGATGTTTGGCCTGGCCTGAGCCTCCTTCCTCCTGTGGCCCCATGTGTGTCAACTGTAGGGCCACCAGGTTTCAGTTACTTTTTATGCTATCAGTGGCAACAGGGACTTGCTGGGCACAGCCACCACTCTCTTTCCTTGCTCCAGAGGCCTCGCCCCTCCCACCATTTTGAATAGCTCATGTCAAAGGCAGCACAGCCCCAGTTAGACTCAAGGACAGGGTGACAAGTGCAAAGAGGGGAAGAGGTCACTCTGGAGGTCTGGGGCTGCCCCTGCACACCCAGCTGCCAGACCAGAGGTGGGGATCTTGGCCCCCAGGGGCACCATTCACCTGGCCAGAACACAGTCTCTGCAGCTCACAGTGAGTTCAAGAAAGGCCTAGCCTGCCCCTGTCACGTGACAGATGGTATTGAGGCCCAGAGGGAGGGGCAGCAGCAGCTGGCTGGACCCCTAAGCTCTGTGACCTAGCCAGGCCTGGTGTGGGGAGTCCCTGCTATGGGCTCTGGGTGGCCTCTGAGCCCCCACATTCCAGAGAGGCTGGGGCTCCTGCACCTGCAGTTTCATGCTGGGCCCTAGTTGCCAGGCTTGTCCCATCCGGGCCCCACACCTCCATGTGGACGCCCAGCTGGGCCCTTGGGCTCACCTGGAGGAAGAGTGGAGCCTGGTTTGGCATCAGATGCTGAGGGCTCTGCCTGGGGATGTACACAGGGGCATCTGATGGGGCCCCTCCCTGCCAGCACACCTTACCACATCTACCCAACACACACAGCCACCCTTACTGGGACAGGCGGGGCAGGCACACCTCTGGGATTCACTTTGGGAGCAGGCCCTGCGTGGACCCAGGGTGAGCTAGGGGGTGGGGGCATGCCAGCTTGACCAGCATTCCTGAGGGGAACTTGCTTCTCCCTCACCCGAGGTCTGGGGACACAAGGAGACAGGGCTGACTGCAGAGTTGGGGGTCTGTGTAGGGGTCTTTCCTGGCTGGTTCTGGGTGTCCCAGGCCACTGAGGACAGTGCTGCACTGGCCACAAGACCAGCCCTGGGAACCTGCCCTTTCCTAGGGTAGAGTGTGGGTGAGCCATGGTTTTCTGAAAATCAGATATTGTTTGCAGAGCCCTAGGCCTGAGTGGTCTTCTTGAAGTATTCTGCTGGTGGTGGAAGCAGCCGGTTCTGGTCTGTTTTCAAGACGGCTTGCTTCACGCCAGAGGGATTGTTTTGAAACACAGACCTTATCACTCCTCATCTGCTAAAGCCCGGGGAAGCTGGTTCCTGGCTCCTGACGCTGGGCTGCCTCACCTGCCTCCAGCCAGCCTCACCCTGCGTGCCTCTTCCCACTACCTCCTTCTGATCTCTGGAACCTGCCCCCATGACCCCCACTCCCTGTGGGCATCCAGTCCTCCCTTTCCCGGCATTCTCCTGCCTTCCCACCATCCTAGCCTGTGGGCTTTCTGCAAGAAGCTTGCCCAGACGTGTCCACCCCCAAAGCCATCTTCCTTTCCTCTGGGCACCTGTGACAGCAGTGAACTTATGGCCTTCAGGGAACAGCTTGTTTCTTGAGGGTCCTGTCTTTCTCATGGCCGTATTCCAGTGTCTGGCACACGGTGGATGCCTAGTGAACAAGAATAGATCAGTGGGCCCTGGGGCAGCCCCAGCCCAGGCCAGCAGGGACCAAGCACCGGCTGCCCCAGGGTGCAAGGCTGCACTGCTGGGCAGAGGAGCAGAAGGCTGGACAAGCCCCTCCCGGGGCCACCCCCAGGCCCCTGTCTTTCCCTCCCTCCCTAAAGGGAAGGAGAGGTTAATAAACCAATTACTTTGGGCAACGAAGCAAAATAAGTCCCATTAAAGTAATTAATGTCCTTTGCACAGTCCCCATTGGAGAAGACTAATAAATTGGGGCTTTGTCACCATCCGGTAATTTCTTTCTAAGGCGTTTCTTCATCCCCGTCCAACAGCACAGTTTAAGGCTCTGTTAATACTTTTAAGACGGGCTCAATGCCAGACTAATTAGATTTGCATTTCCACCATGGGCCAGGCTGGGCTCGGATGTGCCCAATGAGAGAGGCTCCAGGACCCCGCCGGAGCCCCAGGGACAGCACCCGTCTTTGAGAAGGGCCATGTGTGGATTCCCACGCCCGCCTGGGGCGGTGGCCCATTACCCAGGCTGCCTGCACAGCTTCCCTATCCCCGGGGAATGGGGGCCATGGCTTTGATCCAGGCAGAGGCCAGATCTCATTCCCAGGAGGTCCCTTCCTGGATCTGTCCCCACTGGGGCTCACAGGGGTCACCAGCGTGATCCACATCCCAGGGTCTCTCTAGGGCCCCAGAGCCAAATGCTGGTGGGTCCAAGGACAGTCTGCAAAGGGGGAAAAGAGCAAATCACAGTTGAAGAGATTGACGGCCATGGCCTCAGAGCCAGGAGACAGAGACAGCATCGCCCACGACGAGCCACGCCGACAGGATGGGCCCTCGGAACCAGGCGATGAGAAGGGCATTTCCCTCTGTGCTCTCCCTCCTCACACCCACAGCCCAGTCTAATTGTGAGGAGAGCAGCAGACGGATCCTAATAAGGGACACCCTACAAACACCTGACCAGTCCTCATCTGAACCGTCCTGGTCACCACCAACAAGGAGAGCCTGGGAAACAGTCACCGCCCAGAGGAGCCCAGGGAGATGGACAAGGAAATGTCACATGGGACCCTGGGTGGGGCCCTGGGAGAGAAAAAAGACAGTAGGGAAACTGAGGAAATCTGCATCAAGCATGGACTCAGTTAACAGTCATGTAGCACTGTTGTTTCCTTGTGACAAATGCATACTAATGTGAGATGCTGATAATAGGGCTGCTGGGGGAAGGGCACCTGAGAACTCTCAATGCCACCTGTGTAAGAATTCTGTAATTCCAAAACTATTCTAAAATCAAAGTTTATTTAAAATAAAAAAATGGTGGCGAGAGGCTGGGCACGGTGCCTCATGCCTATAATCCCAGCACTTTGGGAGGCCGAGGCAGACGGATCACTTGAGGCCAGGAGTTCGAGATCAGCCTGGCCAACATGGTGAAACCCCATCTCTACCAAAAATACAAAAATTAGCTAGGTGTGGTGGTGCACACCTGTAGTCCCAGCTACTCAGGAGGCTGAGGTGAGGGAATCGCTTGAACCTGGGCGGTGGAGTTTGCAGTGAGCCGAGATCAATACCACTGCACTCCAGCCTGGGCGACAGAACAAGACTCCATCTCAAAAAACAAAACAAAACAAAACAAAAACCAAATAGTAGCGAGGGAGAAGCGGCAGCCGAGGATGACCTGCCTTGCTGCTGCCCCCTGCTCCTGGTCCTGGCCCTGGGCTCAGGCCCGAAGGCGGCCCTCGCTGAGCGGCCTTCTCCAAGGCACCCTTAGTGAGCAGACAAGGAACCGTCAGCAAATCCCTGTATCATGTCAGAGGAAGCCCCTGCCTCCGCCGGGTGCTGAGGCCCAGCAGAAGGATGGCAAATGTCAGGTAACCCCAGCCTCTGCCAGCCCCACACCTGAAGACATGAGGCAAGAACTTTAGGGGCTGGGGGATGGGGGCCTGTGGTCACACTGACTCCTCCTGATAGGACCGATCCACTTGGACAATCAGCAGGATCAAAAGATCAATCAATAGAGCTGATAAAAAGTATGACACAGTTGTCAGGTGTGAGATCAACCCACCCAAATCAATGGCTTTCTTTATACCAGCAATAAACTCCTGGGAGAAATAAATTCCAAAATAGCAGGGGAAAGAAGGTCTCATCTAGGAATAATGGAAGCAAGACCCCACCAGCCCTTTCAGGAAAACACTTCCAGATGGCAAGAGAGGTCCAAGAGGACCTGACTCAATGCAGAGAGACTCCTTGCTCTTGGAGGAGAAAATGTAACATGAGAGAGATTCCAGTTTTTTTCAAATTTAACCTGCAAATTCGAGGCAATCCCAAGCAAACTTCCAGTTGAAATTTTTAAGAAATGCAATAAACTTAACTTTAAAGTTGGCATGGAGGAATAAAGGTCCCAGACAGATAAGTCAAACTTAAAAAGAGATTATTATAAATAGGGGGTTAGGAGCTCTTCCGGTCATTAGAACCCGTTTCTAAACCACAGCAGCAGGTCTTGGGGTGCCGCCATTGTCCTTCCGACCAGCAGACTATCAGTGCAAAGAGGGAGCCCCCATCACATACGCTTGTATACTTGGGAACACACTAGACCACAAAGATGACACCATCAACCACCATAGACAGGACGGAGTGGCTGCAGGGCAGGTGGGGAAGGGGAGTCACTCCAGGGAGGAAAAGGAAGCTGGATTTTTCCGAATACAAAGGTGCACCTGGACACGATGAAAGGCCTGAATGACAAAGGCTGAATTATAAATTTCACAGAAGAAAATGTAGGAAAATACTGCCCAACAGCACATGTGACGCGGCCGAGGGTGGATGCATTCGGTACACCGTAATTTAGAATTTCCATTTAAAGAAGGACGCAGTTCACATCCTAAGCTCTAGGATGAAGGTCTCATCTCTTTTGTCCTCTTTTTTTTTTTTTTTGAGACAGAGTCTCGCTCTGTCGCCCAGGCTGGAGTGCAGTGGCCCGATCTCGGCTCACTGCAAGCTCCGCCTCCCGGGTTCACGCCATTCTCCTGCCTCAGCCTCTCCGAGTAGCTGGGACTACAGGCGCCCGCCACCACGCCCGGCTAATTTTTTTTGTATTTTTAGTAGAGACGGGGTTTCACCATGTTAGCCAGGATGGTTTTGTCCTCTTTTTTTATCCCCAGGGCCTAGTAAGGTACTTGGCATGGCATGGGGCCCAGGAAACACTGGCGAATAAATGAACGAATGAGTGAGTGAGGGAACGCCAGCTCATGTGCCGGCTCTGCGTCAGGAGCAACCGCAAACAAGTCTTGGCTACGCCTGCTCTCAGGCACCTCTTGCACCCATGCAGGTATCACATGCTCTGCAGTACTGGAGCAAGAAACACATCCTTCCCTCCCAGAAGGCTCTGCAGGAGCTCAGCTGCTACAAGAGCTGGTGCGGCCAGTGAGCCCATCAGGAGCCAGCTGGCTAAGAGCCTTCTCTGAGGGCTGCATTGGTGTTCCCGATGCCACATCGTCTCCTGTTTGAGCAGAGACACTGGAGTGGACACACGGTGGCCTTTTATCCAAACAGGCAGGGTGTAAGTCTGAGTCCCCAGCTCCCTGGGGGAGCAGGAGTGTGTTCAAGGAGGGACTAAACATTGATTTTCAGAATGCGGCCAAGAGGGTGGTGAAGGTGCCATGGGTACCGAAAATGGGCTGATGATGTCCCAAGCTACGTGGGTGAGGCCAGGCAGCTGGGGCTGACAGCCCAGGAGAGACCTGCAGTCAAGAGGCCCCAGATCAGGCCAGAACAGGCAGGAGCAGGTCCGCAGGCCAGCACCCTCAAGGCCCACCAGGGGAGGCCCCAATCTGCCGTTCTGTGACAACACCTGTTTACCTCCCGCTGAAATATCCCACCCTACCAGAAGAACCCGCTGCCTGTGAGATTCCTTTCTGAGGCAGTCCGCTGACTAAACAGGCATCCGATGTCATTGCTGGGGGCAACTCCTTTTAGGCTCAAAGGCCTGTCACGAAGCACACTTGGGCCTTAGATGGCGGCTAATCAAGAAGGCTGGTTAAAGCTAGGAGGTCGTGAATCTGACCCTATGTAGCTTAGACGTGCACCCTCACGTGGGACATCCTCACAGGCACTAAGGGGAGACCCTGCTGCTCAGGCCCAGGTCTGTCTGCACGCCATGACCTTCAGGTATCCCCTGCGAACAAAATTCTTCTAGAATCTCTTGCAATAGTCTTCCTTGTCTTTTCAGCTGTTTGATTCCAACTCACCTATAGACTGTGTCTCCCCTCAGCTGACAAAGTTTCACAGAAATCTGAAATCCATTTCTGGGCACACTCACCTGGGTACACAAAATTTAATGAACCCACCTACTTACAACCAGGCAGTCACCTGGCTGAGCCTAGCTGGGTCCTGGGGCACAGGTGCAGTGATTGGGGCGAGGGAGGGTAGTCTGCGGAAAGGCAAACCACGTGCAGGCCATGAAAATTTTAAAATGTGGTTAAAACAATAACTATTCTATCAAATTATTACTAGGTTACATACTTTATTATATTTATTAAAGTAATAAAAATTACCTCAACAATAGGCAAAGTTAGAATGGGAAGCGTTTGTGTGCATGCATGT
This sequence comes from Symphalangus syndactylus, assembly GCF_028878055.3. NCBI lineage: Eukaryota > Metazoa > Chordata > Mammalia > Primates > Hylobatidae > Symphalangus > Symphalangus syndactylus. The sequence continues at coordinate 100,588,881 of NC_072423.2, forward strand.
GTATTCTTGGGTACATCTGGACCACAGGGAAGATGAATCCCACAGTGAGGTTGTGGTCACAGTGTGCCGGCCACTTCCTGGAGGATACTGAGTGGTCTGTGGGCACCAAAGAGAGGGCTTTAGAGAGGACATGTGGGGGCTATAGGATGTGGTATAGGACAGCATCAACTCTACTCATGCGGGCACCGTTGGCAGATGCAGAGCCCTGTGGCCCGGCTGTGCAGACTCCAGGAATCAGTAAGAGAGGGCTGTGCAGGGCTGCTCTCCTCCAGGAAGATGCAAGTCCCCATGGGGCCATGCAGGGGCTGGCACAGGGATTCGAGCCCCTTCCCTTCCCTGCTCAAATTCTCCCTCTGGGAGCTGCATGCCGGGGAGCTGGGAGGGAGGCCACAGTCAGAGCAACAGCCGGCGGGCAACCTGACATCTTGGGCCCTGAGCTCTGGGTAAAAGCTGGGATAATTTCTACCCCTAAGTGAACCAGTGAGTTGGGTGGTGGGCCTGCTCTGAGGCCTGTGCCAGGGCCTGAAGGGGTGGGGGCTTGACTCACGAATGCTTCTGAAGAGGTGAAGAGAGACACGCAGCAGCACCTCAGACCCCACCTTCTGGAGGAGCACAGGGCCCTGAAGACCCTGGGAGACAATGAGGGGCCCTGCATGGTACGGGAGTCTAGGTGGGTGGTGGGTTCACACCTGTCATCCCTGTGATTTCTGGGAATGCCCCTTCCCTCTCAAATGTGACAACTAGGTCTCCAGGCCCAGATCTGCCCAGTTGTGGCCACCTGCTCTAATGTTCATCAAAGCCTGCTCAGGCCACTGTCCTCACAAGGAGCTCTCCAAAAATATGAAAAATTCACAAGTGGGTTCAGGCAAAACAGCTGCTATCCTGGATCTGAGGCAAGAACAAACCACCTGCACTCCCTGTGCCCACCTGGCAAGGGTGGCTGCCCACGTGGCCTCTCGGTCCAGTCTTGCTGGGTGGCTGCCACACCCCAGGTGTGGGGGCTGGGAGCACTGGGTTTCCTGTGGGTCCGCCTGCTTACTCGGGGGTCCCTAAGCCACTGGCCTACTTTGTTTGACCTGCATTCCCTCAGCAGCCGTGCAGAGGAGGCCACAGCGGGCCCCTGCGCATGGCTGTCAGGACCGCCCCGAATTCAGCACATGGGGAGGGGAAGGCCTCCTTCTCTCTGAGGCTCTTGTTTGCAAAGCTTCAGAGGAGCCAGCAGGACAGAGCCTGGACAAACACCGAGCATCCTCAGCCCCAGAAAACCAAATCAGTAAACATTCCCCTGCCAGGCATTTCTGCCCCTGATTGATTCAGCTGCAAAGCGTAAACTGCCCCAAGAAAGGGCCGGGGGGAGCCCAGGGCCCCCAGGACCAGCATTTGGATGAATCCACCACATGAGTGGGCACAGCTGGGCAGGCAGACACCCCGCAGGCATGAAGGCCCCACTGCTGTATCAGGGTGCAGTGGCCAGGTGGCCGTGAGTATGAGACAGGCTGCAAATGGGCACATGGGGACTGGCTTGAGGGCCTGAGGCCGCCTGATGCCTCTCATTGTAGCTGATGTATCTGATCTTGGGGCACAGGGCTTCCCCTGCCCTGGACTGCCCTGCCCATCTCATAGAGGCTGATTCTGGCCAGCACCACCCAGGGTGTCAAATCATGGTGATACCCTCCAAGCCACCCGCTGCAGGGATGGTCGTTCTGTGCAAAACCTCTGGCAGGGCAGAGGCAGGGCAAGTCTGTTTCTTTCAGAACTTATTTTTCTTCCTTCTACCTTCTAATGTGGAGAAAACCTAACCATGTCGCAGCACCCAGCAGAGTGTCTTGCAACAGGTTAAACAGTCAATGCTGACTCATATACATGAGAGCCAAGAGTTCTGGGGGTTACAAGGCGGCAGCCCGCCCTGGGGCAGGGGGATAGGAGGGGCACTGCTGGGGGCCCCTGAGGGCTTCTGCAGATGGTGACCCACCCTGGCCCTGCCTGGGGTGGCAGAGAGTGGGGCCTTGGCCAGGAGAAGGAACTGGACCCTCCTAAGAAGGTCAAGGAGGAAAACCACAGGCGGAGGATCCTTGGAAGAGGCCCCCAGCCCCAGCTGTCTGCACGCCCGCAGCTGCCCCTGCAAGGAGGCCGGCTGTTCTCCGGCCCGATCACAGCTTCCTCAGCCTGCCCCCACTCACAGCGATGGGGTGATAATTGCAGGCCAGTGGTGGTGGAATGCTCTGGAATGTTCTATCAGTAAGAGAGGAGGCTAAAGGGCAGGAGGATAGAGACCCAAACAGAGCTCAGGCCTGGATTGGAAGAGGGTGAGCTGGGAGGGCTGGGCCTGGGTAGGGGATAGGCTGTAGGTGGAAGGGATAACCAGGGGCACAGGGGACATGCACCAGGTGTGGACAGGGGTCACACTGGGCATGCATTTGTGCACACATGTGTGCAGCGCTGTGGGGGCACACAGGGCCTTGCAAGTCTGGACAATAAAAAGATAGAGCAAATATCTCCAGGGCCCCAGTGCCTGTTGCACACAGCCACCCCAGCAAGGGCCAGTCAGACCTCTCTGGGGTGACTGCCTGGGCCACGCAGTCACTCAGTGGCAGAGCAAAAGTCAAACCTGCCCTCTCACAGGAGGCCCTGTCCTCACACTCCCTCCAGCTCATAGGGGCCTCCCCTGTCTCTGAGGCCACGCTGAGACACTCTGAGGCCTATCTGAGACTCACCAGAGACTCTTAACTTCTCCTGGAGGCAGCGCTGCCTAAGCTGGTCATGTGTCCAAGCAGGGGCTGCAGGGAGACACAGGAACACCCCCCACCCCAGGGCGCCCCCAGAGGAGTCTATGCCCTAATCCTTGGAACTCATGCATGCGTCACTCAATTCCCCTTTGCCACTTGATTTCCTTTGAAGGGGAATCAAGGCTGCATGGAATTCTGGCAGCCAAGCAGCTGATCATGCAATGGGGAGAAGATCCTGGGTTCTCTGGGTGGCCCAACGTGATGACAAGGGTCCTGATACGGGAAAGGGGCAGGGGATCAGAGTCAGAGGAGGATACATGGCCGCAGGGGATGCACAGAGCCTGTGATGTGAGGATGCCATGGGCCGCAGCTGCCTTTGAGGGTGAAGGAGGGGCCATGATCCAAGGGATGTGGGTGCCCCTAGAAGCAGGAAACTGCAGGACATGGACTCTCCCTAGAGCCTCCAGAAGGGACCAGCCCTGAGGACACCTTGATTTTAGGCCACCAAAATTTTGGTGACTTGTTACAGCAGCCACAGGAAACTAACCCAGGCCCCTACAGAGACTCTGGTTCTAGCTGCGCTTAGGCCCCCAGGAGGCCCGGGTCCACCCGCTCACATTCGAGGCCTGCTGGGAAGGACTTCAAAGCCCGCGTGTGCTGTCCTCTGGGTGGGGCTGCATCGGGGTCCCTGGCCCCATCTGTCACTCATTCCATATCTTTGAACACCTGTACTATTGTTTGCTTAACATTGTTCCTTAAATAGACTCTGTTTCCTTATCTAAGTATATTTGGAGAGCCAGAAAAAAGTGACTTTAAGTGAAGGTAGTTGTCGAACATACACAATAAAAAGAAGAATTTGCTGAGTTTGTTAGAGTTGCCCAGCAGTGTCGATGGGCAGCAGCACCCACTCCCCATCCCCCGCCCTCCCTCCTGCCATTCCTGGAGGCTCCTCAGAGGCCAGGCCCAGCCCATCTCACAGAGGGGTAAAGAAATCCTAATGTTTCTCATGGTTTTAGAGCAACCAGAGTCACTGGCACCCTGGGCGCCACGCAGGGCTTGCCTCTGTCTGTTCAGGGCCGAGGCGGCAGCGCGCTCAGGGTGAAGCCACGGGGACCAGGCCAGCCAGCTCCACACAGCTCCACAAGGAGCCTGCTCTAGTCACCAGGGGCTACTGTCGCATGGCTCACCACCCCACCTGCACACCCAGGCCTCAGTCCCAGTGACTGTATCCCACTGGAGAGGCCTCTGTCCCGACCCACAGGGGCTGGCCTCCCTCAGGACACTGCTCCAAGCTACATCTGCAGAAAGGCTTCTAACAACCTGCCCCTCCCCTCTCTCTGTCCCCTGGACACGGTCAACTTGGCCAATACCAGCTGGGCAAGGACACCATACTGACAGGGCCAGCAGTCCTCGGAGCAGCCAACCTGCCTTAAGACGGAGCGTATCAGCTCCTGGAGCTCTGCGGGCCCATTGCCATGGATAGGAGCCATGGCTGGGCTGACGAAGGCTGGGGCAGAGTGAGAACAAGTTCTTGTTAAAAAACCAGGACACCACCAGCCGCTGGTCTGAGATGGAGTCCTCAGCCTTTCTAGAATGAAATGGTGGTATTTCATTAGAGTAATGTTGTTCTATGAAATGTCATTTTTGCATAATAAAAATGTTGGCCACCTATGTCCAGCCACCTTTGGGAGTGAGGGAATATGTAGTGGGCCTTTGATGGGGCTGTGACATCCAAATGGCTGGGAACCACAGATAGGGCAGAAACAACTGCCGGGTGCAAATGTGTTACCATGTGACCTCGGGCAATCTCGGGCCTGCCACCTGTCATCTCTGTCATCTGTGGCCTTGGTTGGTCCATCTGTGTGATGGGCTCTCAGTATCTCACACAGGGGCTGGGTTGGTGTCACCTGTGGCCAGTGGCCAAGTATGAGCCAGCCTGGGTGGGTGGGGGCCCTGCTGTGACCCTGGCCCTCCCACACATGCTGGGCACACATGTGGGGTACCTGCCTGTGCCAGACACACTGCACACCCTCAAGGCCACCCCAGGACAGGAGATGTCAGTCCCACTTCACTGGGAGGCGGAGGCAGCAGAGAAGTCAGTCCTCTTTCAAAGCAGCATGGTGGTAGCAGGGCTCGAGCCATCCCCTGCAGACCCCTGGACTCCACCTGTACCAGGGTCCCCCCAAGCCCCAACCCTGCTGGTGAGTGACAGCCTGCACCTCACTCACCCACCTGGCCGCAGGCACCCCACTGCACCCGCAAGAACAGGGCAGGCCTGGGGCCAGCGTCTGATGATAGCCCACTCTTTGGCCCGCTGAGTGTCTGCGGAAGGCCGGTGTGCCAATGCCCAGGAGGCAGGAGGACAATCCCCCCAGGGTCTGTCTGTGCAGCCAGTGCTGCAGCCCACGTTCTGCTGGGAGGACAGCCTGGCCCAGCTGTGGGGCCTCCAGGAAAAGCAGACATACCCCCCACCCCTGAACACCCAGAGACCGCACAGGCCCCTCTCCAGGCTGAGCCCTGCATCTCCTGGCGACTCTGGAGCCCAGGAGGGATGGGACAGGCTGACTTGGCCTCCTTCAGCCTCCAAGGGCACTCTGCTCTAGGCCTGGCTGGGAGTGGGGGGAGGTTGGCCATGGCTCTGGCCAGGGTCTCTGCCCCCAGCAGAGGTGAGCAGAAGCCTGAGATTCCCTTGTCACACACGCTGGTGCCAGTGGCCCCGACCCACTGCATTCTCACATGGCGCTTAGCCTGGAAGAAGGATCTTCTGCCTCTTTCCTTGCTTGATACAAATGTCACCTCCCTCAGAGAGCCTTCCTTGATTTCCCGGCTTCATGACAACATGTCTGCCCACCCCCATGGCCAAGGAACCCGCTGTGCCCCCACACTCCAGATTCCACCCCCACTGGGCCAGGGGCTCACTTCTGCCCTCGTCTCTCCTCCCTCCCCACTATTTGGAGCAGTTTCTCCTTTCCTCATTCATCTTCTCCATTTCCTGCCCTGACCACAGGCCCAGGCTCCTGGGGCCAGCAGTCCAGGCCAGGCTGGGCCCCTCCCAGCAGTGGAGGAGGGTGTGGTTCTCCCTTGAATCCCTGCAGCTCAGGCCCAGGGCCCTGCCTGGAGCAGGAAATGGATGAAGCTGAGAGGACCCAATGTCATTCTGTGCCCCCAAGTGTGCTGCCCCTGGGCAGGCGGCACCAACCCCTTTCCCCGCCTCCAGCCCACTCCTGTGTTATGACTGTCTCACATCCTCAGGTCCATGATCACGACAGCAGGCATCACAGAGTTAGGGCTGTGACAGTCGCGCCCTGACGCAGCCCCACTCTCCCTGGCGGCGAAGTGGATGTGGCGTTAATAGGGACTTTGCTGTGACCCCATATCCCTGCTGGGCTCGGACCCACCGGTCGTGTTTTATGGTCTGCGAGGGCCGAGTCAGCACGAGGGCTTCCCGGCATTTTACACAAAGCTTCTTCGCCGTGAACGGAGTCAAGTTCACTCACGTTGGGATCATAAATATAATTAGGAGACTTTTATTTTCAAGTAGCACTTCTGAAATCTATAAAATTAAGCTAATATACTGATTTTTAAAACACAAGAATTTTATTGCTCTGTGAGTCAGAGTTTGCCAGCCCACAAGGCCAGGAATTAACTCCTTGCAGCTCGTGGGCATCCAGCAGGCCTCCAGGGGCCCCCGTGGGTCTGGGCCTGCTGCACCCACTTGAGGTGCACGTGCCCCAGGAGAGCAGGTTCCTGGGACAGAGAGGTGGCTGGGCAGTGGCCAGACATCCACCCACACGGCAGCTGCCTGGGGCTCTCCCTCTCCACCAGTACCCCTTCACTTCCGTGCTGGGTGCCCTGGGAACAGTCCAGATGCTCTCGGGATCTAGCCTCTGCTTACCCTGTGGAATACACTCCCCCCACAATTTCCCTGCCTACCTCCTCCTCTCCTGGGGGAGTCCTCCCTAATCTGCTGCCCTACCCTGAAGGCTGTCCCTTCCCGGTGGGATCTCTTCTGGACCCACTAATGGAATGTGGTACCCCCGGCTCCTCCTCCTGGAATAATGGGATCCCTGAGTGTGGAGTCCTGGCTAAGGGCACTCAGGATGTCCTGGGAAGGCAGGAGGTGGGGGTTGGGACTGGGCTTCCTCAGCCACCCTTGGCTGGCACTTCAGGGTAGCCTGAGGCAGGCCCAGGCTCCGCACCACTCCCTGCCTGTGACTGTGGGGTCCCTGAGCCGTGGGCATCTTATCTTGACCGAGTTTTCACCCTTAGGCCCCACCAGGCCTAGCAAAGGTGCACGGCACATGCCAGCCAGCCAGGAACTCACCAGGGCGGCCGCATACCGGCGGCAGATGCACAGGCAAAATGGGAAGCCGCCCTTTGCTCTGGGCCACACCTATGTCAGTGGCGGAAGATTACAAGGGACACCTGGAAGGGGCTAGTTGGGGTTTGCAGGCTGTGTAACTGGGAGGTGGGAGGGACGGCCCTAAGTAAGCCACAATGGCAATGAGCTGGCATTGACTCCCTCAAGGGGCCAGCTCCAGAGCCCCCTCCTAGGGCCATTGGCACCTAGCACCTCCCATCCCCAAAGTGCACCTTCTCTCCAGGCGTGGGGGCCACCGTCTAACCCCAGAGGCTCCTCAGGCTCTCCCAAGCCCACTGGTCACAAGTCTCAGGAAGACTCCAAAAAATCCAGATTCCCCAGAGGCCTGGGACCTGGGCCCTCGGCACTCCAGGGCTCCAACTATTCACAGCCCCCGGTGGGCCCCAGATCCCAGATACAGCCCAAGCTCGGTCGCCTTCAATCCCATTAGGTCCCCAAGCCTTAGAATGGAGTTTCAACTGGTCCCAGTCCTCTACTACCCTGGACTGCTGGTTAGGAAAGGCTTCCTTCAGATTTGGGAGCACAGGGTAAACTGAAGCGCAGGCAGGAAGCCTGGGCCCCTTCCCAGGTAGAGTCTGCCCAATGAGCCCCCTCTGGCATCTAAGGTATGTGTAAGGACCACCCCCCAACCCCAGGCAGCTCATGGGCCTTCTGCACCCACATCCTGGAGGGCCAAGGAGCCCCCTCACTTCTCTGTCCCTTTGTACACAGGGAAGGGGCTCCAGACACACTGGAGGAAGGGCGTGGGGTCCTCTTACCCACCTCCTCCTGCCTCTGACTGTGACTGTATCTGGAGGTGGGGTCTTATAAGAGATAATTAAAGCAGAATGCGGGTATAAGGGTGAGCCCTAATCCCACCTGACTGGGGTCCTTATGAGAGGAGAAGGTGACTCTGGCACACACAGAGGGATGGCCCCATGAGAACATGGGGAAAGGTGATGTCTACAAGCCACGGAGAGAGGCTGCAGGAGGACCCAGCCCTGCAGCACCCTGACCTTGGACTCTAGCCTCCAGGGCTGTGAGAGGATGAATGCCTGCTGTTTAAACTGCTCCACTGTGGTCTTGGTGGTGACAGCGGAGCGGACTCATATCATCCCCCAGCTCCTCCAAGTGCTCCTCAAGTGTGCTCACCAGAAAATGGTGAGGAGGGAGAGGGTGGTGGGCCAGGCCCTAGGATACCTGTGGGGTGTGGATGGGTGGGTGAGCGGCATTTCAGGATGGTGGCTGAATGCAGTGGAGTGTGGCTTCGGGCATCCCTGGCCTAGAAGGGGTGGGAAGGAGCAAGCAGTGGTTGGGCTCTGAAGGAAGGGGAGAAGCTTGTGGAAGGGGAGGTGGGGGCAGCCATGGCCCACTCTCCACCGGGTAGGGCCTCAATTGCCGTTAGCCTGTCCCCACCTCCCACCCCAGGGCCCCAGGCATCTCTGGCCATCCAGGGGCCAGGCTGTCTCCTGGGGCCTCAGGGCAAGTGGCTTCTCTGGGGGGTCACCATCAAGGAGAGCCCCCTGAGCAGCCCTTCCCTGGCTCTCACACACAGTCCCTCCTTGTCCTGCTGTGGCGCTGCTGTCAGGTTTAACATGTTTTATGGGGGAGTTCAATGTAAGCCAGATGCGTGCTGACAGCCACAGCACAGGTGATGACAAGGCAGGACTTCCCTGGCACATGTGCCTCTCGTTAGTGTGCCCTCCGAGGCGCTTACCCCACCAGCCCGGGGCAGCGTGCACAGCCGACTGGGCACGCGGCCACTCCGGGGCACATGTGTCGCACTGGAACATGCTGCTGGCCCAGAAGCCTCCTGGAGACATCACCTCTGTGGTGGTCCCAGCTGGGGCCTGGGAAGCCACAGCCAGGCCCAAGCACAGGAGGTCATCCCTATTTCACAGTGGGGGAAACTGAGGCTAGAGGAGGCAGGAGGCCCATCCAACATAGTTTATGGTGGAGGAGCGGTGGTCTTGTCCTTGCTTCTGCCTACACAGCAGCTTCCAGGATCACCTCTCACCTCCCTGGCTGGCACTGAACGTGCCTGGGACCTGACTCATCTCTTCAGCAAGCTACCCTCGAGGCCTGCTCCTTCTCTCCAGTCCTTCAGGGCCTTGGAAGGCTCCTGTTATCCCCCACCCAGCAGCCGCAGCAAGCATCCTGAGATCAGCCTCCACAGCCCCACTCTCCATATCCGGCTCTCAGCCAAGGGGCCCGTCCTACCCTGCTCCCCACATTCTGCCCATCACCAAGGGGCCTGTCCTGCCTTGTCCAGCACAGCTGGCTGCAGGGCCCCGGGGACAATGCTCCCTCGACCTGCGGTGGCCGGGGGGCTGTGAAGCTTCCTCATCCAACTGATCTATTGCTCCCCTGCCTCCACCCTTGGTGCTCCCCGCCACCTCCGAGAAAGTCCAGCCTTCCAGGCCCCTTTCGGCCACCCCTGCCCTGCTCTGCAGCTGGGCTCCAGCCTGAGGCCTCTTAGGACCTGACCCTCCCAATCTGCCTCTGGCCTGTGCTTTGGATGGTTCATTCGTTTATTCTTTGGACGTCCACCATGCACCTCTCACACACACCTGCGGGCCCTGGGGCCAGAGCAGGATCACCCCTGCCAGCGCTAGACAAGCCTGAAACTGTGCCTGTGATCAGAGGCCAGAACCACTGGAAAGGCAAGGCTGGGGCTGGGAGAACCGCGAGGTGGTCCTGATTTAGAGCGCGCAACTGCTCTGAGGAGGATGTTCAGGGGAAGCGTGGGTTGAGGCCTGAAGACTCAAGAGGATTAAGCAGGGAAGAGGAGAGCGTGTGCATGTCTTGGGGGTGGTGCGCCAGGCAGGGCAGGGGAACAGCAGGCGCGAAGGCCCTGAAGTAGGGGGGAGAGAGAAAGAGTGAGAGAGAGAGAGAGAGAGAGAGCGCGCGCACGCGGCCTGAAGTCCCCCTCCTGCCCGCTAGACCCCTCTCTACTGCCTCTGCCCTCCAGGAGGCTCTATAGCTTCAGATCTGAGGCCAAGAGGGCAGCACACTTGTCCCCGGCTCCTCCCCCAGGGCTGCCCAGGCCTGGCTGTTCTTCCTCTCAAGGTGCCCGCCGTGCCCGACTGTCTCCCTAGGACCTGCCAGCAGCAACCCCAGGGGTCCCCTGCTACTCTTTGGGGTCCCTATGCTCTACCTGTATCTTTGCAACTAGAATGAGTCCCCCTCACTAGGGGTACCACCTATGGCTGCTGTCCCTGCCTGACACCGCCCAGGGAAGCCAAGCCGTGGGGAGGGCCCGGGCCAGCCTGTCTGGAAGGAAGCTGAGCAAAGGAGACTGAGGGTTTGTGGGAAAATGAGGGTCGGGGTAGCAGCGAAGGAGGGCGAGTGTGGGGAGCCCCTGCATTGAGTGCAGCTGAGAGGCCTGAGTGGGGTCAGTGCTGAGGGAGGACACCCCTTCCCTCTGGACACACAAAGGAGCACTAGGGAAGGCAGAGGCCTGGGGGTGGGGGTGGGAGTGGATCTCAGAGCTCAGGGCTCTGCTCTTCAGACCCCAGCTGCTGGGCCAGAGCTGTTCTGAGGGACGCTGGAGACATGCAAGGCTGGGTGATGCCTCCTATTTTACAGAGGGGGAAACTGAGGCTCCAGAAGGTAAGGGGCTGGCTCCAGGTGGAGGATGGGCTCAGGTGTGGCTGTGTCCCAAATCCCCTCTTCCCAGGACCCTGGCTGGCTTGCTGCCTGTGGGTGGTCACCAGCCCCCAGCGGGAGCCTCGAGTTTCTGGGCCCCCAGAGGGTGGGTGGGACCAGAGCCACCCCTGCCTCAGGCAAGATGGGGCTGGGGCCCATGGGGCAGGGGAGACCGCCAGGGCAGGGGTCCCCTCCCTGGGCCCCAGTGGGTGGGACAGAGGCCCCCAGGCTCCGGCTGCAAGGCGAGGCCTCGGTGGCGGCCACAATAAATATGTTTGTTCAAGGGAAGCCAGGCTGGGAGCTGTGTGCGCCGGCCCGGTGAGGAAGAAAAGGCCGCTTGTGCCTTGCACACTGGGGCGATTGTTCCTGCTCACGCAACTGCTGCCCCGTGGCCGGAAAGGTCAGACGGCCCTCGGGCCCCGTCGGAAGCACCGGTGCCTCGGGCCCCTTCGCTCGCGCCTGCTGTAACGTTCGCCCGCGCTCTTCACTGCCCGGCTACATCCACATCACCTCCAGGCCTTGGCACGGGGAGAGAAGGTACCAGGCAAGGTCTGAAAGATGGCCCAGCAAAGGCGAGGGAAGAAACGAAGCCAGGAGTCCCCTGCCCAGCCCAGGCGTCAGGAATAGTGTGGAAAGAGAAGGCCCCAGCCGGTGGCCTCAGCACCCTGAGGGAGTGGCTCCGGCCCCGAGGGTCTTTGCGGTGCCCATGGGGCAGCTTGTTTTGTGGACTATGGTTTGGATATTGGGGGATGCCAAGGTGAGGGTTGGGGAGAGGCCGAGGAGCACATGAAAGTCGCCAGCAATGCTCCTGAGGCAAGACCAAGCATCGTCCTCACCCACCAAACAGAAAGCTGAGAGGCACTGCCTGGCCGCAGCCCCGCTTCAGAGCAAATGGAGTCGACAGAGGCCACCACGCAGGCCCTCTTGGCTCTCCCACAATTTAAAAACCCTAAAGGGCAAAAAGCAGGAACTCAAAAGCCTGGTTTCCTCCCATTCCTCTGAAGGGGGAGGAAGGAACACAGGAGCCCATGGCTTGCAGGCCACACCTCGCTGGTCCCCTGCTGGCAAGGCAGCCTCCCTCTCCTCTCCTCTCTGCGGGAGACTGCTCTGTGAGATGGCTTCATCCAAAGGGCACTCTGAATTGTGGCCCTGATGGTGAAGGCTGTGAGCAGCCGCTGCAGCGGTGTGATGAGACACTCTAGCTGAGTGAGTTTCCCACCACTGTCTTCCACCCAGAAGAGCTGGGAGAAGGGGCCATAGGAGCCTCATGGGTGGCTGGCAGAGGGGACAGGGGCTCTGGACCAGCCCTCCCCTCCCTTGCTCCAGGCGCCTTTCTTTGGGCCTTAGGCCCTCCTGTGTGCACTGCTGGGGGTGATTCTAGCAACCTGATCTCCATGACCACAGGGTCCCCCAAAAGATGGGTCTGTTCCGGAGGGCTTGCCTTAAGCAGTGAAGGCGACACTGACATGGGAGGAAATCCTTCTCCTGGGTGAGAACCTGGAGCCCCACCTCCTGCCCCGAGAGATGGCCTCCCTGGGTGTCCGCCTTCCCTGTGTCTGGTGCCTGAGTGGGCATGTGGTGGGCGGCCTACAGTGCTGGCTCCCTTTCCCAGGCCTCTCCCGCTGACACACAGCCGGAATGTGCCAGACTCACCAAGGCCTGAATTCCCAAGGGGTCTGGCATGCCGACTGTGGGACGAGGGCATTTGGGCATTGTTCTCTCCGTGCAACAGTGGGGTGCATGGGCGGTGAGGCCCCTTGGATTCCGCCTGCCACTCTTGGCTTTATGAAGCTGCACCAGGTCTGACTCAGGCCTTGGGGAATTCAGCACCCCCTCGAGTGGGCACAGGGGACTGCACCTAGGGGCCGCCTCCCTCTGCCAGGCTGGGCAACGCAGCCCCTGCCGTGAACAGAGGTGCCTGGCTGCCCTCTCTTCCCCCAGGTCCCTGAGGACCTTTGGGTCCAAGGTTGAGCTGTGAGGCTAAAGGAAGTGTTTGCTCCCAATGCAGGGCAACAAGGGCCTTCTTTTTCTATGAGCAAAGCTGGGCTCCCAGAGAGCGGCAGCTGGGAGGAGGCTGGGCCGGGGCTCTCATTCCTGTAGTTGGTTCAGCTGGGGGCAGCCTCTGGTCCATCTGGCCTGGTGCCCAGCTCTGCTCCTGGCCACAGCCACAGAGGCCTGCCACCAAAATGGCTCCAGGGTCTGTCCCCCACCCCTCCATTCTTCCCTCCTCTGCCCTTCAAAACCACCATCGCTGAAGAACCCTGCGTCTCCCAAGGGCAGCCCCTCTTGGGCCACCTGCGGCAGTTCATACCATAATTCACCTCCCCCAGGGAAATGAGGCCTGGATAGGGAGACTCTGTGGCCATACAGGTCTCACCTCTGCACTGGATGCCTAGGGACAAAGTCCACCCGCCTCCTGGGGCCTCCCAGGCCCCCTGCAGTCTGTCTCTGCCAGACCTCCCCACCACGCTGCTATTGACCGGCTCCTCCAGGTCACCCCTGTGCTCCCCATAAGAGAAAGAGGGAGGCAGGGAGGTGGTGAAGAGCGCAGGACAGAAGCAGAGACAAGGGGGCCATGGGGAACAGCCACAAGCTAAGGGAGGCGGGGCCTCCCTTTGAGCTTCCAGTGGGAACCAGCTCTGCTGGCTCCTTGAATGTAGCCCATATTGGACGTCTGACTTCCAGAGCTGTTAGATAATAAATGTGTCGCTTAAAGCCACTAAGTTTGTGGGAATTCATTACAGCAGCCATAAGAAGCTAAAATGGTCCCTCTCAAAACAGTCCTGAATCTACTACTTCCTCCTTGCCCTCCTAGTCCAGCTGCTATCCTCTGCCTGGACTAGTGCAGTAGCCTCCCTCCTGGTCTGCCAGGTCTGTCCCAGACCCTCAATGGTCCATTCTTGGCTCTGCAGCCAGAGTGACCCTGTTGCCATCTGCGCCAATCACGCTGCACTCACGGCCAGCCAGGGCTTCACGTGCCTTAGCCCTCAGGGTCCCAGCACATGGGCCTCCTTGCTGTCCTGCCAGCCTGTGGGCCCATCCCCACTTCAGGGCCTTTGCTGTGGCTGTACCCTCTCTCCATGATGCCCTTAGCCCTGACACCATGAGATTCACCTCGCTTTGGGGACACTGTAAGGTGCTCCATGACCCCATCCATAACAGGCCCCTTCCCCAAACCAGCCCTGCCTGTCTTTTTTTCCCTTCCAAACACTCTGTAGATAAATAATAAAGTGCAACTGTCCCTCAGCACCCATGCGGACCTCCCGCAGGTACCCAAATCCACAGGTGCTCAAGTCCCCGATACGAAATGGTGTGATACTGACTTGGAGCCCACACACATCCTCCCATCTGCAGACCACTTATGATACATAACACAACACAAATGCTGCGTGACCCACTGTTACACTCTATTGTTTAGGGAATAATGACAAGAAAAAAAGCCTGTGCAAGTTCGGATGTTCAGCACAGATGCAACTTTCTTTCCAAATATTTTCTGTCCATAGTTGGTTGAATCCATGGATGCAGAGCCCTTATACATCTCCCATCAGTGGATATCCCTTTGGAATTTCGTATCAGTTTTGTATTGTCACTGCTGTCCATGGCACCTGGAGCAGCCACTCAGTATTTGTAGAGTAAACGCCAACACATCTCACTTTAAGGACTTTCCTATCTTCTCTCATTTAATCTACCTGGCAGTGCTACAATGTGGGGACTTTATTACCCCATTTTATAGGTGTGGGCACCGAGGCACAGATATTTGTCACATCCAGGGCAGTCAGCCTACAGCACGGCCCTAGCTCTGTGGCAGGGGGCTCAAGGGAGAAAGAGCTAGGCCAGACCAGCCCTTGCTCCTAGGCCTTGCTGAGCAGCTTCTCAGCAACAGGTCTGGACCCTCAGCCCTGGGAGAGCCCAGCTCATGGGTTCCTGGCCCGAGCGCCCTTTGTGCCCGCCTGGGGCAGGCGGGGGGTGGGGGTGTGCTACATAAATGGGCTATTGTTCTGTGACTACAGTTGCCAGCCCTGCATGCACAACAGCCCCTGTGTCTGCAGTGGCTCCCAGAACCAATCAACACCTTATCACGAGCATTAATCACCCCGCTATCTGCCCCAAATCAGGCAAACACTTCTGGGGACTTCAAACCCCTGACTGCACAGAAGTTTCTGTGTAATAATAGATTAAGTTTCTGGTGGTTCAGCAGCATCCACTGCGGCCGGCCCCCTCAGGTGCTGAGGGGCCAAGGGCTGCCAGGACCAGGAGGACGCTCTGCTCCAGCCTCGGCTCCTCCTGGGATGCTCCTCCTGCAGCTGGAGCCCTCAGGAACTTCCTGGCCCCCTGGCACTCTGGGCCAGCAGAACCCCATGCCCAACTGGCCACCCTTAGCCTCCATCCTGTAGGCCAGCTTCTGGGAGGATGCAGTGGGCTCAGGCCCCGTGCCCTCGCGCTCCCAAGGCCCGGCTCTGCTGGTGGGCTGTGCCAGTGTTTAGAATCTCCTAGAGGAAGTGACCTGGACCCTAGTGGGTGGGAGGCTAGCAAGCCAGAGGCCGCAGAATTAGCAGGAAGCCAGCCCAACTCTTGTCACCAAGCACTAACCCCCGGTTCTAGAGTCAAACGCTGGGTAGGTCCTATAGAAAAAGCAGCTAACCAGTTGGCATTCAGCTGGCTGTGGTCCCCTGAGGGCTGGCGCTGGGTCAGGGATGGCACTGTGAACAAGAGTCCTGGCCCTGGCTTCAGAGCACATCCACCTGGGGTGGGACTTACCCTACGAGGTGCCAGGAAGAGCCTTGGGGAGCCATAGAGAAGTCAGGGCAGAAGGGTGGGCGAGTGGCCGCTCCAGAGGTGGAGGGGACAAAAGAGGTGAGGCCTGTGTGAGGGGAGGACAGAGCCATCAGAAGTCCTGGAAGGGATGTGTGCAAAGGCTCTGCGCAAGAACACTCTGGAAGGAGCTGAAGGAGAAGGAGAAGGCCAGAGTGGCTGGGGAGGGAGGAGGGGAACAGGGAGGCAATGAGGCTGGGAGGTGAGCTGGAGCAGCCACACGAGGCTCACGCAGGGTAAGAGGGTTAGATTTTGCACCACATATGATGGAAATGAAGCGCTTTGACCAGCGTGGCCCCAGGGGCCATCAGATGCTCCCTCTGCCTCCACAGCAATGCCCCACAGTGCCCACAGAGGAAGGAATGCCTGGCCACGTCCCTGCCCCTTCATAGTGCAAGACGAGCCCACACCAGGCCAGGTGCTTGGTGTTGTACATTGACACTGTTGTGGAATCCTGGGCGCTGTCTGCTCGCCCTTCTGCATACAGCCCTTCTCCACTCGGCTCACTCTGCCCTAGGAGGCTGATCTCTGCAGGTTATGTCCACAAGCTCCTGGCCCAGGGCTTCAGATTGGGTCTAGCCAACTGGACCCCTGGCAGGAGGCAAGGAGGGAGGAGAGCGAGTCCGGGGTGTCTGCTCCTACTCCCTGCCGTGGAGCTGCTAGGGCCAGTTGTGAGCCTCATGTCAAACAGCCATCATTCTGTTAAACTCAGGCAACCTCCTCCTCCTCTTTATTCCTCGAGTCTGGGGTAGGATTCCCCCCAGGGACACTACCCCATGTTCATGCACAAGGCCTGGTGGTCCCTGACACCTGACCACACAGGAACGATCCTTGGGTGCCATCCTGTGCCCCACACGTAGCTACCGTGATTGTCCCTATTTTACAGATGAAGAAACAGAACCTCAGAGAAGGCTTGAGCTGCCCTGGGTCCCTGAGCTGGGATTCAGACCCTGATGTGTCTGCCTCCAGGCCGGAGCACATCCCTCAAGCTGCCTCCTTGTCCCTAACATCTGTAGACGCTGAGCTTTTGAGGCCTCTGTTGCTCCAAAGCCCCACCGCCCTGTGGCTGCTCCTTCCTGAAGTCTGGCTTATGTCCGTCTCACTCCTACAGGGGCAGATATATCACAGGACTTAAGAGGTTGAAGCAAACCTAACAGGGCAGAGGAAAGGGCATAGCACAAGCCCCCAACCAAGTGGCTTAAGTGTCCCCTCCCCACTGCCGACCTCCATGCCCAGGGCCAACCCTCCACCCGGGGGAAGGGACAGGGCTTGGAGAGTCAGGATCAGGGGCGAATGTGTTCCCTTTCTCACTGCTTTTGGGCTTCAAGTGTTCTGCTGGGAGCTACTTGGGAGGGGCCTCTGGAAGGGCAGACCTGGTGCCCATGCCAGTGGGGCACGGGGGATACCTCTCTGCCAAGCAGTGAGGAGATGGGCACAGTCACAGGAGAAGCACATTCCAAGGGAAAGCTGGCCCTTTAAAATCACTATTTCCCCCATATTAAAGTCAGCTCCTATTCAGGCCAATGCAGAAAAATAAAATTTGGGGGGAAAATATAAACTACTATTCTTCCCTTCTAGGAATGGGTCATCCCCTTTTCTCTGGCCTCAGTCCACCAGATCTTCACCAGGGTCCCACCCAGCGTCCCTCTGGACTTCTGGCCACCTCCCTCACATCAGCCATGGTCCCACTCAGCATCCCTCTGGACTTCTGGCCACCTCCCTCACATCAGCCATGGTGGGGCAGGGGTGGGGTGGGGGACTGCTGGAACCTGCAGTGGGTGGTGTCTCTGCCTGGGGCCTCAGTTTCCCCACTCTGACAGGGCAGCTTCCATCTCCTGAGCTGTGTCTGTACCCTTTTGGAAACCTACTGCTGGCCCAGGAAGAGCACCACCCTCACTCAACACGCCGCCTGTGATCTGTAGGTCCCCCAAACCCATCCAGGGGCCCTAGGATCCTCAGGTCAGGGGGCCAGGCAGCCACTCCTTCATGAAGACTCCCGCCCATCTTGCCACGTCAGCACACATCTCGTGAGCGAGCTCAGCTTCTCTGGGCCACTGCCCTGGACCCACCCTTGGCCTGCTCCTCTGCCCTGGCCAGCTGGAAGCAATTTGCCTGAAGCAGGCAGGTGGTCCTCCTTAGTGGGCTCCCAAGAGGCCGTCCCCAGCCCTTCACCCACGCAGAGGTGGCTCTGTATGCATGGCTGCCTGGGGCCCCTTCTCTGCTGGAGTGAACCAAGTGCTCTGGAATTCATGAAGAAATCAGGGGTCTTTAGCCTGCTGTTTTTCTTGGCGAGGCCTTATCACAAATTAGTGGGGAAGCCCGAAGGTTAGGGTTTCAGTTAGTTCAGCAGAATCTGAGGAGCGGGGAGTTGGCCTCCTGCCTCTCCAAGTCAGAAAATGCTTGGCCTGTGGGGCCCCAGGGAGCTCTCAGAGCCCAGGATGATTAACCAGGCAGGTGACCTGTGCTTTGGGTGGGGGCAGGGGTGGGGCCTGGGGGAGATAGCTTTCACACAAGCTGACAGGTTTCACAAAGCCCAGTGATCTCTCGTACCTTCCCCAGGCTGCCCTCGGCTGGAGTGCGCAGCCTGTGGGCCTGGGGCTTTGGCACTGAAGGCAAGGCAGGGCGCCCAGCCTCATGGAAAAGGCACAGTCGGGAGGGGGGCGAGGGCACGTTTGACTTGGGTCCCAGGGTCAGCCCCTTGAACTTGGCGACTTCATACGAACGCACTTCCTAAACCACAGCTAAACGCAGGGGTTCTATATCAGTAGCTCAGAGAAGATTGGGGACCCCCAACCAGACAAATGGCAGGTCACCTCCATGTAAAAAGTGGGCTCTTCTGAGGAAAAAGCAGGCCAAGTTGCCTCTCCTGTTTTGGAAGGCAGGAACCCGAAAGCCAAACCACTAAGTATCCACCAGCCACTCATGAACTCAAAAAAGCTGGGAATATTTCTGGCAAGCGCTGGCCCCGCGGCTGAGCCCCCGACCCTGGAGTGTTTCACAAGTCCAGCCGTCTGCCCCAGATGGATTCTGGGAGCTTGTCCTAGGCTCACCACTGGGTCTGAGCACAGATGGCCCTCAGCTTCCTCCTGTCTCCACGTCAGGAATCCGTGCCTGCCCCACCCTGCCCTGGCTCTCCCCTGGAGCTGAAATGGGTCCAGCGTTGCTTCAAGACGTGAGCTTATTTAGGAGTCGTGTCTGACGCTTCTCAGACCCTGTGCTTGTCTATTGGGCCCACAGGCTTTTCTTAAACGGACAGGGACCCTAGTGGCAAGGCTTTCCTTAAACGGACAGGGACTCTGGTGGCACACCAAGTTCCAATCCAATGGCTCCTGATAGCCACACCAGACCCTGCCCTTGGCACCCAGTCCAGGTTACTGGATCAGTCGTCTCTACCCTGTGACAGAGACCACTGTGTTCCCATTTCATAGTTGAGAATGCTGAGGCCTGACACCTTCCAGTGCCTTGTTCCAGCTCCACACAACGGCCAGAAGCTTGAGCCCAGTGACTCCTCCCTCTGTGGGTGAACTGGCCCCTTCTCCCAACTCTGAGCCCTGGCTCTATTGCCTGTGTCTTTGTGCATGTCCCCACGTCCTCCTCTGTGAGCCCAGGACAATCACAGTATCGCCTCCTGGGGGGCAAAGTGAGAGGGAAGGGCAAGGCTTGGGTGCAACTGCAATGGCACCTAAGGGGAGAAGCTGTGTTTGCATGGGAAAGGGTTCCTGGTGGGGCCCCTCCTAGGTGACAAGGCCCCTTCTGCCCTGAGTGCAGCCGCGGACTTGCAGGACAGCCTGCCCGTTGCCCCCCACCACTTCTCTCTCTTTGCCCTCCAACCCTCCTTCCTCCAAGGGCAGTGTCAGCTTGCCAGGGAGGGTTCCAGGCCTAGGGCTGGCGGGACAGGGACCCTGGCTGCCAGCTCCATTCCACTGTGCAGAAACCCAATCTGGGCGGGAGGACGCTGTCGCTCCTGAGGATTTAGGGCCATCACCTGGTGGAGCGGGAGGGCTCTCCTCCCTGACAGAATAAGTGGTTACATGCCGAAAGGTGACACCGCAAAGGGGTCCTGAGCCGGGAGGAGGACTGCATATCATCTGAGCCTGGATCTGTGCGTGTTTTTCTTTCTGTCTTTCCTTCCTGGTTTCCTTGTCGCGGCCCCCTGGTGATCTCACCAGAACATCCTGGTCCAGATGTGATTCTCTATCAAAAGCCTGGGCCCCCAGGCACCACCCCAGGGGCTGTGTGCGGAGGTGGTGGGGGCTGCATAGATGGAGTACAGGGCTCTGTGTCAGACACAGAGAGCCATGTCCTGATTTCTGTTCCCCCTGGTGAAAAGACTAAATGCCTCCATGCCTACGGCAGATACAAAGGCTGAGATGCCCCATCCCTGCGGCACATCCCCCAACGTGTGACTTCCTCGTCCCGAGGTCCCCCTGGAATCTGTGACTTGCTTTGACCACCATGTCATGAGCAAACGGGACACAGAGAAGCTGGAGTACACGTGCACTGAGTGGCTGGGAACCCTGCAGCCACCAGCAGTTAGTGAGGCCCCGCCAGCTGGTAGAGGAGAGGCTGTCTGCCAAGGGTCTTCCCTGGGAGCAAGGCCATCCTAGGTCACTCAGCCCGGACCAGGCCACCTGCCCAGCCAGCCGCTAGGTGTGAGGGATTCGAGGCTGTTGCTACTTCGAGCTGCTGAGTTTGAGGCTGGCATCCCCTCTTTGGGCTTCAGGGTCCTCTCTAAATGCCACTGCCTCTAGGCCCACTGCTACAGTAAGGACAGAACCACAGACCAGGTGTGGGGCTGCCTGCATGGGGCCTCCACGTGCCACAGCTGCCAAGTACCACCTGGTCTCACCTAACAGCTCCTCTCTCCCTGCCCATTCTGCAAGAAGGGTATTGTCACATCCCACTTTACAGATGGGGACACCAAGGCTCTGAGACAGAGGGGCTTGCTGGGAGTCTTGAGGGTTGCAGTGTCCCGGGGGAGGCAGTGGAGCCTCCATGTCCCTCACTTGCCCCAGCACTAAATGGGACAGGGCTGTGGGCACCTTGTACAGGGCGGCAGGGAGTGGGGTGAGCAGCTGCGGCAGGCACGTGGAGCAACAGATAAGCAGCACCACACCCCTCTCAGGCCACCATGGAGGAAGGCGGAGCCAAGGCGGAGCCACAGAGGAAGGTGGAGCCAAGAGGAAGGCGGAGCCACAGAGGAAGGCGGAGCCACAGAGGAAGGCAGAGCCTGTTTTCAGGATCCGTCTGTGATCCCCCCTGTCCTCTCCACTCAGACCACTCTGGCACAGGAATGGAGGCCAGGAGGCCTTTGGGCCACAGCTGGCCCACAAGGGTGTGAGGTGAGCCTGCCCCAAGGCACCCCAGGTGGCAGCTGCAGTGCCCAAAGAGCTTCATCTGCCAGTTGGTCCTGGGAGTGACAAATGCCACCACCCCCACTCTGCTAAGGCAGCAGTTGCCATAGCTCCCATTCAGAAGGATGGCTCAGATACTGCCTCACAGGGCCCTGGTGTCAGTTGGCTGAGTCCAGCGGGGTAGAGAGAAGGAGGGAGGAAGGGTCTTGGTCACAGGGCACAGCTATCTAGGGGCAGCTTAGCCACCTCACTAAGTTTCAAGAGGCTGCCATAGCCTATTTACTAAACAGGTCATGACTCCCAACCACATGAGAAGGGAAGCACTCTCGGTTCAACATTGCCGACCCTGGCCCATGGCACTGCTCTCATCAGCTCCCCTAGGACCTCTGCATGGCCAAACCCCACTGCCAGTTCTGTTCTCAGCTTCAGTGGGACACACCAGCCGTGGCTGACCTACTGGCCTCTACTTCCTTAGAAAAAGCTTCTCCTGGGGATGACCAAGCCTCCACCTTCCTGATCTCCTTTGTGAGGTCCTCCTTGATCCCTGACCTCTGAATGCTGTGGGCTCAGTTCCAGGCTGCAGGCCCCCATGGTCTAGCACTCAGCTCCCAGGATGGACCAGCCTTGCCTGGTTCTATACACATGTCACTGCCACAGAGAGGTGTCCACCCGAGGCCCGCCCTGGCCTCCCATATTCCTTTCCTATCTTCACCCAGCCCACCTCTCTCCACCTGTCAACACCTGGTAAGACGACACATCACCTGGGACCCCCAAGAGGCAGGAGCATGCTGCCTTTGTGGCTCCCCAGCCCTGACTCACCAAGGTCAGGACCTCAGGATCCAAGTTTGATCCCAGGAGCACATACCCTGTGCCTGTCAGGACCCTAGTAGGCTGTCTGTGTGGGCCCTGCGACCCCATGGAGGTGAGGCGGCCACCAAATGGAGGACAGGAAAGCTCGGCACGTGCCTCCCAGGGGCAGGGGGTGTGCATAGAGATAGGCTCCTCGGGCTTGGGGTGAGGGTATCCCCAGGCAGTGGAGTTGGGTCTCATTGGTCATGCCAAGAGAAGTCCACGGTGGGGTCTCCCTGCACTGGCAAAGGGGACAAGACCTCTTAAAGGGGCCAAGGGACAGATGGACGGATAGACAGACAGCTCCAGGTGAACCTCCTCGGAGGCTCGGTCAGCCTCTAGCCAGGGCTGCTGCAGGCCAGGTGGGCCGAGGGGACCATCACCACCACTGCTGTCGGAAGAGGCAAACAGCTGGAGGGCTGCCTGGCATTATCTGCAGCATCAGAAGTGGCCCAGAGTGAATGGGTCCTCCTGAAACACCCAGGCTCTGCTGCCCCTGCCAACTCTACGTGAGGCCTCCCACCCCTGCAGACGGAGTAAAGCCTCCCAAAGGCCGCTGACCGCTGGAATGTAAATCCCTAGAAATATTTCTTGATACAATTTGCTGATTCCGCTCACACCTTGGGGGTGAAACACATCCCTGGACCTGCCCCTCTTGTGGGCTGGAGACAGCAATTTGCTGATCTGCCAGCCCTCTGAGGCAGGGAGGCTGGGCTGGGACTGGGAACAGCAGCCTCGCTGCAAAGCGCCCAGCGGGAGTCAGCTTATTAGCTGCCTCTGAACAAAGGCTACAGAG
The DNA here is from genome assembly GCF_028878055.3 of Symphalangus syndactylus. Classification (NCBI taxonomy): domain Eukaryota; kingdom Metazoa; phylum Chordata; class Mammalia; order Primates; family Hylobatidae; genus Symphalangus; species Symphalangus syndactylus. Next base: position 100,611,426 of record NC_072423.2, read on the forward strand.
GCTCGGGGGTCCCTCATGAGCAGACCCCTGCGGGTAGCTTTTCAACCCCCGAAGAGCTACCTTTTAACTCGACCTCCACGGTAGGACAAACAGGGGGAAGAAATTAGTCGTGGATGCTACTGGATGTTTCGTAACTTGTCAAGTTGTCTCCCTGGAGTTGGTCTGGCCCCAGCAACATGTCCCCCCAGCGTCCAGAATGGAAAACATGAGACAGGCCCCCACCAATCCCCTCCCCACCTTTTAGAAACTCTTTACAAGCTTTAAGAAACAAATACCCTTTCTTGCATCTGGACCCTGGCTGCTGCAGGTGTCCAGGGACCATCCATGGCTCTGGCCCGGAAAGCTGTACCTGCCCGAGGCCCTGGAAAGCTGAGAGCTCCTGGGATGAGGAAACCCTGGGAACAACCTCATCTCCCTCAGGTAGCCAAGTCCCCAGTGGCCTCGAGGTCCAGGCCAGGCCCCAACTCCCAGCACGGCCATTCCCCAACTCAACACCACGTAATGAAGAAAACGAGGACCATTTGCCCCAAATGATCCAAGGGCATGACTTCCCATTGGCTGAGAGGGACACACTATGAACCCCACAGAGAGCATGGAGTCCTAGGTTCTGGGAGCCACCCTGCAAAAGGGGAAGGGGCTGGTGGTGGCTAATGCTCTGTTTCCGTTTCAGTGGCCAAGGAGGCCCCCCTCTTCAGCCTTGACACCCAGGCTGACACCCCCAACATAGGACACTCAGAGAAGGACCCACAGGAGCTCAGAGTTCTGGACAGGTAGGGGTTAATGGCATACTGCTTGCTCTGGTCAGCCCTGGGTCCCTCTCCCCTTACAGAGAGAGGCCACTTGAGCTTCGAGGGGGCTGCCTCTGCTTTGAGAGGCCTTCTTGAGGCCAGCAGCTTCCTCCTGGCCTTCAGCTGTCCCCAGGCAGGGCCGGCATATGCTCAGCACGAAGGAGGCCTGACTGTAGCCGGGCTCCAGAAGGCGGCCGAGCCGGGGACTAAGTGCCTGAGCGTGCACATAGGCTGGATGAGGAGAGCTGCCAGGACACTCAAGCCCCCAGGAGCCCACCGATACTTTTTAAAGATAATAAATGACAAGGGCAGTTGGCTTCTTGATTCTTTACACGTCATGCCCACAGTCCATTTGGAAGACTGTACTGTCTAACACACTAGAAGCATCCCTTGCAACCCTCCAGTGGGTTTGGGAACTGAACCCCACCTCTTTCGGCAACAGCCCCTCCAGCAAGCTGGCATGGAGGGACAGGGATAGTAAGGGACTTGTTTTGGGACATTTTGCAGTTTACCACATTTGCACGCATGGTGAAGCGGCTCCATCTCCGTCCAGGTGTGCAAGGGGTCAGGCCCTGGGGTCTTTTGAGTGGTTCGCTGACCTAGCTATACATCTGTGATGCGGGTTTGATCTGTGTCCATTTCCGTCTGTCACTGAAGATGATGGACTATTAGGACACCTCCAAGGGCCACAGCTACATCAGGGCTGTTTGTTTCTCTGAAACCAGCACAGTGTTTGGCTCTGAAGCTCTGCACCCAGGCCCATTCTCCAACCCAACACTGTGTGATGAGAAACACAGGTGCCAATTTCCCCAAATGATCTGAGGGCACGACTTCCTACACTGTCCTGCCCTTTGCTACTGCTGGGCCTTCCACCAGCAAGGCTCGCCAGCCAGCAGGCAGCATTTGGGTGACAACAAAATGAGGGTTTTCAGCTCGAGAGGATTCTCTGACTTCTTATTTGGATCTTTGTTCTCTGAACTCTGGGATTTGTGTGCAGGGTGTGATAATGGTTTTTTCTTTTTTGTTTTGGTTTTTTTTTTTTTTTTGAGTGCCTGGTCAACACGTCAATCACAATCACAATCACCATGGTTCACTGCGCTCTTAACCTCCCAGGCTCAGGTGATCCTCCCATCTCAGCCCCCAAACAGCTGGGACCACAGGCACACACCACCTTGTATGGCTCTTTTTTTTCTGGTAGAGACAGAGTCTCGTTATACTGCCCAGGCTGGTCTCTAACGCCTGGCCTCCCAAAGTGCTGGGACTATAGGCACCAGCCTGTGATAATGGCTTTAACCAGCACCACCTTCTGTGTGTTCTCCTAATCTTATGTACATAGCCATTGTCACCCCCAACTTGAGAGACGAGAAGCCTGAGACTTGGGAGGTCAGCTCTGCACCCCAGAGCACATGGCTGGAGATGGTCCTCTGTGGTTGGAGCTCCACTCGCCACAGGGCCTCCTGCCCCAGCACACACTCAGGGGGCGGGAGGGGGGTCACAAGTGTAGATGAGTATCTATGGTCTATGGTCCCTGGCAGATGCCAAGCCTTCTCTCTGGGGTGGGGATTCAGTAACTCTTGGAATAGCCCAGGATTCTGCATTTGAATGGACTTCCTGACCTTAAGGTGCATGGCAGGGAGGGTGCAGACATGAAGGCTCCTACAGGCCCAGTAATGACCAGGGATGCCTGCCTAGCCAGCTCTCAGATACCTGTAGTAAAATGGGTACCTGGATGCTGATTGGAGTGCCTGGCACAGCAAGGTCCAGGGCTTGGTCAACACCAGGGTGGACATTAACCTTTTAGTGTGGTCCTAACTGCAACTGCCCTTCCCCTGACAGATGTAAGTGGCCCTAGCCCAGGTCATCTAGTACGGAGCCAGCTGGGGAGTCATGCATCTACACAAAACACGCAGAGGACTTCTGGACAGTCCAGGCCATGCATGTACTCCAAGGAGCCTGAGCTAGCTCAGATGCCTGAACTATCCTCTATGACATGTACGAGTCAGCCTTGCATCTACTGGAAGCCAATTCCTGGGGTCCATCATCCCTGTCCTCCCCTCTGCTCATCCACATCCTGGGAGCTGTGCCCCATGAGGCTACAGGGACGGGCTGGTGCTGCGGGGATCAAGTTCCGGCTTCAGGAGGAGCCCTGAGGTGGAAACAGGCAGGTGAGGAGGGGGTCAGCCAGGTGCAGGGAAGCCAGTCTGGGTCTAGGGATGGAGTGTGGTGAGGCACCCTAAGTGTGGGTGTCTACCTGGGGCTCAGGCCCCTGAAGCCCAGAGCAAGCACAAGGTGTGTGATGGGGATGTGGGGAAGGAAGGAGCAGAGGAAGGCAGCTGTCAGGGGAGGGCCTCTGGGCTGCAGTGGGGCTCTCAGCTCCCCCGAGGGCAGGGAGGGCCTCAAAGGGTTTAAGCCAGGATGGGGCACGCGGGCTGTCAACCTGGCTCTTCTAGAAGAGGCAGCTCCACAGACATTGAACAGGCCCTGAGACTACACCCATCAACAAAACAAAACAAGGTTCACTTCTGCGACAGACGCAGCTTTCCCAGCCTTCAGAAACCAAGGAAGCCATGCCAGGTGTAGTCCTTACTCCATGACCACGGCAGCCCCTAAAATGCTGGGCTAATACCCTGGGGGGCTCAAACCTGGAGGCCCTGGGGCGAGTGGGCCATCGTGGGGGACGGGGTTCCTCTGGCCCAAGGTCTCGGACAGGCGTGTGCTCCCTGCTCTCCAGCCGCTGTGAGCTGCTTTCCTGTCTACCCGCTCTCTACCTCAGGCTCCCCAGTGCTGCCCTGCAGCACCTCCTGCCATCTGTCTTTCCGTTTCTGCTCTTCTGAAAGCTTGTGTTTAAAACAAAATTAAGAAGCCAGTTCATACGGGCCTGGGGAACTTTCCTGAATATGGGGGTGGGAGGATTGGGACAGGAACGTTCCTGGATTGGGCCGTGACCTCCCGCAGCTCCTCTCCCTCACCTGTCCTAAGCCAGGCCCTGGTGGGGCAGAGGCCCTTTCATTAAAAGGTTCTGGAAGAAAGCCAGGGAAAAGGGTGGAAAACTGGGAAACAGGGAGGGAAGAATTCCATCTTGGCTACCCAGAAGTCTCCTTGTGGCTTTGCTGTCTACCTTCTCAGTACGTAGATTTTGGGGAACATTGGCATACTGTGCGCAGAGGTGTGGGCTGCAACCACAGGAGCCTGAGGGGGCCTGGCTGTCAAGGCTCTCACTCTGGGGTAACCCTCAAGCTGATGTCCAGCTTGCGATTCCTGCTCCCCAACAGCCTTTGAAATGGCTGAGGTGACCCGACCAAGCCGTGGGGTCTGAGGGACACTGTGCCAGGCCCAGTCTGTGTCGCACTGCAGCCATCAGTGTAATTGCCTGCCCTGCCAGGAGTAGGAAGGAAGACTTGGGTTGTCTGCAAGAGCACCTGGGTCCCAGAGCAGAGCCCCGGCCACTTCATGGTGGACAAGCAGCACCAGAGGGCAGGACATGTGGGGGGCTGTTTGTCACTCAGCAGGACCATGGCTGTCCTGGCGAATACAGGGCCCACTGAACAGCTCCACACGTACCACTGAGATTCCTGTACTCACGGAGGGGATATTCACTGAGCTCCTACTGCAGGCCTGGCCTTGGGCCAGGGTGATGTCTGCCAGTCACCCAGTATTCAGCATGCACTGGGTCCTGGCTCCTGCCTGCTCTCAGCTCCCTCCGAATGTGGAAAGAGATGGTTGCTTTGGATCCAGAACACCAGTGCTCCCGGCCTGTTCAGTGCGGGCCATCCAGTTCCACCTCCTGAAGGAGAAGCACCGCGCTGCCCGTGCCTTTCACGGCTCCCTTCCGTAGTGGGGAATCTGGAGTCTCTGGGGCTTGGGGCCTACTGTAGCTGAGAGGCCCTCAAGATAAGATGTTCTGGGAGACATGGAATGGAATTCCACCAGGCCCTGCAGAACTGAAGCTGCGTGTCCTAACACCACTTGGCAAGCCAACCCACAAGAGCCTGGGTGGGAACCACACGCCTGGGAAGCTGGAGCCTGGCCCTGGAGGCTAGGGACAAGGCTTTTCTGCTGAGAAAGGACACCTAGCCATTCCTCGAGAGCCTAGCTGAGGAGGCTTGGGGACTGTGTTCTGGCCAACGGGCCACCTTTTCCCACTGTGGCTTGGCCAGCTGGCCACGCAGCTCCACTCCCCAAAGCTGTGCCCCTAGAGGGTTCCTTGAGAGCTGCAGCACATCTGAGGCAGCGGGTAGTTGTGGGCGCTTCAGCTTGGAGCTTTTTTCTGACTTCTTTCCCTAGTGAGAGGACCACTTGAGCCTGGCCCGGAGAGGGTACATGCTGCTTTGGAGTTATTTATGACCCCTCCGAAAGTGAAAAATTGTTAAGTGATACAAACAGCAATTAATGAGGGTCCAGCAACCAAGACGCTCAAGGGAGGCTAGGAATAGGGGCTGTGACCCTGGTGGTGGGGTCAGTGCTCGGAGGACAGCGCTTGCCCATCACTCTCAGTGCATGAGAGGTCAAAGGCAGGGCAGCCTCTCCCGGGGCCATTCCTCACCAAGAGGCCAGCCCAAAGGGTTTGGAGGTGACGTGGGGGACAGTTTTATGGTTTGCATCACCATGGTTCCCACTCTGGCCACCCCCTCTACCCAGTCAATCACCCAAGCTTTGGCTGGTGTGGCCACCCTCAACCCCAGGAGGCTGGGAGGCATTTAGACCAGTGCAAGGCTCCGAGGATGTGGGATGCGGCGCTGCTCCAGCTGGTCAACCCTCATAGTCAGGGCCAGCTGGAATGTGGCCAGAGGGACAGGGTGTGATATGAGGGTGCCCCAGAGGGCTCCTCATACCCCCTGAGCTGGTTCCTCTTCCCCCAAGAGGTCCTTCTGTGTTTGACCACCTGGGGAGTCACAGGCTCCAAGACCAGCAGGGACTTGGAAGGATGGGTCCCAGGGGACCCCAGCAGGGGTGGTGGAAGAGGAAGCCTTCGGTGCAGGCATCCCCAGGTATACTTCAGCTGGAAACCAAGTCTACCTGGCTGCTCTCTTCCCCCTGGGCCCTCACACATGCCCCTGCCTGAGCCAGGCTGCAGGGGGGTCCTCCCTGGCCTCCCCCCATTTCCACACTGGCCAACAAAGGGTCTGGGTAACCTACAAAGCCCCTCCTGCCCCACTCCTGCCTGCTCTGTCCACCTTCCTGGCTCCTCCGGGGTGAGGGCCCTCCATGACACAGCCTGCAAGTCTTTACAGGTTCCCTTGAGCTCTCCAGAGAGCAGAGAGTCAGACAAAGGCTCAGCACCAAACCCCAGCTGGCCACTTTCTAGCTGTGTCTCTACTGAGGCTCCTTGGCTGTAAATGGAGCTGGTGGCATGGGGTGCCCATGCTGAGGCTCATGGGAGGATGGGTGAGGGGTGTCTCATGTTTGGGTAGAGACACTTGCGGTCATCCTTGCCAAGTATCATCATCAGCATTACCGCCGGACCCCACCCTGCTACTCCTCGCCAGCACCAACCACCGGCAATCTGCCCGGCTGCACCCTGGGGCTCTGCTTGTGTGACACCCCGCCCTGGCTAGGCCCCTTCTGCAGGCTCCCCCCCGCTTTGTGCCCCCATTAGAGTTCCAGGTAACACTGACAAGCTGGAGAGCATGTGTCCTGAGGGACCCGGAAGTCAGGTCCCCAGGACCTCCATTCTTTCTGAAAGGCACCTCTGTCTGCATCATTCCCTTGCTTGGGGAAGGGATGCCACCATTTGAAAGATGATGACGATGCTGCAGCCACCCTCAAGATGCTCTCCTACCCCTACCACCCCAGCCCCAAAGGCTTCGTGTCCCTTTCTGGGATGCTGGCTACAGCTGGTGCCTTCACCTCCCAGGCCTTTGCAGGTGCTATGTCTGCCACCTGGCGAAGACTGAGATTCCACTTCTGTGAAGCCTGGCCTGGCCCTCCACACCCCATATGTCTACCCAACACTCCCTGCAGCTGTGAGCTCCTCCATCTATCTAGAGCACCTATGGCGTCACAGCCCTGCGCCCAGCCCTGGGGATTCAGAAGTGCACAGGGGAAGCAGAGAGAAGACAGTTCTCACTGATGGCAGAAGGGCGTCCAGCTGCCCTGACTCCACTGCCACCACACTTAGCCCTAACCCAGGAGAGTACCAGAGCCCGTGGCCCAGCAGGCAGCTTGCCCATAGTGCCCGTTGCCTCTCATGGGCCTGGGAGGGGGCTGACCTTGCAGCTCAGGCCATGTGAGGTGAGTGGGCTGCCAGGGAGGTGAGGCCCAACCCCCCACCATGAGATGTGGAATGCTGGAATGCTCCCATTTGACTTATCGTGTGGATGAGATGGAGAAGCAGGACCTCTCCAGCCTGGGCACTGCGCCTGCCCAGGACTGTGCCCTTCAGGGAGCAGGCCCCGGCAACAGGAGAGGCTCGGAAAGAGTCCTGGCCCACACCCTTGGCGCTCTATCTCTGTGGAGACTGCCTGTGTGGGGGAGGGCTGCAGGCCTGGGTGCCCCAAGGCACCCCCACACACCCCTGAGTGGCAGCCACCTGGAGCTCCCTGAGTTAGCAGGAACCAAGCAGGAAGCAGAGAACAAAGGCGCGGCAGTGAGCGGCGTGCTGGGCCATCGTGTCTGCAGGGCCAGGCTCCGAGCGCGCGTTTGCCCATCTGGAAGCAATATTGCAGTAATGTAAGACGGCCAGAATACGGTATAGCCTCTGAATCCATGAACTCTACAGTGAGGAATATGGATTTAATGGATAATCTTACCAGCAGCCAAGAGAACCCAGATTCCTCCCCAGGCCTTCACCCGGCACTTGGCTTCTCCTGCAACCCAGCTCGGCCAGAGGCCCGCAGAGCCCGTGGCTGTGGCCTCCAGAACAGGGGCTGACCCACGATGTGAGCTCACTTTTTTCTCTTGTTGGGTGGGTTGAGGGGGAACAGAAACCTATCCACGGCCAACAAGGGTGCCTGTCCTCCAGACCCCCTTCCCACAGTGGGAAAAATTAAGCTGGAGAAAGTGAAGAAATAAGGGGGATGGCAATTAATCAAAATCTACAATGGCCGTGACTTGTTCTGGAATCTGGGGGAGAAGAAACCATTTCTGTAGCTCTTCCCAACGTAATATAGCTGGAATAATAAAATAAAACAATAAAAACCACAGCGGAAAAGATGACTGGAGAGTTTTTATGGCGAGCAGCAGAGGAAGAGCCCAGAAGGCCTGAGAAGCGCGGTGAACAATGTGATTCAGGGAACGTTTCCAGCGAGCGGAGGAGGAGCGGGACGCAGGTCTGGCTGGCTCGGGACACCAAGCAAGTAGGGGCTCCAGGCTGCTCAGTCCATGGAAGCCACATCCCAGGCATGGTCCCGGCCCCTCTCCGGGATCTCATTTCAGAGGCTCATTGACCCTAATGTAAAATCCCCCAAATACCAAATGCTTCACAAAGTTGTTAATTTCATGGGGAGTCGTTAGCCTGCTGCCTTCTGGGTGCCCCATGCCAAGGGGTGGGTGGCTTAGGCCTCTGGTTCCTCATACTTATCAGGACCCCTGCCCCACCCTGTTTACAACCCGGGTGTCTTCCAGGGAGCTGATCTTGCTCTGACAACTGCCTTGGAGGGAGGCGGGGGCTTCAGTCCTTCCATTTCCCATGCTGCCTCCTCCCTGTGTCCAGCCCCCAAACTCTCTAGGAGATGCCATGTGTGCTCCCACCCAGAGGCTGTGAGGGAATCCCGTGCAGAAAAAGCGCAGGATCCAGGGGACTCTGGCTTCCCAGCCACTGGTGTGGTTGTGGATGGCAAGGAAGGCTGAGGCTGGAGTGTCCACAGGGCTCTCCTGCAGGCCTGAGCAGGGATGGGGGCCTTAGCCAGCCCCTTCTTCATGTTCCAAGGGGAATGGAAGCCCCTAAGTCTCCTCAAACCACCTAAGAGAGAAGAGTGTCTAACATTTGGGCCACCAGCATGCCTTCAGCTGGGGCGGTGTCTGGCCTGGTGGCTTGGCGAACACGTGGGAGAGATCTCCACTCTATCCCTAAATACCTCACTGTGATTACTGGGGGCTCTGCTCCGAGTCTCCCCACAGCTTTCCAGGGGATGGCTGGTGAGTCTAACATCCCCCAGGCCGGACTCCTGTTCCTGCCCCATTTGCGCCCCAGCCCCAGCCCCAGCGAGGGTTGTGATGGTCTCCTGAGGCCAGGCTGCCCAGCTAGAGTCTGCTTCCCCCAGGCAGGGGTCACCAGTGTCAGTCCATCCCACACCGTAACTCCCACAGCTAGTAGAGGGCCGGGCACCCAGAAAGCACTCAATAAATGCAGGGTGTATGGATGAATAGAGAGTCAGCAAGTGTTCATGGCTTAAATGAGACACAAGCACAAAACCCCACTCAGGTTTCTAAAGGGCTAGAAAGCCGTTACCTCCTCGGATCCTGGCCTCTCCCTGGCTCTCTGGGAGGCAGGGAACACAGAAACGATTTCTCCTTTTTACAGATGGGTAGAGATTCAGCAAGGCTGGGCATACCACTTGGCAGTGATCCAATTTGGTCCAAAAGGACTTGGCTGTGTGCTGCCCAAGGGAATGGACACAGGTAAGCAGGTGAGCAGCCCCAGCCACCTGCCACCTGCCATGCCTCAGGGCGAGCCTTTGCCGTGAGCCAACTCTGCCTCCCCTCAAAGGCACCCTCCTCAGAAGCAGTGCCAGGACCCTCCCTCCTAAGTCTGCTGAGTGGATTTGAGACCCTCGAGTTGAAAGGAAATTTGAAAAATAAAATTCCTTTGTAAGCTGCCAAAGTTCTATTTCCCTGGTGGTAAAGCCTTAAGATACCTCACTTAGTTTAAGCACAGTTTATCGATTGTGGGGTCTGACTGGGAAATAGCTCCATTGTGCCCACAGACCCTCTCTGGGACCCTGTGCCTTGTGCATGGCCGTGGAGTACAGAGGTTGGTGGGATAGTGGAGTCACCCTGGCCTCGGAGAGCCCCGTTCTGGGCAGGCGACACCCAAGGTTGAGAAGATTCCACAAGCTGCCACAGAGCACTTGGATAGGATGGTGGTCCAGTAAGCCCACAGGAGGTGTTTTGTGACGGCTCACAGAAAAGGGAGGAGAGAGAGCACTCCAGGCAGGATGCAGGATGTGCAGACTTGGGCAACAATTCATGCACAAGACAGGAGACCACAAAGAAGCATTACCAGAAGCCAGGGGCCTGAAAGGGGCCAAGAGCCCTGGAGTCAGGGGGAGACTCCAAGGGAGATGGGCTGGAGGATGGGCAGAACCCAGTACATGGGGAGGAAGGGTGGCTGCCAGTCACTGTCACACAAAACCCTGTAGGATTTACAAAGTAGTGCAAAAACTATACTGAAAACTATGAGATATTCTTGAACCAAGATTTAAAAATCCAAGATTTAAAAAACCAAGATTTAAAACTATGAGATATTCTTGAACCAAGATTTAAAAATCTTGAATTTTTAAAAATCCAAATACAATGAAATACATGCTCTTGGATTGGAAGACTTAACACATTGTTAAGATGGCAATACTCCCCAAGTTGACCTACAGATTCAATGCAATCCCTATTGGTATCCCAGATGGTTTCTTTGCAGAAATTGACAAACTGATCATAAAATTCCTATGGAAATTCAAGGGACCCAGAATAGCCAAAACAATCTTGAAAAAGAAAAACAAAGTTGGAAAACTCACTTTCTGATTTTAAAACTCACTACGAAGCTATAATAATCAAGACACTATAGTACTGGCATAAGGATAGATAAACAAATCAATAGAATAAAATTGAGAATCCAGAAATAAACCTTCATATTTACTGTCAATTAATTTTTGACAAGGGTATCAAGATCCTTCGCTGGGGAAAGAAGAGTCTTTTCAACAAATGGTATTGGGATAACTGGCTATCCACATGACAAAGAATAAAGTTAGACCCCTACCTCATACCATACGTGAAACTAACTTAAAGTGGATGAACGACCTAAATGTAAGAGCCAAAACTATAAAATTCTTGGAAGAAAATATAGGGGTAAATCTTTTTGACCTTGGATTATATGTTGTTATTTAGTTATGACACCAAAAACACAAGCATCCAAAGAAAGAAATAGATAAACTGAACTTCATCAAAATTTAAAACCTTTGTGAGTCAAAGGACATGATAAAGAAAGTGAAAAGACAACCCACAAAAAGGAAGAAAATATATCTGATAAGGAACTTGAATCTAGAATATAAAACACTTATATCTAGAATATAAAGAACTCTACTAAATAATAAAAACACGACCCAATTAAAATTTGGGCAAAGAATTTGAATGCATACTTCTTCAAAGAAGAGATACAAATGGCTAATACGATGCTCAACATCATTAGTCATCAGGGAAACGCAAATCAAAACCACTAGGAGATATCACTTCACACCCACTAAGATGGCTAAAATGAAAATGGCAGACAGTAGCAAGTGTTGGTGAGAATGTGGAGAGATAGGAACTCACATACACCACAGGTGGGAATGCAAAATGGTGCTGCCACATTGGAAAAGTCTGGCAGATCCTCAAAAGGTTAAATATGGAGTCACCATGTGACCCAGCATTTCTACTCCTCTGTGAATACTCAAGAAAAATGAAAATCTATGTCCACAATAAAAACTTGCACCCAAATGTTCCTGGCAGTATTATTCATTAATAGCTAAAAAGTAAAAATGGCCCAAGTGTTCAATGAATGAATGGATAAATAAAATGTGATAGTATCCATAAAATGGCATATTATTTGGCCCTAAAAAGGAATGAAACACTGATACATGCTAAAGCATGAATGAACCTTGAAAACCTCAGGCTAAGTGAAAGAAGTCAGCCACAAAAGTCTGCTTAGTGTGTGATTCCAGCTATGTGAAATGTTCAGAACAGGCAAACCCGTGGAGATAGAAAGCAGAGCCGTAGCTGACTGGGGCTGGGGAATGAGAGAAGGGAAGTGGGGAGTGACAGCTAAAGAATGCAGGGTTGCTTTTAGGGGCACTGAAAATGTTCTGGAACTAGATAGTGTGATGGTTGCGCAACTCTGAACATACTGAAAACCGTTGAATCGTACACTTTAAATGGGTGAATTGTACGGTATGTGAATTTTATCTTAATAAAGCTGTTACAAAAACAAAAATGAACACCAAAAAATACAAAATAAAAAAACAGCTCTGCAGGACCGTAGCACCAGAGCAGACACCGAGAGTGGCTCCCAATTCCAGGAAGCCCCCACAGGTCCTGGTGTCTGAGCCTCTGCCCGCTTCTTGCTGCACGGTTCCCAGGTTTAATATTTCTCATGGTGAAAGCCCAGGAACAGGGAGCCAGAAGTCCTCTGCAGCTGGGGCTGGGGGGTTGGGGGGGACCTGGAAGCCGTGCAGGAGAGATGGAGGCTCCCACGCTCCAGGGCCAAGCTGACGTGACTAAAGCTAAACAGACCCCGTGCCACAACGGGGTTACAGCGAATTCTGTGCAGCACACTCAGCCGCTCGCCAGTGATGGCAGCCTCAAGGAGGGGCGGTGGAGCAGGCAGCCCCAAAGGTAATTTGCACACGGAGTTTATAAGGCCCCTCAGCTCTTTTAAACATATGCTTCTCTGATTATAAACAGCTGATGGCTCACAAGATTCAGATTTTCCAGCAGGGCTTCCAAAAAAAGATTGCACTCCAAGCAGAGAAAGGTGACCGGGTGCTTTGCCGCAGACGTAAATCCAGCCATGTTCTCGCACAGCTGGAGCTGCCCCTGTTGCCAGGCTTCGAACATGTCACATCTCTAAAATGTTTGCTGCTATTGACATGTCCCAAGGAGGGCTTTAGCCCTGGCCATTGGCCTGGGGAGAGAACAGGGAGATGGAAATGGACCGCTCCCTCCCCCCACCCCCATATAAACTGTATCTTCTGCCTCCTAGGAGCTGAGGCTGCCTGAAATCCTCACCTTTCGCTCAGAAGTGCTTAGATCCAGATCAAGGGTCAAAATTAGAGGCCCTGGGGTGAGTCTTCTGGTCACTGCCCGCCCTGTGCACCCCAGGGTTCTCCGCACCGACCCTCTTGGGGTTGGTCCCTTTGCTGCCTGCCTGGCCCACCAGGGGGATAAGCCTGGGCTCCACCTCCAGCCTCCTCAGCCCCACCCTCCTCGGGGGCTGTGGGTGCCCTGAAGAGAAGTTACAAAGAAAAGAAAGGAGCAGGGAGCAAAACAGAAACGCCAGCAAGGAGCCTCAGGACCACGTGCCTAAGTGAGCTCCCAATTCACTGCTTTGCCAAGTTCCGCTCAGCCATGCCAGCGGCCCAGGCCGCAGACACCAGTGAGGAAAGGGATCCTGTTGAGAAGAGTGTCAAAGTCAAGTCTCCAAAGCGGCTGCGGCGGAAGGGTGCACGGTGGGTTCAGGAGCTCTCTCCCTACTGAGGAAAGTCACAGAGGACTCCCCAGCCCAATTCCGTAAAAAACAATGTTGTGTTCAAGTGGAACAATTCATGAGCATGGTCTCCTGGGGGCCCCCAATCTTGGCCATCTGTTTGGGAAATCTTGGGAAACAGGGGAACAGCCCTGAGGGGCCTGGTGCTTTGGGAGGTTGGCTGCCCACACTACCTCCTCGACCTGTGCACGTTCACCCGGCCACACACAGGAACTCTGGGGGGTGGCACATGCAGGTTCGGGGCTCAAGAAGCCAAATGTGGGCAAAGGCACACCTGCCCTGCCCCCCATCAGCTGCCTCTGCAAACAGGGGCTGTGTCCCTCACACCAAGGCCGTGTGGCAGAGAGGGAGGGATAGACCCTGGCTCCAGGATACCCAGGTGCAGCCCAGCTCTAGTAGCTTCTACATCCTAAGGCCTGCCCAATCTCTTGACCTTGCTATGCCTCAGTTTTCCCATCTTTACAGTGGGTGGTAGTGTGGATGAAGCCCTCAGAACCATGCCTGACACACTAAGTGCTACAGGACTAATTGTGAGATAAACAAAGCCTCCCTGCTTGGAGTGGGCCAGTGTACATCCATTTATCGCTCTCCTGGGTCCAGGCTGCTCTGAGAGCCTGCCAGGCTCTCAGAGCTGAACCTATGAACTAACGGCCCAGAACACCAGCTAGGAGTAAGGTTGGAGGCAGGGGCTGCCTGGGGGTGTGGGGGCACAGTCCCCAAAAGGGAGGGGTCTTGGGAGAGTAGTGGCAGCTCTGTGCCCAGGCAGGGTCTGACTAGGGCAGTTCTGTCCTGTTCTGTAACTTGCCTCCTGAGGGCTAAAGGAATTTCTCAACACTGCAAAGTCTGCTTTTTATTTCAGTGGACGTTAGAGCAGAAGCAATCCCTGCTTCTGGCACAGGCCTGTCCCCAAGACCCAGGGATCAGAGAAAAACAGGAGTGAGCTTTCGTGCTACTTCTCATCCACCTGCAGCATCCCACCACCACCCCATCACGCCTGCTCCCCCTTCTCTGTGGCTGACCCCAAGAGGGCCCTTTGACATTCCTGGGCATAGAAAACAAATTTGGGACAGAACTGGCTGTTGAGAAGCCCCCTCCTGGTCCTTGTGGGTGTTGCCCTTAGCCTTATCCATGTCCCAAGGAAATGGATTTGGTCACCCGTTACATTTCCTAAATCACATTCCAGCTGTCAGTTTCTCCCACCCATCACGCACCCTCTCCACCCACTCCACCCAAAATGCCACAGCTCTCTGCTGCCTTAGAGACTGCAGGAGTCAAAACTGCTCTCTTTTCTGGGAGTAGGACCTGCACCGGGGAGTGGTTCTCACGAGGAGCCTAGGTTAAGAGCCACTGGTCTGGAGGGCAGAGTTCAAACTCTGCAAGAGCAAAGACATGATATGTATGCCTGGGGCGGGCATGCTACCTGGGCACAGTATTCTTTCTCCTGGGATCCCCCAGCCACTACCTGTTAGTAAAAGCTAACAGGTAGGCCGAGCCCACTTTGCTGCCCCTGACAAGGGTCAGACTAAGCCTGGTGAGAGTGGGTGGCTGTGTCAGCTGCCCTTTGCTGTGTGACAAGTCACTCTACAGCTTCATCCCTAAAGCAGCCCACATTTATCATCCCACATGGTTTCTGTGGGTCAGGGATCTGGAGGTGGCTTGGCTGGGTGGTTCTGGCTCAGGGTCTCCTGTAAGGCTGCAGTCAAGGTGTGGACCAGGGCTGCTATCTCATCAGAGGCTTGACTGGGGCTGGAGGATCCACTCCCAAGCTCATACAGGAGGCCATTTATTGGAGGCCTCAATTCCTCACCACAGGACCTCTCCAGAGGGCTGCTAGTGTCCTCACACCATGGTGGCTGGCTTCCCCCAGAATCAGTGATTCTAGTGAGAGGGCAAGGAGGCTGCAAGGCCTAGTCTTGGAAGTCATGCTCTGTCACTTCTTCCATATTTTATTTGATAGAAGCAAATCACAGTCCAGCCCAAACTTAATTAGATGGGAATTAAGTGCCACTTCCTGAAGAATGGATTGTCAAAGGCCTTGTAGACACATACTAAAACCACCACAGCCACACGGTACCCCAGGTAGGTTTCCCTTTCTTTCCCATTCTTGTCTTTTTCCTCTAAATTACATCCATCTTCTGAGCCTGCCTAGCTTGATTAGAATATTCTCATCAGGTTCTCTAAGTACCTTTACTGCCAATGACTCTGCACCCACTGCTCACCAGAGGCCTGGTGGGTTTCATTTCAGCAGCCTCATCCTCTACAAGTACAGAGCTGGGAATGGAATAGGCTCTCTGGGCTCTCTGCAAATATCTGTTCTCACTACAAATACCGATCCAGGGCCCTTTAATGCATAAAACAAACTATAACCACCAGAGCGACGGGGATGGGGCTTTTTGTTAACACCTCTCCCAGGACTCAAGAGATAATCAGAAACAACTTCCCAGGTTGGCCCTGGCTGTGGCAATGTCCTCAAAGGCCTGGGCCCACTTTACCCTGGCAGGCTGAGGGGATTGTTCTTGGCTGGGGGGCAGCTGTGGAAGTGGCAGGCCTGCACAGGAAGAGGGGCACACACTCCGAGCTTGGGATGCTTTGTGGGAGGAAGCTGCCTCTGGAAGGTGGTGGTAGAAAAGGCCCTGCAGGCAATGGGTCTGGCAGGCCCAGTTCACTTCATTTTCCCACCCCCCGTGCCTGGCACCCAACCAGGCCCCAAGCAGGTGCTCAGGAGACAGCTGCTGAGTTAACCCGCGTCGAAGTGGGGGCTCTGGGAGAGTTGGGTTCGGCTAATCAAGGCTTGGCTGAGCAATGCCCAAACATATACACACACAGCACAGCTGCCCTCCCAATGGGAACTGGCCCACACCCCGTGCTGCCACTCATGGAGACCGCCTGAACTCCAGACCCCCCACCCGTCTGGCCTCATGTTATCACTGACCCCAAACGCAGGAACGCAAATCTGCCCGTGAGGGACAGGCTGGGAGTGACCCTAACACAGCACTGTTGTCTGAGGGCATTCCCCGAGCAGCAAATGCTGAGGCTGCTCTTGCAGGGGGGCTGAGATTGTCCTGGAATGGGGGCTTCCCTGAGGGAGCAGGACCTGCATCTGTCACACTCTGTCAGGGTGAGCCGCGTGCCTCTCCCTGGGCCCTGGGTAGCTAAGACAGTGATGGACACCACAAACAGGCCATGCCACAGGGTGACAGTGCCCCAGAGCCACAGAGTTGTCACTGCAGCTGGGTAGAGGGATGGGGGCTGACCCCACTATATCCAAGCCAGATCTTCAGAAACCCTCCAAACCCATCCTTCCCTTGGGCTCGCTCGTGGTCATACATGCACTAGGCTGCTACCCCTGTTGGATGCTGAGGGCTACCTTAAGCTCCTCCCTGTCCTCAGCCAGAAGTCTAGACAAAGTTGCCGCCTGAGGGAGCCCAGCCTGGCACTTCTCGCACCTCCACAGATGCTCGCTTTCTCCAAGCCTCCCATCTCTCTCACTGGGTGACGGCAAGTCCCCCATAGCCTTCCCCCTCACCCTGCTGCCTCTCTTCAGTTCTCTCTCCGTTCAGCAGCCAGAGTGACCTTTCTAGAAGGGAGATCTGATCCTTGGCACTGCCTTGCCCAAATCCTCCTAGGGACTCCCCACTGTGCCTCACCTCTGACGACAGCCTACAGGGCCCAAAACGACCCAGAGCCTGCCCATCCTGGTGGGGATGTGATTTGGGTGGGGACATGAGTGCATGCCACCTGTGGGTACAGCAGAGACCTGGGGCAGGAAGTCAAGTAAACATGTCTCAAAGGAACACCCGTCTCATGGGCTCAGTGGGAACAGAGTTGTCAACAGGCCCATGTACCTGAAGCCATCAAGTTGGAAGGGAAGCCCCAATGGAATGCAGGTGCAGGTGACACACAGGCCACAGGAGGAGGAAGATTCTGGAATAAAGACATGGGCTGCAGGGTCAGCAGAAGCCTATGACCAGTGAAGGAAGAAGGTGGGGGTTGCAGGATCACAGAGCCCTTACCCAGGACAGCTGCAGTGGTGGGTTGTGCACCAATGCATGCAAAAAGCCTCACTGAAGGGGACCGAGAAGGGGCCACAGAGTGCCAACTGCAAGGGCTGACCTTAACAGCAGGCAATGCATCAGCCACTCAGGGATAACCCTGAGGTCCTAACCACCCCCACTCCCCCATGTTCCTGTCCACTCCTGAGAGCAGCGTGGGGTGGGGCCTTTCTTCAGAGGGACTGAGGAGGCAGCCACGTGGCCCTGGGCCTCTCAGCTTCCAAGGGAAGCAGCAACTTGGGAACCTGGCTGGGTCTGAAGATGGTTCCACCCTTAGACTCCGAGGGTGGGGGCAGGGTAGGGAAAGAATTGAGGCCCACAGAACCCCTTGGCCAGGGCCTGCCACACATCCTGCTGCTTGGGTGAGGGGCTCCCACAGCAGTTCTTTCTCCTGCCTTGCACTGCAGAAGAGGACTGGTGTTTCCCCTGGGACACCGCCGGGGCTCTGGGCCCCATCTGCACTTCTGTGCTGGCAAATGCAAAAGAATTAGCTCAGCAACTTCCTCCCCTAATCCCCCACCCCCACTCTAAATACCTTGGAATCAAGAGAAAAGCCGAGTGGACGTTTTGAGCCTAATTCTCTTCAGCTGTGAGTGCGTGTGTGCGTGCGTGCTCTCGGGTGCACAGGCTTGCAAGGGAACCTTTTGAACCCCAAAGAGTAAAGCTGGAGAGAGTGCAAGGAACGCTAGCTCAGCCCCTACCATGTACAGATGAGGCAAACCAGACGCAAAAGGAGAATGGGACCTGCCCTCTGTCACATAGGGAGCTCAGGGAGTGGCCACCAGGTGCCCAGGCTGTCTCACACCCACCCCTGCAGCCTTGAGTCCCAAGAAGGTGACAAGGTGCAGGCGCCAAATCTCAAAGCCTTCCACAACCCACAGAACAATTCAGAAAGGGAGCTGGCCGTGACTGCAGCCCCCTCCCAGAATTCTGCCATGGTGCCCAAGGCCAGCCCTGGGCTCACCTCCCAGCCTGCCTGGCAGCCCCCATCTGCCTCTGGGGCTGGCCTGGAGACCGCCCAGCCTCACATGCTTCTCTAGCCAATTCCCACGTGTCTCTTGTCGCCCGACGAGACAACAAACCCCTCTCAGTCTCGGCCTGTTTTCCTCTCCACTCTTCCCCCAAAGGACTAGAGGAGGCGGGAGTGGGGGCACACAACAGGTGCGCTGGGCTGGCAGGCGGCGCTGGCTGATTGACGGCGCCCCGTGTGTGGTGAGGGGGTGAGGAGCAGAGGACACAGGACTCAGAACTGTCCTTCCTGACCACGTCTGGTGAGACGGTCACAAACAATAGTGACAGGCTCCTTGGCCTGGCAACCCCACTGCTAAGAGTAAACTCAAGGAGACCTCACGCAAGCATTCAAGGTGAGGTGCCCATGGAATATCACAGTGGGGGAATTTGTCAGGGAAAAATCCAAGTGCCCAGGAGCTTGGGGTCTGAGGTTCCAGGGTTAGGTAGAGGGCGGAGGCAAGCCCAGAACATGAAAATCTGTATGAACGAATCAACTACTTGTAAGATGTGTCCCCATCCAGGCCCACAATTAGAACCCACAGTTCTGTGAAGTGTAAGATCAAATAAGCTCAATTTTCATGATTTTACAAATCAGTTTTCAAGATAAAATCCTAACCAACACTCTTTTGTCATTCTTTAGTAGGAGGATGGACACCATTTTAAGTGAAATTGATTTAGGGAGCTTTTCAGCCTGTGTTCAACATCCTTGGATAAAACAACAAAGGTTGGGAGACAGCTCTGTGTCCAAGAGCGAGGACTGAAGGAGTCCACCAGGGTACCTCCATCTGGTGCAGCTAACAAAGGCCCAAAGAAAAATGGCCACATTTCGAAAATCTGTCTTTCCCACCAGAATGTAAACCCCACATAAGTAGGACTTTTATTCTGGTGAAATCTGTGAAATGACTCTGAAGACCTGGGCTCCTGCTCCCCTGACCTCCTGGGGAGGTAGAAACGGACATGCAGGGAGGGTGACCAGGGGAGGATTCTGGCCTCCTGACGAAGGCTGAGGAAGGCCAGAGGAGGCCTGGGGGCCACGGTGAGGCTGGAATTGAGCTGCACCCCAAGCAGCAAGAAGGAGCAGGACAGGGGCCTGACGCCATGCTCAACTCAACATTCCTGACCCTGTCTTCTGACATAATCTCTCTCATTTCCTACCTCAACGGCTCCAAGAGGCTGTCAGCATCACCTCCATCCTACAGGTGGGGAAATGAGACTTGTCGGTATCTCTGCACTGCACAGTCCAGGCCAGGGTCAGGAATCCAGCCCTTCCCTGCTCTTTTTGGTCAGGGGCAGAGAATAATAGTGGTCACCAAGTGGGAGTTGTGATCCTTTGGATGTCAAGAGAGAGGCTGGGCACAGAGGAAGCAGGCAGACAGGCAGCTGATAATCTGTCCTGAGGAGGCAGGAAGGTGGGAAAGCCACTTGGGAGCTGAAGTTTCAAGCTCCATTTTCCCCTCAGACTTCACTTCTAAAACACAAGTTCAAAGATAATAACTATCAAGAATTTCAAGACAGTGACATTACAGCATGAAACCTTGAGTCTGGGGTGCACCTGAGCACTGGCTCTGAGTGATGGCACTGGTTGCACAGCTGCCTCTGGGACAGGCAGATGACAAAAACCTCCCAGCTAGGTGGTGAGGGTGGGTTGCACCCTGTAATCAGAAACATGAACTCCTTGGGCCAGTGCGAAGGGACAGGCGCCCAGGGGACGTGTCACTTGTGCCCAGACTGCCTGTGGGCTGAGCAGGAGGCAGGGAGTGGACTCATCTGGGCGTCGTTGCTGAAGGCCAGAAAGGAATCTCTTGCTGCCTGAAAAAATGACACCATTTTCTCTTTCTCTTCTGGGCTGAAGAAAAACAAAACCCCCAACCCAGTCACCCTTGGAGAGAGATTCCTGGCTTTCCCGTAGACATATATTTTCGGCAGAGGCAGTGAAGATGAATGGCCTCCTTGCGTGCCTTGGTGGGGGGACGGCTGGCTCGCTTGGCTGGCTCCAGCCTCCCCCTTCCTCCTGTGTTTGAGGTCAACCCTGTGTTGGGGTTGTAACAACTTTCGAGAACATACCCAGAGTCCTGCATTCCAACACTGTTTTTGCAGTCCACATGGAAGGGCCAAACTGCCCCCAGCCTTGCCAGGGAAGCCTCAGGGTGTGAGCTTCCAGAAGGGGCTTTTGTGACCCAGGCTTTTGTCCCCAGGGTTTATGGCAATGCTTGGCATTCAGAAGGCGCGCGCCAGCGGCGCAGAGGGAACAGACAAGGGGAGGGGCTGGCAGACGCGGTCAAGTGTCAGGCCCGGGTGGGGGATGGGAGGTGGGCAGGGCGGCCCGGCCGGGCGCTGCCCTTTGCGAAGTGGGTGGCCCGGCATGTCCCGGCCACCCCTGCCACTCACCCCCTGAGGTCCCAAGTTCTCGGGGTGAGCGGCAGACACGGGTGCTCCAGGCACAGCAGTAGGGGCTTCAGAACATCCCGATCCTCTGCATGGACCGGCTGTGAGGGGGGGGAAACGCCTCCCGCACCCGGTGCCACGGCGGTGGAGACCTTGCCCCGGTTCGAGGGTCGCTGCAGCAGTGCCGGTGGAGGGGCTGGTCTCGGGCGTGGCCTGGACGCCCACAGGCCTCCACACTGAGGGCCCATAGCAGTGTCGGAGTGCGGCCGCTGTCCTCACGCGGTCGCCCCGGGGTGGTGAACACATCACGCAAAGAACTGGCCCATGTCTCTGGCTCACCCCGGCGATGCCAACGCTGAGGCTGGCGCTGGCCCCAGCCCCGGCCCCGGCCCCCGGTGGTGTTCAGGGACGACGGGTGGGGGCAGGGAGGGCGGCGGCTCGCGCCACCTCACACCCAACCAGTGCCTCACGCGGCACTAGACCCGCTGGGCCAATCTGAGCCCGGGTGGCATCAAAACCAGACCCTTTCGGCCAATGACAGGACACAACACATCACTTTCCGCGCCCAGCCAATCCGTGCAGCAGCCCGCCGAAGGCCTTCCCCCGCTGCCGCCCAATCAGCAGGTGGGGGGCGGTCGCCACGTCAGCTTCAGCGGGGGCAGTCGGAGTGCTGCAGCAGTCTCCAGGCAGAACGGTCGCCGCGTCGCCTCAGCACGGACTTCCAGGGAGCTCCTCAGCAAGATCCTGCCAGGGCGCCCCTCAGCGCGATTCTGCCGGGGTTCCCCTCAGCGTGGTCCTCCCCTGCATGCCCCTCAGCGTGGCTCTCCCCGGGGCTCCTCAGCGCGATTCTCCGGGTGCGCCCCTCAGCGCGGTCCTCCCTGGTGCGTCCGTCATCGTGGTTCTCCCCGGGGTCCCTCGGTGCGGTTCTCCTCGGGGCTCCTCGGCGCGGTTCTCCCTGGGGCTCCTCAGCGCGGCGCTCTCCTGGAGGCTCCTCAGAGCGGTTCTCCGGGGTCTCCTCAGCGCGGCGCTCTTCCAGGGGCTCCTCAGCGCGGTTCTCCGGGGGCTTCTCAGCGCAGTGCTCTCCTGGGGGCTCCTCGGCGCGGTTCTCCCCGGGGGCTCCTCAGCTCCTCAGCGCTGTTCTCCCCGGGGGCTCCTTGGTGCGGTGCTCTCCTGGGGGCTCCTCAGCGCGGTTCTCCCTGGGGGCTCCTCGGCGCGGTTCTCCCTCGGGCACCCGGGGCTTTTCAGCACGGTTCTCTCCAGGGGCTCCTCGGCGTGGTTCTCCCCGGGGCACCCGGGGCTTTTCGGCGCGGTTCTCCCTGGGGGCTCCTCGGCGCGGTTCTCCCCGGGGCACCCGGGACTTTTCGGCGCGGTTCTCCCCGGGGGCTCCTCGGCGCGGTTCTCCCCGGGGCACCCGGGGCTTTTCGGCGCGGTTCTCCCCGGGGCACCCGGGGCTTTTCGGCGCGGTTCTCCCTGGGGGCTCCTCGGCGCGGTTCTCTCCGGGGCACCCAGGGCTTTTCGGCGCGGTTCTCTCCGGGGCACCCGGGGCTTTTCGGCGTGGTTCTCCCCGGGGGCTCCTCGGCGCGGTTCTCCCCGGGGTACCCGGGGCTTTTCGGCGCGGTTCTCCCCGGGATCTCCTCGACGCGGTTCTCCCCGGGGCACCCGGGGCTTTTTGGCGCGGTTCTCCCCGGGGCACCCGGGGCTTTTTGGCGCGGTTCTCCCCGGGGGCTTCTCAGCACGGTTCTCCTCCGCGCGGTTCTCCCTAGGGTTCCTCAGCTCGGTTTTCCCCAGGAGCTCCTCAGCGCGACTCTGTCTCTGGGGCTCCTCAGCGGGGTTCTCCCCGGCGGCTCCTCAGCACGGTGCTCTCCCGGGGGATCCTCAGCGCGGTTCTCCCAGACTCGTCAGCGCAGCCCTCCCCATCTCTCTGGGAGGGTTTGAACACGGTCATCACGGAACTGGGCGGACGGCGCGGGACGGGTGATCACTGGCGTTGCTGAGGTGAGCTGTGTGCCCCGTGGCCGTCCCAGATCACAGGCGTCAGCAGTGCAGCCTGGCCTGGGCAGGGCGCTCCCATCTGCACCTTATGGACAGCGTGGCCAGGGTCGAGGTCCGAGTTCCTGGCCGCGTCCCAAGGATGGGATTCCGGGTCTATAGTTCTCGTGGTGGTTCAGAGTGGGCTGAATTGGGATTGGAGTCTGGAATCCGCATCTTGGTTCTGAGTCCGCGCTATTGGTATGGAAGTTGGGAATCCACGTTGTGATTTTGAGTCAAAGCCCGAATTGGGACCGGAGTCGGAAATCCACTTAGTGGTTCTGAGTCAGGGCCCGAATTAGGATCGGAGTTGGGAATCTCCGTTGTGGTTCTGAGTTAGGTATCCTAGTTGGGATCAGAATTCGGGTCTAGGGTCCACATCCTGGCTGGGAGTTTGCCTGAGTTGGGATCTGAGTAGTTGGGGTCCCAGTCAGTCCAGGTCTGGAGTCCGCATGGTGGTTTTAGGTTGGGCCTCATTAGGGACAGAGGATCGGGAGTCTGAGTTGGGGACCTGAATCCCGGTCTGGAGTCTGCATCATGGCTCTGAGTTGGGATCCAAGGGAGGTCCGAGTTGGCGACTGGAGTCAGGGTCTGGAGTCTGTCTTTGGGTAGAGGTTCTGAATGGGGGGCTCTGCGTTAAGAGATTGGGATTGGAGTTAGAGGTGTGAGTGGGGTATGGGAGTCAGGAATTGAAGTCGAAGTTCTGCATCTAGGTGGGGATTCTGAGTCAGGAATTAGGGGGTGAAGTAAAGGTTGCAGTCTGAGTTGGGGGTCGTGATCACCTGCCAGGTGAGAGGTAGTGGTAGAAGTCTTGGTCATATTGGAGATGAGAGTTGATTGGATGGCGGTCTCAGTCTGGGTAGTAGGCTTGAAGGGCCACCACTATGTTCAGATCCCAGTGCCCCACTGTGGTCCTTGAGCAGGTCAAATAGCCTTTTCTATAAGATTGGGGACTCCTCGGCGCGGTTCTCCCCGGGGGACCCGGGACTTTTCAGCGCGGTTCTCCCTGGGGGCTCCTCGGCGCCGTTCTCCCGGGGGCACCCGGGGCTTTTCGGCGCGGTTCTCCCCGGGGCACCCGGGGCTTTTCGGCAGGGTTCTCCCCAGGGGCTCCTCGGCGTGGTTCTCCCCGGGGCACAGAACTGTTCTGGGTATGAAAGAGAATAATTCATCCAGGTAGGATAGTTCTGTCTTAGATTATCACAAAGTATAAAAACTTTCCTGATATTATCCACATTTGATGTGCATTTACCAGTTCTTTCTTTACTGTGGTGCCCCTCTCGCTAGACCAAAAGCTCCCAGGGAGGAGCTCTGTTTTGTTTTCTGCTGCCTGCTCTGTACCCAGCCAAGAGCCTGATACACAGCCTTACTCAGTCAGTACTTGAAGGAAAGCAGGCAGGCAGGATTAACCAGATTTCTATGGTGTCTCAAATGATCCATTTCTGCACCTGTTTTCCAGATACTCACTAGGAGAAAAATTTAAGGATTGAGTTGCTTGATTATGGTTGTATTTTAATGTGTTTCCTAACATGCTGAGGAGAAAAGTGGGTCTGTTTCAGGATTTATGCTCCAGCTAGAGGCATTTTTTTAAATTGCGAATCAGAGCATGTCCAAATTCAGATAGAGAGCACAAGAAAACTATAAAGAATTTCCCTTATGAATGTAGATGCAGAAGTTCCGTGTACAATGCTAGCTAACTGAATCCAATAATATATATTAAACAACAATTCTTAAACAAGTGGGATTTCTCTTAGGAATGCAAAGATGATCCAATATCAGAAACTTTATCCATGTAATTCACATTAAGAGGCTACAGGAGAAAAACCATATGGTTCTCTCAATAGAGGCAGAAAAAATGATGTGATAAAGTTTAACACCTCTGTGTGATTTTGGGGTAGTGGAGGACACCACTTAGCAAGCCAGGACTAGAGAGGAACTTCTTCAACTTGATACAAGTTATAAACCAAAACTTAACTTTTCAGTAAAGTTGATAGAGAAATTAAAAGTGTATCATTCTCTTTAAGATAAGGAGTAGGCCAAGGATGTCATCCTGGCCATACCCTAATACAAGAAAAAGAAATGGAGATGTGAGGATCGGGTAGGAAGTGATAAAACTTAGTGTAGCTCATAGGATTGATGGTCTCAAACATTTTGGTTTTACGACTTGTTGTATTCTTAAAAGTTATTGAAACCCCTAAAGGGCTTTTCTTGATAGAGATTCTATCTATTGATAGTTACCATCTTAGAAGTTAAAACTAAGAAATGTTTAAAGCAGAACTATACAAGCACATATTCCAGTGGGGTCATGGTGTGCTGCCTCTGGAAAACTCTTTATCTTTGTGAGAATGAAAGAAAAGGCAAATAATGTCTGAGTATTATTATGAAAATGTTTTTGACCTTTCCTGAAAGGGTCTGGGGGGCTCTCTGGAATCCCCAGACTACACTTTGAAAATTACTGGGCTACATGGAAAAAAAATTAAGAAACTTACAACTAAAGAGAGATTTCAGATTTTAGAGAGGTTTTGGATATAAGATCAGTGTACTCAAAACAAAAAACAAAAACAAACCACATTTCTTTATGCCAATAGCAACTGACTAAAAAAAAACATAATAGAGATTAGGACAGCAATCAGAATAGCAGCAAAGTTTATACCAGTCTCAGAATTAACAATGACGATGACTTTTATGGAAAAAATTTTAAAACTCTATTGGAGGATATAGAGGGAGATCTTTCCATATGCAGAGACATTTTATTTTCTTGAATGGGGCAACTTGGCATTAGAATGACGTCAGGATTTTCCAAATCTGTAAGTTCAGTAGGACTCCACTCAAACTTCCAGTTGGAGGGCTTGAGTAATTTAACAAACATATTCTAAAATGTATGTGGAAGAAAAATATTTGTAAATGCCAACTGAACTTTTAAAAAGGAGAGCAGAGGACTTCTGCTGGCAGATACCAGGGCACACACCAAGCTTCAGCAATCAGGGCGGTGTGGTGACAGAGACCCAGAAGAGAGCTCAGAGGTAACTCCAAGTCTAGAGGAAGGGGACATGTGATGAAGGTGGCACCACATATCAATGGGGACTGTTCAGAAGATGACGTTGGAAAGCCAGACTAAAATGGAGGAATAGGAATATGGATTCCTAACTGAGCCCCTAGGAAAAGTAGGCTCCAAATGGACTAAAGATTTGAAAGCAAAAGGTAGTTGCCATTTGTTTAATAGGAGAAAAAATGAATAATCTCCAGAGCCAGGGTGGCCGTGGGGTTCTTAAACAGGATCCAGAAAGCACAGACCTCAAGATTAAAATGTATGAACTTGAATGCATTAATGATTATGGATTAAGGATTTCTGTTAAATAAATCCATCATGGCAAGGGTCAGGACTGTTTTCATAATAACACTAAGGAAACGATTTGCCTTTTTCACTTTTACACTCATGAATGTAACTTTGCCATGACTAGTTACAAGATATTTGAAACAATTAAAGCCGAGGAGGGAACAACAGCTAAAATATACCAGAAAGCACCACAAATCATTAAGAAAAAGGTAGGAAGATTGCCAGTTTGCAGGAGGGTTAACAAACAGATGAAAATTTGCCCAAGCTAATCAGTTATCAGAGAAATGTAAATGAAAGCAACAGCTATTCTTCATAGGAGAAGCATTAGAAAGTAGGATAAGGCCAAGTGTTGGCAGAAGGCAGGGAACAAGCCTCCCTGTGTGCTGCAGGTGGGGACGGAGACAGGCACAGACGTTCTGAAGAGCCGGCCAACACTTCTTCCTCAAATAAAATATTTTATACCTGTGGCCCAGCAGTTTCCCTCTTAAGTAAACATGCTGGAGCAGTTCTCACCCAGAACGAGAGGCTGTGTGTGTGCACGCTCAGGGCAGCGTGGCCCATAGGGGTGGGCAGTTGGAGCCGGTCACTGTGGTTAGGAGCAGGGGACTAGATGTACACTTCACAAGATAGAGACGTGTGGAAACACAGTGCTGAGTGACACAAATGCCAAACAGAACGAGGGCCTCAGTACATGACTGTGTATTTAAATTAAAATTACACACCACCCAGACACGCAGTACTAGGGAGTGCTCGTGAATGCACACACACACAATGATATAAATAAATTACCCTGGAGCAGCTGTTTGTGTAGGGAGGAGAGCGAGGATAGAGATGAAGTGGAAAAGCATGGAGAGGAAGAGAGCAGCGACTTTATGCAGACCCTTACAGGGTGACAGTGTTTCATAGGCTGAGGGCTGTGATCAACTCTGTGCAGATTCCCAAAAGCCAAGAACGAACGAATGAATGTGCCTCCATGACTCTCCTGCCAGATACCCTCTAGTGGCTTCTATTTCTAGGAAATAAAATTCAAATTCCATCAGGTTTTTACAAGATCTGCCCTGCTTACCTCTCTGACCACTGTCCTCCCTCACTGAGCTTTGGCTCTGCCAGCCTTCTTTGTTAAATCTGCCAAGTATCCCTCCTGCCCCAAGGCCTTCACCACCTCTGCCTGGCTTGTCTTTTCTGGTGATCTTCTCTTGACAATTCCTTCTTATTATTTAAATCTCACAGGAAATTTTGCTCTGACCTGCCATATCTGTCATCTCCTTCAGTCACTCACTAGCTGAGGACTATATTTCAAGTCTCTGCAAAGCACAGGCTACGCTTTTCTACTTCCTTAGGCATCTACTTATTTGTTGGCTGCCTATCTCTTCCACCGGAAGGGAGGCCCCAAGAGAGCATATCTGTCTTCTGTATAGGGTCCGCACATGGTGGGTGTGTCACAGATTTCTGTTGAATGGTTTCATTCATTTATTGAATGAAGGAAGAGGCCAGGCCAGGAAAGTGTGCATCCATTTTCACAACTCAGTGAGAAAGCAAATAGCATGTCAAAATCTGACCCCTTGCAACCAGGGTTTCTTAGCCAACCACACTGGTAATGCTTGGGACAGGATGTATCTTTGTTGTGAGGGGCCGTCATTTATATTGTAAGATGTTTAGCACCCTGCCTGGTCTCTATCTAGTAGATATTAGTAATTCTCCCCTAGTTGTGATAGCCAAAAATGTCTCCAGACATTGCCATATGTCCCCTGGGGGGCACCGCAGATGACAACTACTTCCTTAGACCAGCTCTTGGGACTGGGATGGTGTCTCTGCTCTGGCTCTTTAAAGGCAGCAGGCCCTGGCTTGCATCCTGCCACATCTAACACCTATAGCATCACCACCTTTGTGAGAAAGACCCCGGCCCAGGCTTGGCCAATCAGAGTACCCTCTTCCCTGATCAGCAGTATAATTTGAGTTTGGCAAGCACTTCCAGTCCCACAACCTATGGGCTGCCACCCAGAGGTTTAGTGGGAACTATGTTTCAGCTGCAGTCCTTCAGCCATCTATGGCATGGGCACCTGTGGCTTGACCAAGTTGGAGGTGGCCTAGAGAGGCCAGGCTGGGCCTGCTCACCTTCTCCAGTTAGTGCAGACTGATGAATGAGTGGTTCTCGGCGGATACCGGATCCAGGTTTGCAGTACACTCCAGGAGGAGGACGAGAAGGGTTTCCCTCAGAGCAGACCTGGATGGGAGGGCAAGGGGTGGCCTCTAATACTGCCTCTCCTTCCGGTGCCTTTATCAGCCTGTGCTATGCTCCTCTGAACTGGTCAGCCCCAGCATGTCCAGGTTACTGGCAGGAGCCTGGATAACCCAGGGTTCCAGTCACACCAGCCAGGAAGGCCCATGAGGCTGGAGCGTACCCAGTCTCTGGCTGCTCTGTCTGCGGAACTAGAAGCCTTTCTCCCAGAGCCTTTCCTAGGGCTAGGCGAGGCTCTTGTTTGCAATTTAAATGTGGCCTCATTTATGGAAGAATCCCTGCTCCTCCGAAAAGCCTTGGGCTCAACCTCCCTAGCAGCCCGGGCCTCAGCCAGGAGAAGAAATGGATCTAAAAGGCCTTTCTCCTGCTAATTGTAGCAATTAGCATTAGAGAATGGGGACTCGATGGGGGGCCAGCGCCTGGCAAAACAAGCTTATTCCCAGCTTAGGCCCAGGCCCAGCTCCACACACTGCTGCTGGGCCATACTCGGCCCCCACCCAGGGTCTGGCTGGCTTCAGGGCAGGGAGAGAGGGCCCAGGCCTGCGGGTGCTAAGAGCAGTTGTGGAGGGCGTGCATCTGAGATGTTAAGACTGGTAGCTGTACAGGTAGCCCTGGGCTATGACTTGTGGTCCTCTCAGAAAAGGGCCTGACTGGAACGCAGAGCCAGACCAGATATTCATGAGCGGATCATAGAGTGTAGACTGAGGGCTATCTGGTGATGTGACAGAAAGTAGTCTTGGAGCAAATGACTCTTAGAGAGTAAGGAGCCATTCCCCTGTATGGCTAACTGGAAGCCTTTCTCTCCCCCTACTCCAGAAAGGACTTCCTGTTCCTTCACTGAGTGTGCTTGCTTGTGAGGCTTCTGGAAACCAGGAGAGTTCAGTGGGCCTCATTATTGAGCGTATGGGCACCACAACCTGCTTGAGACATAGGCCATGCTACAGTTGATTTTAGCCAACTTGCTGCATCTACACAGCACAGTGCCTTCCCAGGCAGTGAATTATGTCTAACAGGCAGGGGAATGATCATTGCCTCATTTTAGGGATGCAGTCATTCAAGAAATATTTGTCAAACACTCACCAGGTACTAGACCCTGGCCCAGAGGGAGGGATTTGATAGGAGCAGGGACCTGCCTACCCTCTGAGGCTTTGTGGACAAAGGGGAGAAAGACTAACTAATGTTGAGGGACCGTTTGCACCCTGAGGGGAGTGCTGAGGCCTGGGAGCACAGAAGGTGTATAGCAGGAACCCACTGGAACTAGCCTGGGGTCTGAGAAACTCCCTTGGGGAAAGTGGCAGGGGCAGGCCAAGGGCCCTCTGGTGGTAGGGAGCCCGTGAGCACCTGGGATGGAAAGAAGCCAAGCATCTGAACTACCAGAAAGGCAGCTGCAGGATTAAGCAAGACCCACAGGTCTCTAAACTTTGAAAGGATTTCTTTCCACTGAGTAGATAATTGATTGGAATGGGGCAGGGGATGTGAGAATGCCAATTAGGAGGTGCCTGCAGTACAGAGAAATGGTAGCCTATTAGGGCAGTGGCAATAGGGATGGAGGGAAGCAGGGAATCTCTAGAACTATGGATGGGTGAAGTAAGCCTGGCTTGGTGATGGGCTTGATGCAGGTGGTGAGGAAGCGGGTGTATCGGAAATGACCCCAGAACTTCTGGCTTGTGCCACTGAAAGGATGGCTGACAGACAGGGGCCTTCAGTAGAGTGGGCTATAAAATGATGGATGCTATGGAGAGGAGGTGGGGGCAGGTGACTGGAATGTGGGTCTGGCTGGGTTGGAGAGACATTTGGGGGGTCAAGGCCTCACAGGTGGTCTGGAAGCCCTTGGTGCTGAGGGAACAGCTTAGGTAAATGGTTTGCATAGAGAAAGGCACTGGCATTTAGTGGCCACGCCAGAAGGGAAAACCCGCCAAAGAGACTGAGGATAGAGCCAGAGAGATGGCAAGAAAGCCAGGAGAACTGGAGGGATGGAAAAGAGGACCTAGGGGTCATGGTCCTGGCAGAGGTCACATTAGATCCAGTGCTTGTGATTCTCTGATTGCTGGCAATGGATGGCCACTGGCCTGCAAATGGCCCTAGTGGAATGTCCCCTGCCTGTGTGGCTCCTTGTGGGCTGCCTTTCCCTGGACAGATGGGGAGAGACCCCTTCCCCACCTGGTTGTCTGTTTCACCCTTGGAACTGTGGCGGTAAAGAGGACCTCCCCACAGTATGTGCAGGGAACAAGCTGGGTTGACTCCCTCAGGGAGGCCTCGTCCTTGCTGAGGTATTTCATAACCTCAGAAGGATAGAGAAATCCCCCCAACTTTAATGCACAGCCAAGCAAGCTGAAAAATGGCCTTGAATAGGCTGAGATGAAAAAACAAAGAGGCTGTCAACATCAGAGACTCAGTGGGGGCAGGGAGCTTCAGTGGACTCCCCACAGACAGCAGTTCCTGGGCTTCTATGCCCAGACCCAGAGGCCTGAGCCAAAGATGTCAGGATGGGTGGTCACTGTAAGGGCAGTGGATTGCAGCTCTGAGGCGAGAGATCATCTTTTTCTTGTCATCTCTCCTTCCTGATTAGTGGCTCAAACAGCCTTCCGGGACTCAAGGGGTTAACTGCAGATCCTCTAACTCCTCCACTTGCTAATTTTTAAACACAGCTGAGCTCTGAGCACCCCTCCCAAGGCTGTGAGAGGCCAGAGGCCAGCACAGACTCTGCACCAGGTCTGCACAGCCTCCACCCCTACTGTTGTCAGGAATCTGCAGGCATCTAGAACAAAGGTGCCTCCATTATTTCCCTCACCCAGCATATCCTGATACCTGAGCCAAGACTTCACCCAGAGCTTTTGCCCACTTCATTGATGGTCTGGTGGGCTTTTGTTGACACATACCCGTGACTCCCAAATGAAACTTTAAGGTTGGCTTAAAGCAGCTGGGACCTACCTACACATGACAAAACCCAGATGGAAACAGTGGCTTACACTCCTGTGTCCCTAAAGATACCTGCTCCTAACAGTGGGAATGCCAAAGCCTGGAAGCTGGAAGTCAAGGAGACAGGGAGCTCCCTCCTGCTGACCCCCTGCCAGGCCACATCCACCTAAGGGATTTGGGATCATACTCCATCTTCAACCACTGGGATCAAATGGAAAACCCTCAGGAATTCTGAGAGACAGCCCCTATACCTATGTGCGCTGACACACATACACTGACAAATACGCATTCTGACACATGTATGAACATGTACATACATGCGCCCCACTCCCTGCCAGGAGGTGGGTTCTGTCCCATCTTTGACATGTTACTTCTTGTCCTTCCCTAAGCCCAGTGGCACTTTCTTTGTGATAGGTGCTGAGACCCCCCCGACTGGGCCCAGTTGCTGTTCCCAGGACCCAGCCTCTGCTCTTATCTTACCCAACTCTAGCTCCCAGGACCCCAGCTTTTCGCAGGGAGAGAGATAGTTCTTTTGGCCTGGCACATGTTCCATGCCAAGTAGTTGAAACAGCAGCTGCAGGGCAGCCTCAGACTTGACATCATTTAATCCTTGTGACAATCCTACAGGGAGGAAGACACTACACATATGTGCAGATGCAGCAAAGAGCAGCTCAGCCACATGGAATGACTTGCTTGAGGTCACCGGACACTTGACACAACAGAGTTTAGCCCAGTCTCTGGAGAGACCAGCCTTCCACATCCTGTCATGCTGGGGAGGGCTGCCAGCTTTTGTCCCTGCTCCCCCAGTTCTAACCCCGGAAGAGTGATTGTCCCTGCTGTGCCTTCAGCCCAGACAGAAGCAGGCTAGAAGAGGGGAGGAGAGGCAGGGCTGGCCCTTGGAAGGCTCACCTTCCTCACCAGTTCTCTGCTTGGGCAAAGGTCTTCCAAGCAGCCAGGCTCTGAGGCTAGTCACTGTCACCGTTGGGTGAGGCAGCCTGGGAGTACCAGAATTTGGAGCAGTTGGGAACCTTCCCCAGGGAAGGGGCTGGACAGGCAGGGGTGGGTGCTCAGTGGCAGGCCACAACCAGGCACCTGGGAGGGCCAAGCACCACGTTGAGAACGCAGTGCTTCCCTTCCCCTCCTAGGCTGCTCAGGAACCCATCAGCTTCCTGTAAACAAATGAGACCAAGCCCCTACAGCTACTCACTCTGCCCTGGCCCTTTCAGGAGGCTATGTGACCTCTGCACCTGCTGGCTTGTTTTGTTCCTAAAATACCTGGATGCTTGAGAATCTAGAAGACACCACTGCTAACAGATTTCCACATCGTTCATTCTGTTCTTCCTGTGCAAGCTTCATGCTGGGACAGGGACCATAAAACAAGGTGACCCAAAACTTTCAGCAGAATGCAGGTAGGTAGAGCAGAGGTCTCTGGGAGTGTCATTCCAAGGCAGTGTCTTCCTCCTCCCCTATGCTCCCCATTTCCCAAGAGTGGGCTTCTTCCACCCCACTCAGGCACCTCTTCCCAAGGCTGACCTGAAGGCCTCAAGCTCTGCAGATAGGGGCAGTCCTGAGGTGGCATTGAGTCTTAGGGTTGGAGTGGGAGATATCTGTGCAAAGGCTGATAGGAACGTCCTCCAAGGGCTGGCTTCAAAGCTTGGCCTAAACCACTGCCTCAAAGTCTGAGCTGTTTGCACAGAAAAGGAGGAGGGGCAGGCCCTTGAGCCACCTGTAGCTCTCCTTAGGGTCTCAGGCTTTCACACCAGGGCAGGCCTTGGGCCAGACTACCCAACTTCCAGGCCGGATGTGCCACCGGGGAGGAGGAGGTAACTGCCCCTCAAAACCCTGAACCCAGGACTCCAGGATTCCAACCCAGGGACCTGCAGTCTCCCCTGCTCTCCAGATCAGACCCCTACTCTCAGAGCCATAGGCCCAGTGGGGGACAGCCTGTGAGAGAGGCCTGGGCCCTAGCCCCACCTTAGCTTCCAACCTGACCTTGCTGCATGACCTCTGGCCCAGCCCTCTCCACCTGAAGTGCCATCTCTCTTTGTGGGGTGGGCTGGGTGGGCCAGGTGGGCTGCGTGTGGGGGAGGGCAAGTATATAGGTGTGGTATAGGTGGAAACTGCTGCAGTACCCAGCAGCAGCTCAGAGCCAGGCCACTCAATTTGTATGCCAGCCCCAGCTGGGCCTAGGCACGTGGTGTGTGGAAATGAACAAAGCAGGCAGCTCTAGGGTTAGGAGGCAGGTCCAGAGCTCACCCAGGTGCAGCACAAGATGAGTGCCTGGCCTCAGTGAGTGAGCACTGGCTGCTATGCGGCTGTGGTGTGGAACCTTGACACCAGGGCCACTGGCCTGGCTGTGTGACCTCTACCTCATCACCCAGAGCAGGGCAACCAGAGGCAGAGCCTCAGCATGGTGTTCTCCTGTGAAATAGTGATGGCACAGGCAGGGACTGGGGCCCAGTGCCTACACGGAGGATCAGCAAAAGATGGCAGTTATTGAAATCTCTACGGGGAAGTTCCCCCGACACGAGAGGAAGACCCCCATGGAAGCTGCGTGTGTGACGTGCTTAGATTTTCCGGAGTCTTCATTTTCCTTGTCTAAACAGAGGTCATGGCGCCTCCCTCTCAGATCAAACAGCCCTGTATGAGTGGCTACAACGTTTGGTGGGCTCAGGGCAGCCCCTCCTGCCCCCTTGCTTGGGAGCTGTCTGCAGAGGCCTGGGGAGCTGCGTGGGGTCTTTCTACCTCACCTGTCTCCCCACCCCCACCAGGTCCCCTGCCTGACTCCAGCATACCCAGGCCCTAGAAGCACCAACTCCACGGCTGCAGCTGAGTGGAGTGTGTGCCTGCCCAAGCCTAGAGGGGTGCTGACCCCTCCCTCGCACAAGGAGACATCAAAGGGAAGCAGGAAGCAGCGGCCTGGCTGACCCACAGCGGGTGGGAGAAGTGCAGCCTCACAACTGCTGGGGATTTTCCATCCCACCAGGATTTCCGCGGGACACCCCAAGTCCAGCCTTTGAGGCTCCTCAGGAACCAGAGTTTGGCCTGGAGCCATTTGGGGTAGAGGAGGGGGGCCAGGCTGGGTGGCTTAGGGGTATGGTTAGGCCTGCTAGGGGGCTCCTCTTCTCAGTCTCCCCATGATTTGCTGGTTACTGGCTTGAAATCTGGGCCCAGACCCATTCCAACACTGAACCCTGAGCTCCCTGAGACCTGGCTGGCAAGGACAGGTCCCAATTTTTACAGGGGCCTGAGAGGAATAGAGAAGGGATCTCTGCCCCTTCCCTTCTCAGTCACACCTCCTTGACAGGGGGTCATCAGAGTGGGCTGTGGTAGGTGCACCAGAGAAGCGACCATACAGAGGAGGCTGGTCGCAAATCCTAGGGTGCCTGGGAAGGCCCTATTGAAATGCTGCAGCAGCTCCTGTGCAGGCAGGGATCTGTATGGACAGCTGGCTGGACACAGGTGCCTACTGACCTCCCAGATCCTTCAGCAGAGCTCAGCCCTGAGTGACAGCCCAAGGCAGACCTGGCTACCTCAGCCTCTGGCTCACAGCCCTCAGCCAGAGCCCTGAGAGGCCTGGGATCTCAAAGCTGCAAGGTGGGAGGCCAGAGGAGAGAAGCCCGGAGCTGGTAGTGATGCTGGCTGAGTGAAAATTGCACATGTCCCAACACTGTGATGCTCCCTATCCAGCCTGGGCTTTTGGCAGACTTCTGTGCTTTGTGGAGGAAGCTGGCTCAGATTCCTCCCCTCCCTGTGCAGTTTGTGTGTCAAGGTGTACTTGTCACACCCAACTCAGGATATCTTGCATCACTTTGTGGGTCCCTGTCCCCCAGAGCTGGGACTGCTGAGTTTTAGCCCTAAGCTCTTGCTCCCGTCTTAGCAAGTCAGGGCCCAGTATTGCCCTTGCCTTTGCATCAGGATGGTAAGCTGGGCATGCTGTGCATCACAGACCTGCATGGACCTGGATTGGGTTGCCTCTATCTTCAGGCTGGTCACTGGGCAGACACAAACCAGGGCCTCTCGCCAGAGGGGACAATGGCTCTGAGTTACTTTTGCTGCTCTTTAGGGGTGAGCAGGGGCTGCTTGTGCATCATAGTGCATCACAGGGGATGCACATTTACAGTTGAAAGCTACTGATCCTGGGTAGAAGTGGGGCCGAGTAGGACTTCCCAGCCTTGAACATGGGTTTGTCATCCAACTGGGACCCACATTTGATCCAGCAACCATGCTCTGTGCAGCCTGGGCCTGAGGGCAGCCATGCTCATGTGAAAAGTGCTAGTAGCCAAGCTGCCATTCTAGTCACCACAGCTGTCTTTGCAGGAGCACATTGCCTAGGGCTGGGAGCTGTCATTTCCGTGACAGGAGTGAGACTCAACACTGGGTGAGGGTGGGGGTATCTGTTGGGAATTATTTCAAAACAATTGTGGAAACTTGGCAGTGGAGGGGCTCTGGGCGTAGGTATCCACAATATCCTAGTCAGGGGTTGGGGTACCCTGGCTCTGCTGATAAGCCCAAGTGAGCATACTCCTCCCCCGGCTTGGAACAAGTGGGACGGGCCAGGTGACACTCAATGTGGTCTGTGGTCTGGCCTCCCAAGCCAGTGGCATTACTGGGGTGGCAGACATTTGCTGTGTGCTATCCCAAGGCCTGAAGGTCACACAGCTAGGTTGGAGCAGGGTTTTGGGCAGGATGAGTAGGCATTGCTGTGCTCTCAGAAAGGTGAAGCAAACCCCAGAAGCAAGGGGGCGAGACAGGGCAAAGGCCTACACTTTGCCATCAACTCAGGCCTACTCAATGCTGGCCCTGTCCCTCCCCTGCCCCTGCCCTATCACATGGTGCAAGCTGGTGGGGCTTAGAGTGAGCCCCCCTGACTCTCCTTGGTGTGGAGACTGAGGCCCAGAGTATACAGGCCTCACCCATGTGACCCAGCAGGAGGATGGGAGAGTGGGCCCAGAACTTGGTCAGGCTCATCCATGGAGAACAAGTTCTTCCCTAGTCTAGTTGTGGTCTGAGTCCTGGGTGAAGCCGGAGGCAGCCTGGGAAATAGGCTTGTTCTAGTAGGAATCGCATTCTCAGGAATGCTGACTGTGCGGGGCCCTTTCTCACTGCCACCTGGGAGGATGCCTGCCTGCTGTTCATTTGGGTGGACTGTCAGAGCACCCTCCCTGGGGTCCCAGACCAAAGGCCTGAAGTCCACATGGGGCCCCTGAACTTCTGGTACCTGTGTGGGCTTGTCCCCTCAACCCTGAGTGGAATGGCAGCAGCCAGCTGCAACCCTCCTAGCTTCCTGTCACGTGCTGTATGGAAGGGCCAAGAGCTGTAATCATCTGCAGATCCTCCCACTGCACCTGTAGGACTAGCGTCTTCTGTCTGGATGTGAGCAACTTGCTGGTGGCCTGTGAGATGGGAGTTGCACTGGGCTTCTGGATAAGGGCTTCTTGTTCAGGTGACAATTCTATGTGAAGGAGACCCATGGACACACATCTATCCCCTGCCCATGTACCAGGCAGAGATGGTACCTGCCCATGTACCCTCCATGACATGGCTGGGTCCCTGAAACATCAGACAGATCGATACTCTGTGTGCATGTTTGTGGGCAAGACACAGTGGCATGTGTGCCATGGAGTTTGGTGATGGGAGGACTGAAGTAGTGCCTCTGTGTGAGCTGTGCCAGCCATCCCCATGAAGGGGGCATTCCATGCAGATGGGGATCCTCTCCAGGCAGCTTCTTCCACACCTGATTAGCTCTGGCCATCAGACCCCCTGTGCCAAAAGGGGCCCTTCCCTGGAATCTGTAATTCTCACAGGCTGTCCCATACATTTTAAATCCAGGAAATGTGCTCACCCATGAGACAGGGATGGCAAGAAGATATGAATGAAAAGCAGCCAGTCCGTAAAATTGGAAGCCATTTCACTCCTTACCAGGTACAAAGATAACATGCTGCATGGATCAGGGACACAAACTTACCTACCTCATGATGTAGTGAAAGAATCTGTAAAACTTTTGTCTCAGCATACTCCCTGGAGGAAGCCAATCACAGGAGGCCTTGACTAGGAGACCTCAAGCCTTGGCATGTGCCCAGACCAGTGGGGAGGGAATGCTGGGAGGCAGTCCTCCCTTACCCCTTTTCTCCCAGGCAGACCTGCCCTGGGTTCTCTCCAGGCCCCTCTGCCCAAGCAAGTGCTCAGTTGGCTACTAGCTCCCTGCAAGTCCAACAAGCCTTCCTTTCCTGTTCCTTCTTCAAGGAAGGCTTAGCCTCAACTCCAGGGCCACAGACAAAGGACAGTCACTCTCCTCTGCCACAAAGTCATTTATGGGACATGGAGAAAGCATCAAATATATTGCTTTTCCAACACCTAACAGTGGAATAGGAGGAATAGAAGGGGAACTCAGCCAGAAAGTTCTGGAGCATAGTCTTTTTGCCAAAAGAACATGTTTTCAAATGAAAGAGGTGGTGCTGGGGCACTGAGGAATCAGGGTGATGGACCCCACTGGAGCTCGTCTCATGCTGGCAGCAAGTCCCAGGCCTCAAACACATACCTGGGCCACCTCAGGAGAGAGACTGCAGGGAAGAAATGAGTTGCAGTGTTCCAGCCTAACCAACTCCCCTTTTGTTAATCCAATCCCAGAAGGTACTGGGTAGGGTCAGTTAACAGACAGCTGCCTGTCTCCTGGCAGAGTCTGACCAAGCCCCAGTGGGCGCTTCTCTTCCTAAGTCCTCTGGTGTACCCCATTCTTCAAGGGAAACAGTCCCCTTAAGAATCCATGTGAAAGGGTTCTGAAATTGCTGTACCAGTTAATGAATTATTTACTCTAAACAATGTCTTGATAAAGGGGGAGGATGAAGTTAGCTGATGTTGACTAAGGAGAGACAGAGTTGCCAAGGAAATTCTTCTAAATGAAAAAAAAAAGTAAAAGCAGTCAGCCAGTTTTGTCTGACTATGAAACGTGTCATAGAGCAGGCACCTTTGGCCATCTTTTGCATTTATGATTTGGAAGAGAGATGTAGCAGTGAGTGTGGGGCCAGGGAGGGGAATCCAGCAAAGCTGTTCTGCGAGCTAGCGGCTGGGATTTTGGGGTATAGAGTAAGAGCAGCTAGCCTTAGAGGCCCATGTCATCTGGGCTGCCTCAGAGCTAAAGCTAGGTAACCAGAGGGAGTAAGGAAAGGCCTGAGTCCCAGGCTAGGCTTTTCACAGTTGTATTGAGATAGGAAATAAGGGATGTTCCTTGTAGCAGATGCAGGGCCCAGTTGGCTAGAGTAGTATTTGAAATGAGTTGGCATTTCAGGGCAGTGTTTGTGATGCCAGTCAGTAGGTAGGGGCTTCTACCTCTTTTTTAAGCTTTGCTCTATGTTACAATCTCTACTTCTTCTCAGAAGTTTGAAATGTTTACTCTGAACTAAGCTCTATGCTTTAACAAGTTATGTTTTAAAAGGAAAACTGTCATTGATGGAATCATATGTAATTCCTACATTTTTCCAGTTATCCATTCCTAGGGAAAGCTTAGCCATTGGACAAACCACCCAGAATCCCAGGAACCTGCATTTGCAGACAGCAGTGGCAGGCACAGTGGCCTAGTGTTGGGCGGGGGAAACCTGGCCTCTATGTGTCTGGTTTTGCAAACTAAAACGCCATTGCCCATACTCAGGCTGACAGGTTCTGGAGGTGCCATGGACTCCTGCTCTGTATCTCACCTCTAGTTCCATCACAATGCATGAGCTGTCAGTAGGAGCCTTTTAATGCAGATGCTAATACCCATTCCTAATGCTAGCCCATTCCCACACCTCCTGAGTTGGTGCAATATATCCTGGGAACAAGAAAATCTGAAGGCTCCTGGTCCTCAGGCTAGCAAGAGCCTTGTCTGTAAGAAGTGGGAGAAGGTCATCTCTCTCAGGAGGCAGAACTAAGGCTGCACAGCACAAGGGAGATGTCTGAATGCACAGTCTGGGTGGCAGAAGGACTCCTGTCCTTTCTTCCACACAGACCTGAGCACCTCTCCAGGTGCCACCGTTTTCTGTCTGGGAACATCTGCTATCCCCAATCCTCAGTTTCCTGGTCTACAAAACTGAGATGGTCTCTTCTATACAAGGCCCCAGAAGGATCACTGCAAGTCACTGCATTTCACGGTGCCCAGATTTCCCTGCATTTCTAGAATGTCAACAGAGATGAGTGGGCTCAAAGGAAAGAGATTCCTTATGACTAGAGATAATTCAGGTCGACTTTGGACGCCAGCTTCTATGGACAATAGCATGTGAACATGAGCCCTGGGAAAGCAGGGATGACTGAGCCTGAAGAAGAGCTCTCAAGCCTTACACTCTCCAGACCAGCTTTGGGTTGCCTGAACCCCAGCATAGCCTTATGGAACCCCTGCCTGGGTCCTAGCACATGGTTTGACCTGGGCACAAGTACTCACTCACTCACTCATCAAACATTCACTGAGGGTCCGTGACAGGCTCCATATGGATTAAGCACTGAAGATAAAACACTGAACAGAAACAGCCAGCCTATACCCTCATGATCCTTGAATGTGATCGAAGGAGCCAGCCAGTAAACCCTTTACCACAAATAAACACACAGTTACACATTAAGAATGGGAGGGGAGGTATGTGATTTTTTACAGCCCAGTCTTAAGCGTTAGAAATCGGCTCCTCTGAGGAAGGGACATTTCAGCTAAGAACCACAGGATAAGACAGTCCTAGCCTGGGGAAGGGGAGAGAAGGTCAGGAGAGAGCTTGATATGTTTAATACTGAAAGAATATTTGATGAGCTGGGACATCTCCTGCAGATCCACGGCTCCCTAGCTTTGTGACCCTGGGCCCTAGACTTAATCCCTCAACCCTGAGGAGATTATCTATAAAATAGGAATGATAATATTCTTGTGTTAAAAGCTGCTGTGAGGATTAGTGAAATGATGTCTATATTTGCCTGGCAAACAGGAAGTGTAAGTAGTAGTATCATTTGAAGATTATTCTTCAGCCTAAACGTGTGTTCATTATGGCCGGCGTGTTTTCTCCCCACCTAGATGGTAGTGCTGGGCCTCCTTTGGAGTACCTTGATGCTTGAGGAGCATGGATGATATGACCATAACCTGAGAAAGCAGGGACTGTACCCATTCTGGTCCTCCCAGGTCCCATGGCCCCCACAGGGCCCTGGTGTGTGATCAGTGCCCACAATACTGAATAGAGGAGCAGACACATGGGAAGCAACGGCAGTTGCCTGGTCTTTAAGGGTGAGGGAGCACCTTCTCCTGAGAGAGGGAGAGATAGGTTGGGGGAGGTTGGGTGGGGGTGGGGAGAGCGAGCAAGCTAGAAACTTCCTGAAAAGGGAAGTTACTCTAGAAAAGGGTAAGTTCCTTCCAGGCATCATGGGCTGGCTTAACCTGGACCAGTTTGACTTTACTAAGTCCCATTTCTCATCTAGGGAGCCTGAGGCCATTAAGATTATCTGGTCCCAAAATCCCCTGGAGCTGTCACAGGGATCCCCATTCTTTGCCTTTAGTCACCCCAGCCCCAAGAGCCATCCTCCACATGGAGTGAGCAGGGAGCTACAAGGAAAAGATGGTCACAGTTGGAGAGAGACAGAGAGAACCAGGTGGGCTGGTAGGACAGGAAGATACAGGGAGAAAGTGAAGCTCTCTCCTGGGGAGGCAGGAATACTCTCCTGCTTCCTTCTACCCGGCCTCCTTCTACCCACTCTTCATAGAACACAAACACTATAAAGATGACTTTTTCCAAACCCTCTTAGCATTCAGAAGTAGAATTGCTATGTAAGAATTTTTTCATAGGTGCTTTTTTGCGGGGGCATCTATTTAAAAAATAACCACATCATTAGTGAAATCTTCCAAAGTCTCTTTTTGGAGCCCAAATTTCACTAATGTCCACATATGAGGAGGCTTTCATAATAAAAGAACACATACCTATTTCACCTATGATGGTCAGTGCAATCTTGAAAACACTAGTAAATGGGGTCCATCAGCTTTAAAAATACAAACCCAAATTGGGTCATACCAAAATGCAAGGATACACACAATAACCTGGGTGAATCTTCAGTGAAAAGAGCCGATCCCAAAAAGGTGATTTGCTATGTGGTTCCATTTATATAATATTCTTGGAATGGTAAAGAAATGAAGAATAGGTTAGTAGTTGTAAGGGGCTAAGGACAGGGTAGGGTGGGAGGGAATTGGGGGTGGCTATAAAAGGGGGACATGAGGGATTCTTGAAGAGTTAGAAATGTCCTGTAGTGAGACTATCAATGCGATATCCTGGTCAGAATATTGTACTACAGTTTTGCAAGATGTTACTATCGGGGGAGACTAGGTAAAGGAGTACGTAAAATTTCTCTGTGTTGTTTCTTAGAACTGCATGAGAAATCTACAATTATCTCAAAATAAAAATTTATTTAAAAAATCCCCAAATTTAAAAAAATCAGTAGTCCTCCTAAAAATACCCAGAAATGAATTTTAGAATGTCCAAAATCCATACAAAGATCAAAAAAATATGGAAGGATGTTGCAATGGATTTGAACATGTGGGTAAACTGCTTCTATTTGTGGCTGGAAAGACTTTTTTTTGAGGGGGGGAAGGCAATTCTTCATAAGTTAATCTAAATTGAACGAAGTTTCAATAACAAATGCCAATGGGATATGGATATACACACAGATAACTTTTTTTTTTTTTTTTTTTTTTTTTTGAGACGGAGTCTTGCTCTGTCGCCCAGGCTGGAGTGCAGTGGCGCAATCTCGGCTCACTGCAAGCTCTGCCTCCCGGGTTCACGCCATTCTCCTGCCTCAGCCTCTCCGAGTAGCTGGGACTACAGGCGTCCGCCACCACGCCTGGCTAATTTTTTGTATTTTTTTAGTAGAGACGGGGTTTCACTGTGGTCTCGATCTCCTGACCTCGTGATCTGCCCGCCTTGGCCTCCCAAAGTGCTGGGATTACAAGCGTGAGCCACCGCGCCCGGCCTTTTTTTTTTTTTTTAATTAGGCAAGCTGAGGCCAGGTACGGTGGCTCATGCCCGTAGTCCCAGCACTTTGGGAGGCTGAGGCAGGCAGATCACTTGAGGTCAGGAGTTTGAGACCAGCCTGGCCAACATGGTGAAACCCTGTCTCTAATAAAAAAAAATTAGCCCATCATGGTGGCAGATGTCTGTAGTCCCAGCTCCTAGGGAGGCTAAGGCAGGAGAATTGCT
This sequence comes from Symphalangus syndactylus, assembly GCF_028878055.3. Lineage (NCBI taxonomy): Eukaryota > Metazoa > Chordata > Mammalia > Primates > Hylobatidae > Symphalangus > Symphalangus syndactylus. Next base: position 100,653,759 of record NC_072423.2, read on the forward strand.
TGAACCCGGGAGGCAGAGGTTGCGGTAAGCCGAGATTGCACCACTGCACTCCCGCCTAGGTGACAGAGTGAGACTCTGCCTCAAAAAAAAAATAAAATAAATAAAATAAAAAAATAAATTAGGCGCGCTAGTTCTAAGTTTATATGGAAAAAAACGCATGTCCTGTAAAATTCAGAAGTAGCAGCAGTCTGGCCCCTTGTGATCCTCTAGCCCCCAACTGGCCTAACAGGCCCTAGTGTGTAGCAGGGACCGTTTTCCCATCACTGTCCACAGCATCTGGACAAGAATGCAGAGAACGGCAGATTTCAAAAAATCTAATCTGGGATCCTATGCGTCCTAAATAATCTTATGAGGATGCACTTGTATTTTTTCTGATGCTGATACTATTCATTCCAACTCGCCTCCCCATCAGCTTTGTCAGGCATTGTGAATTGCATGGTACACATGATCACAATGGATGGAATGGCCATCATGAGGTATAGCAGCAATACATTTAAGTAACACTGTGTCACCACTATAGGACAGGCACCTTTCTGCATACTTTACGTTATTAATTTGTGTAATCCTCCTAACAACCCTCTGAGGAAGGTACTCTTATGATTCCCATTGTACAGATAAAGAAACTGAGACTAAGTGACTCACTTAAGGTGTAGCAGGTAGAAAGTAGTGGAATTAGGATATGAGTTCAGACTCCAGACCCTGCTCTTAGCCCCTGTCTTTGGCTACGGATTAGTAAAGGAGAGCACAGCCAAGGGTGGGACAGGCAGCTGTAGTCCTCTGGACCAGCTTCACATGGATAGGGCTGCATTGCTACAGGTGGCCTAACTCAGACATGGAAACTGAGTTGCTGCTGCCCAACTCATGCCATGAAGCCATTTTGGCCTGTACAGCTTATAATAGCACTCTAGCTCTAGCTATGACACTTTATGGTGTTAGTGGGTTTTTTTGGTGGTTGGTATGGAGGAGGGGCTGGGCTACAAGTTTTAGATTATGTTTCTTATTGTGGGTTTTTTAAAATTTTTGAATTAGGCCTATTTGCTCTTTTGTTCTCTATTGAGTTAGCAAATTCAGTTTTTCCAAGATGCCCTGAAAGTATGATCATACATGTATACGAAATGGTCCTTGGGTCCAGCTGGCAACTCCTGTGCACCCCCGACCTGGATTCTGCCTTCCTTGAAGTGAGCCTTGGAAGAAACAAGTGCTCATGCTCCCTGACATTATTAGCTGCCAAGATGAAGCCTCAGTCCCAAACACCCCAGCTCCCTGTCTAACTCAAGAGCTAATCCTGTGTTTAAATCTTAAGAGTGTTTAGATCTTAGGCCATGCCATGAATTCCCCTCGTTGACTGCATTGTGAAAATGAGCTTCCTATTATTGGCTCTTAAGTAATGGAGATGAGGGGGAGTCCTGCTACACAGATAAGTGCATCATAAAGTTACATAATTAAAATAACTGAGCTCTGGCCTATCAACAGACCCATCAGCAAGTCCAGAATAGAGTCTAGAAATGGACACAAATTAAATGAGAGTTTGAAATATGATAAAGGTAGCAGTTGAAATTAGTAGAGAGATGATGATGTACTCAAATAAATAGTGTTGGGACAACTGGACAAACATATGGGAAACCAAATTGGATTTAATTACTATGTCAAAATCCTGATAAAGCAAGGATTTAAATGTAAAAAATGAAATAAAAAATGATAGAAGAAAACATGGAAGAATTTATTAAAACAATTTCAGGATGAGGAGGTTATTTCAAAATTTAAGGACCTCAAACCATAAAAGACTGACACAGTTGACTATATGAAATTAAAAAAATTCTGCCACCAGAAAAATATTATAGAAAAAGCCAAAACACCTAAGGAAAATTAGGATAAAATATTTTCAATGAATATGACAAAGCAAGTTTCTACAAATCAATAAGACAAGGTATTTTACAAAGTCCAAAGGGTATGAAGAAATAGTTCACAAAAAAGAAAAAAACAAATGATATTAAGCATTTGTAAAGATAAAAACCTCATTTCCAACAAAAGAAATGTAAATTAAAGCTCCAGTGTACCATTTCTCATCTACGAAATTAATGAAGATAAAAACCTGAGTATACACTTGGTAAGGGTGGGGGAAGCAAGTGCATTTGTGCAGTCAAAGTGATGTAAATGGTACAGCCCTTATCTGGCAGTATCTATCACAGTATCTATCCAGTCCTGCTGGAAATGGGGGTAAAGGGAAGATCTCTTAAAGTAAATCCACTGAAAACGGAGACCAAAATTTTACAATAGAGATATTTGATTGGGAAGTTATTTTGAAAAATAACAGTAGTTAAAATATTTTATCTCATATGTAATAACAGTTGTTAGAGTTACAATTATGTACTCATTTTAGAAAAAAGCAAATCCAGAGGGGATTTTGGTTTGTCTTTTGTAAAACATTATATGGTAACATCTGAGGGCATCTTTTATACTTGGCAGAGGATGTTGGCAGCACTTCCACAGAGAGGATCATTTTTTTGTAGAAGTATGGCATGGTTTCACTGCTTGACCAAGAGGCCACCTGCATCAATTATCATCTCCCCTGCCATCCTCTGAAATGCTTATCTAGGCATCAATCTTGGTTTCCTCTTCAACTGATTAACTGGTCTACTCTGCCCAGTCTCTGTTTGAGAAATTCTTTGATACCATTTTCTTTAACTTGATGAAATCTCCTATTTTGGCAAGATTTATAGTTCCTTTTCATAAGTTCCTCTTTACTTTGTGTGTGCTTTATATTGTCTTTGGTTGACAAGAGACAGCCAAAGAGATCAGTCAGCAGAGATACAAGTAGGGATAAGATGGATAGGGAGAAACAACAGTGTTCAATAGGGAGGGATGTTTCAGGGAAACTAATTTCATAAGTGGTCATTTCAGTAGTGAATATATTTGAATGGTTAATGGCTGCTGTTTTTTAGCTGCCCTACATATCCATCAATAGAGGATCTGTTCCATAAATATGGCACAATGAAACTCTGCAGCTGTTAATGAAAAGGAGATTTGCTAGATGTCTTAATACAGATCCATCTCCAGAACATACCAGTGTCTTCCTTTTAAGTGGTGCACATTGGGGCTGAATACTTACTAAGAAATAAAAGGGCTCCCCAGTCAAAGCTGACAAGTGTCATTACAGCATGACCCCTGTGGTAGATCCCAGCACAATACACTGGCCATCACTCCACTCTCTTTAAATGTCCTGGGGTTGTTTCATACAGCAGACCATCACACCCAAAGCCACTATGCATATAACTTGGTTATCTCCTGCCAGGCTTTAGTTCAGTTAGTGCTCCCTTGGAAATACTCAAGACCCTAATGAACTATCCATCTGTGAATCTGTGAAGCTACCAATTTCTTAGAGGCCTCTTTGGAGAGCTGGCTGTTGAATACCCAGTATGATGGTCCTTAGCCTTCTTAGATCTTTCCTGTACCACTACCTCTATGCCTTTTGCCAAGTCCAAGTGTTCACCAGAAATGGAATTGATGCCAGAAAGACTAAAGCTAACAATCTGAGCAGAACAGTGAGCATGTCCTATCTGGGAAAAGTCCAGCCCAGTGGGCTAAATCTCTAGCTGAACACAGAGACTATGCTCCTTCCAATTATACTGGAAGCCCGACCATGAGAAAACAACACTTCAACTACACTGTTCAGAGCCATCACCTGTTCACACGTGTGTCTGTATACATGTACACACACATTTTGAAATAAAAATGCTTCTCAGATGTACTGCATCATAATAAAACAGCATTGTATGTACAGCTCAAAAAGAAGTATGGCATACCTATAAAAGAAGTCAAAGGCAAAGTGTAGAAAAATTCATACAGTACGTTATCATTTGTATAAAAAGGAGCCGTATCTACTAAGTACATGCACACACAGACACACATATATTTGTTTATATAAAATATGTCTGGAAAGATGCAATAGGAAAGTGTTGAGTGGTAACCTTTAGGGAAGGAAACTTGGGAATTAGGGTTGGGTGGGGAGAGTGTTATTTTTCACCCCTTTTGTACTCTGTATTTGTTTTACCACGTGTGTAAAGACTGTTTTATGATTTTTGTAGCACAACACTTGAATACATAAAGCATGATTGGCTCCCCAGAAGGCAGGTGTTGGCCAGGCAGTGGATGCACGGTAGGGCAGTGTGCAGCCCTGCATGCACGTGGCTGGTATGCCCTGCGGGCAGCAGCTCCCCGCACACAGTGCTGTGAGTCTCTGGTTCATGTCATTCTGTGGAGCAGGGGTTGCTCTAGCACAAAGAGGTTTTTGACAGGGAAAGGCAGAGCCAGAGTCAGGGCAGGCCCTGGGCAGGCTCCCAGAGAGCCCAACCACCCTCTAATAAGGGGTGCTCTCCACCCTATCTGAGGAGCAATTGGGATCTCCTAGGAAGTGAAACTGTTACATATGTCTTATTACAGAATTTCCAGTGGAGTGATTCTGAAAGAAACAAATGTGTATGGCATGTTGTGACTGCTATGTCTCATGATATATTTACGTTTTTATGTAACTTTTTTCCATTTTCAGATCATCTTTTATTTTAATGCAAAATGACAATATATTTTTCAATTGATTTGCCCCATGTCTGTGTTTAAATGTTTTCTAATGCACACACGTGTTTTAAACTCATTAAAAAAAATGACTTAGATCCCATCCCACTTTCATGTTTTATATTGCCAAAACTCTGCTTTTTGGAGAGGTGGGTTATCTTCACTTCTGAAACAGTACTGCTTGGGAGCTGGTTTGGCCCTGGCTATTCTGGGGAAATGACACAATATTGACCTAGGAGGGGCCCTAATCTTTCCCCACTAGAGCACTACCTCTAATAGGGGGAAGGATGGGAGAAAGAGGGTAGTGAACCCACCTTCAGGCCTGTCCACTCAGGACATGCCCACACTAGCCTCTCCAGGGGCTCTGCCCTTGGCATCCCCGTCCCCCACCTGGGCTCTGGCAGAGAAGTCGGGCGGGAAGAAGCCGGCCGAGTGCCCGCCACTGTAAGAGGAAACGAAGAGAAACAGCTCCAGTCAGCCCCAGAAGCGAGGCCTGGAAAAACTCTGCAGCTGGAGCTAACACAAAGGACTTTTCAGACCCTGCAGCCAAGGTGCCCAGTGAGCTTTTTTTTTTTTTTTTTTTTTTTTTTTTTAAAAACAGCTATTAGGGTGACAAGCCTTTCCAAAGGCCAGCAGTTGGCGAGAGTTTCCAGGAAGCTGGTCTGGCAATGGGCTGGGATTGGAGCAACTTTAACAAGTTAAGTTCAGAAGGAAGGAGTCATCAGGAAAGGTTTAAGGTTCAACAAACTTTTCAAATTATTTTGCAAAAAGTTCTGGCTTTCCAATTCAAAGGCATGTTTCGCTGTGACTGTTTTAAGCCAGAGCCTATTTAAAAGGCAATGCAACTAGCACGCTTCAGATTCACTCACTTGAGGTATTTGTCTAAATCCTCCGAATGGGCTTTGCAAGTGCCATCTAGTGCCTAGTAACACTGGGGCCATCTTACACATTTCGACAGGCAGCCCTCCTCCCCATGTGCCTGCCCCCAGCCTCCATGGTCGTGCGTGCACGCCCACACACACAAACACACGCGCGCGCGCGCACACGCATGCACCTTCCCTAAGCAGGAAGCTGCTCTTTGCCAAGAGCGAATGGAATTCAGATTTCCAGAGGGTGTCCTTGGCCTCCAGCTCCACGGCTGCATGATGAAGAAAGGTCCTAGTGTGTGTGCTGGGGGCTGGGAGAGAGGGGCCTCCAGCTCTGCTCACATTTATCTGGGCCCCAAGAAAAACCCACAACTGGCTGTGCTCTCCCCAGCCACACCCAGCCTTGGTCACATTCCTTCCCTTCCTGAGCCCACACTGGGTGGCCCCGGCAAACCAGCTTCCACACCTCCCTCCCCACCGGCAGGGAGATCTAGCCCAAGCCCCCATAGGGCAGCCAGCAAGTACAAATGAGGGGCTGCACCCCCGGCCCAAAGAGCCAGAAAGCACGGAGGACCCTCCCTCCACCCCACCCCCAATGCTGAGCATCCCCTTGTGGCTGCTGTCACTCATGGGGAAAGAGACACACTCCCTTGTCTAGCACCCAGTGGGCTGAGCTCCCATCCCTTCCTTTGCCTGCTTTCAGGAAGTCCCTCTTCATATCCAACCTTGACTCTCCTGGCTATGGTGTTTGTGGGCCTGGGATTGAAGGGCCATCACTGTCCTTTGCACCAGAGCTTCCCAACATACCAGCAAGAAGGGACTGTACCCCTTCCCCTGTCCAGTCTGGGCCTTCCAAGCCCGGAGATTCAGCAACCTCAGGAATTAAACATTTATAGGAAAACATCTATGCAGACCAGGGACATGAGTCAGGGTGGTCATCAGCAGTAGCAAGGTGGGTAGGCTGGTCACGTTTAGCTTCTCTTTAGCCCAAGTAATAGGGTCTTCCACCTGTGTGGCCAGGGAGGGGATAGGCTGAGAGCGATCTTTCTACAGGCTGTCAGCATCAACAAGTGGTTGTGATGAGCAGGAGTCTGTATGGCTTTTCAGGTGTTCCGGCTCAAGGAGACCCAACACCAAGTTGGAACTTCCAGGCCTGGTGCCTAGGCAGAAGGTGGGCTAAACAAAGGCCAAGGGGAGCTCTGCTCTGTCACTTCCCTTTGTTTGCTAATGAGACTGTTTCCAAAAGCTGGCCTGGTAGCCTGTGGGATTGTTTCTTTCAAGATTTCTTCTAGGGGAGAAGGTGGCCGAGGTTTTGCAGTCTGCATCACCCAGTCCCCAGAATCTACAGGGGACTCAGCTTGCCTAGTCACAGTTCAGCTTTTGGCCTTGGCTCCAGGGCCCATTCTTATCCCCGTGCTTGGGTCAGGGATGGTCAGCAGCCCTGCCCTGATGCTGCCTGCTGGGGTCTCCTGCTGAGTACCATGAAGGCCTACTGTGGCCTGAGAAGCTAACTTCACTGTCCCTTTTGGCCTGCCCTAGACCCTATATTTGTTCAAGTATACATTGATTCACTGGCTTCTCCTTTAGGCAAGGCCTGCAGGGGACTCAGCTGGGGTTCATGATTCCTTGCCACCGGTGGTGGGCCTGCATGGCCAGGCCCAAGGCCTCAAGTGCCACATACTGCTCCCCTGACAGTCAGGTGGCTAGGGTATGACACTCAAGAAAATGCCCAGGCAGAACCCAGAGTTGGGGTCACTTGATCTAGCCCTTCTGAAGGGGACTGGTTGGATTTGGTGCAGGGAGGAGACAGGCCATGCTGGACCAGCAAAAAAGCATAGAACTCGGAGTCTGGAACCTGACATCTGGCCTTGGCTCTGCCATCAGCTGGTTGTGTCCACTGGGCAAGGTCCTATCATATCTGGTCTTAGGGCTTCCATTTACCCAGAGTCCTTCCATCACCTGACACCTACAGGGATGCTTTCCCAATCAAAATTCAGGCCATGTGGTTTGATAAGGCCACCTTCCAATGTGGAAGACAGGCTGGTAATGGAGAGGCCTGGGAGCACAGAGCTCCTAGGCACTGCCATGGAATGTGGGGACCTTAGGGGAAGGATATCTCAATTGAAGCTCTTCAGAGCCCCTGGGGTGGACAGTTCTGTACTCTCATCTGCTAACCCATACCAGCCTGAGCTCAATCATACCAGCCTGTGAAGGCTGCCCCACCACACTGCTTCTGCACCCACCACATCAGGCCCCCTTGAGCTCCCACCTGGAGCCCACACACCCAGCTGGTGGGGTTCATGGGGCAGTTCAAAAAGAAAAGCAGAAAAAAGCATTTGAGTATTTCGGACTGGAAGGAATTCAATTTAACTTAACAAATCAGGACATGAACCTAAAGAAAACACTGAAAAACAAGCCCACCTTTGAAAGGCCCAAAGAGGGAGGATTAGGTGGGAGAAGAAAAGTCCCCCTGGGGCAGAAGACAGCTGCTCAGTCCAGACCAGGGACCGGGGGAGGATACTGGGCTTGAGTGCAGACCGGGCCAGAGTAGGGAGACAAGCTCAACACACGCTCGAGGACTTGAAGTCAGGGGTGCTATCTGACTTTTTAGCCCACTCTTTCTACCCCAGATACAGAGACTAGCTGCCTGAGGAAGCATAGCGGGGCCCACAGGCTGGCTGCCTGGTGCTGCCCACCTCCTCTCCAGGGCTTGGCTCCCTGGGGGCAGAAGGCTCAGACCTATAACCACAGTGGGGTTGCAGGGATTTATTTGGGGGAAGAACCCTGACTGGGTCAGAATGATTATGTGCATGCATGTATGTGTGTGTAGCTCCTTGTTCTCTGAAAAGCCTTGCCTACCACCCTACTTCCCAAGTAGCCTCTATTGCCTTGCAAAGTCACCCCCTGCTGTCTGCCTCAGTTTCCCCAGCAGGGCACCACAGGACACTGCTGTGGTGAGGTTTATACTTAAGGTGCAGTGCAGTCTGATCTTGTATGAATGCTCAGTGCCAAAGACTTAGGAGATAAGTCAGGCAGAGTCAAAATTAACCTTTGAAAAATCCCTTGAATTGGCCCTAAAAATAATCCCTTTCCCAGATCTTTGTGTATATCCCCTGCTGGGTTGCTCTTCTGCCTGCTGAAGTGGGAGAATCTCTGGGTAGACATCCAGAGTACCCTGGGAGAGGCATGCCAGGTGTTCCTGTACCTTTTTCAGGATATTCCCAGTGTCATCTTCAGAGGGAGCCTCTGAGGCTGCAGCCACACATGGGAAAAGATTACTTATGGAGAAGATCAGAGGCTAAGGGGCTGGGGATGGTGGGGACATCTGATTTTGAGGTCAGACCTGGACTCCTGTCTACCTCTATCTCTCTACCTTTTATTTTTCTTTCCTTCTCTCCCAACAAGGCCCTCTTTCTAAGATGGCACCTCAGGCCTCCCATGGGACCAACCAGGCCTGACAGACTAACTGCCAGACTTCCTCCTGCTAGCCAATCACTACCAAGGACGTGTGCCTCAGATGCAGCCCCTGCCCAGGACACCTACATTGTCCCTACAGGGCCCATATATCTAAAGCATGAATGCCTAGCCGGGGGCTCTGGGGCACCATGAGAAGGCATGAAGCTGGGCCTGCCAATTTGCGTCCTGGGAGGGCAGGTCAGCCTTGTCCAGGCAATCCAGGAGGCTTCCCAGTGGCCCACTGGCCAGTGAAGACCTTTGACCTCCTTGCCTGGTGGCACCAGGTTTATGATGCACATAGAGGCTGAACTTGAAGAATTCTTATTGCAGAGGGCAGCCACAAGAGCCACTGGCCGGTGCCCAGATAATCTCTGCAGACTGTTGCCTCCTGCTCCATGGGCCACAGAATCCCTTTGTCTTGTTACTGCTACACTGCCTTCCTACCAATCTTCAGGGTTCATCCCGGCCTCTGCCCTGCATCTCCAGGCTCCCCCAGAGATTGTGTGTCTGGGAATGAGCCCTGGCTTCTGCTACTATCTCCCAGTGATACTGGCAAGTCCCTATCCTTCTTGAGGCTTCAATTTCCCCGTCTGTGAGCTGGGAGGACAGGCCCACTAGATGCTCTCTGAGGGACCTACCACACAGGATGTGGGCTGTGTGTCTCAGCCAACAGCAGCATCTCCTTCTAACCCCAACACAAGAAATACACATAGTAGGTGTCTGGTTAATGCTCTTGGAATTTCAGCCTATACTAAGCATCTGAAAGCCACTGAGTCTGAACTCTGCTACCATATTTGAGATTATCTCTCCATTGGGCACCTACGGGTTGCCTAGAGACAAGCTACCATGGTCCTCTTTCCTCGCCCGTCATGTGCAGGGTCAAAGGCAGGTGAGCTGCACAGCTCGCCCTGCTCTTCACTCTGCTTGAATGTGGGTGCTGGCCTTGGCAGATGGGCCCGACAGTGATGAGAACAAATGACAGATGCATACTGGGGCACCTGTGACTGCCATGAGGCATAGTCCACTGATTCTGCCTCCAACCCCCTCCCCAGAGCAGAATAGTGAGTGCTAGGTTTCTGCCTGTACCTCCATGGGAGCCCCAACAGCTCCTGAACCCCATTCTGAGACTTCAGGTTGTGACTTGGGGACCTCTAGACTTCCCTTCCCTCCACCTGACTCCAGACTGTCCTGGAGCTTGGGACTCTCAGGCCTCTAGGCACATCTTATTAAGGACAGCAGCTGACAGCCATATGTTGTGATCCCATTTGTATCCCATGGTAACTCATGACCTGGCAGTTTCAAAAGCTCTCAGGCCAAATAAGGAATGTCCCAACGGGATCTCCCATCATAAAGAGACATTCTATGCTGGCTAATATTTTCAGGCATTTCCCCGAGTCAGGTATGTGGCTAGATGCCTAACACCATCTCTTCAAGGCCTTACACTAATACTGTGAGATATACTCCCAATGTATACAAGAGGAAACCGAGGCTCATAGAGATTAGGTGACTGCCCCAGTGTCCTGTGGGCAGGATGAAATGACCCAAGCTGGCCAGGGCTCCCTGACAGACCTTGTCCCTGGATTCAGTGAACATACACCAGACCATTAGCTGACAAGGAATGAATTTGACAAGCTGTTGTACCACCACACTGAAAACTACAGGGCAGGGTAAAAGATATGAAAGTCAACCTAAATAAACAAGGGACACATGATGCCATGTGTCAGGAGCCCCAATACTATAAGGATACCCATTCTCCCATGCCCATCTAGAGTCTGCTGCACCTAGAAGAGGCTCTCCATGGCAATTGGCATATGTATGGTGAGGCAGAAACCCTACAAAGACAGCAAAGCCAGCGATGGGGAAGGAGAAGCAGCCAGAGCCAGCAGGACCAGCTGTCGAAACCTGTTAGCAGACTACAGTGAGAATGAAGCAAGGTCCTGGCCACAAAGAACAACTTGAATCTGACCAGTGGCACCAAATAGGGTCCAGAAACAGAGCCACATGTAGCCAGTGAGCTGATTGTAAAGACACTGATACGGCAGGGTAGTGGGGAGAGGACGGGCCTTCCCATGCCAGGTGCTGAGCCAGACTAGATATCCAAGTAGGGGAAGAGTGGACCTTGACCTCGGCCTCACATTGGACACAAAAATCAATCCCAGACGGAGTGCAGATCTACATGGGAAAGGTGAGCTAATAAAGCTTTAGAATAAACCAGAATATCTTTATGACCTTGGAGTAGTCAAAGTTTCTTAAATAGGACACAAACAGCCCTATCCAGAGAGGAAATGTTTGATTAACTGGACCACATGAAAATTAAGACCTTCTGTTCATCAAAAGACACCATCAAGAGAGGAAGAAGGCAGCCTGCAGAGGGGGAGGCGATATTTGCAATGTGTGTGTGTGTGAGAGAGAGAGTGTGTGTATCTCTCTCTCTGACAAATGACTCCAGAATATCCATATAGGACCATAAATCAACATAAAACAGGCAGAAGATATAGGCAATTTATACAGAATGATGTATCTGACTAAATGATAACATAGAAAGGGACTCAACTTCATTAGTCAACAGGTTACTGCAAATTAAAATCACCATTTGATGTTGCTAGACATTCACCATCATGGCTGAAAAGGAAACAACGGAAAATGCCAAGTGTTAGGATGTGGAGCAGCCACAATGCTGCCTGTGGGAATGAAAATTAGAATGACTCCTTTGGTAGACTGTTGGGTAGTATTCAGTAAGAGTAAACATATGCCTACCCAGGACCCTGCAGCTCCACACATAGGCATATATTCCCCAGAAATGCAACCTGATGCTCACCAAAAGCATGTACAGAATATTCTTAAACAGCAACCTACACCAGAAACTGCCTGCTGGCCACAGGTGGTAGAATGGATGAATGATGTAGGCCATGCACACAATGGAGCACCAGACAGCAAGGAGCATGAGGGAGCACTGCTCCCTTCAGCCCCATAGAGAGGCTGCCAGACATCAAATTGAGTGAGGGACACTGGACACAAAGGTGTATGAGTTGCATCATTCCCACCGCATAAAGTTCAAATGTGGGCAAAGCTGGTCCTTGCTGCTAGAAGTTAGGCTTGTGGTTAATCTCAAGGTCAGTGACAGGAAATGGGAGCCTGAGAGGCTTTCTGGGGGTTCTGTTGCTTCCTCTGGGTGCTCCACACATGGGTCCCAGGGACTGAAGATGCCTCAAGCTGCACACTTGAGACCTGTGTACTAATCTGTGTGCATGCACGTCACCCTTTAACTAAAAGTTTAACACCACCACCCTATACCAGGGTAGCCCAGGTGAGCCTACTAATTAGGTGGATAGCCCTGGCCTTCAGGGCCACTAGCCCCATCCCACTCCCTCACTTAAGGGGACACGGCTTCCAGACTTCCTGACTAGGTCGCCTCCGTGCTTCAGCCTCCAGATGCTCTGCAGTTCAATCTCCGCTTTCAGGTATAGGCAGAGCACACAAGAGATCTATATGGGATGTGCCCCCTGCCCAAACCCGCCCCGACCCCCTGTCCCAACTGCCAGAAGTGTCTCCATGACAATATCAGTGCAGTTGTGAAGTCCTTTGCCCTCCAGCCACCTCTGTGGTGTGAATGTTCTCTCTGTCACATCCTCCAACACCACCTGCTTGGCTGAGGACCTGAGCAGCATCATGGCTGGGAGTTCACAAGTGGAGAGGGCTGAGCCTTGCCAGAGTGCACTGGGGCAGGGTGATTTGGATGGCCCTTCCCTTGCAGAGGAAATGAGAAGCCTCACTGGTTTCCTCTGGGCCATCCACCTAGACAGTGTGGCCCTCTCCCCATAACAGCAGCCCTAGAAGGCCAGCCGCTTCTTCCTCACATGCTCAGATGGGGGAAGTGAAGTTTGGAAAGGTTAGGGGGCCACGGGGGACTGCCACAGCTGGGCTGATGCAGGCTGGGAGCCAGATTGAGGGCATCTGACTCCCAATCCCATCTCTTTCCCACTGAGCCATTACGCCTCAGTTTTAATTTAATTAGAAGAACATTTAATCCCCCCGTGCATTTCAGAGACGGGTTTGAGCCTGGCTGGGGCTATGTGGGGCTCTGACAGGGATCCTATGACTCATGCAGCCCTGCACAGCCCTCCCGGGCGGGCCCCCAGAGGGCTTCCTTGGCACCTCATGCAGACAGAGGTGGTCTGGAGCTTTGCAGAAGACAGGACACTGGTCTAGAAAGACAAAATTGTCTCATCTGTTCTTGACAAGCCCCTCACTCATCCTTCTGGACACTGGTTCCCAGAACGGCCTTTCTGTCCTTTCCCACCAAAGTTTACAGGGAGAGAAATATGGTGAGGAGCTTAGACACTCACAGAGCTGCAGTGCCTGGTACCCTGGGGTCTGTGGGAGTGGGCCACAGTGGGCCTGGATGTCTCCAAAATGTCCCAGGCCAAGCTGGTCCCATCAAAAGAGCTAGCCCCTTGTTCCATGGAGCCAAATTTGGGGCCACCCTTGTGACGTTTGCCCTTATTTCCAGACGGCACAGACTGGCCCTGTCCTTGCTGACAAATGCAGAATTCAGGAGACATTAGTAGTGATGTGGATGAAAGCCAGGCCACAGCGGCCTTGCTGGAAAAGAGCAACTTGAACATCTTGGCGTGAGATTCTGCAGGGTCCAGGAGAAAGTTGAAGACATGGAAATTCTAATTAACGCACATGGGGCTGTTTTTGCTCAAGGATTTGCAAAGCTGTCATGTCGCAAGAGGCCAGGCAAGCACATGCTTGCCAGGGAGGTGCTCACAGTCACCTGGTGGGGGTCTCTGCAGCTTTCCCTCTGCCTTCTTTCGACCCCCTCTGCCCAGCCTCAGGGTTCCTGGTCCTCCCCCATGCCCATCTCAATGGGCCGGGTGCTCCCTGAGTGTCTCCCTGGAGAGTGGGACTGAGGGTGGTATCTGTTAACCTCGAGCTGGGGCTTGCCCGTCTAAGATGCCAAAACAGAAGAGATGGGGGCCCTTCAGAGAAAACACACGACTGGGCTGGGCAGAGCCATAGGCTACAGGGCTTATGGGCCTGTCCTCTTGGGCTGTCTGTCTCAGGTATCCATGTGCAACCAATGGGGCAGATGTGTGAATTCCAGGCCAGTCCTGGCTGGCTTGGCAGTTGGGGATGCAGTGTGAGGGAAGATTTCACAAAAGTGGTTTCAGCCTCCCAGGGTTGCTGGAAGAAGCTCACCCAGGCCACACCTGCACACAGCTCCCAAGTTCACAGCCGCAGATCCTCAGGCCCCTAGCCCTGTGCCTCAGCACTGGCACAATGTGTCTGCAGTCCTTGCTTCATCTTAGGCAGGGCTGAGTGAGCAGCAATCCTAGGGCTTCTCCATGCCTGGGGCTTTGGGGGTTCTGGGGAGGAAGAGACCAAGAGGGCTATACATGTGCTGCTCCCTCCTGGCACCATTCGAAAGGCTTGGGGAACTGGTACTGAGGGCTTTGAGAGCCAAAGGAGGACACAGCCGTGCAGCCTGAGTGTGTCCTGAGGGGTTTGCTGAGCAGACATTGGAAAGATGAATGGAAATCTGGTAGCTGCAGATGGGTGACAAGGGCATTCTAGATGGCAGGTCACCACATGCAAGGCACAGGGATGCACACAGGCATGGCACCATCCCCGCCCACTGTCGTGCCAGTGACCCTTGGTGAGCAGAGGATAGTGAGTGGGTCAGAATCCCAGGAACTCATCCTGGCTCTTGGGGTACAGGGCTCCTCTTGTCATGGGGGTTCTCCCCAACTGCCCGTGCAGGCCTACAGTCTCTACTTCACACCTTTCCCTCAGAAGCCCTGTCATGGTTCTGGGTGGGAGACACAGGCTCAGGGAGTTTGAGGCTGGCAGGGACTCTCTTGTGCCCCATTGAACCTAGGAAGACAGCTTCTGCCTGAAAGGTGTGTTTGAGGCTGAGTCCTGGCTGCCCAGAGCTGGTTGAGGGTCCTGAGGCTGAGCAGTAGGGCCCACCTATAGGCTGGGGTGCAGCGACGCCACCCTATCTCCTGGGTACCCCGCGCCTCAGCTTATCATGACTCCCTAGCTTGCATCAGGCCTGCTCACCCCCCACCCCACCTCTGGCTAACAGGCCCCGGAAAGAGGAGCTTCGCCCAGCCCCAGGGACCTTCCCGTAATCAAGGCTATAGTGACCTCACCTCTCTGGGGCCCTGCGGGCGGGGAAAGCTCGAGATGGAAACAAAATGTGTCTTTATTTATGTTTTTAATTTGAATTCTGGAACTGGCCCAGCATGGTAATACATTTAACATCAGTAGAATGCTGAAGAAAAATGGAAATGTTTTTTGGTAACTGCCTCCCACCCACTCTGGCCCCTGTGAGACCTCAGCACACATCCCTGTCCCTCGCACACACCAGGGCGTGTGCCTCTCTTCCTAGTTCAGGGTCCATGGGGCCAGGCTGCCCACAGGAGCTTCGCTGCATCCCTGAGCAGCTGGAACCGAGTTTAATTATGGGCATCACTGGGTGGGCTGTGCGGGAGGTGAAGGAATGCAGCCCCAATGAGGGCAGAAGACCTGCACGGCCCCCACACCCCTGCCACCAGGCGGTTTGGGCCCTGAGGAAACAGGGTGCCCACTGCTGCCAGCCTTCTCCCCCAGGTGGAGTGGGGCCTCTACCCAGCCTGTATCCCTGGAGGAGCCTGGGTTCCTAGGCCCTGACACTGTACATGCCAACTCTCCCCTTTAGGCTTCTCTGGAGGGACCGTACCCTGACTCCTGAGGATGCAGGAACCCAGCTCCCCTGAAGCCTCAGCCCTGAGTCTTCCCTGACCAGAACACAATGCCTCAAGGTGGCCCCTTTGCAGCAACCTCCTTGTTCTTCCCTCTCCCAGTCCCCTCTTCAGATCCCTCACCCAAAGCCCCATGCCTGGGCTCCTTCCTGCCTTCCCAGGCTGGCTCATATCCAGCAGCCACTTTTGGAACAGCCTGCTCTGAGGGAGGCCTTGGTAAGTTCCAGGACAGGGACCTGGTTGGGTGATGACTGGAGTCTCTGACCTGCCTGGGCCCACTTATCACTGGAGGCCTTGGGAGTGCCAACCTGAAAAGGCTGCAGGATCTTGCAGAATGGTAATGTGCCAGACCCAAAGTGGGCGGAGAGCTTGGGGGTGGATGTTCAGGTCTCTCAGGCCCTGTCATCCTGGAGTGGAACAAGAAACAGCCCAGTGTCCTAGATGACACAGCCACACTGGCTTGGGGTCACCCCTGGCCAGGTGGGTAACCTCTGGCTCCAGGGAGCTTGGCATGTGCTGATACCAGCACTGGCAGCCCTCACCCCCATAGTGGTGATTTACTGGGCAGCTGCAAGTTTGGCTGTGATCCACATAAGTGCCTGGTCTCTCACCACCTTCACCTGCAGGGGCCTTGCAAGACCCAAGAGTTGGTAAGGCCTGGCTGCCCAGCTAGATGGACTGTGGGTGATGGCCCTCTCCTCCCAGTAGGACTTTTTGCATGTCTGGATGCCAGTCTGTGACCAAGAGAACCAAGGTGAGCGAGAGCTCCAACAGGAGAAACAAGCAGCCAGAAGGATGAGAAGGGACAGTCCCCTCTCTGAGGGGACAGCCAAGAGGCAATACAGGCACTGACACCTGTATTACACACAACATGAGCCACTAAACTCTAACACTGATCACTTTGGAGGTCCGTCATATCCAGGACTTGGTACAAGCCTTAGCCACAGTGTAAGCCATCATTCTGCCTTCTGGTGCTGACCCGTACCTGGGCAGCCCATCTGGCTACCAGCCTGCTCACACCTCTGCTCCTGCCTTTTTACCCAGCCAGGAGGGGCCCAGAAGCTCAGAGCCCTATTCTCAGGGTGTCCATGACTAGTCACCCCTGCTTTCCAGTGACCTGCTGGCTCCCTTGGAGCCTCTTCACACCCTACCAACCATGAGGTACTGCCAACCTCTGTGAATTGGGGGGGCCTGGAAAGACAGTGAGCAGGTCCTGTCTGATAATAATTACCCCTTAAGACAGCCACTCCTTCCCTGGAGGTGGCCTCATTCTGGCTACCCAACCCTGCCAGTTCTCTGGTTACACCTGCAGCCCCCAGCACCATGGGTCCCGATTTCCTCAGTGATTTGCAAGGCCAGGCCTGCACCTGGCTGGCTGCAAAGGCAGGAGGCCTAGGGCCTCACTACGACAAAGACACACATGGCTCAGGACAACCTCCTGACCCCCAGAGAGTCCAAAGAACAAAACACCCTTTAGAAAAACGTCAGTAGAGAGAAGGAGAGTTCCCACAAGTGACCCTCAGAAGGGCCGCGAGTATCACTCACAGATCTTGACACAAAGACATTTATCAAGGGGAATCCCCAGTGGGTTAGCAGCCAGAATGGGACTGTGGCCAGAATGGACCTGGGTGCCCCAATGACCCCACTGCACGGCTGTCACTGCTGGGCACCCCAGCAGGGAGTCACATGTCACAGGGGAATCACACCATGGCCGGGCACCGGGGATTGGCCTGGCCATGCCGTGACGGTAGGGGAGGACGGGCATGCATCCCAGGCCAGCTGTGCCTCAGGGGAAGGCCAACTGGAAGGCGTGGAAAATCAGCCATTTCCTCCACCTGAAGGAGCCCCTGAGGACAGCAGCAGCAACTGGCAGACTGCACTCGGCATCTGCCCCATGGCTTTGGCCAGGGTTCCATGGGGAAATGCTAAAAAACAAAGTCGTCTCTTTTTTGGGGGGCAGGGGAGGGGGCTGGGGGAGAGAAAAACAATCTCAGACTCTCAAAGCATGAAAACAAGTGGAAAATGATCAGTCTGGTTTTCCATAAGTCAAAACAAGAGGATCATGTTCCCAGGCTCAGTGGGAAGTGTCCTTGCTCTCCTCTCTTGCCTGGTGCTTCGGTGCTGGGGCCAGGCAGATGGCAAGTGGTGGGCACTAGGCGAGTAGATAGCACTCTGGCCAGAGAGCAAGCCTTCCCCAGCACCTTGAGCCCCAGTCCCTTCCAGCCCAGCCCTTCACGCACATGTAGGCACTCACTGTGAGATGTGGGTGATGGGTGTCAGCAGAGTCTCCCCTTCCAGGTCCAGGTCCTCAGCGAAGCTGTTGGTTCTCATGAAGTGGGGCATGCTCACTTCCAGCAGTGTTGGGCTCTTCCTCACTGAGGAGAAAGTGTGGGGACAGCATGTTAGGCCTCCCACCCAACCTGCCA
Source organism: Symphalangus syndactylus (assembly GCF_028878055.3). Lineage (NCBI taxonomy): Eukaryota > Metazoa > Chordata > Mammalia > Primates > Hylobatidae > Symphalangus > Symphalangus syndactylus. The sequence continues at coordinate 100,671,828 of NC_072423.2, forward strand.
GTGCTGTGGAGCCAGGCCTGTGAGCTCCCAGGGCCAGGTGAGGAGTGGAGCTTGTGCCTGGAAGCTCCAGCCCTGACAATCAGTTTTATAGTGGGGTGTTGGGGTGGGTGGGTGTCTAAGATGGCCCCAAAGTGCCTGACACCTCAGTGTCAGGAGAGTAAAGGCCAGTGAATCCTCTTCAGAGTGGTAACTGTGCCTGGGGCTGTGCTCAGGTGTCCAAGACTCTCCCCACCTCAGGTTCTGGGCCTCTTCCCATGTTCACAACTGACACTTGGGTCAAGAATAAAACAGAGGTGACAGGCACAGGCCTGGTAAGGGACAACAGCTCCCACCACCATACATTGTCACACTCATACATTGACAGAGCAGTGGGTCAGGAAAGATGGGGTGATAGGACCTCTGACCCACGAGAATGGCAAGCCTGGAAGGTGGGGGCAGCCACAGAACTCCTTTCTCAAAACACGATGCCACATCAACCAGTTGTACCCCCAGTGAGGCACAGGAGTCCCTCCAACAGCTGGCTTCACATTCTGATTCCTGGGCCCACCTCTGCAACTTTGACACAGGAGCTCAGGATACTGATCCTTATCACTCCCCACTCTCTGTTGACACTATCAATATTTGCTCTTGGCTTATATTTGTCTTCATTTAAATATTTTATTGCAAAAGGATTAAGTACTCATCTGTGAGAAGTGGAATAATTTGAAGATTCACAATGGCTTTCCTCCCCCAAAGTCATCAGTGTTAACTGCCAACTAGATCCCTAGCCCACCCTCTCTGCTCATCTGAGCAGCAGATGCCAGGTGGGAGTTGCTTTTATACACATGGGATGTCACTGTGACTCTGTTCCTGTCACTCTGTAACATAAGCTCATTTCATTTTTCTCTAGGTATATAGGCATGGATTTAATTATTATTTTAGTCATTGCATAATAGTCCACAGTTTAGATTGGCCACAGCTAACCATTCTATATCATGGACATTCAGGCTCTTATAGTTTTAAGCTGCTTAATTATTCAGACTATGATGCCATATCCATCTTTATTCTTAAAAGCTGACATACTGGAGCAGGGTGAGAGGGTGTGTCCTTAGTAATTTTAATAAATGTTGCTAGATTGCTTTCCCACATCCATGCCTGAATGAAGTGTTGAATGAAGCCTGAATGAAAGTTGTCAGCACCTTTTGCAGGGACTACCAAGCAGGGATGAAAACTGAGACATTGCTGTTATTTCCATCTGTGTTGAATACCTTTTATGGGCTTGGCATCTATTTGGGTTTCCTCTTGCAGAATTGCCTGTTCATATCCTTTGCTCACTTTTGCTTATCACTTTGTAGGAATTTTCTATAGATTACAGACATTAACTCCTTGTTATATGAGGCATAGATATCTTCCCCAGTCTGTTTTTTTCACCTGAATTATGTTGCTTTTATCCTAGAAAATGTTTTGTTTTTAAAGTGATAACATCTTTTGCTTTATAAAAAAGGAAGGTTTTCCCACATCAGTGTAATACAACTCTCTCTTAAATTTATTCCTAATTTCACTATTTGAATGTGTTGTATGTATACATATGTATGTGTGTAAAAGTTTTAATGCATTTAGTATTTATGCCTGATAGGACAGATGATCAACAATTAGAAAATGAAAATTTAAAGGGTGCTACATACAAACTTACTGAAAAAAATCTAAAATAAAACATAAAACCATAAAATGTCTTGAAGAAAACATAAGAGAAAATCTCCAGGACCTTGGATTTGGCAGTGAATTGTGAAATACGAAACCGAAGGTTTAACTCGTAAAAGAATCAACAAATTGGACTTTATCAAAATTAAAAGCTTTTGCTGTGCAACAGACACTGCTAATGGAATGAAAATACAAAGCACAGACTTGGAAAGAATATTTGCATATCACCTATCAGGTCAAGGACTTGCACTCAGAACATATAAAGAATGCTTACCACTTGACAATAAAGTGAACAATCCAATTTTAAAAATGGATTATAAATAAGCAAATGAAAAGATACACAATTAACATAAATATGGAAATGCAAATTAGAATCACAATGAAATTCCATAAATTAAAAAAAAATTCAAAACCTGACAATATCAACCACTCTCGAGGATGTGGAACATGTAGAACTCTCATATGTTACTAGTGGGAACGCAAAATGGCACAGTGACTTTAGGAAATAGTTTAGCAATTTCTTATTAAGTTAAACATACACATACCACATGACCTATCAGTTCCTTTCCCACTCAAGTGAATTGAATTTTTATGTTCACAAAAACCTGTACATAAATGTGTATAGTAACTCTGCTCATAATAACCAAATACTGGCAACAATGAAGATGTCCTTCAACAGGTGAATGCATAAACAAAATGTGGTATATATTCATGCAATGGAATACCATCCAGCAATAAAAAGAAATGAACTAATGATTTATGTAACAACATGGATGAATCTCAAATGCATTTTGCTAAGCAGTGAAAGAAGCCAGATGCAAAAGAATACATATTATAGGATCCCATTTATAGGACATTCTAGAAAAAACAAAACTACAGGGACATAAAACAGATCAATAGCTGCCAGTGGTTAGGGGAGAAGTACTTGACTTCAAAAGACTCACCCCAGGGTATTTTTAGGGGTATGGAACTTCTCTGAATGATACTGTATTGTGGATACATGACTCCAGGCATCTGTCAAAGCCCACAGAACTGAATCTCAAAGAGTGGATTTTACCGTATGCAAATTTTAAAAATTAACCTGGATGTTGGAGGACCCTATGATGGAAAGCAGACTATGATGAGCGAATTCTATGTGTTACAAACAAATGACATAGTGAAAGGAAAGAAGGAGGAGGAGCTGGCATATGTTGCTTTCAAAAACACTGTTTTGACTGGACACTATGGTTAAAGCAAAAGTCTGTCATAAACACTCTAATCTAGTAGGTAAATTTGCTTCACATACGGTACTACGTGTACAATAGGGTTACACAAATAAGTAAATTGAACTGTAGGTAATGGGAGCCAGGTTTCTCGCTGTCAGAGAAAAAGCTATAAATAAGTTGTGGGGGAGGGGGCAAGGATGAACTCTGGTCAGAAATGTCAGTATGAACTCATGGTTAGCTTTATATAGATACAGATATGTAAAGATGTATGTGTACTCAGGTTACATACATACATATATTTCCTAGCTCTGTCCACTGAGAGGAGATAGAAGCAGTGATACCCCAGTAGCCACGAGCATACCCCGTGCCTAGATCCAGGTTTTTTATTCATTCTCCAATAAAAGGAGCCAGGGCTCTCTGGATGATTCTAGGGCTAGGGTAGGGAAAATAAAAGATGAGCCTGAAGTATTGTCAAGTGCTAGAAAAGAAGTAAATGCTTAAAAATAAATGAAAAGGATGGGGGCCACATCAAAAGGACACATGAACCCACCAATGGCCACAGCTAGAACAATTTGAGTGACAAAATAAATAATATTGGACTATAACTCAAAAAATACTCCCAAATCCACAGTGATAAAATTAAATAAACAGTTGGAGGAGAGGGACAAATCTTCCTTACAAAGGAATTCCAAATAAAAAATGTAGAAGGACTGAGGAAAATAGAAGTACATCACGGTAATATTTGCTGCAGGAAAATGATCCGTGAATGAATGCTGAAATTAGTTGGTGAAACTCAGAAACTTCAGTTTCTTCCTTGAAATATATTTTAATTGCTGTGGTAGTTTTACCATATATTTGCAGATTTTTTTTTTTTGATACTCTCCTGCAGGAGGTAGAGTTGAACTCCTCCATTCCCCACCTTGAGTGTGGGCTATACTTAGTGACTCACTTCTAAAGACTAAACTATGGAAAGGGAAAGACAGCAGTTCACTTACAATGGAGGAGCCTGGCCGACACCACTTTAAACAAGTGGCTCAAGGTTAATATTACCCGTGATAAACCATGTTGATGTCATGTTCCACAACGAGGAAAGCATCTCACCTCATTGGCATTTTTCCCCTAAACCTATAACCCTGCTCTAGTCCTGAGAAAACACCAGACAAACCCAAACTGAGGGACACTGACACCTGACTGATATTCTTCAGAAGTGTCAAGTTAATGAAGAACAAGACTGAGAAGCCCGTCACCGATCAGAGATGACTAAAGAGACATGCTCAATAAATGTAATGATAGATCCTAGATGGGTTCGCGGAACAGAAAAAGGACATCAGTAGTTAAACTGGGGAAATCCAAATAAATTTACAACTCTAGCTTAATAGTGTACCAATGTTAATTTTTTAGTTTTGGTCAGTGTACCATGGTTATGTAAGATGCTAGCATTAGGGGAAGCTGGTGAAAGGGATGTGGGGACTTGGTACTATTTTTGTTTCTCTTCTGTAAATAAAAAATGTGAGATAACAAGTGAAAACAGAACCTGTATACAATTGCACAAAAGAATATTAATTATCTAACTAAGGATATGCAAGAACTCTGGAGAAAATTGTAAAACTTTAATAAGAGACAATGAAGAAGATATAAATGGAGAAATATGCCTTCATTCCAATGACTAGAAGACTCAATACTGAAAAGATTATCTCTAAATCTTAATAAATCTCTCCAAATCTTAATAAAAATCTCAAGGCTTCTGTGTGAGAACTTTGGCAAGCTGATTCTAACAGCGACTTGGAAGTGCAAAAAGCCAAGAATTGGCAATATTCTTGAAGAACAAGGTGGGAGAACTTGCTGTACCAAACATCAGTACTTCTTCCAAGGCAGTGGTCATTAGGGCAATGTGGTATTGACACAGGGAGAGACAAATAGGCCATTGGGACAGGATTGAGCATTGGGAAATAGCCCACACAAATATGGAAGCTTGCTGTGTATCAGAGGTGGCCTGCACATCCTGGGAAGAGCATGGACTTTTCAATCAAATGTTCAAGAGCAGTTGGATACCCACACTGGAAAAACATTAAGTTGGACCCTTAATTACCTCACATCTTATACCAAAAATTCATTCTTGTCATTCTAGGGGATTGAAGACCTAATTATGAAAAGCAAAACTATAAAGGTCACATGACTGAATATAGAAGAATATCTTAATGACATCAGCATTAGGATGGTTTTCTTTTTTAAAAAGAAGCAATAACCATAAGAGAGAAGACTGATTAATTTGACATTAGAGTTAAGACCCAATCATCAAAATACACCTTAAAGAGTGAAAAGACAGTGCCCACAAAATGCAAAGGACTCCTACAAATCAATAGGAAAAATATAAATGACTTAATAGAAATTGGGCAATAGACAAAGTAGCACATCACAAAAGAGGAATCCAAACGGCTGATGAGCATGTGGAAAGGTGTTGCGCCTGACTAGCAATCAGGGAAATGTAAATAAACTCAGGAGCTCATGGCCCGTGGGGGCGAATGGCAGACTTCCAGCAGGAAACCACACAGACATTACTTAGTCACAGCCAGGAGAAGGGCTCAGAGTGAAAGGGCTCTGTGCCCATGACATCCTTAGAGAGACCAGGGAAGGACCTGTAAGGCTTGAAGAATGTGTGTAGATTCGGAGACCCACAGGTCTGGGACCTGGCAGAAGCATGTTACTGCCCCCATTTTAGAGATTTGGGGCTGAGATTCAAGTACCCTGGGTTATATAATGCAGTTGTCAAGTGACAGAGCTAAAACTTCATCCAGGATTCAATTTTTTTTAAAAGGAAGAAAGAAAAAACATTTTGATGTTTGCATCACTTGTATGTAGAAGAAACGATGGAGCACAGGCTAGAATGTGGAGTTGCTTTCCAAACAGCCATGACAAGTGCCCATCTCCAAAGCCTGAGGGCCAAGGGTGAGCCACCTGACCCCTGAGGAAGGTTCTGCCCTTGTGTTTTAGGAAATTAAAATGTGCACATCAGTTGGCTGCCCAGAGTAGGTGGGACCTGCACCTGCCAGAGAGGAATGTGTGCTTTTTGGTTTAATCCTGGGAACGGCATATGGGGCCCCCTATAACAAGGGGCAGAGAAGGGCTCCACAGGTTTGTTTTTCCAATTCAAGAGGAGAGGTTATTGTCTGCTGGCTTGTGTGTCGGAGACTGTGGGGCGTGCTTTCTCCGCCACAGGGAGGCAGTGACCAGAGCTGCCACCTCTTCCCTGTTTTCACCTGTGGTCGTAGCCAGGTCAGGCATCTAGGAGAGCATAGAGGGGAGCATAGAGGGGAGCTGGGGGTGGGTGGGTGGGGATTCAGCTCTTTCCAGACACACTGGTCCTGCCTCTTTCAGGCCAGGGCTTGAGGGCAAGTGCTGTGCCCTAACAGGTCTTGCTTGTCACCCCCACCTCTGAAGTGGGTATTTCACAGCCTGAACTCACAGCTGCAGAGAAGGTTGAGCCCATGGTGTACTTGGAAGGGCAGTTCATCTGGATATCCAGCCTCTGCAGGAGGTACCGGAGCAATGCCAGGTGCCCTTTGCTGAACTGCCTGGAGTGGCTGTCCCTGGGGACAAAGAGCACAGCATCCTGGTGACAATGAAGTCACACTTTCCTAAGACAGTCCTGGTTTTTGATGCTTTAATTCTTTGGCTGCCTTTGCTTTGTCAAGGCCAGGATCTGGGCCTAAATTTTCAGGGCAGAACAAAACAATTTTGTTTTCTAGGAAAATGGGAGGTCTGGGATGGCAAAGGCAGCCTCAGGCGTGGCGACTACCCCAGCTGGGGATGCTGGCTGCCAAGTCTTACCCTCTCAAGAGAACAGGAATCAAACTCAGCACAGCATCCTCCTTTCTAGTCACTGGTCCTGCTCAATAGGGGGATTTGAATTTTATTTTTTAAAAAATACAGGCACAGAAAAAAGACTAGAAGGAAACAGATCCAAATGTTAACTTTGTCTTTGGGTGAAGGGACTTTGGGTGATTTTCATTTCCTTCCTTATTGTGTCTGTGTTTTCTATTTTGGATGATACTTTTCCAAGTCGAGAAACAATAATTTGTGGAAGTCTCCTGTATCTGTGCCTTGTTCTCTGGCCCACGACCCTGCACATCTTATCCTAGAGTTGCCAGAATATGTCCCTCCACTTGGCCTGGAGCTGCCCATGAGGCTACATAGAGCTCTCCTATCATGAAGGTCTTTGAGGCTTTCTGTTCCCAAGAAATTCTGGTCTGACTTCCTCTGCCTTCTCATCGAGCCCCAGACCCCTCCCTGCCCAGATTAGGTCAGCATTCAAGCCCCAAGTCCAGCCTATGACAAAGCCCAAAGCTCCAGCCCATCTCTGCTGCCCTCTGCCCTCAAGAGACTCCCGCCAGTGTCTGGGCCCTTCCTAGTAACTTCACCCAGCCACTCACCCCCTGCTCTTCTCCTCCTGATTGATTAAAATCCGGCCTAATCTCCCAGGTGTAACCCAAGCCCTCTTCCACAAGCTTTCCAGGGCTCCGCAGATTTCCCCCACCCCTGTACGGCTGCAGGGCTTATGTGTGCCTGGCGCTCAGCACGGGAACCTTGCCTTCTGCCTCACCCATGTCTCTCCAGGGTTTGGCACAGGCGAGTTCCCTGAGCCAGCCTACTTCACAGGGATGAACAGAAGCTCTCCCTATCCTTTGCAAGTAGAAGCCCCCTCCCTGGCCCCCTCAAGAAATCTCCCCCTCTCAGTGGATTCACCAAAGCCCTGCGGATCCTGCACTGTGAAGGAGAAGCCCTCCCCAGGGGCATCCGGACAGCTGCAGCCAGGCCCTGCGTGACATTGCTGAGCCGCAGCCCCACAGCCTGTGCCAGCTGCCCATGCCCGGCTCAAAGACCCTGAGCCAGAGTGGCCCCGCCACCACCTGTGTCTCCACTCAGAGGCGAGAAGTAAGGGACATGGATGGAAAGTGTAAAAGCCATTCCCACAACAGCTGCCAGGAACAAGGCGAGGAATGGAGTGAAAATGTATATTCACAGCTGGCACCCAGTTCCGCTTAGGAAAATACCTTGCTTGAGTGGACACCTGTTGTTTTTGCCTGCCCAGCAGCCAGGCCTGGCTTCTGGGAACAGCTTCTCAAATCTTCCTTAGGGGGCTCTTCTTTTCCCACTCCTAGTGTGCAGTGTTCAGGTACCCTCTGGCCATCCCCAAAGGGGTCCTTGTGGACCTTGCCTCAGCCATCGGAGGTACAGCTGCAGGTCTAAGGATGGCTTGTACCCCAGCTGAGGCCAATAAGAACCTGGCCTTAGATTCTGGCAGGAATCCTGGAAGAGATGACCTCGTTCTGCTGGGCTTCCTGAGCTGGTGAATGCAAGCTGGTGGCCATTTTGCCCCTTTTAGAAAGTAGCTGCCTAAGGATACAGCCATCCCATGGGGCCAATGGATAGAGAGCAAGGGAAAGGGAGAACAAAAGAGGGAACGGGAAGGGAGAAGGGGAGTGCAAGGGGGGGGGAGAGTGAGAGCAAGTGAGCAAGATCATCTCAGCTCTGGGGTCCAGCTGTGTCTGAAACAGCTGGGTCCAGCTGTGTGAGCCAAAAAATGTCCCTTTTGTGCTTAAGCTTGTTTGAGTTGGGGTTCCATCATTTGTTACCAAGAGAGTCTTCAGGAATGTGCCTGACAAACTTGGGGGTGAGGTATGAGCCTAAGGACATGGGCCTGGGGGCAGTCAAGGTTACAAAATATCTAAACTGGTCTGCAGTGCCCCCACTAGTTTTCAGGGCAGAGGGCAGGGAGAAGGCTTGTGGGAAAGAAGCTGGCCTGAGGCCAAGGCCCTGGCCCTAACCCTGCAACAGCACAGGGAACTCTTGGAAAGGGACTTCCTAAGGTGGGACATTGGCTTTCTACTGCTGTAATGCAAGTGCTCATCTCCCCAAACCTTCAGTGAGCCTCTCTCCACACCCTGCTGTATGCGGATGTTTGATGCAAATTATGGAATATATTGGATCTCACATTGGATCAAAGGCGTGCAGAATAGATTTGCCTCAAGCATGACAGTGATGTGACACAGTCAAAGATGACTTCCGGAATCCTGAGAAATCCCAGGGAGGATGCTGGGCTTTCCAAAATCCAAGTTTAGAATACTGAGGACCACACCCCACACCCCAAACACTTCTCCTTAGAATGAATATAGCAAGCCTCAGCATACACAAATCTCAGAGTGAACGGAAATGGCTCTGCAGGCCCAAGGGTGGGGTCTGAGTAGCGGGGGCGCTGAGGAAGACAGGCAGTCACAGAGCCAGGACAGGGTCAACCCTGAGCGTGAGTGAGCCCAGGAAACGGAAAGAGAGCAACACAGCCACCCACACAACTAAAATCGACCCACCCGGGTCTCCATGCTGCAGGAAGTCACTGTCTAGGTCTCCCAAGACACATTTTCAGGGGAAGGTTCCAGGCAGCAAGAGCAGCCCTAGGAAACTTTAATATACAATGGAATCTGGGTTAAGCACTATCTTCTCCAAGAGTTGAGCTCACAGGACATTCCCCAGAAACCTCTGGAGAGGTGGGGAGGAAAGTTTCTGGAGGTCTTTGGATGAAGAAAACAAAAAAGTGGCCTTGATTTTCAAGGCAAAATTACACAGGAAGAAAAAAATGTTTTTAATCTAATTAAGAGCGATCTTTTCACCTTCATCACAACATCGCGGAAATGTGCCAGTTCTTAACTTCACACAATAATCAAAGCAATTAGTGAGGGAGAAGCCTTGGAAACCGGTGCAGATGTTCTCAGAATGTTTAATGGGGAAATGAGTTGCAGGCCTCATTCTCAGCATCCGGCTCCAGGCCCTGGCTACCAAATCCAGACATCTGCTGGGGCCCCACCCCCAGGCCCCGAGGGCGCGGGCTTGAGAAACACAGGTCCCTTCCCAGGCCACCTCCCAGCCAGGCCAGAACTGGGGCCGAGAGGCTCCCCATAGCTTCTCAAATTGGAGCCTGGACACAGAGCCACCCCAGAACTAGGGGGAGGCTCAACATCAAAATTATGTTAACAACTGATGTCAAAAGTAATCAACTCAGCTTGGCTCCCCCACTGCTGCTGGCTGCAGGAGGGCTGTGAGTAGGAGGAGAGCAAGCGGCCCCAGGGGGACCCTCAGCTATGACCCCCTCAGCCTGAACACTACTTCAAGAAAAGATGTGGTGGCATCTGTCTGGTATGGTCCTGTGGGCTCCATTCCAATGCTAATGGACTCTTAAGGGGCCCAGGAATCAAAATGGTCAACACTTGAGGAATTTCCAGTAATCAGAGAAAACGTATAGAAACGAGGATGATGCTTACTTAGGAAATGGCCTATTACAGGGAACAGAGGGCCACATGGCTAATGTCAGCGAGCTGTGGGAGAGACAGAGACCCCAGGTGGGGCAGGCAGATCAGCAAATCTTGGAGGACCTGCTATATGGCAGGCACTGGAGACATGGAGGTAAAGAACACAATATCCATGTTCTCAGGGACACACTCACATGCCCTTAGCATTCACATTCTTCACACTGACAGCTTCTTAATGCAAGCCCACCAGATACTTTCATAAGCACTACCTCTGACTTCAGGGACTTGCTTAGCTGCACACAGGGCAGGCCAAAAGGAATGGAAAGTGAGCCACCACCGGGGCAGCACTCACTAGTGACAGATAAATACCCCAGCTCTCTCAGCCGCTTGTAGAACTCTGAGGAGTGTTCTGTGCAGCTTCCCAGCTGCCCACCATGAAGCTCTTTCTCAATAAGTGACCAGCACAGCTTAATTCCTGAATTAAGCTGTGTGTGCTGTGAGACTGACACAAGACAGGGTGACAGGAAGCTGCTGGAACATTCGAGTATGGAAGCAGCAGGATCCACTGTACAATTAAAGAACTCCCTTGAGCTGTTACGTGAAGAATGGAGTAGAGGAAGTAAGAGTGGAAAGCAAGAGACCAGTAATGAGGTAAGGACAATAATGTAAGCAGAGGAATGGTGGTGGTTTTAACCAGGGAGATAGCTGGAGAGACGGGGTGTGGGCAAATCCAGAGAGTTGATAAGACATACTGATAGATTAGATAGGGGCACTAAGAAAAAAGGATAATTTAAAAAATTAGACTTTCAGCCAGGCTTGGAGAAAAATAGTATGCTGCTCCTCATCCCCTCTGACTTTAAATCATCTCACTTATCCTCCCCTAAAAGCATAAAATCAGTAAGTGCAAATAAAACCACATGACCCATGCTGTTAGCAGTATTAGGAGAAAGAATACCTTCAAATTGCCTGTGGGTAGCAAAGTGAACCAAATTCCAATAGCATTCTAGTCCCCTGCCCAGCACTGCAAAACTGCATACAGAATCAGAGAAGAGGCTTAAAATGCTTTGTCAAAAAGTTTGAAGGTAGTTAGCAACATCAGCAAAAATAGAGTAAGTACCTCTGAGGAGCCTTCTTGCCTTCACAGACATCCTAAGCACTAAGCAACCTAAGCCACTGATGAACTTGCAGATACCACTGATGTTGATTATAGTCTAATTAATTGTAGAGACACCACACTTCTGCACCGAACCAGAACCAAAGCCAAAGCACCCTACCCAAATGATACTACAGACGCATGTACAGGAAAAGTCCTTACTAAGGCTACTCCATAAAATTGGAAGTCTCTGTTATTCCAGATATGCAGACATCAACTTGGGGACACAAAAAACTTGGGGGGAAAAAAAACAAGAAAACATGACTTGCCAAAAGAACACAATAATTCTCCAATAATAGACTCCAAAGTAAAGGAAATCTTAAGGAAACCCAATGAGGTAAAAGAGAACACAAATAGACAATACAAAGATATCAGGAAAACAATTCATTATCTAAATGGGAAATCCAGCAGAGTTAGATATAAAAAAGAACCAAACAAAAATCCTGGAGGTGATAAATTAAATGAATGAAATAAAAAATACAATTGAAAGCTTCAAAAGCAGGCTAAGTCAAGCAGAAGAAATAATTTCTAAATTTGAAGACAGGTGTTTTGCAATAAACCAGGCAGATTTAAAAAATAACAATAAAAAAGAATGAAGAATGCCTGTGTGACATATGAGACACTATTAAGCTAACAATATTTCACATTTTGGGAGTTCCAGAAGAAGTGCTGGGATAAGGACCAGAAAATCTATTTAAGAAGATAATACCTGAAAACTGCCAAAGTTTGGGAGAGAAAGAGACTAACAGATAAAGGAAGCTCACAAATCCCTAAATAGATTCAACCCTAAAAGGGCCTCTCTGAGGCACATTTTCATCAAACTGTCAAAAATCAAAGAATTTAAAAAACACCAAGAGAGAAGCATGAAGTCACATATAAGGGAATCAACAGCAGATTAACAGATTTTTCAGCAGAAACCTAGTCCAGGAAGGAACTGAATGCCATATTCAAAGTGCTGCAAGGTGGGGAAAAGCTCACAAAATTGCTGGCCACAAATACTATACCCAGCAAAGCTATCCTTCAGAAATGAAGAAGAATGAAGGAAGAAATTTTGCTTCCCTCAGACAAGCAAAAACTGAGGGAATTCATTACTACTAAATCAGCCCCACAAGAAATGCTTAAGGGAGTACTACATCTGGAAGTAGGAGGATGGTATCTACCATAATGAAAATACAAAAGCATAAAACTCACTAGTAGAGCAGATACACAAATGAGAAAGGAAAAGGAATAAAAGATAATCACTACAGAAAACCAAAAAATTGCAAAGAAAAACAATGAAACAAAAGTATACAAATCAATCAGAAAACAATAAAATGACAGGAGTAAGTCCTCACCTATTGATAACAATCTTGAATGTAGGTAATTTAAATTTCCCAAATGAAAGATAGATACTGGCTAAATGAATTAAAAAAATAAAACCCAATTACATGCTGCCTATAAGAAACTGACTTCACCTGTAAAGACACCCATACACTGTAAGGGAATGGATAGAAAAAGATATTCCACACAAACAGACACCAAAAGCATGCAGGAGTAGATAGACAAAAAATACTGAGTCAAAAAAAAAAAAAAAAAAAGAAAAGAAAAAGAAAAAAGAGACAAAGAAGGTCATTATGTAATTATAAATGGATCAATTCAGCAAGAAGATATAACAATTATATATGCAACCAACAACACTGGAGTACCCAGGTATATTAAACAAATATTATTAGTGCTAAAGAGATAGACCCCAATACAATAATAGTTAGGGATGGCAACATTCCATATTCAGCATTGGACAATTCATTTGGATGGAAAAATATCAACAAGGAAATATTGGATTTAAACTGCATAGATCAAATGGACCTAACAAATTTACACATTTCATCCACAGATGCAGAATACACATTCTTTGTTAGCACACAGCACATTCTCCAGGATATACCATATATTAGGACACAAAACAGGTCTCAATAATTTTTAAAAATCAAAGTCTTATCAAGTATCTTCTCAGATCACAATGAAATAAAACTAGAAATCAATAACAAGATGAACTTCTGAAGTTGAACAGATACATGGAAATCAAACTACATGTTCCTGAATGACCACTGTGTCAATGAAGAAATTGATTTAAAAAATTTAAAAACTCTTTGAAACAAATGAAAATAGAAACACAGCATACAAAAATGTATAGGGTACAACAAAAGAAGTGCTATGAGGAACATTTATTTCAATAAACACCCACATCAATAAGGTAGAAAGTTTTTAAACAAATAACCCAATAAATGCATCTCAAGGAACTAGAAAAGCAAGAACAAATCAAACCTAAAATTAGAAGGAAATAAATAGTAAAGATCAGAGCAGATCTAAATGAAATAGAGATAAAAGATAAAAAAGACAAAAGATCAATGAAATGAGGCCTCCCCGCCCCGACCCCCTGAGACACGGTCTCACTCTATCACCCAGGCTAGAGCGCAGTGGTGTGATCTTGGCTCACTGTAGCCTCCGCTTCCTGGGCTCAGACAATCCTCCTGCCTCAGCTTCTGAGTAGATGTGCAGCACCACACCTGGCTAATTTTTTTTTTTTTTTTTTTTTTTTTTGGTAGAGATGGGGGTTTGCCATGTTGCTCAGGCTGGTCTCAAACTCCTGGACTCAAGCGATCGGCCTGCCTTGGCCTTCCAAAGTGCTGGGTTTACAGGTGTGAGCCAACAAACCCAGCCAAAAAGTTGATTTTTTGAAAAGAGAAAATCAATAAACCATTAGCTAGACTAACCAAGAAGACCCAATAAATAAAATTGGAAATGAAAAAGGAGACTTACAATGGACACCATAGAAATACAAAAGATTATTAGAGACTATTATGAACAACTGTATGTCAACAATTAGAAAACCTAGAGGAAACAGATAAATTCCTGGACATATATAACCTCCCAAGATTGAACCAGGAAGAAAAAAAAATCTGAACAGAGCAATAACAAGGAATGAGATTAAATCAGTAATAAAGTCTCCCAGTAAAGAAAACCTCAGTATTGCATGGGTTTACTACTGAATTCTACCAAACTTTTAAAGAACTAGCATGAATTCTTCTCAGACAATTCCAAAAGACTGAAGAGAAAGGAATTCTCCCTAACTCATTCTGTGAGGCAAGCAGTATCCTGATACCAAAACCAGATAAGGACACAACAACAGCAAAAAAGAAAACTACAGGCCAATCTCCCTGATGAACATAGATGCAGAATCCTCAGAAACAAAACACACACACAGACACACAAACTAGCAATCTGAATCCAATCGCTCATCAAAAAGATAATACACCATAATCAAGTGGGATTTATCCCAGGGATTCAAGGATGGTTCAACATATACAAATCAATAAATGTGATACATCACATTAACAGAAGGAAGGACAAAAAAATACATGATCATCTCAATAGATGCAGAAAAAGCATATGATAAAATTCAAAATCTCTTCATGATTAAAAAAAAGCTCAATACATAATGTCTAGAAGGAACATAACTCAATGAAGGTCATATATGACAAACCCACAGCTACCTGGGGAAAAGCTAAACACCTTCTCTCTTAGAACTAGAACAAGACAAGGATGCCCACTTTCACCATTCTTATTCAGCAGAGTAAGAAAAGTCCTCACCAGAACAATTAGGCAAGTAAAAGAAAAAGGGTAGCTAAGTTGCAAAAGAGAATGTCTTATTGTCCTTTGCAGATGGCAATCTTATACATAGAAAAATCTAAAGATTCCACCAAAATCTTTTAGAACTGGTAAAGGAATTCAGTAAAGTTGCAGGATAAAAAAATCAACAAACAAAAATCAGCAGGCGTGGACGTGATGGCTCATGCTTGTAATTTGAGCACTTTGAAAGGATGAGGCAGGTGGATTGCTTGAGTGCAGGAGTTTGAGACTGTCCTGGGCAACATGGCAAAACCTCATCTGTACAAAAATGAGCTGGGCGTGGTGGCCTGCACCTGAAGTTCAGCTACTCGGGAGGCTGAGATGGGAGGATCGCTTGAACTTCAGAGGTGAAGGTTGCAGTGAGCAGAAATTCCACCATTGCACCCAGCCTGGGCAACAGAGTGAGACCCTGTCTCCACTCCCCCACCCCCCTAAAAAATCAGTAGCATAATTAGCCAAAAGAGAAATCAAGAAAGCAATCCCATTTGCAATAGCTACAAGAAAAAAAAAAAGCAAAGCTTAACCAAGGAAGTGAAAGATTTCCACAATGAAAACTATAAAATACTGATGACAGTAATTGAAGAGGCTACAAAATTTTTTGAGACATCCCATGCTCATGGATTGAAAGAATAATGTTAAAATGATCATATTTACCCATAGCAATATACAGATGCTATGAAATCCCTATCCAGATATCAGCAGGGGCTTCAAGATGGCTGACTAGAGGCATCTGGCACTCACCTCCTCCACAAAGAACAAAAATAGCAAGTGGGTAACCACAGTTTATATAGATTGCCTCTGAGAGAATGCTGGAATTCAACTGAGAAGTAATAAGAAAAACCCAATGCAAGGGATAAGAGGGGAGTCAGGCAGTCTGCTTCTATGGGACTGGCTGGGAGCATGAAGAGACTCCTCGATGTGCAGAAAGGTAAGTAAGGTGAGCCCCCAGTGGTCCACACTCCCACAGCAGACTCCTGAAATCCTAGTCAGAGGACCCGGTGACCCATAGATGCCTTGAGGCTACCTACAGACTGTGAAATGGCAATGAACAACTCCCAGAGAGGGAGATCACCCTGAATCCTCAGGCAATTCACACATCCCCTGAATCCTCAGGCAACTTCAGGAAAGTCCCATTTTGATAGACCAACCCCCACCAGGCTGCATCTGCTATGGGCCCCACATCCCTGTATCTCATCCCTGGAGCCCCATGGACATCCCTTACACAAAGCTGGGTGCCACTCCTGACTGCTGCCTCCAGGCCAAAGCATGAGCTATTGGCAATACTCTGCTACCTCTGAAGCAAGGCTGCCATGAGGAAAGGTGACCCTGCCCATAGTCACCACCTGGGGCCGAAGCATGCATTGCCCAACTGCCTGTTTATAGCTGCTGCCACTGAAAGCAATCCCACCCAACTTCCCCAGGAGTACGGCTGCAATAGAGTTGCTGCTGCCCCCACATGAGCATTCAGCAGGGTATACAGGGATCATCCTGTGCCTGCCTACCACAGTCAGTACATTCTTGCATTACTGAAGGGGCTCAGGACAGGTCCACCTGGCCTGGTCCCACCCTCTTTTCTCCCAGTGCCAGCGCATACCATCTCTGGGCCTAGGGATTGCCCTGCCCTATCCAGTATTGTTGGCACCTGAGCACTCCTGGGGGCTTGAGGACTGCCCTACCCAACTGACCATTACCACCACAACTGGCATTCACTTGAATTTGCCACCTGTGGGCCTTGGGACAAGCTCATCCAGCTTATCCCAGCCATCCCAATACCAGCATGGACACCTTGGGAGGCAGAAGATTGTTCTGCCACTGCTACTGCCATTACCCAAGCCATACCTGCTGCTCAGAGCTCAAGGACCTACCCACCCTGTGGCCCAGCTCTGCCATCATTGGCACCTGAGCAAGTTGCCTGGAGGCCCAAAGTTGGTCTCCCTGGACCTGCTAACACTGGTGCCAGCATACACTACCACTGGGCCCAAGGATAAGCATTCGGGGCCAGCCACTGCTGCCACTGGGGCCTGAGGACTGGCCCACCTGGTGTCCCTATCCCCAGCCAGACTTTACCACAGCCTCCACCAACAACTGCATCCTAAACTACAGAGGAACTCCCAGACACTACTGGTGCTGTTTACAGCTGAAAAAAAAAATCCATGGAGATCACACTACTGCAGGCACCCAGAATCAAAACCAAAGTGCCCTGCCCAAAGAACACCATAGATATATCTTCAGGAACAAGACTCTCTCAGGAAAGACAGATCAAAAAATTGGAAGAAGCTACTGTTACACCAGATGTGCAGATACCAATGTAAGCACACAAGAAACATGAAAAGGCAAGAAAACATGACACCTCCTAAGGAATGCAATAATTCTCCAACAGATTCCAGTGAAAAAGAAATTGATGAAACCTTGAAAAATTCAATATAATATTAAAGAAGTTCTGATAGACTATACAAAGAAATCAGAAAAAACAATTCAGGGTATGAATGAGAAATTTGTCCAAGAGATAGATATAAAAAGAACCAAACAGATATTCTGGAATTGAATAATAAATTGAATGAAGTAAAAAACACATTTGAAAGCTTCAATAACAGACCACACGAAGCAGAAGAAAGAATTTCACACCTTGAAGATAAGTCTTTTGAAATGACTCAGACAAAAGTAAAGAAAAAATAGAAAAGAATGAACAAAGGCTATGTGACTATAGGATGCCATAAGGTGACACCTTCAGTGTCCCAGAAGGTGAAGAGCAAACTAAAAGATTATAAAACCTATTTAATGAAATAATACTTGAACACTTCCCAATCTCCCAAGAGATTTAGATCCAAATATAGGAATCTCAGAACCCCAAATAGATACAATTCAGAAAGGTCTTTTCCACAGCACATTATAGCAAATTGCCCATCCCAAGACAAAGAGAGAATCATAAAACCAGCAAAAAAAGAGGTTGTAGACACTTACAAGGGAACAATCTGCAGACTAACAGAGTTTTCAGCAGAAACTTTACAGGCCAGGTGGATGGGATTATATATGCAGAGTGCTGAAAGAAAAAACAAAACCCAAAACCTGCCAGCCAGGAATACTGTACTTAGCAAAGTTATATTCGTCAGAAATGAAGGAGAAATAAAGTATTTCCCTCAAAAGTAAAAGCTGAGGGAATTAATAGCCACGACACTGGCACTACAAGAAATGCTTAAGGGAGTCTTACAGGAAGAAGTGAAAGGACAACTTCATGAAAGCACACAAAAATCAGAAATCAATTAATGACAGGAATAAGCCCTCATATATCAACAATAACCCTGCATATAAATGGATTAAACTTTCTACTTAAAAGACAGACTGGCTGAATGGACTTAAAAACATGACCCAGCTAAATGCTGTCTATAAGAAACTCATCTCACCTGTAAAGACACATATAGTTGAAAGGAATGGGAAAAGATATTACATGCAAAAGGAAACAAAAACCAAATAGGAGTAGCTACACTTATGTCAGATAAAACAAAGGTTAAGATAAAAACACTAAAAAGAGACGAAGTCATTATATAGTGACAAAGGGATCAATTGACCAAGAGGATATAACAATTCTAAACATATATGCATCCAACACCAAAGCACCCAGATATATAACGCAAACATCAAATCTGAAGGGAAAGGTAGACTTCAACACAATAATCTTGGGAACTTCAATTCCCAAGTGAAGTTGTCCAGTATTAGATCATCTAGACAAAAAATTAACAAAGAAACACTGGATTTAAACTGCACTTTATGCCAAATGGACCTAACAGACATTTACAGACCAGTTCATAAAACAGCTGCAGAATATATACTCTTCTCATCAGTACATGGAACATTCTCCAGGATACATTATATGTTAGGCCACTAAGTATGATTTTAAATATATTTTTTAAATCGGATTTGTATCACATATCTTCTCAGACCACAATAGCATAAAACTATAAATAAATAGGAGGAGCATTCAAAACTGTATAAATAAATGGAAATTAACATGTTCCTGAATGACCATTGGGTCAAAGAAGAAATTAAGGCAGAAATAAAAAATTTACTGAAACAAGTGAAAATAGAAGCACAACATTCTGAAACTTAAGGGATACTGCAAAAGCAATGCTAAGAGGAAAGTTTATTGTAATAAATGCCTCCATCAAAAAAGGTAGAAAAGATCTTAAATAATTTAATGATGCACCTGAAGGAACCAGAAAAGCAAGAATAAACCATACTAAACATAAAATTAGTAGAAGGAAAGAAATAACAAAGATCAGAGCAGAACTAAATAAGAAACTAAATAAATATAAAGGATCAATGAAATGCAAAATCGGTTTTTGAAAATAAACAAAATAACCAGTGGCTAAACTATCCAAGAAGAAAAGAGAGAAGACCTACATGAATAAAATCAAAAATGAAAAAGGGGATATTACAACTGATACCATGAAATACAAAAGATCAAAACTTTTCAGTCTGATCAATAAATTGATTATAGTTATAGGATTTAAAAATCAGTCTCATTTCTATATACCAATAAAGAACCAGCTGAGAAAGAAATCAAGAAGTCATTATCTTTTACAACCACTACAAAAAATCTAGGAATGAGTTTAACCAAAGAGGTGAGAAACCTCTAACAAGGAATACTACAAAAGTCTGATGAAAGAAATTGAAGAGAACACACAAAAAACGTCCCATGCTCATGGATTGGGAGAATTAACAAAATGACCATACTACCCAAAGCAATCTACAGATTCAATGCAGTCTCTCTCAAAATACCAATGCCATTTTTCATGGAAATAGAAAAAATACTAAAATTCAGATGGAACCAAAAAAGAGCTGGAATAGCCACAGCAATTCTGAGCAAAAATAAAAAAGTTGGATGCATCACACTGCCTGATTTAAAAATATAAGCCTATAGCATCAAAAGCAGCACAGTATTGGAATAAAAACTGATAGACCAATGGAACAGAGTAGAACGTGGAAATAAATCCATGTATTTACAGCCAACTGATTTTTGACAAAGGTGCCAAGAACATACACTGGGGAAAGAGCACCCTCTTCACTTAATGGAGCTGGGAAAATTAGATATCCATGTGAAACATGAAACTGTTTCTATCTCTTGCTATACTAAAATCAACTCAAGATGGGTTAAAGACTTAAACATGAGGCATGAAACTACAACACCACTATTAATAGAAGGAGACATTGGGGAAACACTTTAGGACATTGGTCTAGGGAAAGATTTTATGGATAAGACCTCAAAAACACAGACAAAAACAAAAATAGACAAATGGGACTATATTAAATGATAAAGCTTGTACACAACAAGGGAAACAATCACCAGAGTGAAGAGACCGCCTGTTGAATGGGAGAAAATATTTGCAAACTACTCATCTGACAAGGTACTAACACCCAGAATATACTAGGAACTCCAATAACTCAATAGTAAACAACCAATTAATTCCAATAAAAAGTGAGCAAAAGACATGGATATTCTCAAAAGAAAACAGACAAGTAGCCAACAGGCATATGAAAAAAAAAATGCCCAACATCAGTAATTATCAGGGAAATGTGAGTCAAAACCAGTGAGAATGGCTATTTTAAAAAGACAGAAAACAACCAATGCTGGAGAGGATGTGAAGGGAACTCTTATACACTGTTGGTGGGAATGTAAATTAATACTATAGAAAACAGTTTGATTTCTGAAAAACCTAAAAAGAGAAATATGACATAATCCAGCAATCTCACTACTGGATATTTATCTAAAGGAAAAGATATCAGTATACTAAAAATATACCCGCATCCCCGTGTTTATTGCAGCACTATTCACAACAGCAAAGATATGGACTCAGGAACTTAAGTGTACATCAGTGGATAAATGGAAAAAGAAAATGAGGTAAATATATACAATGGAATACTAATTGACCAAAGAAGAATGAAATCATGTCGTTTGCAGCAACATGAATGGAGCTGGAGGTCATTATGTTAAGCCAGGCACAGAAAGATAATTATATTATCATATGTGGGAGCTATAAAAGTTGATCTCATGGAGGTAGAGAGTAAAAGGATAGATACCAAAGGCTGTGAAAGGTATGTTTGGGGGGTGAAGAGAGGTTGGTTAGTGGGTAAAAATACACAGCTGGTTAGAATAAATAATTTATAATGTTTGATAAGAGTCAGTTGAATAGATTTAACAATGTAATGTATATTTCAAAATGAAAAAGAGGATTTGAAATGTTCCTAACATATAGAGATGATAAATTGAGGGTGATGGATCCTCTGACTTGATCATTACACATTCGATGCATGTAACAATAGCACATGTACCCCATAAGTATTATGCATCAGTCAAAAAAAAAAGGAAATCCCAGTGCTTTGGGAGGCCAAGGCAGAAGGATCGCTTGAGCCCAGGAATTCAAGACCAGACTGGGCAACAATACACGACCCTGTCTCTACAAAAAATTAAAAAGTTATCCAGGCATGGTGGTGCATGCCTGTAGACCCAGCTACTTGAGGGGTCAAGGATGGAGGATGACTTGAGCCTGGGAGTTAAAGACTGCAGTAAGTGGGGTGGTTCCAAGATGGCTGAATAGGAACAGCTCCAGTCTGCAGCTCCCAGCATGAGTGATGCAGAAGACAGGTGATTTCTGCATTTCCAACTGAAGTACCAGGTTCAGCTCACTGGGGCTCGTCGGACAGTGGGGACAGGACAGTGGGTGCAGCCCACTGAGTGTGAGCTGAAGCAGGATAAGGCATCGCCTCACCTGGGAAGTGCAAGGGGTCAGGGAATTCCCTTTCCTAGCCAACGGAAGGGGTGACAGACGGCACCTGGAAAATCGGATCACTCCCACCCTAACACTGTGCTTCTCCAATGGTCTTAGCAAACGGCACACCAGGAGATTATATCCTGTGCCTGGCTCGGAGGGTCCCACGCCCATGGAGCCTCACTCATTGCTAGCACAGCAGTCTGAGATCGAACTGCAAGGCGGCAGCAAGCCTGGGGGAGCCTGCCATTGCTGAGGCTTGAGTAGGTAAAGCGGCCAGGAAGCTCGAACTGGGTGGAGTCCACCGCAGCTCAAGGAGGCCTGCCTGCCTCTGTAGACTCCACCTCTGGGGACAGGGCATAGCCAAACAAAAGGCAGCAGAAACCTCTGCAGACTTAAATGTCCCTGTCTGACAGCTTTGAAGAGAGTAGTGGTTCTCCCAGCATGGAGTTTGAGATCTGAGAATGGACAGACTGCCTCCTCAAGTGGGTACCTGATCCCCAAGTAGCCTAACTGGGAGGTACCCCCCAGTAGGGGCAGACTGACACCGCACACGGCCGGGTACCCCTCTGAGACAAAGCTTCCAGAGGAACAATCAGGCAGCAACATTTGCTGTTCAGCAGTATTCACTGTTCTAAAGCCTCTGCTGCTGATACCCAGGCAAACAGGGTCTGGAGTGGACCTCCAGCAAACTCCAACAGACCTGCAGCTGAGGGTCCTGACTGTTAGAGGGAAAGCTAACAAACAGAAAGGACATCCACACCAAAACTCCATCTATACGTCACCATCATCAAAGACTAAAGGTAGATAAAACCACAAAGATGGGGATAAAACAGCAGAAAAGCTGAAAATTCTAAAAATCAGAGCACCTCTCCCCCTCCAAAGGAACGCAGCTGTTCACCAGCAATGGAACAAAGCTGGATGGAGAATGACTTTGACAAGTTGAGAGAAGAAGGCTTCAGACGATCAAACTTCTCCCAGCTAAAGGAGGAAGTTCAAACCCAATGCAAAGAAGCTAAAAACCTTGAAAAAAAATTAGATGAATGGCTAACTAGAATAACCAGTGTAGAGAAGTCCTTAAATGACCTGATGGAGCTGAAAACCATGGCACGAGAACTACGTGACAAATGCACAAGCTTCAGTAGCTGATTTGATCAACTGGAAGAAAGGGTATCAGTGATTGAAGATCAAATGAATGAAATGAAGTGAGAAGAGAAGTGTAGAGAAAAAAGAGTAAAAACAAATGAACAAAGCCTCCAAGAAATATGGGACTATGTGAAAAGACCAAATCTACATCTGATTGGTGTACCTGAAAGTGACAGGGAGAGTGGAACCAAGTTGGAAAACACTCTTCAGGATATTATCCAGGAGAACTTCCCCAATCTAGCAAGGCAGGCCAACATTCAAATTCAGGAAATACAGAGAACACCACAAAGATATTCCTCGAGAAGTGCAACTCCAAGACACATAATTGTCAGATTCACCAAAGTTGAAATGAAGGAAAAAATGTTAAGGGCAGCCAGAGAGAAAGGTCGGGTTACCCACAAAGGGAAACCCATCAGGCTAACAGCTGATCTCTTGGCAGAAACTCTACAAACCAGAAGGGAGTGGGGGCCAATATTCAACATTCTTAAAGAAAAGAATTTTCAACCCAGAATTTCATATCCAGCCAAACTAAGCTTCATGAGTGAAGAAGAAATAAAATCCTTTATAGACAAGCAAATGCTGAGAGATTTTGTAACCACCAGGCCTGCCCTACAAGAGCTCCTGAAGGAAGCACTAAACATGGAAAGGAATGACTGGTACCAGCCACTGCAAAAACATGCCAAATTGTAAAGACCATAGATGCTAGGAAGAAACTGCATCAACTAACAAGCAAAATAACCACCTAACATCATAATGACAGGATCAAATTCACACATAACAATATTAACCTTAAATGTAAATGGGCTAAATGCTCCAATTAAAAGACACAGACTGGCAAATTGGATAAAGAGTCAAGACCCATCAGTGTGCTGTATTCAGGAGACCTATCTCACGTGCAGAGACACACATAGGCTCAAAATAAAGGGATGGAGGAAGATCTACTAAGCAAATGGAAAACAAAAAAAGGCAGGGGTTGCAATCTTAGTCTCTGATAAAACAGACTTTAAACCAATAAAGATCAAAAGAGACAAAGAAGGCCATTACATAATGGTAAAGGGATCAATTCAACAAGAAGAGCTAACTATCTTAAATATATATGCACTCAATACAGGAGCACCCAGATTCATAAAGCAAGTCCTTAGAGATCTACAAAGAGACTTAGACTCCCACACAATAATAATGGGAGACTTTAACACCCCACTGTCAACATTAGACAAATCAACAAGACAGAAAGTTAACAAGGATATCCAGGAATTGAACTCAGCTCTGCACCAAGTGGACCTAATAGACATCTACAGAATGCTCCACCCCAAATCAACAGAATATATATTCTTCTCAGCATCACATTGCACTTATTCCAAAATTGACCACATAGTTGGAAATAAAGCACTCAGCAAATGTAAAAGAAAAGAACAAACTGTCTCTCAGACCACAGTGCAATCAAACTAGAACTCAGGATTAAGAAACTCACTCAAAACCGCTCAACTACGTGGAAACTGAACAACCTGCTCCTGAATGACTACTGGGTACATAACAAAATGAAGGCAGAAATAAAGATGTTCTTTGAACCCAGTGAGAACAAAGACACAACATACCAGAATTTCTGGGACACATTTAAAGCAGTGTGTAGAGGGAAATTTATAGCACTAAATGCCCACAAGAGAAAGCAGGAAAAATCTAAAATTGATGCCCTAACATCACAATTAAAAGAACTAGAGAAGCAAGAGCAAACACATTCAAAAGCTAGCAGAAGGCAAGAAATAACTAAGATCAGAGAAGAACTGAAGGAGATAGAGAGACAAAAAACTCTTCAAAAAATCAATGAATCCAGGAGCTAGTTTTTTGAAAAGACCAACAAAATTGATAGGCCTCTAGCAAGACTAATAAAGAAGAAAAGAGAGAAGAATCAAATAGGTGCAATAAAAAATGATAAAGGGGATATCACCACCGATCCCACAGAAATACAAACTACCATCAGAGAATACTATAAACACCTCTACGCAAATAAACTAGAAAATCTAGAAGAAATGGATAAATTCCTGAACACATACACCCTCCCAAGACTAAACCAGGAAGAAGTTGAATCCCTGAGTAGACCAATAACAGACTCTGAAATGTAGGCAATAATTAATAGTCTACCAACCAAAAAAAGTCCAGGACCAGATGGATTCACAGCCGAATTCTACCAGAGGTACAAGGAGGAGCTGGTACTATTCCTTCTTTAACTATTCTAAACGATAGAAAAAGAGGGAATCCTCTCTAACTCATTTTATGAGGCCAGCATCATCCTGATACCAAAGCCTTGCAGAGACACAACAACAAAAAGAATTTTAGACCAATATCCCTGATAAACATCATTGCAAAAATCCTCAATAAAATACTGGCAAACCGAATCCAGCAGCACATCAAAAAGCTTATCCACCATGATCAAGTGGTCTTCATCCCTGGGATGCAAGGCTGGTTCAACATATGCAAATCAATAAACGTAATCCAGCATATAAACAGAACCAAAGACAAAAACCACATGATTATCTCAATAGATGCAGAAAAGGCCTTTGACAAAATTCAACAGCCCTTCATGCTAAAAACTCTCAATAAATTAGGTATTGATGGGACGTATCTCAAAAATAATAAGAGCTGTTTATGACAAACCCACAGCCAATATCATACTGAATGGGCAAAAACTGGAAGCATTCCCTTTGAAAACTGGCACAAGACAGGGATGCCCTCTCTCACCACTCCTATTCAATATAGTGTTGGAAGTTCTGGCCAGGGCAGTCAGGCAGGAGAAGGAAATAAAGGATATTCAATTAGGAAAAGAGGAAGTCAAATTGTCCTTGTTTGCAGATGACATGATTGTATATTTAGAAAACCCCATCATCTCAGCCCAAAATCTCCTTAAGCTGATAAGCAACTTCAGCAAAGTCTCAGGATACAAAATCAATGTGCAAACATCAGAAGCATTCTTATACACCAATAACAGACAAACAGAGAGCCAAATCATGAGTGAACTCCCATTCACAATTGCTTCAAAGAGAATAAAATACCTAGGAATCCAACTTACAAGGGATGTGAAGGACCTCTTCAAGGAGAACTACAAACCACTGCTCAACAAAATAAGAGGATACAAACAAATGGAAGAACATTCCATGCTCATGGATAGGAAGAATCAGTATCGTGAAAATGGCCATACTGCCCAAGGTAATTTATAAATTCAATGCCATCCCCATCAAGCTACCAATGACTTTCTTCACAGAATTGGAAAAAAACTACTTTAAAGTTCATATGGAACCAAAAAAGAGCCCGCATTGCCAAGACAATCCTAAGCCAAAGGAACAAAGCTGGAGGCATCACACTACCTGACTTCAAAGTATACTACAAGGCTACAGTAACCAAAACAGCATGGTACTTGTACCAAAACAGAGATATAGACCAATGGAACAGAACAGAGCCCTCAGAAATAATACCACACATCTACAATCATCTGATCTTTGACAAACCTGACAGAAACAAGAAATGAGGAAAGGATTCCCTATTTAATAAATGGTGCTGGGAAAACTGGCTAGCCACATGTAGAAAGCTGAAACTGGATCCCTTCCTTACACCTTATACAAAAATTAATTCAAGATGGATTGAAGACTTAAATGTTAGACCTAAAACCATAAAAACCCTAGAAGAAAACCTAGGCAATATCATTCAGGACATAGGCATGGGCAAGGACTTCATGTCTAAAACACCAAAAGCAATGGCAACAAAAGCCAAAATTGACAAATGGGATCTAATTAAACTAAAGAGCTTCTGCACAGCAGAAGAAACTACTGACAGACTGAATAGGCAACCTACAGAATGGGAGAAAAATTTTGCAATCTACTCATCTGACAAAGGGCTAATATCCAGAATCTACAAAGAACTCAAACAAATTTCCAAGAAAAAAACAACCCCATCAAAAGTGGGTGAAGGATATGAACAGACACTTCTCAAAAGAAGACATTTATGCAGCCAAAAGACACATGTAAAAATGCTCATCATCACTGGCCATTGGAGAAATGCAAATCAAAACCACAATGAGATACCATCTCACACCAGTTAGAATGGCGATCATTAAAGTCAGGAAACAACAGGTGCTGGAGAGGATGTGGAGAAATAGGAACACTTTTACACTGTTGGTGGGACTGTAAACTAGTTCAACCATTGTAGAATACAGCGTGGTGATTCCTCAAGGATCTAGAACTAGAAATACCATTTGATCCAGCCATCCCATTACTGGGTATATACCCAAAGGATTATAAATCATGCTGCTATAAAGGCACATGCACACATATGTTTATTGCAGCACTATTCACAATAGCAAAGACTTGGAACCAACCCAAATGTCCATCAATGATAGACTGGATAAAGAAAATGTGGCACATATACACCATGGAATACTATGCAGCCATAAAAAAGGATGACTTCATGTCCTTTGTAGGGACATGGATGAAGCTGGAAACCATCATTCTCAGCAAACTATCGCAAGAATAAAAATCCAAACACCGCATGTTCTCACTCGTAGATGGGAATTAAACAATGAGAACACTTGGACATAGGAAGGGGAACATCACACACTGGGGCCTGTTGTGGGGTGGGGGCAGGGGGGAGGGAAAGCATTAGGAGATACACCTAAGGTAAATGACAAGGTAATGGGTGCAGCACACCAACAAGGCACATGCATACATATGTAACAAGCCTGCACATTGTGCACATGTACCCTAGAACTTAAAGTGTAATAAAAAAGAGAGAGAGGCTGGGCGTGGTGGCTCACGCTTGTAATCCCAGCACTTTGGGAGGCCGAGGCGGGCGGATCATGAGGTCAGGAGATCGAGACCACGGTGAAACCCCGTCTCTACTAAAAAATACAAAAAATTAGCCGGGCGTGGTGGCGGGCGCCTGTAGTCCCAGCTACTAGGAGAGGCTGAGGCAGGAGAATGGCGTGAACCCGGGAGGCGGAGCTTGCAGTGAGCCGAGATTGCGCCACTGCACTCCAGCCTGGGCGACAGAGCGAGACTCCGTCTCAAAAAAAAAAAAAAAAAAAAGAGAGAGAAAAGAGAAATCTAAAAAAAAAAATACCAATGGCATTCTTCACAGAAATAGAAAAAACACAATCCTTAAACTTGCATGGAACCACAAAAGATCACAAATAGGACAAACAATACTGAGCAGGCAGAATGAAGCTGGAGGCACTACACTGCCTGACATCAAAATATAGTTGGCTCTTCAACAACATAGATTTGAACTGTATAGGTTCACTTATATGTGGATTTTTCCCATAATCTAACAAGGATAGAATGCAGTATTCACAAAAGTGAAAACCATGTATACAGATGACTGACATTTTGTATATGCGCATTACATAGGGCTGACTCTGGGACTTGAATATACATGGCTTTTGGTATATACAGGGGGTCTCTGAAGCAATCCCCCTTGTATACAAAACAATGGTAACCAAATTAGCATGCAATGGGCATAAAACAGACATACAGACCAATGGAACAGAATAGAGAACCCAGAAGTAAATACATTTATTTACAGACAACTGGTTTTTGACAAAGGTGCCAAGAACACACTTCGGGGAAAGGACACCATGTTGAACACATCATGTTGGGAAAACAGGGTATCCATATGCAGAAGAATGAAACTAGACTATCTCTCAGTATATAAAAAAATCAACTCAAAATTGATTAGAGACTTAAACATGAGACCTGAAGCAAACAGTACTAGAAGAAAACAGAAGGGAAACCCTTCAGGATATGGGTCTAGGTGAAGATTTTATGGGTAGTACTTTATAAGCACAGGCAAAAAAAACAAAAATAGACAAATGGGACTATATCAGACTAAAAACCTACACATAAAAGGAAATAATAAACTATTAAGAGATGTCCTGTAGAATGGGAGAAAACATTCATCTGACAAGGGATTAATATCCAGAATATACAAGGAATTCAAACAATTCAACAGCAAAAAACACCAGATTATCTGGTTTAGAAATGTGCAAAATAGAACAACTGGCTAACAGGTATGTGAAAAAATGCTCAACATCTCTCATCACAGAAATGCAAGTCAAAGCCACAATGAGATATTATTTCACCTCAGTTAGAATGGCTGTTTTCAAAAAGACAAAAAATAACAAATGCTGGCAAGGATGCAGAGAAAAGGGAAATAATACACTATTTATGGGACTACAAATTAGTGAGTCATTATGGAAAATACTACGGTGTTTTGTCAAAAAAACTAAAAGTAGACTATCACACAGTTTGACAATCCACTACCGGGTATTGACTCAAAGGAAAGGAAATCAGTATATAAAAAAGACATTTGCATTCTCACGTTTATTGCAGTACTGTTCACAACAGTTAAGATATGGAATCAACTTAAATCTCCATCAGCAGATGAATGGAGAAAGAATGTGGTATGTATATACAATGGAATATTATTCAGTCATAATAAAGCATTAAGTCCTGTCATTCACAGCAACATGGATGAACTTGGAGAATATGTTAAATGAAATCAGGCACAGAAAGATGGAGGATTTTGACTGCTCACAAAACAGATAAATGATATTTGAGTTGATGAATATGCTAATTACCCTTATTTGATTATGACACATTATATATACATATCACAATAT
Source organism: Symphalangus syndactylus (assembly GCF_028878055.3). Classification (NCBI taxonomy): domain Eukaryota; kingdom Metazoa; phylum Chordata; class Mammalia; order Primates; family Hylobatidae; genus Symphalangus; species Symphalangus syndactylus. The sequence continues at coordinate 100,701,410 of NC_072423.2, forward strand.
CACTGTGTATCCCATAAATATCTACAATTATTACATGTTGACTAAAAATAAAAGGACACAAAGAAAAAGACTCCTAGAAGAAAAACCCACAAGGAGCATCATAATGGTGAAAAGACTGAGAACTTTTCCTCTAAGATCAGGAATAAAGCAAGATGCCCACTTTAGCCATTATATTAAACATAGTAGTAGACTTTCTAGCCAAAGAGTGTGGAAAAGAAATAAAGGCATCATTTGGAAAGGAAGAATTAAAATAGTTTGTTCATAGATATGATCATATTTGTAGAAATCCCTGAAAACTCACCACAAAAACTGAATAAATTAATTCAGCAAAGTAGCAGGATAGTAAGTCAGTACACAAAATACAATTGCATTTCTTTTTTTTTTTTTTTTTTTTTGAGGCAGAGTCTTGCTCTGTCGCCCAGGCTGGAGTGCAGTGGTGTGATCTCGGCTCACTGCAAGCTCTGCCTCCTGGGTTCACACCATTCTCCTGCCTCAGCCTCCCAAGTAGCTGGGACTGCAGGCATATGCTGCCACGCCTGGCTAATTTTTTTTTTGTATTTTTAGTAGAGATGGGGTTTCACCATGTTAGCCAGGATGGTCTCAATCTCCTGACCTTGTGATCCACCTGCCTTGGCCTCCCAAAGTGCTGGGATTACAGGCGTGAGCCACCGCGCCCAGCCTTCAGTTGCATTTCTATACATTAATCACAAACAATCTGAAAGGGATATTATTAACACAACTCTATTTACACAACAGCATCAGGACACTCAGCCTTGGCCACCAAGGACCCTTTTAATGTTTGCCACTGCTGACCTCAGCTGATGGAGCTGCCAGAAGAGTATTCCGTTATATCCTCACCTTGTCTATAGCTGCTGCACCCTCCCTACTTAACACTCCATCAAGTGAGCAGATTTCAATTCATTGTAACAAGAAACAGAAAAACTAAGGAAACATAGCACCCACCAGAGAAATACAATAATTTTCAGGGACTGACTCCAAAGAAATTGGGATACATTAATTGCCTTACAGAAAATTAAAAACGACTGATTTAAGGAAGTTCAGTGTGCTATCAGAGAACAGGGAGACAACCTAATGAAATCATTAATACACAAAAGGAGACATTCAATAAAGAAATAGAAATCCTAAAAAAAAAACAAAACATTTTGGAGGTGAAGAATATAATGCATGAAATGAAAAGTGAAATAGAAAGCATCAGCAGCAGACTTGATCAAATCGAAGGAGGAATTCGTCAACTGGAGGATAAATTATTTGAAAATAACCAGTAGAGGAAAAAAATAATGAAAAGGTAACAAGTGAAGTTTACAGGATTTATGGGACACCATCAGGAGAGTTAATGTTCACATAGGATTTATAGAAGGAAAGGAGAGAGGTAAAGGGTAGAAAGTTAATTCAAAGAAATAATGGCTGAAAACTTCCCATATCTGGGGCTCTTCCCAGATTGATGGACATCTAGGTACATGAAGCTCAAAGAATTACAATTAGGTTCCATCTAAAAGAGATTTCACCTAGATATATTGCCATCAAACTGTAAAAAATGGAAGACAAGATAATTTTGAAAGCAGCAAGATAAATAAAGTTCTTACATCCACAGGAACCTCCATAAGGCTATCAGTGGATTTCTAAGCAAAAACTTTCCAGGCCAGGAAACAATAGGATTATATATTCAAAGTTCTGAAAGATAAAAAAACTGCCATCTAAGAATACTTTACACAGCAAAGCTGTCCTTCAGATATGAAACAGATACAAGACTTCCTCAGGTAAACAAAAGTTGAAGGAGTTTATCACCAACTACTCTTGCCTTACAAGAAATAAACCAATGGAACAGAATAGAAAGCACAGAAATAAACCCACACATTTATGGTCAACTAATCTTTGACAAAGACACCAAGAGTACACAATGGGGAAAGGGTACTCTCTTGAATAAATAGCACTGTGAAACCAGGATATCCACATGCAAAAAAATGAAATTGGAACCTTACCCTACACTGTACAGAAAAGTGAATAAGATTTAAACATATGACCTGAAACCATAAAACCTACAAAAGAAAACAGGGAAAATCTCCTTGCCATTGGGTTTTGTGATGATTTTTTAGATGTGACATCAAAAGCACAAGGAATAAAAAGCGAAAATAAATTACAACTACATCAAACAAAAAAGTGTCTGCACAACAAAGGAAACAACAAAATGAAAAGGCAGCACATGTAGCGGGAGAAAATATTTCCAACCATATATCTGATAAGCTATTAATATCCAATATATATAAGGAACTCATATAACTAAATAGCAAAAAAACTTAATAACCCAATAAATAACCTGTTAGGATGGACAAGGGACTGAATAGACATTTATTTAAAGAAGACATACAGATGGTCAACAGGTATATGAAAAGGTGCTTAACATCACTTATCAGGGAAATGCAAATCAAAACCACACTGAGATATCACCTCACAACTATTAGAATAGCTATTATCAAAAAGTCAAAAGATAGCAAGTGTTGGTGAGGATGTGGAGAAAAGGTGTCCCTTATACATTTTTGTTAGGAATGTAAATTGATACAGTCATTATGGAAAACACGATAGATCTTTACGAAATTAAAAATGGAACTGCTATATGATCCAGCAGTCTCAGTTCTCGGTATATCTAAGGAAAACAAAGTCAGTATCTTGAAGAGGTATCTGCACTCCCATGTTCATTGCAGTGTTATCGTAGTCAAGAAATGAACAATACAGTGTTCATAGGCATGGTGGCTTGTACCTGTAATCCCAGTACTTGGGGCTGGTCAAGGTGGAGGATAGCTTGAACACAGGAGTTTGAGACCAGCCTGGGAAACATAGTGATACCCTATCTCTACATAAAATTTTAAAAATTAGTTGGGCATGGGGATGCATGACTGTGGTTCCAGCTACTTGGGAGGCTGAGGCAGGAGGATCACTTGAGCCCAGGAGGTTGAGGCTACAGTGAACTGTGATTGTGCCACTGTACTCCTGCCTGGATGACAGATGGAGACCCTGTCTCAAAAAGAAAGAAAGGAAGAAAACTGTGTGTGTGTATCACCAAATTCCCAAATAAACACATCACATACACATACATACACACATATACACACACGCAATGACATATTCATCCTTTAAAAAGTAGGAAATCATGCAATTTGTGACAACATAGATGAACCTGGAGGATATTATGCTAAGTGAAATAGCCAGACACAGAAAGACAAATACTGCACTATCCCAGTTACATATGGAATTCTAAAAAGCTTGAACCCAGAGAAACAGAGAGTAGAGGGTGGTTACTAGGGGTCAGGGAGTGGGGGAAATAGGAAATGTTGGTTGAAGGGTACAAACATAGAGTTATCAGATGAATAAGTTCTTGACATAATGTCCAGATTGGTGACTATAGTTAATATATTCTATACTTGGAATTTGCTAAGAGAGTATAGCTTAGGTATTCTGACCACACACATGCACACACATGGCAACTATGTGAGGTATATGTTAATTGGCTTGATTGTAGTAATCATTTCGCAGTAGGTCAAATATGTTCTTAAATATATGCACTTTTAATTTGTCAATTATACCTCAATAAAAGCTGAAACAAGCATCAAGAATAACAAACTTAGGAATCAACTTTACCAAGGAGGTGAAAGTCTTGTACAATGAAAATTACAAAACAATGCTGAAAGAAATTAAAGTAGACATAAAGGGAAAACACATCCTATGTTCATGGATTGGAAGGCCAATATTGTTAAGGTGTCAGTACCACACAAAACAATCTACAAATCCAAGGTAATCCCAATAAAAATCCTAACGATGTTATTTGCAGAAAGAAGAAACCCCATTCTAAAATTCATATGGAATCTCAAGGGACCTTGAATAGCTAAAACATTCTTGAAAATGATGAACAACATTGGAGGACTCACACTTTCTGATTTCAAAACTTACTACAGGCCAGGAACAATGGCTTACACCTATAATCGCAGCACTTTTGAAGGCTGAGGTGGGAAGACTGCTGAGCCCAGGAGTTTGAGACCAGCCTGGGGAACACAGGGAGACCTCATCTCTACAGAAAATAAAATAATTAGCCAGGTGTAATGGTACACACTTCTGTTCCCAGCTACTCAAGAAGCTGAGGTGGGAGGATTGCTTGAGCCTGAGAGATTGAGGTGGCAGTAAGCAGTGATAATGCCACTGTACTCCAGTGTGGGCAACAGAGTGAGAACGCCTGAAAAACAAACAAAAACCCCAACTTACTACAAAGCTACAGTAATCAAAACTATGTGGTATTGACATAAAGAAAGATGTAGAGACCAATGGAATTGAATAGAGAGCCCAGAAATAAACCCTTGGATACATGATCAAATGATTCCTGAGAAGAGTGTCAAGACCATTCAATAGGGAAAGTGCTGTATTTTCAACAGATGGTGCCAGGAAAACTGAAGTTGAGACCCTTACCTAATACCATGCACAAAAATTAACTCAAGAGAGTGAAGTTGAGATCCTTACCTAACACCATGTATAAAAGAGACCCTTACCTAACACTGTGTACAAAAACTCACTCAAAATGGGTCAAAGTCCTAAAACTATAAAGTCTTATAAGGAAACATAGGGGAAAAACTTTACATCATTGGATTTGGCAGTGCTTCTTGTATACAACACCAAAGGCACAGGCAATAAAAGTAAAAATAGATAAATTGTACTTGCACAGGCAATAAAAGTAAAAATAGATAAATTTTAAAAATTTACATTGTGTACATTAAAAGAATATCAACTAAGCAATAAGACAACCTACAGAATGGGAGAAAATATTTGCAAATCACATACCTGATAAGGGATTAATGTCCAGATTATATAGAGAACTTCTAAAAGTCATCACCAAAAAACAGTGCAACTGAAAAATGGGCAAAGGGGCCAGGCATGGTAGCTCATGCCTGTAATCCCAATACTTTGGGAGGCCGAGGTGGGAGGATCACGAGGTCAGGAGATTGAGACCATCCTGGCTAACATGGTGAAACCCCGTCTCTACTAAAAACACAAAAAATTAGCCAGGCGTGGTGGTGGGCGCCTGTAGTCCCAGCTACCTGGGAGGCAGGAGAATGGCGTGAACCTGGCAGGCGGAGCTTGCAGTGAGCCGAGATGGTGCCACTGCACTCAGCTTGGGCGACAGAGTGAGACTCCGTCTCAAAAAAAAAAAAAAAAAAAAAAAATGGGCAAAGGACTTGGACAGACATATCTCCAAAGAAGATATACAAATGGATAATAGTACATGAAAAGTTGTTTAACATCACTAGTCATTAGGAAATACAAGTCAAAACTACAATCCTACATACACTCTGATGACTACTATTGAAAAAACAAACACAGCCTAGGCAACATGGTGAGACCCATCTCTAGTACCAGCTACGTGGGAGGTTAAAGTGGGAGGATCGCTTAAGCCCAGAGGTCTAGGTTGAGGCTGCAGTGTGCCATGATCACGCCACTGCATTCCAGCCTAAGTGACAGAGCCAGACCTTGTCTCAAAAAAATCCCACATAAACAGAAAATAACCAGTGCTGGTAGGGACATGGAGAAATTGGAATCCTTGTGCACTGTTAGTGGGAATGCAAAATGGTGCAGCCTCTGTGTTAAACAGTTTGGTGTTCCTTCAAAAATTAAAAACAGAATTATCTGATCCATCAACTCCACTTCTGTGTATATAGTCAGAAGGATTAAAAGCAGTCTCAAAGATATATTTGAATACCCATGATTATAGTGGCATTATTTACACCAGTTAAAACATCAATGCAACCCAAATGTCCATGGATGAATGGATAACCAAAACGTGGTATATACATACAATGTAATATTGTTCAGCTTTTAAAAAAAAAATTCTGACACATGCCACAACATGGATGAACCTCGAGGCCATTATGTTAAATGAAATACAGCAGTCACAAAAAGAGAAGTACTGTATGTTTCCACTTATATGAGGTATGTAGAATAGTCAAATCAGAGACATAGAAAGTACAAGGTGGTTTCCAAGAGATGGCAGTGGTGGGGGGATTGGGGAATTATTGTTTAATGGATACAGAGTTTCATAATTACAAATGACAAGTGTTACGGAGATGGATGATAGTGATGATTGCACAACATTGTGAATGTATCTAATACATTCACTGAATTGTACACTAAAATTGGTTAGGATGGTAATTTTTATGTTAAGTGTATTTTACCACAATAAAAGATTTAGAAATCTTTTTTTTTTTTTTTTTTTTTTTTTTTTTTTTACATTAATACATACTGGTTTATTATACTTTAGGGTTTTAGGGTACATGTGCACAATGTGCAAGTTTGTTACATATGTATCCATGTGCCATGTTGATTTCCTGCACCCATTAACTCGTCATTTAGCATTAGGTGTATCTCCTAATGCTGTCCCTCCCCCCTCCCCCCACCCCACAACAGTCCCCGGAGCGTGATGTTCCCCTTCCTATGTCCATGAGTTCTCATTGTTCAATTCCCACTTATGAGTGAGAACATGCAAATCAACAACAAACAGAACTCCTAGAAGATAACATAGGAAGAAATCTAGATGATCTTTAGTTTGGTGATGACTTTTTAGATATGACACCAAAGGTATGATTCATGAAAGAAATAATTGATAAGTTTCTGCTCTGTAAAACATACTATCAAGAGGATGAAAGGACAGGCCACAGAAGGGAGACAATACTTGTAAAGGATATATCTGATAAAAGACTGTTATCCAAAATATATAAAGAACCTTAAAAACTTAACAAGTAGAAAACAAATAATCTGATTACAAAATGGACTGAAGACCTTAACAGACATCTCACCAATGAAGAGATACAGATGGCAACTAAGTATATGAAAAGATGCCCCACATCTTATGTCATTAGGGAAATGGAAATTAAAACAAGAAATGTGATATATCTACACGCTTATAAGAATGGCCAAAATTCAAAACACTGACAATACCAAATGCTTGCCAATATGTGGGGCAACAGGAACACTCATCCATTGCTGGTGGGAATGCAAAATGGTACAGCCACTTTGACATATACCATTAATGGGAATGTAAAGTGGTGCAGCCCTGGTGGAAAAGAGTTTGGTGGTTCTTCAAAGAATTAAAAATGGAATTATCATAGGATCCATCAGTTCCATTTCTGAATGTGTATATATATCCCCCGAAGAATCCAGAGTACATCGAAATCGGTGGCTTCTTATAAAATTAAACATATTCTTACCATGCAATTCAGCAATCACATCCTTGGTATTTACTCAAAGGAGGTGAAGACTTATATTCACATAGAAATCTGCACAGAGATGTTTACAGAAGCTTTATTTGTCATTGTTGAAATTGGAAGCAACCGAGATGTCCTTCCGTAGGTGAGTAGACAGATAAACTGTAGTACATACAGGCAATGAAATATTATTCATCACTAAATAGAAATGAGCTATCAAGCCATGAAAAGATATGGAGGTAATTAAAAAACATATTACTATGTGAAATAAGGCAATCTGAAGAAACTACATACTGTATGATTCCAATCATATTGCATTTTAGAAAAAGCAATGCTATGGAGACAGCAAAAAGTTCAGTGGTTGCCAAGGGTTGTTGGGGAAGAAGGGATGAATAGGCAGTGCACAGAGTACTTTTAGGGCAGTGAAAATGTACAAATATATGTAAATATACAGTATCTGTATGATGCTATAATGGTAGATACATGTATATTAGTCCGTTCTCACACTGCTATAAAGAACTACCTGAGACTGGGTAATTTGTGAGAAAAGAGGTTTAACTGACTCACAGTTTTGTAGGCTGTACAGTAAGCATGGCTGACAGGCCTCAGAAACTTAAAATCATGGCGGAAGGCAAAAGAGAAGCAGGCAAATCTTTACCATGGCAGAATAGGAGAGGGAAAGAAAGTGAGATGGGAAGTCCCACACACGTTTGAACAACCAGATCTCATGAGAACTCACTTACTATCATGAGAACAGCAAGGGGGAGGTTTGCCCCCATGATTCAATCACCTCCCACCAGGCCCCTCCCCTGACACATGGAGATTACAGTTCGAGATGAGATTTGGGTGGGAACACAGAGCCAAACCATATCAACATGTTACACATTTGTAGAAACCCACAGAATGTACACCCCAACAGTGAGCCCTAATGTTAACTAGGGACTTTGATAATAATGTGTAAATGCAGATTCATAAGTTGTAACAAACATGCCACTCTGGTGGGAGAGTTGGTAATGGGAAAAACTCTGTATGTATGGGTGCAGTGGGTATATGGGAAATCTCTGTACTTACCTCTCAATTTTGCTGGAACCCTAAAACTGCTCTAAAAATATAAAGTCTTTAAAATACACAGACACACCTACAGACAATCGAATAGAGAATCATGATACACTATCAGAAAATCAACAAACACAAAAAAAGGCAGTAAGGGAGGAAATGTTGTATTTTAAAAATGTAAGGCAAAAAAAGGCATAAAATGTCAGAATTTCTTTTTTATAAGTAAGTACTTTAAATGTAAGTCGATTAAATTCTCCAAAAAGCAGAGGTTGGCAGAATGGATTTAAAAGAAAACCATCAACCTATGCTGTTTATAACAAACTCACTTTTGATCTAAAGACACAAGTAGATTGAAAGTGAAAGAATGAAAAATGATATTTCATACAAATAGTAACCTAAAGAAAGCTAGAGGTAATTATACTAATAAAAGAAATAAACTTGAATTTAAAAATTGTTATAGGAGACAAAAGAGGGCATTACATACCGAGAAAATGGCAAATTACTCAAGACTTTGCAATTGGAAATGTATACACACCAAAATATAGAGCCCCAGAATATAAGAAAATATATTGACAGAATTGGAGTGAGAAAGACAGTTCTACAATAATACTTAGGGACTTCAATAACTTACTTTCAGTAATGGGTAGAGTCAAAGAAGAAATGAAAACAGAAACTTAAAAATATCTTCAGACAAATGACAGTGGGAACACAATATACCAAAAGCAAAACATGCAGCAAAAGCAGTTCTAAGAGGGAAGTTTACAGCAATAAATGCCTTGCCTATGTTAAAAAAGAAGAGATATCTCAAATAGCCCAAAATTGTACCTCAAGGAATTAGAAAAAGAAGAACAAACTAAAGCCAAAGTTCGCAGAAGGAAATAATAAAGATGAGAACAGAGACAAGTTAGAATAGAAAAACCATAGGGGAAAAAAGTCAGTAAAACTAGGACTTCAATTTTTGAAACAAAGAATTGATTTTTGAAAAATAAAATCAATGAACTCTTGGACTAAGAAAGAGGACAAAATCAGAAATGAAAATGGAGAATATATTACAACAGGTACTTCAGAAATAAAAAGGATCATAAGGGACTTTTATGAACAATTGTATCCCAACAAATTGGATAACCTAGAGGAAATGGACAAATTCCTAGAAAAAAAAAAACCTGCTAAGATTAAATCAGGAATAGAAAGCCTGAACAGACCAATAGCAAAGAGATCACAGTGGTAAACTAAAGAGCTTCTGCATAGCAAAAGAAATTATCAACAGAGTAAACAGACAACATATAGAATGGGAGAAAAAATATTTGCAAACTATTCATCCGACAAAGGTCCTATATCCAGAATCCATAAGGAACTTAAACCAATCAACAAGCAAAAAATAAATAATCCAATTGAATCGGCAAAGGACAGGAACATACATTTCTTAAAAGAAAATACACAAGTAGCCAAACAAAAAAACATTCTCATGATCACTAATAATCAGAAATGCAAATCAAAACCACAATGAGGCCGGGCGCGGTGGCTCATGCCTGTAGTCCTAGCACTTTGGGAGGCTGAGGTGCGTGGATCATCTGGGGTCAGGCATTCAAGACCATCCTGGCCAACATGGTGAAACCCAGTCTCTACTAAAAACACAAAAATTAGCCAGGCATGGTGGCGGTCACCTGTAATCCCAGCTACTCGGGAGGCTGAGGCAGGAGAATTGCTTGAACCTGGGAGGTGGAGGTTGCAGCAAGCCGAGATTGCGCCACTGCACTCCAGCCTGGGAGACAGAGCAAGACTCTGTCTCAAAAAACAAACAAACAAAAAGCCAAACAACAACAACAACAAAAAACAACAACAAAAAAACACCAAACCATAATGAGATACCATCTCACACCAGTCAGAATGGCAATTATTAAAAAGTCAAAAAAATAAAAGTTGCTGGGAAGGCTGCAGAGAAAAGGGAACGCTTATACACTGTTGGCAGGAATACAAATTAGTTCAGCCACTGTGGAAAGCAGTTTGGAGTTTCTCAAATAACTGAAAACAGAACTACCATTTGACCCAGCAATCCCATTACTGGATATATATTCAAAGGAAAATAAATTGTTCTATCAAAAAGACACATGCACTTGTATGTTCATCACAGCACTATTCACAATAGCAAAGACATGGAATCCACTTAGATGCCCATTGATGGTGGACTGGATAAAGAAAATGTACATGTACACCATGGAATACTACGCAGCCATAAAAATGAATGAACTCGGCCGGGCACGGTGGCTCTCACCTGTAATCCCCACACTTTGGGAGGCCAAGGCGGGTGGATCACCTGAGGTCAGGAGTTCGAGACCAGCCTGACCAACATGGAAAAACCCCGTATCTACTAAAACTACAAAATTAGCTGGACATGGTGGCTCATGCCTCTAATCCCAGCTACTTAGGAGGCTGAGGCAGGAGAATCACTTAACCCGGGAGGTGGAGGCTGCAGTGAGCCGAGATCGTGCCATTGCACTCCAGCCTGGGCAACAAGAGCAAAACTCTGTCAAAAAAAAAAAAAAAAATTTATATATATATATATATGAATGAACTTACGTCCTTTGCAGCAACATGGATTGCAGCTAGAGGCCACTATCTTAAGCAAATTAATGCAGGAACAGAAAACCAAATACTGCATGTTCCCACTTGCAAGTGGGACCTAAACACTGAGTAAACATGGACATAAAGATGATCAATAGACACTAGGGACTATTTGGGGGAGGAACAGAGAGGTGGGCTGAAAAACTACCTATTGGGTACTATGCTCACTACCTGGGTGATAGGCTTATCCACACTCCAAACCTCATCATCATGCAATATACTCAATATACCCATCATGCAACATACAGACCTGTACATATACCCTCTAAATCCAAAATAAAAGTTAAGAAAAACCCAAAACCTCAAACAAAGAAAAGCCCAGGACCAGAGAGCTTCATGACTGAATACTACCCAATATTCAAAGAATACCAATACTTCTTAAACTCTTCTAAAAAAAAATGCAGCTAAAGGAAATACTTCCAAAAAACATGCAGCTAAAGGGAATACTTCCTAACACATTTTATGGCGCCAGCATCACCTTGATACCCAGGTAAGACAAAGGCATCACAAGAAAAGGAAACTACAGGCCAATATAACCCAAGAATACTCATGCAAAAATCCTTGATAAAATATTAGCAGACTAAATTTAACAACACATCAAAAAGATTACATATCATGTCTATGTGGAATTAATCCCTGGCATGCAAATCTCATTTAATATACATGTAGCAATCATTGTGATACACACTAACAGACTGAAAGATGAAAACCACATGATCATCTCAACTGACACACAAAAAGTATTTGGTGAAATTGAACATCCTTTATTGATAAATTCTAACAGTTCAGGTATAGAAGGAACGCTCCTCAATATAATGAATGCCATTTATGAAAAGCCCACAGCTAACGTTATAATCAATGAGGGAAAACAAAAGCTCTTCCACTATGAACCAGTACAAGGCAAGGATGCCCGCTCTAGCTACTACTACTCAACATAGTACTGGAAGTACTAGTAAGACCAAACAGACAAGAAAAAGAAATGAAAGACATTCAAATCAGAAAGTAAGAAGTAATATTATCTTTATTTGAAGACGACATGATCCTACATATAGAAAACCCCAAAGACTCTGACAAAGCAACCTGTTAGAACTAATAAATGAGTTCAGTAAAGTTGTAGGATATAAAATCAATATAAAACAGTAGTTGTATTTCTATACATGAATAATGACCTGGCCAAAAATCAAGAAAACAATCCCATTTATGATAGCATCAAAAAAATTGCTTAGGAATAAATTTAGCCAAAAAGATGAAAGACCTGTACACTGAAAACTATGAATCATTGATGAAAGAAATTAAACAAGATACAAATAAATGGAAAGATATCCCATGCTCATGAATCTGAATAATATTGTTAAAATGTCAATAATATCCAAATCAATATACAGATTTAATAAAATCCCTATCAAAATCCCATGGAAAATTTTTTCAAATTCTAAAGTTCATTTGGAATAGCAAGAACCTTAAGTAGCCAACGAAATTCTGAAAATTCTGTTCTGAACAACAAAGTTGGAGACTTCATACTTTCTGGTTTATTTTACAAAACTATTGATCAAACAGTATGGTCCTGGCATAAAAAACAAACATGTAGACCAGTGGAACAGAATAGAGAGCCCAGAAAGAAATTCAAAGATATACGATCAACCAATTTTCCACAAGAACACGAAGAAAACAACGCAGAAAGGATAGTCTCGCTCATAAATGACGTTAGGAAACCCAGTTTTGTGGCTTGTCCAACCCATGGCCCACAGACCACATGTAGCCCAGGATGGCTTTAATGAGGCCCAACACAAATTTGTAAACTTTCTTAAAACATTGAGGTTTCTCTGCATTTTTTTAGTCCATCAGCTGTTGTTATTGTTAGTGTATTTTATGTGTGGCCCAAGACAATTGTTCTTACAATGTGGCCCCAGGAAGCCAAAAGATTTTATATCGTTGCCTTACACCATACATAAAAATAAACTCAAAATGGATAAAAGACCTAAACATAAGACCAAAACCCATAACCAGAAGAAAACATAGGGGAAAAGCTCGACATGGCTTTGGCAGTGATTTTTTGGAGATCACACCAAAAGCTCAGGCTACAAAAACAAATAATTGGTATACCATCAAACTAAAAAACTTCTGCACAGGAACAGAAACAATCAACAAAATGCAAAGACAACCTATAGATTAGAAGAAAATATTTGCAAACCATATATCTTATAAGAGGATAATATCTGAAATTTATAAGGAATGCATACAACTCAATAGCAAGAAAACAGATAACCCAATTAAAAAATGGGCAATGGACCTGAGTAGATATTTTTACAAAGAAGTTATAAAAATGGCAATACACATATATGAAGACATTTAACATCACTAATTGTCAGGGAAATGCAAATCAAAATTACTATGCGATATCACCTCACACTCATTAGGATAGCTATTAAGTGTTGGCTAGGGTTAGGGAACTCTTGTACAGTGTTGGTGGGACTGTAGATTGGTGCGGTCATAATGAAAAACAGAATGGTGGCTCCTAAAGAAATTGAAAATATACTATCATCTGACCCAGTAATCCCTCTTCTGGGTATATTCCCAAAGAAAATGAAATCTCCACCTCATAAAGATATCTGCACTCTTATATTCATTGTGGCATTATATGCATGAGTCGTCACGATATGAAAACTTACGTGTCCATTGATGGATGACTAAACTGTGGTGTATATGTCTACAATGGAATATTATTCCGCATTAAAAAAGAAGGAGAACCTGCCACTTGCCACATGGATGAAACTGGAAGACATTATGCTAAGTTAAATCAGCCAGATACAAATGAAAAGTTTTAAATAATCTCACTTATATGTAGAATCTTAAAAAGAAAAAAGTCAAATATACAGAGATAGAATAAAATAGTGGTTACCATGGGCAAGGTGTGGGGGAAGAAAATGGAAAGATGTAGGTCAAAGGATACCAAGTAGCAGGTATATAGGATGAACAAGTCTAGAGATCTAATGTATAACATGAGAATAGTTAGTATATTGCATTTGGAATTTTTGCCAATTGAGTAGATTATAGCTTTTCTCACTCATACACACAAAAGAATAACTGTGAGATGATGGATATATTAATTTGCATCACTATGTTAATGATTTAACTGTATGTTTTATACATTAAATATGCATATTTTTAAAATTAAAAAAAACACAACAAGATAATGTACAGCCAGACAGAAGCCCAATAAGAAAAGAGAGGACTTGAACGATACCATAAACCAACTAGACCTACAAACATATATGGACACTCCACCCAACTACACATTCTTCTCAAGTGCACATGGAACGTTCCCTAGGAGGGATGATATGTTAGGCCACAAAAGAGTCTCAATAAATTTAAAAATATAGAAATCATACAAAATATCTTCTCTAACTACAATATAGTGAGGCCAGAAATCTGTAAGAGAAGAAAAACCTAAAAATTAACAAATTCATGGAAATAAAACTACACACTCTTTAAAAGTTATTGTGTCAAAGAAGATATCAGAAGGGAAATTATAAAATACTTTCAAAAAGTGAAAATGATGACACAACATACTCAGACTTACGGGATGTAGTGAAAGAAGTGCTCAGAGGAAAAATTATAGCTGTGAATGCCCACACTGAAAAAGAAGAAGGATCCATAACCTAATATTATACCTTATGTAACTAGAGAAAGAAGAACGAACTAAACCTAAAGTTAAAAGAAAGAATGAAATAATATGTATGAGTGGAGATAAAACTGAATTCAAGCTTAAATAAACAACAGAGATAATTTGACAAAACCAAAAGTTGCTTGTTTTTGAAAAGACCAAAGTTGAAAACCTTTAACTAGAATGAGTAAGAAAAAATTAGAGAAGTTGCACATATCTAAAATCATAAACAAAAGTAGGAACACAACAGAAAAAAACAAAAATAAGAAAAAAAAACAAAAGTGGGAATGATATAACTGAACTTACAGAAATAAAAAGTGTGATAAAAGAATACTATGAATAACTGTATACCAACAAATTATATAACCTAGATAAAATGGACAAATTCACAAAATACTAATACAGACTAAAACAGAAATTGAAATTATGAGCAGACCCATAACAAGTAGAAAGTTTGAATCAGTAACCAAAAACCTTCCAATGAAGAAAATGCTACACAGATGGCGTCACTGTTGAATTATACCAAACACTTGAAGAATTAACACCAATCCCTCTCAAACTCTTCCAAAAAACAGAAGAGGAGAAAACACTTTGCAATACATTCTATGAGGCCAGTATTACATGGATTCCAAAGCCAGACAAATATACCACAAGAAAAGACAAACTAGATACCAAAATCTTTTATTTAACAAAGTACTAGTAAGCCAAATTCAGCAGCATATTAAAAAGGATTATATACCATGACCACATGGAATTTATCTCAAGAATGCAAGGGTGGTTCAGTACAAGAGTATCAATCAATGTAATACACCACATTAATAAAATGAAGGATAAAAAAATCCATGCAATCATTTCAATTGACTCAAAACAAGCATTTGACAAAATTCTACAACCTTTCAGGATAAAAACATGGAACTTTCAAAATGTGTTAAAGAGGATTTGTGAAAAATCCACAGCTAATATACTTAATGAGAAAAAAACTGAAAAATTTCTCCTATAGCCAAGAATAAGATATGGCTGTATGCTTTGCCCAGTGCTACTGAACAATGTACTGAAAGTTTTAGCCATGACAATTAGGCAGATAAATAAACAAGCAGGTAAATGAATAGCATCCAAATTGGAAAGGAAGCAGTAAAACTCTTTATTCAATAATGACATCTTCTATCTAGAAAATCAGAGAATCCACAAGCTAGTACAGCTAATAAACAAGTCCAACAAAATTGCAGGGTATATGTTCAACATTTATTTAAAAAAAATCATTTGTGCCTCTATATACCAGGAATGAACAGCCCAAGAAGGAAGTCAATTTTTAAAAGTCCACTTATAATAGCATCAAAAAGAGTAAATAGCTAGGAATAAATTAAAACGAGAAGGTGAAAGACTTCTGCACTAAAGACTACAAAACACTGTTGACAAAAATTGAAGAAGACTTAAATAAATAGAACTATACATCCTGTGTTCACAGACTGGAAGATTTAATACTGTTAAGTTGACAATATTACCCAGTGATCTACAGATTAAATGCAACCCTTATCAAAATCCCAAGGGCCTTTTTATTTGCAGAAATGTAAAAACTGATTTTAAAATGTAAATGGAATTTTCCCAGGGCCCCAAATAATCTAAAATCATATTGAAAAAGAACAAAGTTGGAAGACTCAGGCCTGCCATTTTCAAAACTTTTACAAAGCTGCAGTAATCAAAATAATGTGGTACTGACACGATGTGGTCTCTAGGACACAAGGATGGACATATAGACCAATGGAATATAATAGAGAATGTAGAAATAAACACTCACATATTGGTCAATTCATTTTCAACAAATGTATCAAGAATTCAGTGGCAAGAATAGTCTTTTAACAAATGGTGCTGGGGCAACTGGATCCTCATATATCAAAGAATGAAGCTGGACCCATACTTCATAGCATATAAAAATTATCTCAAAATGGATCAGAGACCAAAAAATAAGAGTTAAAGGCATAAATTTCTTAGTAGAAAACAGGAGTAAATCTTTATGACTTGAGATTGGAAATAAATTCTTAGAAATGACACAAAGAACACCATATTGTAAATGTACTAAGAAGTGACACTGAATTGTACATTTTGAAATGGTTTCTGTTATTTAAAAAATTTAAAGGTTGCACAGAAGACTAAAAAGCAGCACAGACAGAATTATCACCAGAAAAAGAAGGCTCAACATTAAATGTCAACATGGAAAACACATGTCAGAAATAGGTAGTCCAGAGCAGCAGCTATAGTGGAGGCTCTTACGAATGACTAAGATTTGAGGTGGCAGCCTCAGAGAATCACTTCTTGGGGGTAGATTCGATTTATAGAATAGATGTATCTCAGAGACATAGTAGGAAAGCCAAAGAATGGTGAGCATAGCTGCCATCTAGAAACTACCTACACATGCAAGCATAACAGATTGGTTGAAAGGTTATAGTACAGTCACACTAAGGAATACTATGCAACTTTAGCAATACAATGAGAAAGATCTCTGTGAATGGATATTGAGTGACTTCTAGGAGACGTTGTTAGGAGAGAAAAGCAAAGTTCAAAAGGGCATATATAGAATAGTACTTTTTTGGGAAATGAGAAAATAATCATGTCTTATAAAGAACAAACACACACAAACTATAAACTAGAAAACACTGAAACTGGTTACCTATAATGGGTAGGGGGAATTAGGATGGAAGAGATATGGGTGAGAGGAAATTTCTCTCAGTAGCTCCTTTTGTTTAGTATTGACTTTTGGAAGTATGTTAATGTTATATGTATTCAAAAAATAAAATTAACAAGATAGGGACCACTTCTGAGATGGTGGAATGAGCACCTTGGTATAACCACTCTCTGAAAAGCAATGATAAAACTGGACAAAACTGTCAAAAACAACCATTTAAGAAGTCTGGAAATTAACCAAAGAAATATAAAAATTGAAAAGTGCTAATTAAAGAAAAAATATTAAGCCTTCCTAAGGATAGCAGGGTTATGATTTAACGTGGGGCTGCCATCTCCCCACCCAAGCTCAGGGGCACAGTAGGCTTGAGGACCAGCAACAAAGAAGGCTCATCTGATTTTGAATTCCATAGAAAACCCTATGCACTATGTTAAGCAACAGTGATTTCAGTGGCAAATAATTGGAGGCAGCCCACATCACAGCAACCTAATGTTCCAATACTGGTTGGGCAAGCGACAGATTAAGAAAAATTTTAAAAGGAATTCTGGAGATATGGAAGTTGTACATGCTCGCAGGAGAGATCAGAGAGGTTTCCTGCTATCTACTTATCCTTGGCTGACTGTGAGACCTTTTGCAAGCAGACAGTAAAATATAGGACAGAGTTATAAAGTGCCTGAACTTTGAATGTCCCAACCCACACATAGATCCCCTCAGCAGAGGGTGGAAGATTCACTGCCTCAAGATGTTTAAACAAATGTCTGACTAATCATGGCTTGACCACTAGGTTATGCTGATCCAGGGGTGACACCAATGAAGCCAGGCTTACAAAACAAACATAAGAATTAAAACAAACAAAACTGAGCAGAGACACCAGTGGCTGCACACTGCAGGAGAACACAGACTCTGCAGAATCCATGCAGAGAAGGCATACACAAGCGAGCAAACAAATAAACGAGCAACAGAAATCATCCCTGGTTAGGGAGAAGAATTAGAATCCAGAGTTTCTACGATATATTATCTAAAGTAAGTTTTTAACAAAAAAAATGAGATATGCAAAGAAACAGAAAATTGTGACCCCTAAACAAGAATAATGAGCAATAAATAGGAATTATCTCTGAAGGGCCCCAAATGTTAGGGCGCAATTTCAAAATAAGTATTACAACTGTTCAAAGAACCAAAAAAACCACATTGAAGAATGCAAGTGTGATGACAAAGACTCATCAAATAGATAATATCAATATAGAGATAGAAATTATAAACCAAATAGAAATTCTGTAGTTGTGAACTATAATAACTTAGATGAAAAACTCACTAGTGGGGCTAAGCAAATTTGACCTGGCAGAAGAATCAATGAACTTGAATGCAGCTCCATAAAGATGATTCAGACTGAAGAACAGAAAAATAATGAAGAAAAATGAAGAGATACCCATTGGATACCATAATATAGTGGTCTCCAACCTTTTTGGCACGAGGGACCAGTTTTGTGGAAGACAATTTTTCCACAGCCAGTTGGGGGAGGCTTTAGTTAGATTCTCCTACGGAGTGCACAACCTAGATCCCTCACATGCTCAGTTCACAATAGGATTTGCTCTCCTATGAGAATCTAATGCCATCACTGATCGGACAGGAGGCAGAGCTCAGGCAGTAATGCTTGCTTGCCTGCTGCTCACCTCCTGCTGTGTAGCCCAGTTTCTAATAGGCCACAGAGTTGTACCAGTCCATGGCCCTGGGGCTGGGGACTCCTGTCCTAACAGGATGTGTAACAATGTATGTGTAATTAAGTTGTAACATATATGTAATTAAGAGTAGAAAACATGTGGAATTAAGGAGTAACAACATATGTGTTAATAAGAATACTCAGAAGGAGAGAATAGGGCAGACAAAAATATTTGAGTAGATTATTAACCTGAAGCAGATTGTTTTTGCTTAAGCTGCTTATTGTAACCTCTAGATTACACTTTAAAAATGGGGGAAATAAACTAACAAAGGAATTAGAATGGTACTCTAGAACATATCTATTCAACATGCAGAAGGCAGTAAAGGAGGAAGAGAGGCACAAAAGTGATATGAGACATACAGAAAATAAATAACAACATGGTAGATATAAATCCTTCCGTATCAATAATTATATTACATATAAGTGAATTAAAAACTCAATAAAGGGCAGAGATTGCCAGACTGCCTTAAAAGCAGGATCCAAATATATATGGTCTACAAGAGTCACACTCTAGATTCAAAGACGTAGTTGAAAGTAAAATGATGGAAAAAGATGACATGCAAACAGTAATAAGAAAGCTAGAGTGACTGTACTAAAATCAGACAAAATTGGCTGGATGCAGTGGCTCACACCTGTAATCCCAGCATTTTGGGAGGCTGAGGCAGACAGATCACTCGAGGTCAGGAGTTCAAGACCAGCCTGGTCAACATGGTGAAACTCTGTCTCTACTAAAAATTAGCTGGGTATGGTGGCAGATGCCTGTAGTCCCAGCTACTTGGGATGCTGAGGCAAGAGAACCGCTTGAATCCGGGAGGCGGAGGTTGCAGTGAGCCAAGGTCACGCCACTGCACTCCAGCCTGGGCAACAGAGTGAGACTCCATCCCAAAAATAAAATAAAAATAAATAAAATCAGGCCGGGCGCGGTGGCTCACGCTTGTAATCCCAGCACTTTGGGAGGCCGAGGCGGGCGGATCACGAGGTCAGGAGATCGAGACCACGGTGAAACCCCGTCTCTACTAAAAATACAAAAAATTAGCCGGGCGCGGTGGCTGGCGCCTGTAGTCCCAGCTACTCGGAGAGGCTGAGGCGGGAGAATGGTGTGAACCCGGGAGGCGGAGCTTGCAGTGAGCCGAGATTGCGCCACTGCACTCCAGCCTGGGTGACAGAGCGAGACTCCGTCTCAAAAAAAAAATAAATAAATAAATAAATAAATAAATAAATAAATAAAATCAGACAAAATAGACTTTAAAAACAAACCATGTTACTAGAGATACTGCAAAGCATTTTACAATGACGAAAGGGAAAATTTAACAGGAAGAAATAGAAATCATAAACAGAAATCATAAAGAAATAAAAATTTGTAACAGCTGAAAACACAGCCCTAAAGTATATGAAATAAAACTGTCAGAACTGAACAGAGAAATAGACAATTGAACAATAATAGACAACTCAACAATAATAGTACTAACTCTTGTTGATTTTCTGTCTTGTTGTTCTATCAATTATTTACAGTGGGGTACTGAACTATTACCCAACTACTATTGTTGGATGAAATGGTTGGAGGTGAGGCTATGTGGCACTCTGCTTAATACCCTCCCCTGTTCTGGTGTCAGGGACACAAATGTGGAGCTGACTTTTCGTCAGAAGCAGTGGTACCCAGAAAGCAGTGGGGTAACAGATCCAAAGTGCTCAAAGTAAAAAAAAAAAAAAAAAAAAAAAAAGTCAACCAAGAATACTGTGTCCAGAAAAGTTTCTTTCAAAAAGAAGGCAAAATAAAAGCATTCCCAGAAAACAAAAACAGAATTCCTTGTCAGCAGACCAGTTTTGTAAGAACTACTAGAGGAAGTTCTTCAGGCAAAAAGCAGGTGCTCCCAGTAAGTTCACATATATCCAAAAGCAAAGAGCAAGGAGGTAAATAGGAGCAAAGCTGTTCTAGAGTAAGGAAATGCCACCAGTTGGTAACTCAAATCCATAAAAACCAAAAAAGTGGATCAAATATGTGATATAAGAAGGCTAATAAAATAGAAACTAGAAATAGATACTTGCTCTCCTTTCAGCTTCTTTAAAGATATATTGTTATATAATATGATCCTTATAATAGTGCATAATAAAGATGTAATGTATGTAACAATAATACCACAAAAAGTGGTAAAACTGAATAAACTCATACAGGAATAACTTCTGTATCTCACCAGGATTAATATAAATATGAAGTAAATTTTGAGACTATATATAAGGTAAGCCCTAGAGCAAACACTAATAACAAATAGAATATTGAAGAATCATAAAAGAAATGAAAATTTATATTAGAAAATAGTCACTAGATGGAAAAGAAAGCAGCAAAGGAGAAATAGAGGAACCAGAAATAGTACATAGAAAAGACCAAAAGTAAAACTGTGGATATAAATCTAATTATATCAATAATAATATTAAATGTGAATGTATTAAACAATCTAATCAAAGGCAGGAATTGTCAGACCAGATTTGAAAAACAGGATCCATCTGTATTCCATCTATAGGAGGCACACTTTAGATGATAAATGCCAACTGCAAGTAAAAGGATGGAAAAAGATATATCATGTAAGCAGCAACCATAAGTAACCTGAAGTGCTATAATAAAGTCAAAGGAGACTTTAAATTAAGAATGTTACTGAAGTTAAACATGAATATCTCATAATGATAAAATGTCAATTCATGAGAAGATACAAGGATTATAAACATATATTCACCTAACAATAGAGAACTAAAACATATGAAGCAAAAACTGACAGAACTGAACAGAGAAATAGCCAATTCAACAATAGTAGTTGGAGACTTCAACACTCCACTTTCAATAATGTGTAGTACAAGAAAGAAGATCAATAAGGAAACAGAAGATATGAGCAACACCATAAACCAACTAGACTCAAAAGGTAATTATAGAGCACTTCACCCAACAACCAACATTGACTATACAGTATTTTCAAGTGCACATGAAACATTCTCCAAGAAGGACCATATGCTAAGTCACAAAACAAACCTGCATAAATTTAAAAGGATTGAAATAATACAAGGTATTTTTTTCTGAATATAATGGAATAAAAGTAGAACTCAGTAGCAAAGAAATTAGGGAAACATACACATGTGGAAATTAAACAACACTACATTCTTAAATAATCAATGGGAGAAAGAATTCACAAGGGAAATGGGACGTACTTTGAGATTAATGAAAATGAAGATACAACATAACAGAACTTATGGGATACATTTAAAGCAGTGCAAAGATGGAATTTTATAGCTATGAATGCCTATATCAAAAAATAAGGCTTCAAATCAATAAGCCAACTCTCCACCTCAGGAAACTAGAAAAAGAAGAGCAAACTAAACCGAAAGCAAGTAGAAAGAAACAAAATAATAAATATTAGAGTAGAAATAAAATATAGAATATAAAAATAGTAAAGTCAACAAATCCAAAATTTGGTTCTTTGAAATTAACAAACCTTTGATAGATTGGTAAGAGAGAGGGAGAGGGAGAAGAAAAGAAGGGGAGGAAGAAAGAGGGGGAGGAGGAAAGACAGAGAGGGAAGTGCATGAGGCAAAGGGGGAGAGAGAAAACTCAAATTACTAAAATCCGAAATGAATGACAGTTTTACAGATTAAAGGAAAAAAAAGAGGCTAGCTGCAGTGGCTCATACCTGTAATCCCAGCACTTTGGGAGGCCAAGGCAGGAGAATTGCTTGTGGCCAGGAGTTCAAGAATAGCATGCGCAACAAAGCAAGACCCTATCTCTATAAAATATTTTTTGAAAAACAGCTGGTGTTGTGGTGCACACCTGTCATAGGCTAAGGGGCAAGGATCATTTGAGACTAGGAGATCGAGGTTACAGTGAGCTATGACTACACCACTCTATTCCAGCCTCAGCAACAGAGAGAGACTCTGTTTCTGAAAAAGAAAAGGAAAAAGGAATGAATGAGGTAAGTAGACTACCAACCTGACAGAAATAAAAAGGATTATGAAGGAACACTATGAACAATTTTGTGCCAATAAATTATACAACTTAGATGAAATTGACAAATTCCTAGAAAGATGAAAACTATGAAAACTGACTAAGAAATAAGTAGAAAACGTGAATGGATCCGTAACAAGTTAAAAAGATTGAATTAGTTATCAGAACACTAGTTGAAAAGAAAAGCCCAAGAGGGCCAGATGGGTGAATCTAACAAATATCTAAAGAATATCAATTTTTTTGAACTTTTCCAACAACAAAAAAATAGAAGAGGAGGAAAATTTCTCCAATACATTCTTTCAGTCCAGTATCACCCTGACACCAAAACCAGACAAAAACATGAAAAGAGAACTTATAAAATTTATTTTATCCATTTTAGGTATATAGTTCTGTGGCATTAGGTAAATCCAAGCTATTGTGCTTTATTCTTTCTCGATGTTGTAAATGGAATTGTTTTCTTAATTATATTTTCAGATTGTTTTTGACAGTGTATAGAAATACTATTGATTTTTGTATTTCATTACAATAACTGTGATGAAAATGATGTAAAACCCTCAAAACCCTCAACAAAATACTAGCAAGTAAAATCAAACAATGTTTAAAAAGGATTATACATTATAACCAAATGGGACTTATTTCAGGAATGCAAGGTTGAATTAACATCTGAAAATCAATTAATGTAATGCACCATTATCAATAGAATAAAAGACAAAACACCACGATTTCTGTCAGTCTGTTCAGACTGTTATAATAAAATACCACAAAGTGGTGGCTTATAAACACAGAAATTTATTTTTTGCAATTTTACAGGCTTGGAAGTCCAAGGTCAAGGCACTCGCAGATTCAGCGTCTGGTGAGGACCCACTTTCTGGTTCATGAACAGTTGTCTTCTTGTGTTCTCATATGATGGAAGAAAAAAAGGAGCTCACTGAGGTCTCTTTTACAAGGGCACTAATCCCTTCCATGAGGTCTCCACCCTCATGACCTAACCACTTCCCAAAGGCCTCACCTCCTAATACCAACATTAGGGGTTAGGATTTCAACATATACATTTTGAGGAAACACACACATTCAGTCTATAGCAATTAATGATAGAATAAAAGACACAGAAAAGCATTTGGGTGATAAAATTCAACACCCTTCCATGATGGGAGAAAAAGCCCTATTCAATATACTAGGAATAGAAAGGATCATCCTCAACCTGATAAAGGGCATCTATTAAAAATCACAGTTGGCCAGGTGCAGTGGCTCACGCCTGTAATCCCAACACTTTGGGAGGCCGAGGCGGGCGGATCATGAGGTCAGGAGATCGAGACCATCCTGGTTAACACGGTGAAACCCCATCTCTACTAAAAATACAAAAAAATTAGCCAGGCGTGGCAGCATGCGCCTGTAGTCCCAGTTACTTGGGAGGCTAAGGCAGGAGAATGGCGTGAACCTGGGAGGTGGAGTTTGCAGTGAGCCGGGATCGCGCCACTGCATTCCAGCCTGGGCAACAGAGCGAGACTGCGTCTCAAAAAAAAAAAAAAATCACAGATAATATCATACTTAACAGTGAACAACTGAATGTTTCCCCATTAAGATCAGGAAGGAGACAAAGAGATCTGCTCTTTCCACTTCTATTCAACATTTATTGAGTGTTCTATCCAGGACAATTTGGGAAGAAAAAGAATCCAGACTGGAAGAAAGAAGTAAAACCATTTGGAGATGACATAATCTTTGTGCTGGTCCAGTTTTGCATTACTATAAAGGAACACCCAAGGCTGGGTAATTTATAAAGAAGATTTTAATTGGCTCACAGTCCTTCAGGCTATACAGGAAATATGGCACCAGCACCTGCTCCTGGTGAGGGCCTCAAGAAGCTTACAATCATGGTGAAAGTTAGAGGGGCAGGCATATCACATGGCAAGAGCAGGAGCAAGGTGGAGGGAGGTAGCAGGTTCTTTAAACAACCAGCTCTTAGCATAAACTACCAGAGTAAGAATTCGCTCATTACCATGGGGATGGTACTAAGGCATTCATGAGGGCTCCGTCCATGATCCAGACACCTCCCACCAGACCCCACCTCCAACATTGGGAATCATTTTAATGAGATTTGGAGGGACCAAACATCCAAACCGTATCAATGTTGTATACAGAAAACCCCAAGGAATCCATTGTGAAACAATTGTAACTAATGAGTTCAGTAAGGCTGCAGGAGACAAAATCAGTGTACAAAAATCAATTGTATTTCTACATACTGTCAAAAAACAATCTGAAAATATAATTAAGAAAACAATTCCATGTACAACATCAAAAAAGAATAAAGCACAACAGTGCAAATTTACCTAATGCCACATAACTATATACTTAAAATGAGTAAAATAGTAGATTTTATGTTTATTTTTACTATAATAAAGAAAAATAAAATACCTTGGGAATAAATTTAACAAGTACAAAACTTATCCTCTGAAAATTACAAAACATTGTTGAAAGAAAAGAAGATACAAATAAACGGAAAGATATTACATGTTCATAGACTGGAAGACTTAATATTGTTAAGATGGCAACACTCCCGGAATTGTGTTGATCTACAAACTCAACACAATCCTTACCAGAATCTCAGCTGGTTTCTTTGTAGAATAATAAGCTGATGTTCAACTTCATATGAAAATGCAAAGGACCCAGAATAGCAACAATTTTGAAAAGGAAAAGTTGGAGGCTTCACACTTCCTGATCGCCAAATTGACTGCAAAGTAACAGTATTCAAGAAAATGTGATACTGGCATGAGATAGATATATAGATCAAGGGAATAGAATCAGAGTGTAAAAATGGAGCCATACATCTATGGTCAATTGATTTTTGACAAGGATGCCAAGAACGTTCAATACGGAAAGAATAGTCTTTTGAACAAATAGTGTTGAAACAACTGATATCCGCATGAGAAAAATCAATTGGACCACTCCACATCATATATAAAAATTAACTCAAAGTAGATCAAAGACATAAATACATAACAGATAAAGCTATAAAATTCTTAGGGTAAACATAAGGGTAAATCTTTATGACCTTGGATTTGTCAGAAGTTTCTTAGATATAACACCAAAGAACAAGGAACAAAAGAAAAAAAGTAGATATATCGGACTTCATAAAAATTAAAAGCTTTTGTGCTTCAAAAGACACCTTAAAGAAAGTGAAAAGACAACCTGCAGATGGGAGAAAATATTTGCAAACAATTTATCCGATAGGGGACTTGTTACTGGATATATAAATAACTCCTACAAGTCAAAAACAAAAAGACAGATATCCCAACTTAAAGAATGGATGAAAAATCAGAATAGACATTTCTTCAGTGATGACATATATATAGTCAATAAACACATGAAAAGAGGCTCA
This sequence comes from Symphalangus syndactylus, assembly GCF_028878055.3. Classification (NCBI taxonomy): domain Eukaryota; kingdom Metazoa; phylum Chordata; class Mammalia; order Primates; family Hylobatidae; genus Symphalangus; species Symphalangus syndactylus. The sequence continues at coordinate 100,727,766 of NC_072423.2, forward strand.
ACATGATTAGTCATAGGAAAATGTAAATCAAACCCAAAAGGAGATACCACTTAATAACCACTAAGATGGCTATAATTGAAAAAAGATAATAGCAAGTGTTGGTGAGGATGTGGAGAAATTGCACAGTGCTCATATGCTGGTGGTGAGAATATAAAATGATGCACCCACTTTGGAAATAATTGGTCAGTTCTTCAAAAAGATAGTTATCGTCTGGGTGCTGTGGCTTATGCCTGTAATCCTAGCACTTTGGGAGGCCAAGGCAGGTGGATCACGAGGTCAGGAGATCGAGACCATCTTGGCCAACATGGTGAAACCCCGTCTCTACTAAAATACAAAAGATTAGCTGGGCATGGTGGCACGTGCCTGTAATCCCAGCTACTTGGGAGGCTGAGGCAGGGGAATCGCTTGAACGCGGGAGGCAGAGGTTGCAGTGAGCTGAGATTGCACCACTGCACTCCAGCCTGGCGACAGAGCAAGACTCCATCTCAAAAAAGAGATAGTTATCATTTGACTCAGCTTTCCACTCCCATGTGTTTGCGTATCTCTTTCTTTACTTTTCTTTTTTTTTGAAACAGAGTCTTGCTCTGTTGCCCAGGCTGGAGTGCAGTGGCACAGTCTCAGCTCACTGCAACCTCTTCCTCCCGGGTTCAAGCAATTCTCCTGCCTCAGCCTCCCGAGTAGCTGGAATTACAGGCACCTGCCACCATGCCCAGCTAATTTTTGTATTTTTAGTAGAGATGGGGTTTCACCATGTTGGTCAGGCTGGTCTCAAACTCCTGACCTCAGGTGATCCACCCACCTTGGCCTTCCAAAGTGTTGGGATTACAGGCGTGAGCCACCACCACACCCAGCCTTTCATATCTCTTTCCTGCCCAGGAGATAGGAAAACACATGTCCACACAAAAACCCACATGTTCTAGAAGCATTATTCATAGTAGTCAAAACATGCAAACAATCTAAAATGCTTATCAACAAATGAATGGATAAACAAAATGTTTATTCATTGTATATCATACGATGGAAGATTATTCATTCATAAAAGAATGAAGCACAAGGACCGGGTGCAATGGCTCATGCCTGTGGTCCCAGCAGGTTAGGAGGCCGAGGCGGGCAGATCACCTGAGGTCAGGAGTTCGAGATCAGCCTGGCTAACATGGCAAAACCCAATCACTACTAAAAATACAAAAATTAGCCGGGCTTGGTGGTGCATGCCTGTAATCCCACCTACTTGGGAGGCTGAGGCGGGTGAATTGCTTGAACGCGGGAGGTGGAGGTTGCAGTGAGCCAATATCGCGCCACTGGACTCCAGCCTGGGCGACACAGTGAGACTCTGTCTCGGAAAAAAAAAAAAAAAGAAGCACTGAAGCACAAACCTTGAAAACATGATGCTAAGTGAAAGTAACCAGTCACAAAGGGCCATACATTGTATGATTCCATTTATATAAAATGTCCAGAATAGGCAAACCTATAGAGAGAAAGATTAGTTATTGCCTAGGGCTGAGGGGGATGGAATAGTGGGTTTGGGGGTGATATTTAAAAGGCACTGGGTTTCTTTTTGTAATGATAAAAATGTTCTCAAACTGGAGTGGCAGTTGCATAGCTCTGGGGATACACAGGCACCCTTCACTTTATTGCACTTTGTGGATATTGTGTTTTTAAAAAATTAAATGTGTGTGGTAAGCCTGCATTGAGCAAGTCTATCAGTGCCATTTTTCCAACAACATGTGCTCACTTCATTCTGGGTCAGCATTTTTTAGCAATAAAGTGTCTTTCAATTAAGGTAGGCACATTGTTTTCTTAGACATGGGTCTATTGCACACTTAATAGACTACAATATAAACATAACTTTTATATGCAGTGGTAACCCAAAAAATTTGTGTGACTTGCTTTATTGCAATATTTGCTTTATTGCAGTGTACTGGAACCGAACCACAATATCTCTGAGGTATGCCTATACTAAAAACCATTCAATCATATTCTTTAAATGGGTGAATTGTATGATATGTAAACTGTATCTCCACAAGGCAGTTAGAAAAAAGCTATAGCAGAAAATATTTGGGGTCCAGGGCCAAAGACTTCTTAGACCTGACATCAGAAGTGCAGTCCATAAAAAGGATACGTCGAATCTCAACAAAATTTAAAATGTTTGCTCTGTAAAGTACCCTGTTGAGATGATTACGATGAAAGCTACAATGAATAAATATTTGCACCCTGTTTCTGACTTATAATAAATATCTAGAATATATAAAGATCTCCCAAAACTCGACAGTTAACAAAAAGTCTAATTGGGAAATGGAAAAATGATATCAACAAGAATTTCACTGAATAGAATATAAAAATGGCAAACAGGCACATGAAAACATGTTCAGTATCATCCTAATGAGGAAATGTAAATGTAAACCACAATGAGATCTCCCTACACACCTATCTGAATGGATAAAATGAAAAACAGTGTGAACATCAAATGTCAGCAAGAATGCAGAGAAACTAGATCACTTAGACATTGCTGGCAGGAATGGGAAATGTGAAATGGTACAGTCACTCTGGAAAATCAGTTTGGTAGTTTCTTATAAAACTAAACATGCAACTGCCATACAACTCAGCAATTACAAGCTTGGGCTTTTATCCCAAAGAAATAAAAACTTATGTTCATGCAAGAACCTTACAAGAATATTCATGTCATCCTTATCAATGTATAAGGTTCCCATGGCTGCTGTAATACATTTCCACAAACTTAGTGGCTTAAAACAACACACGCTTTTTTTTTTTTTTTTTTTTTTTTTTACAGTTCTAGAGGCCAGAAGTCTGAAAAGAGTCTTAGGGGACGAAAAATCAAGGTGTCAGCAGGGCTGTTTCCTTCTGGAGGCTCCAGGGGAGCATCCCTTCCCTTCCCTTGCCTTTTCTTCTGGAAGCTGCCTGCATTCTTTGCTTTGTGACCCCTTCCTCAAATCACATTGCCATTTCCTGCCCCTGCTTCCGTGGCCACGTAACCCTCTTTCTCTTCTATAGTCAAATATTCTTCTGCTTCCCTCTTATAAGGACCCTCTTGATTACAGTGGGCCCATTCAGATAATCCAGGATGATCTCTCCATCTCAAGGTCCTTAATTTGACACATCTTCAGAGTGCCCTTTGCCATAGAAGGCAATAGTCACAGGTTCTAGGTGTTAGGACCTGGCTACTTTGGGGGCCATTGTTCAGCCTATAGTGATCTGTAATAGCCCAAACTGGGAATGACCCACATGTCCTTGGATGAGGGAATGGTTAAATAAACTGAGGTATATGTCCATACCATGAAATTCCACTCAGCACTACGATTTAATGAACTGTCGCTATACAAAACAACTTGAATGAATCCAGAGAATGATGCTGAGCCAAAAGACCCAGTTTCTAAGATATTGTGTACTGTGTCATTCCATTTATATAGCATTTTTGGAAAGACAAAACTACAGAATCAAAGAACAGATTAGTGGTCACCAGGGATTAGAGGGATGGGGTGGGAGAAAGTTGGTGTAAAAGGACAAATAATGGGAATCCGTGTGGTGATGGAAACACTCTGTATCTTGGCTCTTGCTGTTGACATCCTGGTTATCATATTGTGCTATGGTTTTTTTTTATTGTACTTTAAGTTTTCGGGTACATGTGCACAATGTGCAGGTTTGTTACATATGTATCCATGTGCCATGTTGGTGTGCTGCACCCGTTAACTTGTCATTTAGCATTAGGTGTATCTCCTAATGCTATCCCTCCCCCCTCCCCCCAACCCACAACAGTCCCCGGAGTGTGATGTTCCCCTTCCTGTGTCCATGTGTTCTCACTGAAGATGCTACCACTGAGGGAAACTAACTAAAGGGTGCATGGGATCCCTATTATTTCTTACCATTGCATATGAATGTCTAAAAATAAAAAGCTTGAAAGTGTCATTTTTTTAAATGGGCAAAAGATCTGAATAAATATTTCACTAAAGAAGATACACAATTGGGCACTAGGCACATGGAAAAACGCTCAGCGTCATTAGGAAAATGCAAATCAAAACCACAATGAGGTAACCATTCCAACTGGACAGTATTTTTTTTTCTTTCTGTACTTTCGTGGAAGGGGTGCTAGAGTTAGAAAATTATCATTTTTGCAACTACCACAATAAAGCCTGGTTTCCAAAAGCATTTAAATCTAGAGAGACTTTTTTTTAATAAGTAGCAGGGTATATGTATGGCCTTAAAGAATCTCCCCCAGATTGTTTATTGGTTGCAAGGCAAAATATAGTAACTGTAGGGTAGAAAAGTGGATAATGCCTCAATTTGGTGATCAAAATAACATCATCAATAAGGGGCAGATACACTGTGTGCGTCAGGATGTGGTACACTGAGAAGGACATCAGGTCATTTACAGAGTACACAACGTGGATCTAACCTGGGGAAACATCAGACTCCCCCAAGAAATGACAGGACTGTATCTTTAAAAAACATCAGTGTCATAACAGAGAAAGACTAGAAATGTTCCAGATTAAAGAAGACTGAAGAGACACATCTAAAGGCAGTACTGACCCTGAACTGGATCTTGCAGTGGAGGAAAAAATGCTATAAAGGACATTGTCATGGCAACTGACAAAACGGGAACATAGGCATTAAATTAGGTCAAAGTATTATATCGATGTTTAATTGCAGAAGTCAATAACTGTATTACTGCTTTCAAAGATAATATCTTTATTTTTTAGAAATACACAGCAAAATGCTTAGGGGCAAAGGGCTGTGGAGTATGCAACTCACAGATGTTTCAGAAAACCATGTTATGTGAATATAATGTAGAGAAAGGGGTTCAAATGATAAAGCAAATGTGGCAAAATGTAACAATTAGTAAACTGGTAAATCTTAGTGAAGGGTATGTAGGTGTTCTATATCTCATACTTGTAATTTTTCTGTAGTTCAAAATTATTGCCAAGTAAACAGTTTGTTTTGTTTTAAGAAACAATCCTGAGGGACCACTTTAGCCCAGCAGGTCACAACTGGGGGCAATTTTGCCCTCCAGGGGACATGTAGCAACATGTGGAGATGTTTTTGGTGGTCATAACTGAGGCCGGAGATGCTGCTAAACATCCTGCAATAGACAGGACTTCCTCCCTCAACAAAGAATTATCCGGCGCTAGATTTCAATAGAGGTACAGTGGAGAAACTCTGCCCCACTTGGCTGACAATAAGTCACTCTGCCAGGACTGGTGGGCAGGAATGCCGGCCGGGAAAGAGGAACCCTGCCTCTGGAATTCAAGGTCAGACAACCCGAGAAAAACAACCTGGCCACATCACTGAAATTAACAAGCCTATTCCTGTGTCACGGGGCTGAATTGTGTCCCACAAGGTTTACAATTGAAACCCTAGTCTTTAATACCTCAGCATGTGACTCATGCAGCATGTTTGGAGACAGGATCTTTAAAGAGGTGATGAAGCTACAATGAAGCTGTTAGGGTGGGCCCTAATCCAGTGTGACTGGTGCCCTTAAAGAAAAGGATATTTGGACACACAGAGAAACACCAGGGTGCAAGTGCACAGAGCAATGGCCATGTGATGACACAGGAAGAAGGCGGCCATCTGCAAGGCAAGGAGAGGGGCCTCAGGGAAAGCAGCCTTGCTTAAACCTTGATCTCAGACTTCTATCCTCCAGAACTGTGAGAAATAAATGCTGTCTAAGCCACCCAGCCTGTGGTATTTTGTTATGGCAGTCCTAGCAAACTAATACATTCTGGAAAGTTAACACAGAAATAAAAGTTCTGTACATAGAAACAGGTTCAAGAACCTATGTTCTTGAACAAAATGAATTTTAAGCGATAGAGAACATCACAGAATATGTACACCAAAGGAAATTAAGCAGAGATTATAAATTTTAGAATAGAATTGAAATAGAAATAAAATTCAATTAGAGATAGAATTAAATCAAAATAAAATTGCTTCAGCGGTCTTAGAGGCATTTTTACTATTTTACTGATTGAGAAAAACAAGATGCAGAAAGCAGGTATGATATGATCCCATGAGTTTGGAAAACAATGATAATGCCTTCATTATGTCACATGTATTTTATTTCATTGAATATTATATGAACATCGGGAAAAATGTGAGACAACATATCCTAGATTATCAACATAGGTAACAGAGAAGAGGGGAGCCCAAGCAAACATAAGAAAAAAGTTCTGTACTGAAACACATCTATTCCATTCTACTCATCTGTAAAGTTAAAGTGTGAATATTAGAAAGTAATACAATATTAAGGACACTAAAAGAAAGAATAGCCCCTAGATTTGTGGTACGAGTGTTTGGAAGGGGAGGAGAGCAGATCTGGTATTGATAAAGCCTGGGGCCAATTTGGCAGCAGACAGAGACACAAGACTGTTTGCTGCATATGGGCCCTGGGTGAGCACTTACATGTTCTAACTCACTCAGTCAACACAGAAGTCCTGGGAGCAGGCACAGTTAGGATCCTGATTTCACAGATGTGGAAACTGAGGCACAGAGAATGCAGTAGCTTGCTTAGGGCCACGTAAGAAAATGGCAGAGCTGGGCTATGGCCCTAAGAAGGTTGGCCATATAGGCTGTGCTCCAAACCACTCTATGAAACCTGCCACTCAATTTTTAGAAACTTAATGGTACAGGAAGATTTAATTTTCCTGTCTCAGAATTTGGCAGATGTATTAGGTTTTTTTTTTTTTAACTAAAGGCAGAGCAGACCTAAATGAGGCAATGAATAAGTATATATATATATGTACAATCCATCTCAATGTACATTTTATCTGTCCATGTATACAAATAAAACTTTGTGTCCTACAAATACAGAAGATATTTTCTGAGGTCTGTGGAGCATTTACAAAAATAATGATCTTATTTTCATACTTGGACACAAAGAAAATCTTCATTTTAAAAAAAGTGGAGACTTCATAGGCTACATCCTTTCACTGTAAGCCTACTAAATTAGAAATAAATAACAGTGATAAAAATTTACTGCTTAAAAATTAAGAAGACATTAAAAGAACTCTAAAGAGAAAAATCAAAACACAAAATTAAAACTATCAAGAAAGCAATGAAAAGGAACATATTTCATAATCAGATCTATGTGTCACAGCTAAAGCTGCAATCAGAGGAAAATTTATAGCCTTTAAAGATGCCTTTAGTAGAAGAACTTCAAATAAATGAATTATGACTCTTAAGTAAAAGAAAACAAAAATAGAGTTAGCCAAGAAAAGGGAATTAATAGCTATAAAAGCTTAGATTAATGAGATAACAGAGTACAAAGATAGTTTTCTGATAATAAAATATAAATAAAACAGATAAATTTCTCATGTGCTTAAGAAAAAAGGAGAAAAACTACAAAAGTTCAGGCATGAAGGAAAAGAAAAACGAAGAGATGATAGAGAAGACCATGAAGTCACTAAAGGAAAATATCGGTTGCTACCAAGTGGCATCACAATTGAAATGCTTGAGGAAATTAAATAGCAATGAATAAATTACTCCAAAAGATGCAATAAACTAATTTAGAACAACATATCATAAAACAGACTAAAAAGAAATTACTAAAGATGTCCTATAAAACACGTATCAGGCCCAGATGGTTTTACAACTCAATTCTATTTAACCTCTACAGAAAAGATAATCCCAATGTTCTTCAAATAGTTCCAAGACACAGAACAAGGTAGATAAAACTTTGTTTTGTAAACCACTGTATTTGCCCCCACATGATGGCAGATTTCATACTCTTCTGAAAGATGCACTGTTATTTCTAGGATCAGATATCAGGGATGTCCTGCACCAGTGATGAGAGTGCAGCTTCACAGTTTTGATGCCTGTTTAATGGAGATACAATACTTGAAGCAGACCTCTGCTGATGGGTATGTTGATGGTTTGCAATTTTTTGCTATTTAACAATTGCAGAAACCAACATCCTGATGATGGATTATTTTGCAAATGTGTAAGATATGTGTAGAATAAATTTCTAGAATGATTCAAAGGCATATGCATCTTTAATTTTGATTGAAATTGCCTTATGTATCTCCACAGAGGTTTGTATCAACTTACTTTTCCAACATCAATGACTGAGACTGAGAGTTCCCCTGTACACATACCCATAGAGTGTTATCAAACTCTTTGATATTTTAATAATCAGATAAGTTTCAAAAACCCTATTGCTTTAGTTTGCATTTCTCCTGTCATAATTGAAGTCATCCAGCATATTTTCATTCTTAAGAGTCATTGGCATTTCCTTTTCTGTGAACTGTTTTAATATCCTTTAACTTCTATCTTGATTTACAAGAGCGTTTTTATAGAGCAATTCAATTAGCCCCACGCCTATAGGTGAGTGGCAACTGGTTTCTTTAGGTTATCAATAAAAAATTATTTTCAGTATTTTTTTTGCTATGCAAAATATATATTATATATTTATATTGTATATTTATTATAAAAAGTTTTATTGAGGTATAATTGACATAACTTGCATATGTTTTAAGTGTGCAATTTGGTAACTTTTGACACATGATGAAACCATCGCCATGATTATGATAATGAACATAACCGCTGCCCTAAAAGTTTTTTTGTGCCCTTTTGTCCTTTTCCCTCCTACCACTACCCCTGATCCCCAGGTAACCACTGATAACCACTGACATGTTTGTCACTCTATATTAGTGGTCATTTTCTAGATTTTTACATCAATAAGATACCACGTACTCTTTTTTTTTTTTTTTGTCTAGCTTCTTTCACTCACCATAATTATGTTGCAATTTATCCATATTGTAGGCATATCAATGGTTCATTCCTTGGTATTTCTGAGTAGTATTCCATTGTAGGAATATACCACAACTTTGAAAAAAATCTATTCAAATGTTGATGGGCATTTGGGTTGCTTCCAGTTGTGGGTTTCCAGTTTTTATAAAGCTGCTATGAATATTCCATGTACAAATGGTAGCATGCATATGATCTTATTTCTCCGGGATAAATACCTAGGAATAGAATCGCTGTAGAAAATGGTAGGTATGTATTTAACACATTAAGAAACTGCTGAACTGTCTCCCAAATGGTTGCATCGCTTTGGACTTTGCATTCTCACTGGGAGCATATGAGAGTTCCACCTCCCACACATCTTTACCAACACTTGGTATCATCCATCTCCCTAATTTTATACAATATAGTAATTGGGCAGTGGTATTTCATTTTGTTTTTTATTTGCATTTTTCTAATAACTAATGATATTTCAGCCACATCTTCAGGCTCCACTTCTAATTCTAGTTCTCTTGCAGTTTTCACAACATCAGCAGTTACTTCCTCCACTGAAATCTTCAACCCCTCAGTCATCCATGAGGGTTGGAATCAACTTTTTCCCAATTCCTGTTAATGTTGATATTTTGACCTTCTTCCATGAATCACTAATGTTCTTAATTTCATCTAGAATGGTGATTCTTTTCTAAAATGTTTTCAATTTACTTTGCCCAGATTCATCAAAGCAATCACTATCTATGGCCGCTGTAGCCTTATAAAATGTATTTCTTAAATAATAAGACTTCAAAGTTGGCATTACTCCTTGATTATGGGCTGCAGAATGGATGTTGTGTTAGCAGGCGTAAGAACAACATTAATCTTCTTGTACATCTCCATCAGAGGTCTTGGGTGACCAGGTGCACTGTCAATGAGCAGTAACATTTTGAGAGGGATCTTTTTGTCTGAGCAATAGGTCTCAAAAATGGGCTGAACATATTCAGTAAACCATGTTGTCAACAGATGTACTGTCATCAGGCTTTGTTGTTCCATTATAGAGCACAAGCAGAGTAGAGATTTAGCATAATTCTTTAACGGCCCTAGGATTGTTGAAATGGTAAATGAGTACTGGCATCAACTTGAGCAGGACTGCCACAAACCTTCAATTTGTAAAAAATGCATTATCAGCAAAGTGCAACAAACCAAAGTGCAGTCAATAAGAATGAGACACGCCTGTATTTTAAAATTCTCAATTTCTGGTTATTTGCTGCAAGAATATATTAATGGAATTGATTTTTGCATACTAATCTTGTATCTGCCACCTTACTAAACTCATATATTAGTCACAGTGGTCATCTTGTATATTCATCAGATTTTCTACATAGATAACCATGTCTTCTGCAAATAAAAACAGTTTTACCTTATAAAATAAAACTCTCTTCTCAATATATGTTACTTAGACTTGCTCTCACAGGAGATTGGGGTTTCTGTTTACACTGCATAGGTTGTCTAGAAGATCCCGTATCTAAAACATGGATCATGAAGGTCCTGGGGGTCACCCTGTAAAAGCAAAAGTGCAGCTTCTCCAAAGGCATGTACCTTATACAGGATACATACGAACCCCACAAACAAAAACATCCACCACACAAACTCATGATCTAAATTGCAAACCCACAATGAAATGAGCCATCATGAGCAAGAGTTAGGAAAAACTACAGTGAACAGAATTAGACTCTCCAAGAACTGCAGATGATGAAATGACAGGATAGAGGGTACAAAATACGCATGTTCAAATGACCTAAATATTTAAAGTTGTAGTTTAAAATATGAGAAAGGTACAGGATGCTAAAATCAAGCAAATTAAACCCACATACAAGGATTTATAGGGATGGAAAAAATATATAACTGAAAGTCTCAGTGGGTGGATAAAGCAGTGGAACAGAAACTTCTCAAGAGTTAGAAATTGCATAGAAAATTCTGTGAATGAAGCAGAGGGAGACAGAGATAGAAAATCTATGAGACAGCTGAGGAAGAGAATGAGATGGTCAAATAGAAGTTTCTGGAAAAGATCAGAAGCATTAGGGGAGGCAATATTCTACAATATAATGGTACTGACTTTCCACAGTTGATGAAAGACATAAACCCTCAGATTCAGGAATCACAACAAATTGTAGGCATGATAAATAAAAATAATCCACCACCTTGGTACAGTACATTGAAACTTCTGAACACTAAAGTCAAAAGGAAGGTTTCTGAAGTCACTAGAGGTAGGGAGGGTCACTTACAAAGGAAAATCAATTAGCCTGATGACCCACAGAAGCCAGGAGACTGCGGTGTTATAGCTCCAGAGTCTTCAGACAAAATGTACACATTAACCTGTAACTTTCCCCCCAATGAAACCATCATCCAAGAAGAAAGCCAAAATAAAAATATTTCAGACAAACAGAAACTGAGAGTTTACCTTCACTGAAGGAAACACAGACTTCAGGAAAAAGGAAATTAAATCCAAACGGTGAGACAGAAAAATGCAAGTCTGTGAGTAAATATCTAGATGTACGCAGCATCAACAAAAAGAGGATTGTTTAAAAGACAAAACCAAAGCACTAGGCAACAAAGACCCAGGAAACGGCAGGAGACAGTATGATCTGGAGCACCGCGAGGTTCCAGTGAGGTTCCGGAGGAGTTGGGGTGACTTTTGATCTCAACTGGCAAAGCATTCAGGATTTAATCCTGCAGCAGCCACCAGAAATACACAATCAGAACACATAGCTTTGAATGGAGGAGTGGGTGAAAGGCCAGGCTTGGTGTGTTGGGCTGAGGACGCCGAGCCGGCAGCAGGAGGAGGCTACAGCCTGACCCTGTGAGAACCAGGCTCACAAGTGCAGAAGTGAGAGGTGAGGCTGTTCCATGACGCATGCCTCCAAAAAGCACACACACGAGTGTGAACGATGAGCCTCCAGGCCACGCTGGGGACCTCTGGGTACGTGAGGCATGCTCCTCCAGCACGCTGCCCCACTTTGCAAACGGGAAACCACACAATAGTCCCAGGTCACCTGGCAAACACGTGGTGACACACACAGGCACAGTTTTGAAGATGCCTCCCCGGAAGCCCTTCAGAATCACTTCCAGGCCAGGTGGAAAGGTGCGTGCTGCCAGATCCTACGTCACAGACCACGACCTTCCAGCCCAGTGTTCTCTGAGCAGCAAAAGGCCTCTGAGGCGGCCTCCAGGACCAGTGAATTTGGGGAAGTCTCCTCTGGCTTCCTAGGGGTGTTCAGGAGGCCACCTCCGGCCAGCCCTGCTTGACAACCTGCCTCCAGCCCCTTTGTCAAGACAAAACCCCGGTGGCACAGTCCTGCATTTTTATTGTGTACCCACCATGGGTTAGGCATGGTACCGGCTCGGGAAGGATCAGTGGTGAAAGACAAAGGGCCACTCCCCTGTGAGGAGGGGACTGGACAACCTGGTCAGTGGTGACCTGGTTGTGGAGACAACTGGAGTGGAGGGGGGTGGGGTAGGCAGTGAACGCTGGAGGTGGCTCCTTAAGGACTTCTGGGATCCAGGAAAGACAGTTCCAGGCAGCGTGAACACAGCGGCTCTGAGGCAGGGACAGCGAGGCAGGATGGCCAGGATGCGGCTCCAGCCCAGGCCTCTTCTGACCTGCAGATGTGGATGGCCCATGCCCGCTTGGACCCTCTGGGCAGGAGGCTGCCTGTGTGTCTGCCCCCACCCCACAAGTATACAGAGGATCTTCAGGACCCCCAAGGCAGCAGCAGCCAGGCTGTGAGTGTCAGGATCCCTAGGCTGGGCACGGACAATGGCCACCACATCCTCGCAGGTCCCCAGTCCCTTTGACACTGGCAAGCCAAGTGGCATGCGGTTGGGTCCCCATGCATCCTTCATGAGCAGTCTGTGACACTTCACTGCAAAGACTCTAGGGCTAGGCTGGACAGCCCCTGCTGTGCTCTGGCTCTCGGGCTGGGCGGCTGCTGACATTCCTCTCCCCCCCCACCCAGGTCAGAAGGTTGGCAGAGCGGCAGCGGGCCCTGCCGCGTGGGATGAAGGCTGGTTCCTTCCCTCAGTGAGGCTGCTCTGCAGGGACCACACAGCCCATTTTTGCTGCAGGTTAGTCTGTGTTCTGATGCTACCGTGGGGGACCTTCTACCTTCCCAGCCTCCCTCCCAGCCTTCCTCCCTACCGTGGGGGACCTTCTACCTTCCCAGACCTCCCCTGAGGTCTGCCACTGCCATACCTGCCTGTGCCTCTTGGCAGGCTCAGTGAGGTGTCAGGACACACAGGTGTCCTCAGGAGTTCCCCACATGGCCCTGGCCTTCCGTTTCTCCATCTATAAATGGGGCCAACACTGCATAGCACCAGCAAGAGCACAAGCTGAAGGGGCCTGTGTGCAGGTAGATGGCGCAGACAGGTAGGAGCCCTGAGGCAGGGTCAAGGGGACTTCTGCCTAATCTGCAGGTTCCCACAACAGAAAGCACAGCCACACAAGGTCGAGGCCCGGGTTTGACTTTGCAGGGGACTCAGTGTGGCTGTTCGTACCCGCCTTGCAGGAATGAGGCTGTGGGGCTTCCCCAGGGGCGGCATCTGCCCTGGGATCAGCATCCCCTTCTCCCCACGCCAGGGCTCTCCAAGAGCCTCCTGGGCAAAGGGGACTCAGGAGTATCAGGGATCGCTCTGGGCCCCTGGGGGCCAGGCCAACAGCTCAGGGTCCAGAAATCTGGTGGCTCCAGCCTGGGCTGACTTATCAAGTTAGGAAAGAAAAAACTCCAACAGCAAAGAAAAATCTTCTCCGTGGAGGAGCATTCCACAAAAGGCGCCTGACTTTCTCCACACTTGCCCCCATTAACATTCCGCAGACAGCACTAATGACTTCATAACACTAACCAGGCTGAATGGACAGCATCGACTTGGGCTGCCCCGCATTCAGTAAGCAGCAAGCGATGCTTCTCCAGGCCGCACACAGGCTGGGTCCCCAGCCCCCGGCCACGCCCACTTGCCCGTTAGCATGCGCAGAAAGCCTCCATTTGCATGGCGACAATGGTCTCAGCCCTGAATCTGGAGCTGTGGGGGCACTGGGCATTGGTTGGCACAATCGCCCTTTGTGCCGGCTCCAGCAGGCAGGCGGGAGCACGTCCCAGGGGCTCACTGAGATGTGGTCGGGTCCCAGCCAAATCCTGATGGCATCTAAGTCCCGGGGAGCCTGGTGCCCAGTGGAGCGGGTACCTGGACTTGGTCTTGCCTGGTGACTTCCACATGGGATGCCCAGGAAAGCCCCAAGGGGCAGGGAACACCACCCAACCTCCTGCCAAGGAGATGGGGATGCAGGTGAGCCATCCTGAATGAACTGGAGCTTGGCGGGCTGGGCTGGTGCCTGCGAGCACAAAGGGTTGCGAAAAGTGTGGGTTTGTCCCCTCTCTGCCATGCATAAGACGTGACAGCACCCTTACAACTGCTGGTAAGCTGGGACATTCGGGTTGGTCCCAGGCACTGGGAAGAGGTCTGAGGGGGGAGGGATGGATGCAGAAATGACCAAAGGGTAAAGGGTTGGCTGCTGAGGAGGGAATGGATCATATTACCTGGATGGGAGGGCAAGGTGTATGACCCACCTCCTCTGCCAGGCATAGAACCCTGGCCACTTGGCACAACTGAGGCAGGGCCTGGCTTCCAACAGCCCAGAGTCCGGAACGTGGGGTCCAGCCTCCAAGGGACTGGGCCACGTGGAGCCCTCCCATGGGGCATGGAAGGCAGGGAGAGTGGGGAGCAGTCCCTCCAGGGTGGGGTCAAGCCTCCTTAGAGGGACATGCCTTGGAGTCATGGAAGAAGGGGGCTGAGACTTCAAGGAGCAGAAACCGGGCCAGCAGCAACAAGGTGAGCAGGAACCAATGCAAGGCCCACGTGCGTGATGTCTGTCTGGACAACAGCAAGTGGTCAAAGGGGAGTGGGCTTCAAATGCTGTGCTCCCCCCACCACCTGGAAGATGAGGGCTCTCCCATGCTGGGAGGGCAAGGCCACTGTTTCACGTGGGGCCTAACCTAGTGCTTCTTTCTGGCACCATAATAACCAAGTATTTTCAAAACAGGTGCCCCTTTCCTCCAAGGGGGACCATGCCCTGGGACAGGGGCTTCTGCGAACATTTGCCAGGGCCTCTGCATTGGTGCTGCAGTGCAGCATCCAGCAAGTGCCATCTTTGTATCAGAACACAGTCACCACTATGTCTGCCTCAGATGAAACAGCGAGCACGGCCACAGATGGCAGCTTTGCACGAGGTACTAGGGAGCAAACAGGCTTCGCTGTGTTTTCTCCTGGGAAGACAAGGGGCACGCCCCTGTCCTGGTGGCAGCACAGCTATCTCAAATACCCCACACTGGGCTCAGAGACAGAAAAAGCCAGAATCCTTCACATTTGGTTTTAAGAGAGCTGCTAGAGAAGTTGGCAGTTTGGGATCAGTCCCCAGAAGTGGGCATTGAAGTCACATGTGAGAGAAGTTGGAGCTCCCAGGGAGAAGTGGGGTCCCTTCCACCTCTAACTCTCAAGGGCATCCGTGGCATCCGTGGCCAGTGAGCATGAGGTCTCCAGCCCCTCACACTCTGTAGAGCTGCCCAGTTCATGGTCCTGCCCTACAGGATGTTTGTCTCAAAACTGGTCCCAAGATGACGGATGCATCATGTGTGCCTCCTGATGCAGCCAGGAGGCCAGGTCTGCCCTGGAGCAGTGTGGGGAGGCCAAGCACTGATGCCCTGGCATCACCACAGGTCACCTGCTGTGTATGCGCTCAGCCAGCTGCACTTCTGGGAACAGCAGAAGTTGGCAGGAGGCGTGGGGGGGCCACAACCAGGCACTGCTGTGTTCCTGCCATGTGGCTGGAGCACACAAGCCCAGTCTCCAGGGCCTCACTCTCCACGTCTGTCAAAGAGCCACGCTTACGAGTTCACGTGGGTAAAACCCCTCACCAAGGATGGAAGACATGTAAACCCTAGACAGGTCTACCATCCAATTGTCAGGTCCCACAGAAGGTAGCTTCATCCCAGCCCCCACTGCAGGGGTGAGAGGAGGGACGCAGATCCGAGCCACACCATCATGCACAGACTCAGGGCCCCTGGGCTGCATGAGAAGGGTCTGTCCCGTCAGGCCCCCCACGTTTTACCCAGGCCCAGTGCTGCTCCTCCAGGGCCTCATCCCCAGACCCCTTACCTCTGGCCTCCCTGCCAGTGGGCCCAGAGGTCACCCTAGCCACTTTCCAACCACAGCCCATGGGCTCAGCTGGGAGGAAGCCAGGCAGCTGGCATCAGGAACGCAGCCTTCCCTCAGTACAGCCGGATGGAGCTGACCCATCCCATCACCTGCCCAGGCTTCCTCTCGCAACAGAAGGCGTGGCCAGCCCCTCCTTGGGAAGACTCTGAGGGGAAGGCAGCTGGAAGGTTTACAGAAGTTTCTAGAAGCTCCACCCTCTGTCTGTTCATACCTCGTTATCAGAGACCACAACCCAAGGGAGAAACTCATTGGCTTGCTCGGGCTCCCAAAAAAGGCAGTGACCTTCCCAGCCCTGCAGCCCACACCTGCTTGAGGGGTTCTCACCAGAACTGTCATAGCCGTCGACAGGGAAGTGGTCCAGCCTCCGCTCTTCCGGGGGGTCGCACGTGATATGGGGGACCGTGAGCATCTTCTCTCCAGGACTCACCCCATTGTCTTTGTCCAGCTTGAACTTTTTTTTCTTTACCTAAAAAAACAGACAACAGATTAGTGGTTCCTGGACATCACCTGCCAGGCCCTACGCTGGCCCCAGAGTACCTGTGCAGCCACCCTGAGCCCAGCCCCCGCCACATACACCCGGACAGGGACCTGAGGCCTGGGGCCAGCTCCAGTGTCCTCACACAGAGAAGACAGGGCAGGGCTGCTGGGGGTGACATGGGGGGCTTGGCCCAGGTGCTGCCCTGTGAGCTCATGGCCTCGCTAACAGGACAGCAGGAAGCAGACAAACGTACAAGATGGTGCCAGTGGAGGTGGTAATGGAGGCTGTGACCAGTAGGGGTGAATGCATATCGGGGGAACAGGCGGGGGGCCAGCAGGGCATGAAGAGGGCGCCTGAAGTGAAGGAGCAGGCTGTGTGGAAATCTGGGGGAACATTCCAGCACCGGTAACAGTCGGCAAGGAGGCTCCACTGGCAGCTGGAAACTGGGAAGGCCAGGTCTCTCCACAGAGGGTGTGGGCACGGGGCAGGAAGGGGAACCATGCCAGCGTCAGCCCCAACCCCTCTTATGACCCCAGCCATGTCACAAGACTTCTGCCCGGCGCCTGCCAAACTCCACTGCCCTGTGACCTCCAGACCCCCTTCGCTGCACCCCTGCATCGCCTCCCTCCCCTGCTGTTCCCCTGCCACCACCCACTGTGCGCGGCCCCCTGCCCACTGCTCACCACCCGCTGCACCCCGCATGGAAAGCCCAACCCTGAGGCCCTCTGAAGAGCCTTCTTTCCAGCCCGTCCTGCTCCCAGAGCTCTATCTCTGGAGCTCTCATGCCCTGGCCCTGGAATGACCGGTCCTACATACCCCCAAGTCGGGGGACATTGGGATGGCAGGAACCTAGTATCAGGTGTATAGCCCAGTGTCCCGAAGGATGCTGACTCCCTGACACAGGCTGCACCAGACCAAATGCATGGTGAGATCCCAGCCTTGTGCTGTGGCCCCCACGGCCTCCCCACCTGCTAGCAAGAAGGCCTTGCCCTGGTGGCAGGTGGGCTACTCACCACCACAGACTTCTTGGGTTTGGGGCTGGGTGACAGCAGAGTGTGGCTCCGGGGAGGCTTCCGGATGTAGATCTTCCAGGTGGAGGAGTCAGGGTTCTCGGCAGCATAGCACCTCCAGGCGGTCTGAGGTCGGGCAGGGGGAGAGGCTGTCACCTGCTGAGCCACCCAGTGGGGGCCCTTATGGAAGCTACAGCTCCCCCTCCCTGTTCGCCAGGCCCGGCCCCTCCCCTCTGGGTGGCAGGGTCTGGGACCTCAGAGTTACAGGCTTGACATGGTCCCAGCTCCCAGACCCTCTGCCCAGGCAGCCTGGCTTGGTCCCTTGCTGTGCCAGGCAGCTCACCACCTCATGGGCCAACTGTTACCCATAGCTAGGACGCCACAAAGGTCTTTACTGGCCCCAAGCCAGCTTTGAGCCAAAGGCGAGACTCACAAAGGTGTGTCGCATAGGAGACCAATGTGGAAATGGGCAACCAGCGGCCACACAGTGAGGAAGGGCTGAGAAAGAGGGGTCGCCTGGGACCTGCAGGTGCTGAGCAGGGGGCAGGGAGAGGGAGGGTCCCTAGGGCTGGCAGGAGGTGAGGTCTCTCCTAGAGGCCTGTGAGTGCCACCTTGCAGTTGGGGGAGCCTCTGATGGCACATGGGTGCAGCTCTGAAGCCAGCATTTCAGAGAGACCCCATGGCAGCACCATGTGGGAAGGGTGGGAGGAGGGGACGCTATCGCAGGGGACTCGGCGGGGGACAGTTGTGCAGCGTCCAGGTGGGCAGGCGGGGCTCCCAGGGCCTTGTATGAGGACATGTCCTGGTGGCCTTGTCATCACTGGCCACATGAGCCTAAGAGAGGGCCAAGTGGAGAATGTCCCCCCACACTGGTGGGCTCCTAGGTGACAGCCCCAGATAGACACAGCAGCTGGCGAGGGGCACCTGCAGCCCTCACTGCCATCCAGTACCCAGGGACAGGCAGGCAAGGGCACAAGCCCAGCCTTCCAAGGCCCGAGCATTACACACACAGGCTGAGCACTCCACGTGGTCCCCCAACCCTGGCAAACCCCACGACCCCTGCCCTGCTCCTGTGCACGCCTGCCACCTGGGGCCCCCACTCCAGTCCTACCACAGTGTGTGCAGCTTCCCAGGGAGCCCCCTTTCACAGGACCTGTGGTTCCCAGGGAGTGGGACCAGGAATCCAATGTGGTCCCCTGCCAGGCGTGGGCGGCCAGCATGCTCATGCTGAGACCAAGGCAGGTTTACGGGCCTGATTTACAGTCTCCCAGGAAGGAGAAACTGTGAAGCTATAAAACCAGCTGAGGGTGGGAGCGCACAGCCCCCCGATGGCTGAGCCAGGAGCCCAGCAGGACTGCGACTGGCCCCTGACAGCCTGGGCCTTGCCTGGGGCAGCGAGCTCAGGAGGACTGCAGGGGGGACCCCAGCCAGCAGGGGCTGCCCAGGCCCTGGGTCTTCCTGGGGGACATCAGGCCCAGTGTGCTCAGAGGAACTGACACTGTGCTCCCAGCCACTGCACTAGGCGGAGGCCCTATACCCAGCAGGCACTTGTCATTCAACCTGGCAATGCCTACCCTCTGGGCACCTCAGCAGCTGTTCCTCAGGGCAGCCCTGGCCCTGCAGTGGCCAACGAGACCCACAGGGACGCAATTCTCAAGTGGCTCCTGTGCTAAGTCATTGCTTATGTTAACAGAGCAGTCCCATTCTCTGGTGGGTCCTGGAGAGCCTAGAGTGACACAGCCAGAGCCCAGCATCCCAGAGCTTGGTACTGCCTGCCTCCCCACCCGCCTCCAGAACCTTCCTGCCCCTGTTGCTCCAGGGCTCTGCCTTTCCCAGCCCACTGGCCTTGTGAGCCCAGAGGGAGGCCCATGCCAGGCATCGCCAGTCCTCACCTCCAGGCACCAGGGCCTCCCGAGCCCTGAGGGATGCCAGGCCCTCCAGAAGGCACCAACTGCACCGCTGGGTCCTACCTCCCTTGGGGACAATCACCTGGCCACCCCACTCCCAGACTCAGTCCTCAGGTTGTTGTGCAGTGGGAGGGAGAACGGGAGCGCAAGGGAGCCTCAGAGCCAACCACATCCACTCCTGGCATGGCCACGGCCATGCCTCCTCTCCAGCCCACACGGCATGGCCCTTGATGGGAGTGGCTTTGGAGGAAGACAGGCTCCAATGCCCCATGCTCACCCTATCACCACAGAAGCCAAGGCTTCCACAAGCAGACTACGCCCCATAGGCCAGCCAGGCTGATGCAGAGGCCAGTGGTGGTTCCGACAGGTGGCCGTGAGGACTGGATGCAACAATAACAGTGACCAAAATGACAGTGACCAGGGCCTTGCAGGCACCGCACCTGAATGAGTGAGGCTGCCGCCGGGATCTGCCGGTTGAAGTGCTTCTGCCTCTGCTTCTGCTGCACCTTCAGGGCAAACCCCGAGCCAAGAATCCCCTGGGAAGGAATGGGCAAGAGGTTCCCGTCCACACAGGCCACTGCCAGCTGGGTGCAGCCTCAGGACGTGGTTGCCGGTCACCGTTGTGGGAAGGCCAGGCATGGTCAGTGCTGGAAGTCCCCCCAAGTCCCACCTCGGGCCCAGCCTGCCTGTCCTGGGCCAGCATGGGGGGCAGAACTTATACCCCAGGGCTCATCCAGCAAGGGGCCCAGTCCCATGGGGCAGGGCTGGAGCCTCTCTAACCCATTCCCAGGGAGCATTCTGGGGACCAGGTGGGCTGGTCCATCTGTATGTGCGCAGGAAGGGGTCATACCACTGGGATGGGGGTCGCAAGTGAGAAGGCAGTCCTCAGCTGAGGAGGACCACTGCTGCCGCCTCACCCAAGGACGGCTGATGGGATGCAAAGGACCCACCCAGAACGGCTGATGGGATGCAAAGGACCCACACAGAAGCTAGGGAACTCCCTGTCTACAGAGGGGATCACATGGTGCACATGCATATGTGACGCACAGGCACACACAATAGATATGCACAAACACACACAAACACACTAACACACACACACTAACACAAACACTGACCTACACTAACCCACACACTAACACACACAAACATACTAACACACACAAACACACATAAACACTAACCCACACTAACACAAACACACTAACACACTAACACACACAAATACACACTAACACATACTAACACACTAACACACAAACACAAACACATACTAACAAACACACTAACACACTAACACATGTCTACATGTCATGTGCACACATATAGCACATAGATGTATAGTATACATACCTGTGACACACAGATACATAAATACACATATGCAAACATACTGATATACATGTATAATGCATACATGTGCATACAACACAGCACATACTAAATGCAACATATGCACATACAATATGTATACACTGTATGCACGCACATATACAGTACATACACACCCATGTGATACATATACACATACCCATAGTATACAGGTAACATAAAATTATACACATAACACAAACACATATTATGCACATACACACATAACACACATACATCCACATATGGGCACTGCGAACTAGACACATCATCTTACAATCTATGGTTTCTGGAAAGGACACGGAACAAAACCCCCCCAGCCACAGCGTGGAAGTGCCCCCTCCAGGCACAAGATTCTGCCTCCATGGGGCGTGTCAGCAGCATTGCCCACCCCCCTAGGGCCGAGTGAGCAGGCCTGCCCCACACTGCGTCCATGCACAGCCACTCCAGGCTGCCTCCCACACTACCTGCAAGGACCCCAGTGGGGACTGCAAATAGGAAGTCTGCATCTAGGGCCCCAGGGAGGGCAGGTGGGGCTCTGGAGTATAGCACCTTCTAGAAGGGAAGCACCCTCTTCGTTCTGAACGTAAGTGGGTCTGCTCACAGGGAGGGGCGTGCAGCCACCCCAGGGCCCCAGCTGTCCGAGGAGCCGGGAAAAACACACCCGTGGAGCACCTACCGCTGGGAGCGCAAAGAAGGAGATGGCAAAGACAGAGAAGCAGGAGGCGATGGTCTTCCCGACCCACGTCTGGGGCACCTTGTCTCCGTAGCCGATGGTGGTGACTGTGACCTGTAGGAAGTGGGACAGTGGTCAGCCACGGATGGGACTGGAGCCTTGGGAGGGCCACCTGCCTAACCCAAACCCACCACTCTGACGAGCAGAGAGGCCGACAAGAGACCCTGACCACCAGGACGACCCCGTGTGACTCGGCGAAAGCACCAGGAACAGAGCCGCAGGATGGCACGTGTCTCCCAGGCTCTCGGCGTCACACACAAGGCATGTCCCACCAGCACATGCAAGGAGCCCAGCACCCATGAAGGACCAGGCCTGCTGGCTGGGAACGTGGGCCTGGGAGCTCACCCCCCACCTGCTGCCTCATCTGCCTGCCTGTTCCCAGGAGGCTGGGCCCCTGGGCCACCGACGTTGCTGTGTGCCGGCCCCCAGGAGACCGGGAGCTCCCACTGAGGCTGGTCGTCAACAAAGAGCGGGGCTGGGATGACGCGCTGCTTCCTGACGCCACTCCAGGGCACCAGATGTTTTATTTTCCTCTTTTCTGAGAGTACAAGATGCAGCTCAAGCCTTCTTCTTGGTGGGAGAGCCATCCGTCCAGGACGTGTGGTGGGACAATAGGAGGCTCCCCCTACCCTTGCCTCCCACTGGCATCTGAGGTTTGCTTCCTGGGGCTTCCAGTCTGAGCCTGGAAATGTCATCCTGCAGGACTTAGGAGCCTACCCTGGCTGGGCCTGGTCTGTGCAGGCTGCCTGCTGGGTTCTTCAGGAGCTGGCACTGAGCCCAACAAGGAGACCCAGAGTGGCCCTGAGGCACAGCTCACCCTGTGGACACACAGGCTCATGCCCGGGCTCACCTGGACAGCAGGCATGGTGGCCCAGACCATGGCTGTGGCTGCGGGAGGTCTTTGCAGCCCTGCTCTGGGCACCACACTCAGGATAGCCCAGCATTTACCCACTTGGGGCTTCTGGTCAAGGCCAAGTGACAGCCACCGCTTACAGGCCCAGGAATGTCCCAGCTGGGAATCACATGGAGACGCCCATCGGATTCCCAGCCCTATGGGCCCAGTGCTGATGGCAGGAAGGCCTGAGGCCTGTTTAACACACTCTGATGGAAGGCAAGAACAAACCCCGGCCCACCTGAGCCGCCACAAGACCAGGGTCCCTGGGCCACCCCGTGGTTTCCACCAGCCACTGAGGAGGAGGGAGGGTGGGGAGAAGCCCCATGGCCACCCCCGGGCAGGGGTGCACAGGCGCACACGTGGACAGAGAGGCAGGTGCACATGGCTCACGCAACTGCCTCGAACTGCCAGAGCAGGAGGCTCGGAGGCTCAGGTAGCAGAAGCGGTCGCATTGCGGGAAACCAGGCTGCACCGATGAGCACGTTAACGAACACTGACGAACGCCAGCCACCGCCGCCAGGCCACAGGGCAGGACAGGCCTCTGCTGAGTGCTGGCCGCCACCCAGGCCCCTGCCCCCCTAGTGCCCTGACCGCACGTTCGCTTATGGTCAGGATGCTTCCGCAGAGGCTGCTCGCAGGCTACCTCCCACAACTGCACACGGAGCTCTCCCTGCAGTGCCGCTGTCCTTAAGAGACACACACGTGCCTCCATGCCCCCGCCACACACACAATGTGCACAGGAAGCTGTTTACTGCCAGACCACCCGGCTCTGTGTACGTGGGCGCACACTCACAAACATTCCTCATGCAGAGATGGGATGCTCCACACATACACGTGTCTGTGCGTGTGCACACATACACACTGAAACACACAATGACCCGGTTAGCACACGCACGTGTGTCACACACATGACAAGGTCATGTAAAAAGGGAGCTGGTCCCCATGTCCGAGCCTGACACTCTCAGGGCACATTCAGGTGCAGACACCTTGAACGCGCAGCGCAGGCACACAGAGCGCAGCGGGTCCCTGTGGGGTGAAGCCAGGCCATGGGTGAGGCTGACAGTGGCTGGCAGAGAGGGGGACCCTGGGGGAGCCGGAGCCCGTCGTCTGCAGGGTGTCCTCCCCAGAGGGCCTGCACCCACATGCACAGGCTGGGCTGCCGCTACCTTCCCCAGAGGGCCCAGGTGCACTGGGGTGGGGAGTTGCAGAGGCAGACACAGGGCTGCAAAGTAGGTGGGGCATCGGAGACCCTGTGCTAGTCCTGCCCTGGGGAGTGACTCCCACCTGGCGAGCCCTCAGCCCAAAGGGCCTCAGCCCAGGGTCCCAGCACATTCACTATTTACCAAGTCTACAGCAAGTCCAAGAAAGCACACACAGGTGGCCCAGAAATGGGCCTAGAAGGGCCTGGGCAGGGCAGGGATGCTGGCCTATCCTGGCCTTAAGCTCGGAGGGCCCCTGCAGCTTGGACAAGTAAGCAAGAGGGCTCCAGAGTCTGTCTAATCCAGATTTCTTGGGGGGACACTCACCCCTTCAGTATGAACATGCTGATTCCTACTTGTTCATCCAGCAACCTCCTATTCATCCCTCAGACCTGTGCCTGGGCTCGCGCAGCCCCTGCTGATGCCCTGAGGCAATGCTCACCCCTCCACCCCTGGCTCTGCCTCCGCTCTGCAGAAGGGCCCCTCTCAGCACCATCTGCCTGGCGTGTGTAGCCCGAGACTTGAGGAGCAGCCCAGTGCAGGCCCAAGTCCCACCCTGCCTGGACATCCTCCTAGCACTGGGTCCGGAAGGACAAGGTTAGGCTGAAGAAAGCCGGGGTGGTGGGGTGTGGCAGACCAGTGCCCAAGGTGGGGGTCAGGTACAAGAAGCAGGGTTGAAGGGCTGCGTCCAGAACAGGGCTGAGTCTGTGTTCCCCAGGCAGATGTGCACTGATGATCTGCTGGGGCTGGGCTTAGGGACAGCAGCACTCACTATGGTTGGGGGACACTAACAGGCACTCCTGCTCCCACCCAAGCATAAGCAGTGGGACGTTGCTCTTGACAGACAGGCCCGGGTCAGGCGTGGGGATCCCCGTCCTCTGGGGAGCCAGACTTTCTGGAGATTTGCAAAAATGCATATTTTTCTTTCGATAATATTTGTTTTGGAAAATATAGAAATTTTTCATAACATTATTTATGAAAATGTAATGGGTCTATTATTTTAATAAATTAATATGGAATTGTTTTTATATGTCTCCACTGTATTAAATATTGATGGCACAATGCCCACAAACCAGGCTTCTCCGTCAGGGGTGCCAAGGGGCCCTGAGACCAAGAGGCCTGGGCATGGCTGCCTCCTGAGGAGTCCGGGGACAAACCCAAGATAGGCTGAGAGGCAGGAATTGGCCTGAGGGGGGCTGGGTGGCAAGCAGTTGGAGGAGGCCAGCGGGGAGCTCGTGCCTTGGGTGCCAAGTGTAAGGGGCACCGGCAAACCCAGGCATCAAGACAAATGGCATGGGCTGGCGTATTAAACGTCGTTTTAATAACAACATTAAATTATTTTAATATATGTTAAAATCATTACTTTTTAAATGAAAATACCATATTTTGATTTATTTAAAAATCTAATACAGAAACTCCATGATGAAGGTGGAATGGAGTAGGGCTGGCCTGGAAGTCAGAGTGGAGTTGGGGTCAGGTGAGCAGGTGAGGTGGCCACCTGCTCGGGTAAGGACACCCGAGACCGCCTCCCAAACCTGCCCCCAAACAGATGAGAGCCGCTGAGGGTGGGGGCGTCACCTCCTGGGGCGGAGCTGGGTGCACATGGGCACCTGCTGGCTGGCTGGCTGGGTGGTCAGGGGTGCCCTGAGTGGGAGAGAAAGGCCAGCCCCAGAAGTGCCCCTGGGTGTCTGCCCACTGTGGAGAGCACACATACAGCAGGACCCAGCTCCAGGACCCCACCTTTGCCTGGTCTGCCCGTCTGCCCAGACCCGGCCCCAGACCCTCATCCTCAAGTTAACGAGGAAACGGCCCTCCCTGCAGACCTGTTTGCTTTTCCTGCATTCAGACACAAGCAGCTCAGGAACGGGCTGTTTTATGGTCACCGTGCTGGGGATTAGTCCCTGATGGCCCACCACCTGGAACGCAGATCCACATGTCTGTCTCCTGGGCTGCAGCTCCTTGCCAGGGCGCCAGCCACACGAGGCACACAAAGTCACGCCCATGGCAGGAACTGTGGGGGCAAGCGAGGAACGCACATCCCACTGGTCAGTGCATTTCCCCCGCCCTCCTGCTGGCCTGTGCCTTCACTCTTGTGTGAAGAGACGGGAGGCATTGGGGAGCCTTCTAGTCCCCCCACATTCCACGCTGAGAAACACTGGGATTCTATTCCCTCCTTTCAGAAGTAGCCTCCTCAAGGCTGGCCTCAAGGGGAGGACAGAGGCCAGCCCAGAAACCTGAGCTCCAGCCGCATGCCAAGCCTTGGCTCCCAGAGCTCACTGGCCCAGGCTGGAAACGTGGTAGTCATTTGCCCAGAAGGAAGGGGTGATCCTGGCTGGAGATGTGGTGGTCGTCTGTCCAGAGTAAGGGGTGGTCAAGAGCGGGAGCAGGGGGTAGCCCAGAGGTGTCACACTCCAGCTGGCACTCTCAGGTCAAGATCATCTATGGAGGAGGAAACTGAGGCTGGGCAGTCACTGTGCTGAGGGCTCCCCATTAGAAAGTGGCCAGGCAGACAGCTGGACCAAGGCCTGCAGGACCCACGCTCCCCACTGTGGCCCCCCAAAGGCAGAGATGGGCTAAGAGGCTGCTTCAGCCATTGCAGGCCCAGACCTTGCCCAGCCTTGAGAGCCCAGCCTGCCCGTGAGGAGGCACCCAAGGATGGAGTCAGCAGAGCGCAGCACCCACACTCAGCCCCACAGCTCCAGGGAGGGCGGCAGGGGCTCTGGGACATCCCATGTGGCCACAGCCATTCCCAGGTCGCTGTGCTGGGGCCCCAGCCATGAGGAGGCCTCTGGCTCTTCATGGAGGCTCTGGGCCAAGGGCGCCCTCCCAGGCCTGCTCCCCTCTCCAGGGCCTGGAAGGAAGCCCATGCAGGATCTCCCAGAGCTGCACCCTCGGCCTCAGTGCCCCCAGTAGGCTGAGCGCACAGAGGTCCAGGCAGGTGTCCCCTCTCGTAGCACGATGCCTGTCTCAGTGGTTCCAGGGGATGCGGGACAATGCCCTGTGAGTGAGGGCCTCGGGCCCCACCTGGCAGCCTTGCCTTGCCTGGTAGTCCTGCGGCTGCCCTGCTGGCAAGGCCGGGCTGGCACCATGGCTCTGAGTGTGGGGGGTCAGTTCTCACCCTGTCCGTCTGGCCTCAGGCAAAGCCCCAGCCTGTTCTGTGCCTCAGTTTCCCCCTCTCAGGAAGGTGCATGATCACAACACACTTCTCACGGGCTGCCTGCTGGGTGAGGGCTTGGCATGTGGCCAGTCTGTCACTCACTCCTAGAATTTCTAAAGTGCTTTGGTGCCCCTTGCAGACTTAGAGACCCAGTCTGGAGCCTGTCTAGAGCCTTCTGGGCCTCTGCTAGCTGGTGGGCTCCCCCCATGCAGGGCTGAGAGACGTGCACTCCACTGACCTGGGTGACACTACGGAGGGCAGGGCCAATGAAGGTGGAGGAGAGGGGCCTAGGGGGGTGGCCTGGGGAAGGGGGAGCGGTGGACAGAGGGAGGCCCCTGGGTAGGGGGCAGGACTGTCTCTGGGGCAGAGAAGGGTGGGGCCAGCGGTCCTGGGGCTCTAACAGGCCAGGCACTCACATTCCGAGGGGATGCCCAGCCCCCGTGGGGCCGCCCTGGAGACTCCGGCCTGGCTCTCAGGAAGAGCCATAAAGGGGCTGACGCCGCCAGGTGGGGGTGGGGGAACAAGCCAGCAGGCTGGCAAACTCTCAGGGTAAAAGCAAAAGCAGACACACACCCCAAAATAAACCCACTTCCTTTCAGCAGGAGAAAGTAAATAAACGAACACAAATTCACTAGGGCCAGGCTTCCCCATCACATGGAGTCCTCTCCTCACGCACGAAGCCGGGAGCCCCACACACGGGCTGGTGGTGAAACTGTCAACACCCCCGAGGCACCCAGGCCCCAGGCCGCATCTTCCCCGAGGTACAGCCACGCTCAGGGCCTTGCCGGAAGGTGGCTCAGGTGACTGTGTCTTGAGGTCTCAGCTCAGACATCACCTTCTCAGGGAGGCCTCCCTGCTCCCGGGCCAAGACAGTCCTGCAGGGACACCCCGGCAGTGCTTCCCATGGCCACCTGTGAACCACAGGCCAGCCCCAGCTCAGACCATGCTTCTCGCTCCTGACTGTGACAGAGAGAGCAAGACAGGGCTGCCCGGACCCCTGCCGGTGCCTGGCACAGAGCAGGACCACAAACCACACGCCTCAACAGTGAATCCACAAACAGAGACCCAGCCTCACCAGAAGGCCCTTTCGGTCCAGGGAAAGTCTCTGAGCAGAGGGATCGGTTGCAGCCTCTGGGATTACAGTCCTCAGCAGCCCTTGCAGCGGGCCCCGCATTGGCCCTGGGAGACGGACTGCTGTCTCCCATGTGCAGATGGAGAAACTGAGGCACGCAACAGGTGCGCACTCTGCCTCTGTCCCCAGGCCCACTCAGTGGGGCAGCTGAACTCGTTCCCCTTTGCATGGAACTCCAGGAGGAGGAAGAACCCCGACCCAGGTGCTCAGTGGGTGGCCAGGTCCTGCTGCCCCTCGGCCCATGGCACCTTGGCTTCCCCAGCTCTTCCTGACACCACCCCTCCCGCTGGGCAGTGCCAACAGGGCTTGCCTGTGACTGCCTGGGAGGCCCGGCCCTCACCCACACCCCTGCACCAGCCCTCAGCCCCTTCTGCCCTTGTCCCGCCAGGGTGCAGCGTTGCCAGGGAGGCGGGAATTTCTGGAGCCTCCAGGTGAGGAGAGAGTAAACGGCAGGCAGTCAGACTCGACTTCAAAAGGCGGCTGAAATGTAGGAATGGGGTTCCAGCTTTTTTACTTTCAATTCTAAATTTAGATGCAGAGGGGCAAACAGAGCCCGGCAGCCTCCTGTTTTCAGAGACCCCCAGGCGCTGAACAGAGGAGCCCGTGTTTGCAAAAACTGCTTCTCCCTCCTCTCAAACTTTAACACAAACAAACGCATTTTGTTCCAAGGGCAAAGAAAAGTCTTAAATTCTCCCCAAACGCCTCAGCAGCCAGGGCAGGCGCCACACTCAGGGGATCCGAGAGTTCTCACATCCAAGTTGCGTATCCCCACCCCGGCGAAGGGGATAGGAGGGGACACTCAACCACTGAGCCGGCACCTTCACTGGACAGCTGTGAAAACTGGTGGCCGGCAAGGGGAGGGACCTTCCCAGGAAGTCCACCTGGGCCACCCACTGTCCTAGGCTGGACTGCATCCTCCCTAATTCATATTCACCTGGCCCCACAGAATGTGACATTTAGAAATAGGCTCTTTGAAGATTCAATCAAGATGAGCTCCTCCTGGATCACCCTAAAGCCAACGGCAAGCGTCCTCATGAGACACGGCCTGATGCAGAGGAATGAGGTGGCCACACACCGGGCACTCCTGGAGTCTCCAGCCACGGGGAGAGGAGATGAAAGTTCTCCCTGAGCCTTCGGAGGGGCCAGCCCTGTGCACACTTCGCTTCGGGCTCTGGCCTCTAGAGCTCGTGAGTTTCTGCTGCTCTGGGCCCAGCAGTTCGCGGACTTTGTTGTGGCCGCTCCAGCACCCTCTCAGGATGTGTCTGAGGGGTGAGGTGTCCACAAGAGTCCAGACAAGGCCTGGGGCAGATGCGGCATGATGATCAGAATGGCCTGGCCTCCAGGAAGCCACCTCCCACCCAGTAAGGGCCTGTGGCAGCCCCGACGGACGGACGGACATGGAGCAGGCCTGGCTGCCTGGCCGGCGAGGGCGTGCTTCACTCCCCGGTGGGGTGAAGGATGCAGGACAAAGGAGCTGAAAGAAAACAACTGCTCAGGGCGCAGTTGCAAATTGGCAAAACTGGCTTAAAAGCCCCCGTCTGGGCTGCTGCCCCTTCTTGCGTTTCTCAAGTTCTGTTTGTCCCACAAACGCCAGGAACACAGCCCATAACTCAGGCCTCAGGGGCCGCTCCCCCCAGACAGCTGCAGGGCAGCTGAATGGGAGCTGTTTGCCC
This sequence comes from Symphalangus syndactylus, assembly GCF_028878055.3. Lineage (NCBI taxonomy): Eukaryota > Metazoa > Chordata > Mammalia > Primates > Hylobatidae > Symphalangus > Symphalangus syndactylus. The sequence goes on from NC_072423.2 coordinate 100,757,311, forward strand.
CACAGCCCCAGGCGGCGGGGGGCCCAGGGCAGCCAGGGGCGCAGGGCCCGGCGGGAACAATGGCCAGGCCAGGGCGCGCGATGGCCGAGGCTTGGGCTGCAGCTGACGGTGCGGGCCGGGGCGCTGATGCCAAGCCGGGCACAAAGGGGCCGTGTTCCCGGCCAGCGGGCGGATGTTTGCACAGGTGTGGGAGTGGGAGTGCCGCTCTGCCGCGGGCTGGGGGGCTGGGGAGTAGCGTCCGCTGCCCACAGCTCCAGTGGGCGGCTGGGAAGGCAGGCAGGGCAGCAGCGAAGGCTGGGCACTGCTTATCAGCTGTGCCGGGGCCAGTACCCACTGGCTTCTGCCGCACCGCCAGCTCCTCACTGCCCACCTTGTCTCCAGCCTCCCAGGAACTCTCCTGGCTCTGGGCAGTCCATCCCCCGAGCAGGCCCTACCCATTCACACTCACTGCCGGCAGGCTCCCGCCGGGGGGCTGGGCCCTTCTGCCCAAACCTGCTCAGGCCTGCCACACTGGGGCCTTCGGGGACACAGTCCCCCAGGAAGGTGGGAAGAGGCCGAAAGTGGGGCCTGCCCCAACCCAGGAGCTGTGTCAGCATGCCCCTGCCGTCCCTGAGTGGTGCAGCACTTTGGAAGCTTCCAGAAAACCTGCTGACTCGGCCTACGTCAGGAGCCACTGCTGAGTGTCTGGCCTTACGGGGGAAGCGGAGGGGGAGAGGGAGGAGGCGCAGCAATCACAGGGACACGTGCCTGCCTGGGGAGCCGCCCGGAGGCTTCTTGCCCTGCCCAGATATGCTCTGATGGTGGTGGGGGGTCCCAAGAGCCAGGAAGACCGGTCCTTTCTGGAAGGAGGACTTGGGGCAGATGGACTGGGTCCTGGCACCACCACCATGTGTTTCCCATGGCTGCCCTGCCCACCCCCACCTCCAGCCTCTGTGCGGCCCCCAGGCCTTGGCTCCCACCCTGTGTGGGTTGCGACGGCCTCCTCCCCAGCCCCCAGCCCCTGTTGCTACCACGATCCCATCTGACCTGTTATTGGACTGAGGGAGCCGGGAGGTCAGTAGACAAGGGCAGACATGGGGGCAGGCTTGTGGAGGCAGAGTGGGGCACCCCGTCACCTCGGCACTTGGGCTTCCCAGCCCCCACCCAGGGCCGCTCCCCAAGGTGTGATGGTGCCACTCTGGGCCTTAGTGGCCTCTGGATGGCCCACCCGGCCCTGCAGCTATGGGGGGAGATGGGATGGAGTCACTCCCTCCCTGCACTCTGGCCTCCAGCCAGCTGCTCCCCTCAGGGTACCCACGTGTTCCCCCCAGAAGCAACCCCGAAGCTCCACGTGTATATAAACGCCGGCTTTCACTGGAGGATTTGAAGGCAGCCCCCAGCTCCCAGAGGGACACTGGCAAGCTAGGCCTGCCCCTAAAAATGCCTCAGCCAGCGTCCTCTGAGCCATGAGAAACTGCTGCTGGGCCCACATGCCAGTGACGCGGGACTTGGGGAGCCTGCAGCTAGGAGGGCGCACCCTGATTCCTGCAGCTGCATCCTCATCGGAACATCTCCCTCTCCCACGTGCAAGCCTGACTCCCTGAAGGAAGCCCCCACTGACATGGCCCAAGACACCCTGCCCCACCCCTCCTGCACAGTCTCTCCGAGCTTTGGGTGGCTTGGTGTTCCAGTGTGGGATCCGCCTGCTGCACACCCACTTCCCCACAGCTCCTGGGCTAATCTAGGTGGCTGAAACCCACCTTCACAGCCAGGGGCAGCCTCTGGGCCCACAGGCTGGGTCCCTGCCCACCCTAGGCCCAGCTGCACCTATGTCGCCACTGCCCAGGCCCGGCTCCAGAACTTGCAGGCCCAGCATCCACTGGAAACACAGGGGCTCTCTGATCTCTGCTGGGGTCTCTTGAGCCATCGTGGTCTTTCCCATTTGCTGTCTCATGTCTGGCTCCTTGGGGACAAGGGCACTTACAGGGCCTGTGCGGACCCTCAGAGACACGCGAGGTATGCATCTGAAGCCGCTCTCCTGGGGCCCTGCCAGAGTGAGGGCCAGGGTGGAGGCAGGGAATGGGCAGCCTAGGACGATGGCGGGAGGCAGAGCCATGGGGGAGCCAAAACCACTAAGCCCCCAACACACGCTCCAGTGACCCCTCCGACTTCCCCCTCAAATCTCGAGTTCAAAGATGAGACGTTCAGAACTTCAAGATGGTGATGCCAAAGGACTTGACACTGAGCGTGGGGACCCGTGCCAGCGGCTCCAAGTGCAAGTTTGTGGACAGAGGCCTGTGAGCGTGCAGGTGAGAAGCCTCTGCCAAGGCCTGAAGTCTCGAGACACCAGTGCCCTGATGTCCTGCCCACTCCTCAGCCCGAGCTGCCCCTGTCCCCATGCCTGGAAGTTTCCAACTTACCACCCCCCACCACAGCGCATCTGCATAGCTGCCGAACTCCACGCGGCCTGACTCGTTCACCGCGTCCTTCTCAGCCAGGTACACAAAGTATGAGGAGAAGATGAGGCCCAGGAAGCCGATGTACAGGGTGGTTATCAGCTCCTAGGCCAGAAAACAGACGGTGTCGGGCTCCAGGAACCGCAGGCTGGGAGCCTCCTGTGCAGACGCCTAAGGCAGCGAGTCCCAGCGATCACTGGGCATCCTACGCCACTCCAGCACGGTTCACACGCACAGGGTCGGCTTCAATAAAACCCACTCCTCACAACTCCGGTAAGTGGTGGGTGGGGGTTACCCCTAGAATGAGGCTCAGCCCTGGGGTCGCCCTAGGCCCACCGTCTGGGCCGGCGCAGGCTCCACTGATTGCCCAGCTGTCTTTCCCGCCACGTGACAGAACCAAGAATGGACCAGGACCCAGGAGATCCTCAGAGAGAGGAAGGGTCCCCTCACCCCACAGAGCCAGGGGCCAGTGCAGCCTGAGCCCGTCTGGGTGCAGCCCTCGGGAAGGGGTCTGGTGGCCCCGCCTTGACCGGGTTCTTGATTTGCCTGGGTTTTTCATTTCTGACTTTCTGTCTTCATTTGCCTCCAGCTCAGAGGAAGGTGAGCACATCATCAGCCTGGCAGGCCAGGGTCACCGGCACCAGGCTGAGGTGGAGCATCCAGACTGCGCCCAGGCTTGGGCTTGCTCTGAGATCCTGGGCCCCGTTCAGGTACCCTTGCGCCCGGGCACCCACCTGCCCCCAGGGCCTCAGCGCATCTCAAGCTGTCCTAGTGTGGGCTGCTCTGCTCCGTCCGTCCTGCCCCCAACCTGGGCCCCACACCCCTAACCCGGGCCACCCACCTGGCGGTGGATGAAGACCACAGAGCCCAGGAGCCTCCAGGTGCCTCCCTGGCGGTCGACGTGTAGCATCCTCAGGATCTGCAGGAAGCGGATGCCCCTGGGAAGGAGATGGTGTGGGGCTGAGGGAGCCAGGCTGGGCTCAGATGTTCACTCCGGGCCTAGGGCTGGCCGATGGCATGGATGTCCCTGACCCTGTCCCTGCCGGGCGTCCACTCTGGATGGGGAGGCTGGGTATACGTCCGTCCCGACAGGGGCCTTGGAATTTCCTTCCCAGGCACAGCCCCCCTGAGCCTGCTCTGAATCTGCTCACACAGGGCTGAGCTGGGGGTCGGCCAGGCACCTCCAGATTCCCTCAGTCCCCAGACTGCCTTCTGGGGGAGCCCCTCGGGTCAGCCCAGTTTGCAGATGGGCAGGCTGTGTGCCCAGATGGTCAGGTTACCACCCAAGTCCTGGAAGCTCAGAGGCGCTGGCACTGGGCCAGAGCCTAGGGCTGCCTGAGGCATCTTGGGTCTGAGCCGTGCCCTCCACACTTGCCTGCACCCACCCTGTTCCACCCATCCCAGCACATGGCTCAGTGCCCCCAGGGGCAGTGGGCACCAGGGCACCTTGCATCAGAGCAAGGTGGATGGGGCGTGAGACCACCCACGGCTCAGGAGGGGTGCTTGGGGCAGGGCGGCATGGCAGGGAGAGCTTGTGGCATAGACGCACCTGATGGCTGACGTGGCAAACACCTGCCCCTTGGAGCCCACGCAGAGGACCACCATGGAGGCCACGACCACGATGAGGTCTGTGGAGTGCAGGAGAGGGGGAGCTTGTCGTGATCGCCACAGCCAGGGCCCCGGGGAAGAGCACACACCCTGCCCTCATCTGGGGAAGGGGCTTGCTGGTCAGGCGGGTCAAGCCCTGATGACTGGAGACATGGAGACACCTCGGATGGGGAGGCAGGCAGCGTCTAAACAGAGAGACCCAACCTCTGTCCTGGCCATGTGGAGCCCCCAGCCCAGGCTGGGCCCTGTGCTGAGCCCTGCAAGTGGCCAGAAAGGGCAGGGCCTTAGGCCTGGACCATGGTTCTCAGGCCGCCGAGGGTGACTGGCCCACCATGAAGCTATGCTGGGCTGTGAGGCTCATGGGAATCTGTGAGGGACCAACCCCCTCCCCCAACACCATGATCAGCGTCTTAGTGCAGAGGCTGCTGAGGGCTGCCAATGCTCCTGTGCTGGGTCCTGGGCAGTCACCCCCTGCTGGCCTTGGGGTTCCCCAGTCCTTCGGGGACTCCATCTGGTAGGGGTCATGAGGTGGGGGTCCTTCCTGGTCTGGAAACCTGGGCGTGACCTCTACAGGGCAGGCATGACTCACCGATGATGGAAATGGGCTTCCGGGCAAAGCGCAGCCGCCCCCAGAGGCCCACGTACTTGCTGCGGCAGCCGGCGGACCAGAGGCGGACCACGTACTCTGTCCCGAAGAACACCACCAGCACGATCTCCTGCGGGGACAGAGTGGGGTGCTCACTGCAGGCAGGCTCGGCCTTGAGCGGCTTCAGACCCTGCAACCTGTTCGGACCCAGCAATGCTGGGGCCTCCACTGAAGGACACCCTGAGAACAGCAGGCCCAGGTCCTGGCCTGCCGAGGATGGTGGTGCCTGCGCACAGAGGCCCTGGAGGGCCAAGCAGCTTCAGCTCATGTCCACAGGCAGTGGAGCCCAGGTGAGGTTGCAGCTCTCAGGCCAGGCCCACCCAGGCCAGAGGAGGCCCCACACCAGGAACCCCAGCCTGGGACAGAGGGCGTCCCATGCTGGGAACCCTAGCCTGGGTCAGAGGGGGTCCCACACCAGGAACCCCAGCCTGGGTCAGAGGGGGTCCCATGCCAGGAACCCTGGGTGCCCTCTGTGACAAGCACTTTCCCACCAGATCCAGCCCCGGAAAGCCTCACAGCTGGCCTTTGAGCCTGGTGTACCTGGGGTGGAGGCAGCCTCTGGACCACTTTGCCCTTACAGGGAGTCACCTGGCCCCTCTGCACCCCAACACCTCCTCAACTCCACTGACACCAGAGGGCAGAGGTTCCTAGAGGAGTGGGAATAAGACCCTCAGAGCTGGATCCCACCCCCTAGGCACAGAAGTAGGAAGCTGGGCCTCAGTTTCCTCCGCTGTAAAGTGTGGATGCAGCAGGGCCAGGCTCAGTGGGCTTGGTGGGGACTTACTGCCAAAATGCACCTTTCATGTAAAGTGCAGCCCATTGTGACACTTAAAGCGCAGCGGCCACCTGCAGGCTGGAGCCCAGCACCCAGGCAGCTGGGGTATATGGGAGGCCCTTGGGGAAGGTGTGTGGGGCTGGAAGATGAAACCAGCCCCCACGTGTGAGAGGCACTAGCCACACAAAGCCACAAAGCCACAGGCATACGGCATCTCAGGGCCACTTCCGGCGGACTCCTGCCTGTCCTCCCTCAGAAGCCAGGCCCTGGAGGGGACTTCTGCTCCCACTGGGTGACAGTGGCTGGCCTTGCTCCCATGCCATGCCCCCACCAGGGAGTCCACTATGAGCGGTCAGCTGGACACTGCCATCGCTGGCTCCCAAATGTTATTAATTAGGATGGAATGATACTTACACCATCCAGCATGTGTTTGGGGCAGGCCCAATGGATAAGGGGAGACATGCTGGGAGCTTAGTTGCTCTCCTTTTGCAAAAATGTTTTTGGCTCATGACGTCTAATCCTTCAGGGGTGTGGGGGTGCATGTGGTCGGGTGCATACGGGAGATGGCGGGGGTGTAAGGTAAAGAAAGAGTGTGGGCCAGGCACGGGGGCTCACGCCTGTAATCCCAGCACTCTGGGAGGCCGAGGCGGGCAGATCACGAGGTCAGGAGTTCAAGACCAGCCTGATCAACATGGTGAAACCCCATCTCCACTAAAAATACAAAAATTAGCCTGGTGTGGTGGCGCACGCCCTGTAATCCCAGCTACTCAGGAGGCTGAGGCAGGAGAATCGCTTGAACTCAAGAGGCAGAGATCACACCATTGTCCTCCAGCCTGGGTGACAGAGCGAGACTCCATCTCAAAAAACAAAAAACAAACAAACAAAAAAAAACAAAAGGTGTGGACACCTGCAGGCTCTGTGGCCTCATGGGGGGGTGTGGGTCCCACCTCTGTCCTCAGCTCCTGGGGACCAGGGCTCTAGGCTGAGGTTCGGCTGAGCTCCTTAGAGAAGAGGCTACCTTGGTCTTGTCCACCCCCATTTCCCAGGCCCCAGAACAGGACCTGCTCCAGCCAGTGCCCAACATGAACATGCTGGATGAACGAATGAAGGAACAAATAAACGACTCTTCCAACGAGCCGGCCTAGAGCTCTCTGGTAGCAGAAGCTCCGTCTCGTCGGTCTTTGCTTCTGAGAACCTGCCCGTTATGGAGACCGGGCCTGGACACCATAACGCCTGCCTTTGTTTGGTCATCGTGAAAAAGGCCATGGCAACACGGAGCTCCAAGTCCCCGGAGCTGAGACAGGGTGCTCATGACAGCACAGAGGCTGGCTCACCCAACTGCCGGTGGCCTTGGTGGGGAGGCATAGCGGCTCCCAGCCCAGCTCTGCTGACCCATCCACCACCCAGCAGACTGGCCCTTAGCAGGGTTTTTCTTGTTTTGATGCACTTTATTTATTTATTTATGAGACAGAGTCTCGCTCTGTCACACAGGCTGGAGTGCAGCGGCATGATCTCAGCTTACTGCAACCTCTGCCTCCCAGGTTCAAGCAATTCTCCTGCCTCAGCCTCCTGAGTAGCTGGGACTACAGGCACATGCCACCACGCCTGGCTAATTTTTTGTATTTTTTTTTAGTAGAGATGGGTTTTGGCCATGTTGGCAAGGCTGGTCACGAACTCCTGACCTCAGGTGATCTGCCTGCCTCGGCCTCCCAAAGTGCTGGGATTATAAGCGTGAGCCACCGTGCCTGACCTTGTTTTGATGCACTTTAAAAATTACTTAAATACCTTCTCCAGGCATGTCCTAGGCAGGTCTGAAATGATAGGTGTGTCTTATGTTATACCTTGAAATAGATAAGTAACTATTAGGGATTGCTGTGGATAGCTGCATGTCTTTCTAAAGTTGTCTTGACCTATCACTCAGCGAACCTGTTTAGGGGCTGGCCTTCTAAGATGGCAGGACTCCTGCCCGTGGGACAAGGTGGTAGGAATAATTGAAAACAACTCTGATCCCCAAATCCAGCTGGATGTGGGAAGGCAGTGCAAGGCTCCATGGCTGGGGAGGCCCCGCTTGTCAGGTTAATTAGGCTGGTGCTGCTGGCAGGCCAGGAAAGAGCCAAGGAAAAGTCCCTTCACCATCTCTAGGCTGGAAACAGCAAGATGGAATGTTTGCTCAGAGATAAAACTATCTCCACCACCATCAGCCTCAAATGCTCTCTCGGGCTGTGCGGGACAACACCCAGGGCCAAGGCCACAGCAAGACCCCAGGGAGCTCACATTCAGCTGGGGACAGGGAGGAGGGCTGGTCCCCCACGCCATGCCATGGCCCACCCCTGATTCACGGGACCACATCCCCAGTCTAAAGCAGGCTCACAGAATGGCAGGCCTGCCTGCCCCTGGCTCCAGCAGTCCAGACCCCAGGTGGGTGATGCCCTAGCCACCCTCCTAACTCTGGGTTCATCTGTATTTGCAGACTTGGTCCTAAGTTCCAAAGGTGAACTAAAGGGGCCTCAAGCTCCTCCCCAGAACCTGCACGCATTTGGTACTTCTCCCTTGCCCGCCTTGCTCAAGCAACTGCCGTAGCTCCTGCTGTCGACAATGAGGGTCAGAGTCTAGGGCTGTCCCTGAGGCCTCCTTCCCGGGAGCTCACTGCCCAGTCTCCCCCAGAGCCTCCCATGGGCCCCAGGTGCCCCCATTCCCTGGGGCGCCCCTGCCTCCTCAGGACCCTGTGCCTGGAGTGCTCTCTCCCTCCCCCATTCCACCCCCTAGGTTACACCACCCTTCTCAGGCCAGCTCAGCACCCCCACCACCCCCAGCCCCTCTGAGAGCCCCATCTACTACACGTGCAGAACCAGGGGTACTTCCTGACTCCCCCACTGATAGCAAGGCCAGCCCCAGGGCCTTCTCTGAGGGGCACCCAGGATCGTCCAGCCCCACAAAGCGCCTCTCACAAGATCTATGTGGCGCCTGCAAGCCCCCCGGGGTCAAGGATGCAATAGCCCGGGACGCTGATGGAGTGCGGCCCTGAGCTCTGCCCCATAGATACGAGAAGAAGAGCCGTCCTTGGTCTCCACTGAGACCACAAACAGACCAAAGGGACAAAGAGGCCCCTCCTACCCTGGTCACTCTCCTTCAGACTAAAGCAAGGCCACCTCCTGGCTGCGGATGGCTTCACGGACAAAAGGGCCTCAGAGCTGGGCACCGAGACGTGCACAGAACAAACACAGACCCACATAATGGGGGTGGTGGCCTCTGTTCACATTTTACAGAGGAGGAAAGCCAGGCTCGACTAGGTCAAGTCACCCGCAGCTTAGGGGAGGGAAGGCTGGCATCCATGGCAGAGAGCCCCGCCCTGGGACAAGGTACAGGCGTCCTCAGGTGTGGCAGAGGACACTGGCAGGTGAGGCCAGACCTGCCATGGAGGGCTCACCACTCTCATGCACAGACATGACCTGGGCATGGTGGTGGTCCTGGAAGTAGCCCTGTTACTGCCGGAAGAGTGGGTGCAGGCCAAAGGCTGGAGGACCCTTGGCAAAGGGGACCCAGACATGAGATAAGGACACCAGGCTGCAAAAGCGGCCCTGGGAGAGAGAGGATAACCAAGAGAGACTCCAGAGCCTCCAGCCCTGCCAGGGGACAGGGAGGTGTCTCGGCCCTGTGGGGTGAGGTGGGGAAGACAGGCCTGGGTCTCACAGAGCTGTCAGCACCACCAGCCGCCCTGCCTTGGTGGTCATCTAGTGGGCAGCCAGGCAGTTGGAGAGCTGGGTCTGGCCTGGAGGGAGGGTGTGGGTGTCAGATCGCCCCAAGCCAGGTGCAGGCACAAGAGCCACCGGACCACAGCACCCTCCTTCCTCCAGACCCAGTGAGGGGCCCGGGACAAGGATGTTCAGGGTCAGGAAGCCAAACCCCGTGGGTTCTGCCCCTCTGGGGTCTTTCCCCTGGCCACAAGCCAGCCATCCCACGCTGCACCCCCAGCTCTGTTCTACCATGAGTGTGAATCCATGTCCATCCTGGGACGTGTTATAAGTTGGCTCTCAGGGGTATTATTTGTGTGCTTTAAAATTATTTAAAAAATCAAAGTTCCTAACAATTCAACTTTTAAAAAATAGGCAAAGGGCTTGGACAGTCATTTCCATGAAGAAGAAACACAGATAGCCAACAGGCACACGGAGAGGTGCCCAGTGTCACTAATCATCAGGGAAATGCAAATCAAGACCACAACAAGATGCCACCTCTCATCCATTAGGGTGGCTGCCACCCCAAACAGAGTGACCAGTGCTCCCAAGGATCCAGAGAAGCTGGGACCTTGTGTACTGCTGGGGGATGTAGAATGCTGCAGCTGCTTTAAAACATGAAATGACCAGCCACTCGATTTTGCTGTGAACCTAAAACTGCTCTAACAAATAGTCTATTTAAATAACATGCCAGAAAAAAAATAGAATTACTGTATGACCCAGCAATTCCACTCTGGAGTCTGTCCCCGGTCTCTTTAAAGGAGATCCACACACACCCATGTCCACAGCAGCACCATTCACAACAGCCAAAAAGCGGAACCAGCCCAGTGTCCCTCAGTGCGCCAACGGAGACAGAAGATGTGGTCCCTCCATACCATGGAATAGGATTCGGCCTTAAAAAGGAAGAGAATTCTCACACAGGCTGCAACATGGAGGAACCTTGAAGACATTACTCCCAGTGAAATGAGCCAGTTATACAAGGACAAATACTATCTGCTTCCACTCACGTGAGGTCGCTACAGTAGTCAGATTCACAGAGGTAGAAAGTAGATGTGGGTGCCAGGGGCTGGGGAAGGGGGAGTAGGGAGTGAGTGTTTAATGGGGACAGACTTTCATCAGTTTTGCAAGATGAAAAAGGCTCTGGAGCTGGATGGTGGCCATGGTCGCAATGAACTGCGATCTTAAAAAGGGTTAAGATGGTAAAACATATTTCCATTTTATTTTATTTTGAGAGGGAGTCTCGCTCTGTTGCCCAGGCAGGAGTGCAGTGGCACCATCTCAGCTCACTGCAACCTCTGCCTCCCGGGTTCAAGTAATTCTCCTGCCTCAGCCTCCTGAGTAGCTGGGATTAGAGGCACCCGCCCCCACACCTGGCTAATCTTTTTGTATTATTAGTAGAGATGAGGTTTCACCATGTTGGCGAGGCTGGTCTCAAACTCCTGACCTCAGGTGATCCGCCCGCCTCAGCCTTCCAAAGTGCTGGGATTGCAGGCATGAGTCACCGCGCCTGGCCTTATATTTCACCATAACTTTTAAAAAGAACATGTTTGTCAGGAACTAGGAGAAGGGCAATGGGGATGGTTTTCCTTTTGAGGTGATAAAAAGCTCTGGGACCGGAGACAGGTGTTGGCTGCACCGCCTTGTGAATGTACTAAATGCCACTAAATTGCACACTGTGAAATGGCTGAAATGGTGAATTTTATGTTATGTGCGTTCTCTGATGCTGAAATGAGTGCCTTGAGGGGCCCTGGCCCGTGGCGGTTGCTCACCTGCGCTCCCGCGGGTCAGGTCTCCAAAAGGATTCTATGGGCCTTCAGGGCCACCCAGCGGCCCGGAGTATCTGCCACACTCCAGCTGTGGTCATCTGTAGCTGTCCTTGAGCCTTTAGTTCTTAATCTTCACTGACTATTGTTAGTTCAGCATTAAACGAAATAGCTAAGCACAAGCCATTTGTCAATTGCAAAATGGCACGCAGACCTTGAGCCCTCTCAGGATGAAGACAGAAAACAAATAGCAGGCAGTGCAAAGGGCCCTGGGTGGAAAAACACAGGCAAGCTGTAAAATTCCCCTAATCTTGTTTCATCGGAACGTTGACAAGACTTATGTTGAATAGAGCTCGGTGCCATCCTTCACAGGGGGCCCTGGATGCCAACGGGACACCCTAAGGCACAGTCACTGCCACTGACGGCTTCACTATTGGTACTGAAATCTTGTCATTAGGCAGACAGACCCTGGGACCCTCAACCTCAACCCAGAGGAAATCAGTGCATGGTGCGGAAGGAAAATGGAAGCTCAAGGTAGCTCAAGGTCACACAGGAGGAGACACACGGCCCCGCAGACCGGCCCCATGCTGGTATCTGGTATTGTGGGGTTACAACGGCATAAACAGGAGATCTGCCCAAAGCCGGAGGGCCAGCAAGGGTTTAGCAAAGCAGGTGCTTATCTGGGATTTTTAGTCTCCAAGTGAACAGAGGAGGGAAAGGTCACACTTTGGCTCAAACGTGTTGCAACCGGCCGTGGAACCGGTGTTCTCCGAGAAGGCTGAAGGTCGACCTGGCCATCTTATCTATTGTTTTGCTTTTATCAGCCGGCGAATCTGCAACATAGCGAAGATTTTCTGGGGTTCAATGTGTTTTGAAGTTCCATGCTGCTGGAACCACATAATTTAGGACCCTAGAGAAGGTCCCTGTGTCAATCAATCACGTGGGAAAGATCACAGGGCAGCCTGAAATAACTGGTTCTGACCAGCTGCGCTCACATCCTGTCTTTCTGGATGAAATATATAGATTTTTTTGCACAACATAAAGGAAGCTTCGCAGACCCTTATCGCGAGGACTTTAGTGTCTCTGATATTACTCTTCTATTATCTCTTTTGTCTATTTTGGTGTCTCTGATGTTACTGCTCTACAATATCTTTAAAGGAAAATTAATTTTAAAGACGGCGGAAGATGAAGATTAAATACCAAGGATCAGAGCTGAGCTTTGTGGAAGGGGCCAGGGTCAAGGATGCAGAAACACAGCCGGCCTCCCAGGCGCCCCCATAGACTTAGGCCTGGGGACCTTCCACTGGAGCCAGGAATCCACCCACCCCTGAAAAGCCTGAGATCTGTGCCCACACTTTTTAGGAGATAATGAGGCCTCATCAGGCCAAGATGGGGCCTAGAGACTCTGAAGAGGGGTGGACACAGGGGTTAGGCTGAGGGTGCTGTGGGAACCCGGGATTAGGGTCTCACCCCCTCCCATAGTGAGGAAGCCAGAGGGCTGGGCCTGTGCTGAGCCAGGCGCTTCCCTGTGGGGGCAGTGGTCCCCACAGCATAGAGCCCGGCTGGCGGGCTTTGGGGCCAGCTGTTCCAACTCCACACCGGCTCGGCCCTGATAAGCCACAGAGAGAGCCAGCCTCGGCTCCGGGGAGGGTCAGCTGGCCGGAGGGCGATGCAGGCACTCAGGCGGCTCAAAGCGCCCTTTGTCCCAGGGCCTGCCTGTGGCCAGCTGCTCCCAGCCGCCAGCTTGTGCTGAGAGCTTGTGGGCCCCCAGTGACGTGCTGGGCACAGCTGGGGCCCTCATCCACACTCACCCCCGCCCTCACCCCCACCCCCGGGGGAGCACCAGTCCCCACCCTGCCCAAGGTAGCCTGGCCTGGGGCAGGCGCCACAGTGCAGCCGGCCAGGCCCAGGTGAGATGCACCATCCACTGGGCTGAGGGTGGCACAGTCAGGGTCCGGCTGCCCTGTACTGGCCTTACTGCTGGGGACATGACCCTGCCCTGCCACAGCCCCTCCCCTGCCAAGTGTCCCCTTGGTGTGGGCACCGCTGGGGTGCCATGCTGAGCCAGCCTTAGTCTGGGGCTGCATCCTTCTGCTCGGCTGCTTCCCCAGGCCCCATGGAATGTGCAGCCTGCGACCTTGAGTGGGGCCCTCTGTGTCCCTCCTGAGGCCCTGGCCGCCCAAGGCCCTGCCCGCCCAAGGTAGCCTGGAACAGGCCCACCTCCTTGGAGGGGAGGGCTTCTGGGCCCCTACACAGCTAGCTCCAGGCATCCAGGGGTGGCACTGGGAGTATGGTAGGGGGGACCTGCTACCTTGGCCAGGCCCCTGGGAGCCCCCTGTCCCACACATTAGCAAGAGAAAGGATCGCTAAGCAGGAGGAGGATGGGCACAGGGCAGGAGCAGGCTGGTGTGAGGACACTGGTGGCATCCCAGGCAGGGGACCCAGACGAGCAGCTCAGCCACTCTGTGCTCAGCATCCACATCTGTAAAACGGGGCACCAGCAGTGCCCACCTCCTAGGGCTGTGGGGAGGGCGAAATGACAACAGTGGCCTGGGCCTGTGGAAACGCCTTGGGAACAGTGTAGCAGGAAGGTGGTGTTCCGTGTGCTCAAGAGGGAAGCGACCTCGTCATCGGAGGGCAGGGTCCTGAGTACAGGTGGGGTACAGACTCTCATGCTGCACACAGCACAGAAGAGCCCCGCTGACCTGACGCCCCGTCCCGCGCTGGCCCAGCTGCCTGGGGCCCTCCACGTCACCTGGCCTTCCTGGACGTGGAAGTTCCTATCTGTCCACAGCTCAAGCCTGGGAGTCCCTATCTGTCCTGCAGGGCACCGCTCAGCCTCACTCTCCCTGCGGTGAAGCCCTCCCCCATCCACTGCTGCCTCTGCTGGGATCCCTCCTTTCCGCCACGTCTGTCCTCATCCCGCCCAGAGCGCCCTAAAGTCAGAGGCCCGCCTTCTCCACCTGCAGGCTCAGTGCTGAGACCAGCTCACTACTCACCTTGTGCCCAAAATCCTGCTGAGAAACTTCAGGCAGGGGACAGGTGTGTCTCCCTCCCAGGCACCTGCCTTGTGGGTGCTGTACTTGGGGTGTGGAAGGGGAGGCTGAGGGGCCCGTAAAGACCTGCAGACCCCCACTCTGGACATCATCCCCCATGTTTGGGATGTTACTGTCTCCTTCAGGATGAACGTCACCCCTCATCCCCCCAAGATGGATGTCACCCCCGTTCCCCCAGGATGGACGTCACCCCCCCTCATTCCCCTGGGCTGGACATCACCCCGCCATGTCTGAGATGCTGCTAACCCCCTCCTGACTGATGTCACGGCCCCCCATGGCTGAGATGCTGCTATCTGTCCCCAGGCTGGTCGTACCCCCCTCCCCTGTGTTTGGGATGCTGCCGTCTCCCCACAGGGCACCTCTGGAGCTCCTGGTCTGGCTCCCCCTCCCTGAAGTCACTGGAACACTTTGGGGGTCCTGGCCCTGCAGGAAGACACACCCAGGAAGCCAGCGGAAGCCATACACCAGGCCCCACCCTGACTTCCTATGGGACCCCAGAGACAGAGAGGGAGGAAGGAGCCCCTGCCCAGGAAGCAGGCGTCAGAGCCCCAGCCACAGGCCTTCCCACAGCCGGTGGCCATCTCTGACCTTCAGAGCCGCAATCGGCCAGCTGCTCTGTGTGCTTGTCTCCCCGTTAATGATTTCGGGGTGACTCTGGGAGGCACAGGGCCTCTTTCCCTCCAGAACTGGCCCCACCTGCCAGCTGCCCGGACGTCTCTTCTTCCCGGTGAGCAAGAGAGGCAAGGGACGTGCTGGGTTGTCATGGGGACAGCCGTTCCCATCCACCGGGCAGCCGGGCCCTGCAAGTGGGTGACAGCTGTCGTCTGGTCCCCACATCCCGGACACCATCCCGACAGGCGGCATGAGGCCCAGTGTCCCCTGTGGGCTGTCTAGGGAGACTCTCAGGAGGCTAAAACCACAAGAGCTGGCCCTCCCCCTGCCCCGTGCTCTACATCTAAGTAGACACAGGGGCATATCCCGGGGTGTCAACAAGATCCAGGGCTTTCCTGATCCTCCCTGCGCCTGCGTCTACCCCTGGCCTAAGGGGAGCCATGTTCACACATTTCCCTACGACCCTCCAGGCCCTGGGACTGATTCCATAAGGCCTTGGGTGTCGAATGCATCTTCTCCACGGGCTTCCCGGGAAGCACCTCTGGGAAGACTGCCTGGTAGGCTTTCAGAGAGCAACGAAAGTGCAATATTTTGCTCAAGGGACACTCCTTGAGCAAAACCTCCCTGCAGGCCAAGGCTCAAGGGACCCCTCTTGCTGAGCCGGTGCCTCCAGCCCCGCCTTGCCCCTTGTCCGTAGCTCTGGGAGTAACTGCAAACTCTCAACATTTGTCATTCAGGTACCTCACCTGGGTCTGAGCAGGAGGCGCTCAAGGCAGCTGGCCCCATGTGTGGGTATAGTGGGGGAGGCTTCTCAGGGTGGAGGGGTTAGCTAAGAAAGGAACTTGGACCACACCCTGGGCCTAGCACATTCTTGGGCCCATTATCATTGGGGCCAAATCTTTCCCAGGACTGCTGGCTTCCGGGCCTTGGCCTCCGCATGAAGGCTGCCCACCCACAGTGGGGAGGAGAGCGGGGCCTCTCGGTAATTTTAATTTCACATGTATTGCCGGTGCCTTACGGGGGCCGACTAGAGTTACACACGTTTCAGGCGGTTTAATGAGGTGCCTCCAGCCCTGGGACCCAGCTCGCTGCATGAGCCGGCGGGGTGGGGGTTCCCGAGCGCGGCCCACTTCCTCCCCCACCTGGGTGTTCTCAAGGTCAGGAGGCGGACACAGGGCGCAGCAGCCACCTGACACCTGCCTGGGGTGGGAGAGGCAGATGGCGCTAGGCAGAGTGCCCACAGGCTGGCCCATCTAATCTCTGCCCCGAACTGGCCTTATCAGCAGATTCTGATGAAGCAAAAACTATGTGGACCCCCCCGCCTGGAGACCCCCAGCACACTGAATCAACCCATCACCTGGCAAGGGGTGAGAACCCAGGACGCACTGAATAAACACGTATGCTTACACAATGTGCAAGGCACATACTTCATTGCTTTCAGGCAATAGATGAATTTCAATCCACGTCGGGGACAACATTTGCAAACACAGTGAAGCCACCAGCAACTGATGTGGGCACTGGCATGGAATTTACAAAAGAAAAGCATCTACAGTTGGTGCTGGGGGGCAGCTGGAGTGATGTAGGGGCTGGGGCAGGCAGCGGGGCCTACGTCTCATAACGCCCTGCAGGGCCCACACTTCCCATATCAATCTCTTCTTTCTGGCTATTTAGGAGAGTATTGCTTAATTCCCAAATAGGTAAGGGATTTTTCTTCTCCAATCTTTTAATCATTTATTTCTCATGATATTGGGTTTTGATCAGAGAACATGGCCAGTTAAATCTCAATTTTTTGAGGTAGGTTAGATTTGTTTATAGCCACATGAATGATTGGTTTTGTAAGTGTTCTGCAGACACAAGGGAACAAAACAGCTCCATTACTAGGGTTCGAAGTCATAGTGCTGGTTTTAAAGCACAGTCCTGAAGTTCTTTGCCAGTCCTCCCCAACTGAACCTGGGCTCTGTGACACCTGCACCAAGAGAATACGGCCAGGTGGCTCTGCAGTCCCTGGCACTGCCTGTCTCCTGGACTGTTCGTTTCTGAGATGTGAGAAATCCATGCAGCCTTGGAGAAGCCCTCATGAGCAGGAGCCTTACCAGCCATGTAGATGCAATGCTGTGGAGCCTCCAGCCCCAGCTGATACTACGCAGAGGGAGATGAGCCGTCCCACTGAGCCCTGCCAGACTGCAGGCTAGCGAGCTCAGGCGTGATGCCTATTTTGAAAGTGCTAGATTTGTGGATGGTTTGTTACACGGCTATAGATAACAAGAATAGGAGTTATTTCAAATTACTGTTAGAATCTGAAATTGCTCATGATTACAACATTTACCTGTCCATGTCCTCACTTATTTTGTGCCCACTAGAACTGTCCTATTCCAAAAGAGGTACATTAAAATCTCCTCCCATTATCATATTTAACCTTCCTGTCCTTGCAGATTTTCAATAGTTTTTCCTTTATGTATTTTATGTTGTCTGATGCCTTAAAGATTACAGTCAGGTCTTCCAATAGTGCCTGATCTCATTCACACTTGTCTTATTTGGGCTTCAGTGTTGATATTAATCCTGATCTACCTGTTTTTTTCTCTCTTTTCTTCTTTTAGCTTGCAGTTTCTTGGCATCTCTTTGGCCATTCCTTTATTTTTCAACCACCCATTATTGCTTTGCCTTACTTAATGCTACTGAGCAATGTATTTGTTAAAAGATAAAAGCCCAGAGCTATGGCAGGGCCTTCTCTGTCTTTCAAAGAGGAATTCAGGCCATTTACATTTGGTGTGAAGTTGGATGCATTTGATTTGACTCTTTCTATCTTTATATTTGCTATTTGACTCTGTTGACTTCCCCCTTTTGCTTTCGGTTATTTAGTTGACTCACATATTATCCATTTTCTGATCTCATGAATTTGAGAATTTCACTGAACTCTCATTTCACTAGTTCCTTAAACTCACAACCAAATCTGCTACTCTCTAAAGACAGTTTCCACTATAGTGTGCTCCCTAAGGCTTTCTCCTCAGGAAGATAAGAATTTGCGTGTGACTGCATTTCACCCCTCTCCCTTCACCCCATCAACGGCTCTGTGGGTAAATAAAGCAACCTCCAACATTGTTTTCATAGTTTAGAACAGGGCTTGACAAGCTTTTTCTCAAAAGCCAGATAGTAAATATTTTAGGCTTTGCAGGCCACGCGATTTCTGTTGCAACAACTCCAGCAGACAATTTTGTGCTGTTATAGCACAAAAACAGCCAGAGATGAGATGTTCACAAGCACACGTGGCTGTGCTAATCAAATCTTATTTATACAAATCAGCAGCCAGGTTTGTAGGTTATGGTTTGCAGACCCTTGGATTAAAGAATCCTCTGACAGGTAGGTATTCCTACCGGCTAAACTGTGTCCCCTGCCCCCCAAATTCATATGTTGAAGTCCTACACCCTCCAGCGCACCTCAGAGTGTGACCTTGTTTGGAAACAGGGTTGCTGCAGATGCTATTAGTTAAGATGAGGTGGTTAGGGTGGGCCCCTATTCCCATACAACTGGTGTTCTTATCAAACGGGAAACCTGGACATGGACTTGTAGGCTAGGGGAGCACTGTGTGGAGGCGGAGGCAGAGCCTGGTGCGATACATCGACCAGGAACCCTTCCACAGTAGCTGGGGGGAGGCCTGGAACACTCTCTCTCACAGCCTCAGAATGAACCCACCTAGCTGATACCTGGATCTCAGACTCCTGGACAGGCAGGGGGCTGCAGCTGGCACCCATGGGCTCCAGGTCATCAGCAAGGCCAGGCCAGAGGTCTGTTCTAAGGTCTCTGGAGAGGTCCAGGCCATAGGCCTCAGGGCCTGAAGCTTCCCCCCCACCAGGCGGGGTCCCGGTGGGCCCACAAGAAAGAGTGCCCTGTCTCTCCAAGAGGTCTATCAGCCCACCCCTGCCCCATTCCCCCAGAAAACCCGGGCTCTGAAGGCAGAACTCAATGTGCCAGTGGAGGCACTCCAGGCTGACCACCAGAAGAAAAGGCCCAGAGGCAGGAAAATGTGCGCGTGTGGGAGGCACACAGGGCTCTGCTCAGTCAAAAAGCCAGGTGGGGCTGCCCACAAATCAGGCCCTGAACCCTCTGCTGAGCCCCACGGTTTGGGAGCTGCCTCCCAGGAATCATACCCAGGGCCCCGCACACACAGGAGTGGCCCAAGCCGGCTGCCCTGCAATTTGTGGTGGGGGAGCCCATGGTCCGGAGACGCCCACGCCTGGCTGCAGACACCATTAGCCGCCCGGCAGGCAGCTTTACACGTATTTAAAGCAAATCCCCCATCTTCCCCAGGCAGGGCTATTTCCGTCTCCAGGCCAGTTAAACGAGGATTTACTTTCAGCCTGGGAACCCCACTGCTGATGGCTGTTAACCCCAAAGACGGTACATCCCTCTGATCACTGTCTTAGCTGGAACTGGGATGGGGGGAAAAGGGAGTGGAGCGGGGGACATTATTTTTATCTGCCGGGAACCAAAGCGTCTAAAAATGTCTTATTTAAGAATGTCACCAGCAGTAGAAGTTCGGCAAACCAAAGAGACTAGGGGCTGAGCATCCTTCTTTTGACTTGGGGAGAGTGCTGAGAAGGCCGCAGGGTTGAACCCTGTTTACTTTAGCAGAGGTTGAGGAGCTGCAACCCACACCAGCCCTTCAGGGGCCTGCACGGTGTTGGGACAGGAAGGCCTGCGGTTATTAAAGGCTGCCCTGTGTACGTGTGTGTGTGCATGTGTGTCGGCGCGTGTGTGCACGCGGGCCTGTCTAGTCTGTTTTCTGACTGCTGGGTACCTCACTCTGATTCTGCAAATCTAGAGATTTTAATAACAGGCGGTGAATTTAAACAGTTTTTTTTTCCCCCTTTCAGGAATGTTTTAAGGGATTGAGAGGAAATTGTGCACGGATTTTGCTGTTTTAAGAGCTAATATGTGAACAACTTCAGAAGGATGTATGTTGTTTTAGGGCTGAAGTTTACACAGTAAACGGGAGAGTCAAAAGCAGACTGGTCGTGAATTTGTAGGGCCTGTCTTCTTAAATTTCATTCCTCTGAGAAGGGACTGCCTTCCTGGGGAGCAAAGCTGGAAGGAAAGAGCGAAAGTCTGATCTTTGTCCCCCGTGCCCCTCACTGTTTCCTGTTGCAGAATCCCTGGGGAGGCAGTGCCCAGTGGGATGGCCATTGGCAGAGACCACCCAGCCCAGGCCCCCTCTCAGGGCACTGAGGAGGGTCCCCCTGCAGATGGCTGCATTCGGAGGTCTGCAAACCCCACAGCCCCTAAGCTGCTCAGGAATGACGTATCAGCACAGCATGGTCTTGTTTCCAGATTTGGGCTGGGTCTTCTGCTCCTTGGGAACAAATACTTTCAAAGGCATGAACTATAAAAACCTCATCAAGAAGAAATAGACAACCTGCCTAGCCCTGTATCTGCTGGCTTTCCAATGGCAAACTTCCCCACAAAGGAAACTCCAGGCCCACATACCTCCACATGTTCTAGCTATCAAACGTTCAAGGGAGAAATAATTGCAATTCTACACAAACTCTTCCTAAAAATTGAAGAGCAGGAAATATTTCCCAACTCATTCTCTGATGCCAGTGGCATCTGATGCCCAAACCAGACACAACAGCCAACACACAGCAGGCGACGCCCTCGTGAGCGTGGGCATGGAAGTTCTACACACAATCGAAGTCAGTCACATCCAAAAAGGTGTTTTAAAATGCATCATGACAGCTGGGCATGGTGGCTCATGCTTGTAATCCCAGCACTTTGGAAGGTCAAGGCAGGCAGATCACCTGAGGTCAGGAGTTCAAGATCACCCTGGCCAACATGGTGAAACCCTATCTCTACTTAAAAATACAAAAATTAGCTGGGTGTGGTGGCAAACACCTGTAATCCCAGCTACTCAGGAGGCTGAGGCATGAGAATCACTTGAGCCCGGGAGGCAGAGGTTGCAGTGAGCCGAGATCGCGCCATTGCACTCCAGCTTGGGCAAAAAGACCAAGACTCCATCTCAAAAAAATAAAAAATTTTAAAAAGTACAAATACATATAAAATAAATAAATAAAAATTCATCATGACCAAGTGGGCTTTGTGTAAGGGAAGCAAGGTTGCTTTGCTATTTGAAAATCAATCAATGCAATTCCCCACACTAGCAAATTAAGAAAGAATTTGTGATTGAGATCGTTGCAAATGATATGATTATCTCAACAGAGGCAGAAGGAGCACTTGACAAAAATCCAACAGCCATTCTTGACGCACTCTCCATTCCCAGCAAACCAGGAAGAGGAGGAACTTCTTGGCCTGATAGGTGGCTTCTACTAAAACCCTACAGCTCCCACCACACCTAATGGTAAAAGATTACCTCACTTCACCTTAGGAGTAAGACAAGGATAGCAGCCCTCTCCCACTGGCAGACACTGTCAGGTGCATTCAAGTAAAAACAAGAAATAAACAGTATATGGATTGAAAAGGCAAAGATAAGACTGACTTAATTTTGGACAACACAATCATCTCCATAGAAAATCCTAAAGAATCTACAAAAAAAAAAATCCAAAAACAAATGAACAAGAAATCTTCTCAAACTAACAAGTAACATGAGCAAAGTCATAGGATGCAAGGTTAACATACGAACAGATCAATTGTATTTCTATATCCTAGCAACAAATAATCCAAAAGTGAAACTGAGAAAACAATATCATTTCAGTAGCTTCAAAAACATAAAATACTTAGGAACAAATCTAGCAAGTTTCACACCACTAAAAATTACACAATCCTGATGAGTGGTGTTGAAAAATATCTAAGACACTGGGGAGTGAGACCGTGTTCGTGGATCAGAAAACTCGGTATTACTAAGATGTATATGAAGCAATGGGGAGTGAGACCGTGTTCGTGGATCAGAAAACTCGGTATTATTAAGACGTGCACGAGGCACTGGGGAGCGAGACCGCGTTCGTGGATCAGAAAACTCGGTATTACTAAGACGTGCATGAGGCACTGAGGAGCGAGACCGCGTCTGTGGATCAGAAAACTCGGTATTATTAAGACGTGCATGAGGCACTGGGGAGCGAGACTGCGTCCGTGGATCAGAAAACTCGGTATTATTAAGATGTATATGAGACCCAAATTTATTTACATATCCAGTGCAATGCCAATCAAAATTCTAGCCAATTTTTTTTTTGGTAGAAATTGACGAGCTGATTCTAAGATATTCACGAGAATGTGAAGGAGCTGGCAGAGCAGCACACTCTTGAAAATGAACAAAATTGGAGGATTAACAGGACCTGATTTCAAGGCTTAGTGTAAAAGTCACAGTAATCAAGACAGTGCTTTCCTGGCAGAACAGATGACAAAGTCCAGAAATCGAACCCACACACACGGCCAACTGATTTTCATCAAAGGTGCCAAAGTAATTCAACGGGAAAAAAGTCTCGGGGACACCTGGATAACCATATGCAAAAAGATTTAACCTCCATCCGTACCTGTCACCACATATAAAATTAAACTCGAAATGAATCACAGATCTAAACAAGAAATGTGAAACTATAAAATTTCTACAGAAAACAGGAGAAAAAACTTTGTAACCTTGGATTAGGCGAATATTTCTTAGACAGAACACAAAGAACATGAACCGTAAAGAAAAAAAAAAGAACCCAGATGAATTGAACTTCATCAAAATTAAAAACTGCTGCTCCTTTGAAAGATCCTGTTAAGAAAATGCAAAGACAAAGCCACGACTGGGAGAAAATATTTGTAAAACAGATCTGGTGATGGACTCATATCCAGAACATAGACACAACTCTTACAACTCACATTATTCTAAGAAGACAATCTAATTGTTAAAATCAGCAACAAACTGAACAGACACTCCATCCAAGGAGACAGATGAATGGCAAATACGCCCAACACCATTCGTCACTAGGGAAATGCAAATGAAGATGCAAATGAAGACCACGATGGAATATGGCTCCAACCTTTAGGATGGGCAAAGCTTAAAAAGCAGACAATACTAAGTGCTGGTGAGAATCCGTAGGAGCCAGAATGCTCATACATTGATGGTAAGAGTGAAAAACGGGCCTACCATTTTGCAAAATGGTTTGGCAGTTTCTTCGAAAGGAAAACATGCATCTAACACATGATCCCACAATCCCACTTCCAGGGATTTACCCCAGAGAAATGAAGACACATGATTACTCAAAAACCTGCACGCAATATTCATGGCAGCTTTAATCATAACAGCTGAAAACTGGAGACAGCTCAAATGTCCATCAGCCTGTGAATGGATAAACAAACTGTGGTACATTTTATCCTTTCCAAATAAAAGGAGACAAACTGCTGAATGCAGAGACCATGACACGGATGGACCTCAAATGAATTATGCTAAGTGACAGAAGCCAGGCGCAGAGGCTACACGCTGCAAGATTCCATTCACATGACGTTCTGGAAAAGGCAAAACCATGGGGACAGGAAACACGTCCACAGTTCCCAGGTGCGGGGAGGGGCTGGCCGCCAAGGGGTACCAGGGAGCTTTCGGGTGATGGGAACATCTTGGATCTTGACACTGGGGGTGGTTACAGAACCATAAATGTTTGCCAGAACTCATCAAACTGGACATCTACAGAGGAGGAGAGTTTTCCTGTATGTAATTTAAACCTTGACAAACCAAAATTTAAAAGAAGAAGAAATTAGAAAATAAGAAAACCTAAGAAATGCATGAGTCAATCAACAATATTTTTTAGTTAATCTATTTAGAGGGAAGAGGCAGCTATGACCCCACCAAGCCCACTGAGCTCAGCACAGCCTCCCCTGCCTCCTGCTACCACCAGAGTCTGCCCTGGGAGCTGCTGTACCCCGTGGATGGAACACGGGGACCCTGTCTCTGTCTGTGCCCCCCTCACTTGGCAGCCTCCCCAGGAACCCCTCGCCTGCCATCTGGGGCCCCGGGGAGCCACATGCTAGGTGAAGCCTGGCTCCTGTCCATGCCATGTACTTGGGACTCCAGCCCTATTTGCGCTCTTGTCCTGGGCTGAGCCTGGTGCTGCCCTGCCCTCCCTGTGAGGCTCCTTCCAGAAGCCCCTGACCCTACATCACCCAGGACACCATCTCTGTTGGCCCTCAACTCGCCACTCCAGCACCCTTCATTCACCTGCTTAGGGAAGCGCCCCCTCTTCCGGTCACTCGGCTCACATGTTGGCATTTGTTCTCCTACCCTGCCTGGCACTCTGGCCTCGGTGAGGATGCATGTCAGGCATCAGCTCCCAGGGCGGGCAGTGCCCTTGACTGCTTTCCAGCTCCGGGGCCTGGGCGTGGATCTGCCCAGGGAGGAACATAGGTGTCTGGGCCGCCACGATGCTCCCAGAACGTGGGCTTCTCCCACCTTCTACCTATGCCTTTTCATTCAACCCCCAGAGGGACCCTGGGAGGGGGTGTGAGGGGTGATGGCGAGGATGCAGATGCTGCAGTGTGTTGGAAATCCAGGCGCTGTGCCACAGCTCTGCATCTGCAAAGACCCCCTCACCCCGTGATCAGAAAGGTTCAAACTCCAGGCACACAGCCCAGTCCCAGCAACAGCAAAGAGAGGCGGGGGAGGGACGTGCACTGCCTGCGGGATGTCCATCCAGGCCGGGGCTTGGAGGCTCTTGTTCTCTACAGACAACTCTGAGCACCCCTCATCTGAGCTCCCCAAAGACATACAGGTACATCCACACCCAGACCTGCACATTGGGGTCCAGTTCTGGGGTCCGTCTCTCTCGAGGCCCAAACAGTCCCCTGCACCCTGGCCTCCCCGTCTCTGGGTCTACTGGAGGTGGAGCTGGTTCCCCTTCCTGCTCCTCTACATGGCTCACGCTGGGTGGCGGGGGCGGTGGGCAAGGAGCCGGAGCCCCCAGATTGAGTGGTGCAGAAGGAAAAGCCAGGGAGGGGTGTCCTGCCCAGGGGTCTCTCTGCCACCCAGGGCCAGCCATGGGGAAGGAACCCAAAACGCTTCTTGTTCCCACCCCAGGTGCTTGGGAGAAGGAAGCCCCCCCACCCCCCTACCCCGGGGCCATGTGGAGCAGTCACTGGAAGTGTCCCAGCTGTGCTATGAGCAGGTCACAAAGCTCCACAACAGGACCTGTCCAGGCCGGGACACCCGGTGACACTCCACTCCCTCAGCTTTCGCAGCCCCCGGGGGACCCTCCTCGAGGGCCCCATGTCTTCTGGGTTCCATCTCTTTGAGGTAGAAAATCTGAGGCCCCAAACTGCCCCCAAAGCAGGCAAAGGTCAGAGGTGTGGAGAGAGAGGATGGCGAGGATGGCCAGGGAGGGTCGTCCCAGGTTTCTCCCGCAGCCTGGCCCCCATGTCTTCCTTCTCCATAGCCCCATCCCAGCATCGTGGCACCAGTGGGCTCCTGGTGGCACTGGCTGGATGCTGTAGCCTGCTGATGGCCACTAGCACATGCTGGGGACCTAAAGCCACAGGGCTGAGTCACCGTCATTTGCTCCACAACCCCCTAGCCTGGCTTCTCAGACCTCAGCCTGCCCCCTCTCCACCCAGCCACTCTCCCTTGTGTGGAAGCTGGACGTACTCTAGAACCCACCCTGGAGACAGCCCCTGGGATGAAGAAACCAGGTCCTGTCCGGGTCCTAGCACCTGTCACCAAACATCCTCCAAAGTGAGGATTTTTCAGTCACAGGGCTCAGAAGGGCTGGGGTGGTGGTAGTTGGGGGACAGTAAGACCCCTTTATTCCCGCCAGACAGGTCCTCACTTTACCCCAAGGTCGACAATGGCGAACTTCTCCTCAGACACCCACCCACCTGGGCCAAGTCAGGCTGTGTGTCTGTGTGTGTACGTGCATGGGCATTTGTGCACAGCCTAAGCACTCCCTGGCCACCACCAGAGCCCAACACCATGTGTGCACATGCGCAAACACACAAACATGGTGCTATCTGAGATGCAAGAAGAAGATGTCACCTTGAAGTGGGTCATTGTATCCAACAGCCCCACACGCACCCACAAAACCGCCTTAAGAAACTTTTCACTAAGGGCTTGGCGAACTCCTGAGATGTCTTAGCAGAATTTAGCGGTTTGCAGACATGTAAACGTGTCCCCCGACTCCCAGAGCTCAGGACGCTCCACCTACACTTATAAGGCTGAGAAAGGGAATATAAACTGCTATGGAAAAATTATAGGTATACCGGAATTTTTCTTTGTTCGCTATTAAGTCTTTCAATATGTCAGAATACAGCAACTAACCTGACTGATTATACGTGTGGATATTCCCACCCCATGTTCTGCTGTATTTTCTTCTGCCACGCTTGATTCAGACTTTGAGAAACAAAATCCGAGGGAAGCAGCAAAAGACATTCCCAATCTACCTCCCTGGATGAAGCCACCATCTTTCCACCTACGTTTCTGTGCTCACACGACACGTGCAATCAGGACAAACACGCGTGACCCTGGGACCTCAGGTCTGAGCTGCCACTGTTTAATGGCCTGCCTGCCGCCACCTTATCCTGGGCCTGGCCTCTGCCAGTCAGAGGGGCAGCATTAAGTCTGAGTCACACCATGCCAGGCCCCAGGCTCCTGTTGTGCAGAGCGAAACCCTAAGTCCCCAGAGTCACCCCAAGCCCTCACACGCCAGGTCCTGCCACCTCCCTGACCTCATCCCCCACCGCTCCCTGCTCCCCGTCTCTGAATGCTACAGGCTCCTCACGGCTCCCTCCACCTGCTCCAGGCACACGCCCCGTCCGGGTCTTGGTGTGTGCCATGCTCTCTGCCAGGAATACTTGCCCCTGAAACCCCAACATCTAGACCTTCACCTCCATACAGAGACTCACAGCCCAGCCACTCCACTGAGAACTGCCGCTCCTCCCCTTCCACGTCACTTACCATTTCTTGCCCTCGAAGTAGTCAGTAGTCCACCCAAGGTTTTGGGAGTCTGAACTTATAAAAGATGGAAATGGAGTCAGCTTATTGTTTGTGGTATAGGTACTAAGTGGAAGTTAAGGCAGATTGATGAAAACAGTAAGGCAGACAGTAAAGGGTTAAATGAGAAACCAGGGACTAAATAAATTTTAAAAGGCATAAGTATAAAGGTAACTATTAGGACAAAAATACAGGCCGGGCACGGTGGCTCACGCCTGTGATCCCAGCACTTTGAGAGGCTGAGGCGGGCAGATGACTTGAGGTCAGGAGTTCAAGACCAGCCTGGCCAAAATGGTGAAACACCATCTCTACTAATAATACAAAAAAATTAGCCAGGTGTGGTGGCGCCCACCTATAATCCCAGCTACTTGGGAGTCTGAGGCACGAAAATCGCTTAAACCCTGGGAGATGGGGATTTCCGTGAGCTGAGATCGTGCCACTGCACTCTAGCCTGGGCGACAGAGTGAAACTGTTTCTCAAAAATAAATAAATAAATAATACAACCTCCTAATTACCCAAATGTTTTTAAAAGAAAATAATATACATATTGTAAAGAAAACTACTACAGCAACCGTAACAAAATACATGCAATTATAAAAGACAATGACAGAGTTGAGACCAAGAATGCCGGTCATGTGAATAAATGCAAATTAGCTTTACTTATCAGGAGAAAAATAGTTTGACTCACAAAATAAGACTCAACTATATGCTTCATATGAAAAACATGTTTTGAGTCTAAAGACACAAATGATTTAAAAGTAAATGAATAAAATATATACCATGCTAACAATGATAAAAAGAAAAAGCCAGAATAGCCATATTAATCTCAGACAAAGCAGATTTCAGAGCAAAGAAAGTGACCAGGGATAAAGAGGCAGTCTCATAATGACAAATGTGTTGATTACTCAAGAGGACATAACAATCCTAAATGCTAATGCACCCAAGAACAAAGCTTCAAAACACATTGAACACGTGGTATACTTGTACTGAAATATCATATGTACTCCATAAATATGTACAACTACTGTGTATCCACAAAAATGAAAAATAATGTAAATATTTTTTAAATGACAAAAGCAAAAAAATACATTAAACAAAAAAACTAATAAACTAAAGAATAAAGAACTGAAGAATAAAGAGAGAAATCCACAAATATAGCTGGAGGTTCTAACATCCTTCTCCCAAGAATTAATTAATAGAACAAGTAGATACAAAATCAGTAAGGATGTATCATTACTGATGTAGACTTGGACAATGCCATCATCAACCACATTAGTCTCATTCACATTTACAGAACAGTCCTCCCAATAACAGCAGTACACACTCTTTCCAAGCACACAATGGAGTATTTACCAAGATAAATCATATTCTGGGCCATAAATCAAGTCTTAATATATTTTAAGAGACCAAATTATATTAAGTATTTCTATAGCCATAAATGAATTAAAGTAGATGTCAGTAACAGAAAGGTATCTTGAAAATCCCTAAATGTTTTGAATACACTTTTAAATAATGCATACACCAAAGAAGAAATTAAAGAGGAAATTAGAAAATATTTTAAATGGGATAAAAAAAAACCCCACAAAATTTGTGGATGTTTATACCACCAAGTGCCTGTATTAGAAAGGAAAAAAAAATTTTTATTCAATGACCTCAGGTTCCACCTTAAACTAGAAAAAAAAGAACAAATTAAAACTAAGTAAGCAGAATAAAATAACCAAAAAGAAAAAAATTAATGAAACTAAAAGCTGATTCTTTGAGATCCATAAATTTGCTAAAATTTTAGCTGACTGATTACACTAACAAAGAAAGCCGCACAAATTACTAGTATCAGGAATGAGAGAGGAGACATTGCTACAAATTCTATAGCTGTTTAAAGGATAATAACAGGATATTCTGAAAAACTTTATGCCAATACAATTAACACCTAGGTGAAATGAACATATACTTTCAAACACACAAAATACCAAAGCCCACTCAAGGAGCAATCACCTGAATATAACTATTATCAATCACCTGAATATAATTATCAATCACCTGAATATAATTACCAATCACCTGACTATAATTATCAACCGCCTATCACCTCAATATAGTTATCAATCACCTGAATATAACTATTATCAATCACCTGAATATAATTACCAATCACCTGAATATAATTATCAATCACCTATCAATCACCTCAATATAATTATCAATCACCTGAATAACTATTATCAATCATCTGAATATAATTATCAATCACCTGACATAGCTATTACCATCACCTGAATATAATTATCAATCACCTGAATATAACTATCACCTCAATATAATTATTATCAATCACCTGAATATAACTATTACCAATCACCTGAATATAATTATCAATCACCTGACAATAACTATTATCAATCACCTGAATAAAACTATTAAGTCAATTTAAAATCTAGTTAACAATCTGCTCATCAAGCAAAGTCCAGGCCTACCTAAACAACTTTCCTGACAGAGTCCACCAAACACAGAGGGAAGAAATAAGACCAATTCTACACAAACTCCACCTCTAAAAGGGAGAGAGAACACTTCCAACTCACTCCTCATGCCAGCATTACTCTAATACCAAAGCCAAAGATGTTACAAGAAAATATATAGACAATATCCCTCGTGAACTTAGATGTAAATGTTGTTGGCAAAATTTTAACAAGTCAAGTCCAATGATACACAAAAAGAATACTAGAACATGACCAAGTGTGGTTTATCCAGGAATACAGAACCTGTGAAAATGAATCAGTATAGGCCGGGCGCGGTGGCTCACGCTTGTAATCCCAGCACTTTGGGAGGCCGAGGCGGGCGGATCACGAGGTCAGGAGATTGAGACCACGGTGAAACCCCGTCTCTACTAAAAATACAAAAAAAAAAAAAAATTAGCCGGGCGTGGTGGCGGGCACCTGTAGTCCCAGCTACTCGGAGAGGCTGAGGCAGGAGAATGGTGTGAACCTGGGAGGCGGAGCTTGCAGTGAGCCGAGATTGCGCCACTGCACTCCAGCCTGCGCGACAGAGCGAGACTCCGTCTTAAAAAAAAAAAAAAGAAAATGAATCAGTATAATTATCATATTAAGAGACTGAAGTAGAAAAACCACATGATCATATCAAAAGATGTATCAAACAGCATTTGACAAAATTTAACACCCATTCATATTAAAAGCTCTCAGCAATAGTATTAGAGGGGATGTTTCCTTAACCTGGTAAAGACATCTATGGAAACCCAGAGCCAACATCACACTTGACGGTGAACAACAATGTGTTTCTTCTAAGGCTGGGGACACAGCAATGTTCACTTGTATTGGACATTGCAGTGGATGAGCTACCCAGTGCAATCAGGCAAGAAAAAGAAACAAATAGGCATCCACATTTGAAAAAAAAGAGGTAAAACAGTCTTTATTTTCAGAAAACATCATTAATAAAAGGAAATCAATGGAATTCATTTTTTCAAAAGCCACTAGAACAAATAAGTGAGTTTAGAAAGGTTGCAAGATTCAAGATAAATTTGCCAAAATGAATTTCAGTTCTAGATTAGAAGAAATATCATTGACAATAGCATAAAAAATATGAAATACTTAGGTATCTCACAAAAGATGTACAAGACCTATACACTAAAAACTATGAAACATCTCTGACAGAAGTTAAAAATCTAAATAAGTGGTATATAACCTCATATGTATATATATGAGATATATAACCCTTATATGTATAAGAGATATATAACCATATACATATTAGATATATAACCATATATATATATGAGATAGATAAACTTATTGATCAGAGGATTCAATATTGGTAAGACGTCAATCTCCCCATGTTGATCTTTAGGTTGAATGCAATCCCAAACAAAATTCTACCAGGCTTCTTTGTAAAAATTGGTAAGCAGCTTCCAAAATTTATATGTAAATGCAAAGGACCCAGAACAACCAACGCAACTTGAAATAGCAAAACAAAGCTGGCTAAATTACCCTAACTTATTTTAAGCCATATTATAGGGCTGTAACAATCCCAGTGTGTGACTGGCAAAAGGACAGATCAACGGATCACAGTAGAGTGTCCAGAAAGAGACACTTTTATGATAAACTGAACCTCTTAAAAGGCGTCAAGATGATTCACTGGGTAAAGGATACTCTTTTCAACAAATGACACTGGACCAGTCAGTCATCCGTAAGAAAAAACACATGAATCTCCACCTATGTGTTACATGGTAGAGAAAAATTAACTCAAAATGCATCCTAGACCTAAATATAAGCACAAAAATTATAAAACTACTAGCAGAAAATCTTAGTAACTGTGTGTTTGGTAAGCATTTCCTAAATATAATGTGAAAAGCATGAAAAATATTTAAAAGGAAAAAGCTACATTTGACTTCATAAAATTGAAAATGTTTGGCCTTTAAAAGATACCATTGGGCCTGGAGCAGTGGCTCACACCTGTAATTCCAGCACTTTGGGAGGCCAAGGCAGGGGGATCACTTGAGGCCAGGAGTTTGAGACCAGCCTAGGCAACAAAGTGAGACCCTGTCTGTACAAGAACTTTAAAAAGTTAGCATCTGTGATGGCACATGCCTACAGTCCCAGCTACTTGGGAGGCTGAGGTGGGAGGATCCTTGGAGCCCAGGAATTTGAGGTTGCAGTGAGCTACGTTTATGCCACTGCACTCCAGCCTGAGCACAGTGCATGACCCAGTCTCAAAAAAAAAAAAAAAGATACTATTAAATAAATGAAAAGGAAAGCCACCACCTAGAGAATACATGTGTAAAACAAATATCTATGTAACCAGAATATACAAAGAACTTTTACAACTCAGATGACAAACAGCCCAATTTTACAGTGGGTGAAACATTTAAAAAGATATGTCACCAAAGATGTTCCCTGGATGCCAATGAAACACGTGAAAAGATATTCAACATCACTGGTCCTTAGGAAATGAAAGTTAAAACCACAGCAGGATGCCACGCACACCTCTTAGACTGGATAACATGAAAATGACGGACCATGTCAAATGTTGGTGAGTTAGTCGGTTTCTTAGTTAAAAATATACACCCACCACATTATCCAGCCATTCTATACCTAGGTATTTATCCATGAAGAAAGGAAATATAAGTCCCTACAAACACTTTTATACAGAGTCCACCAGCACACGAGTGGATAAACAGACTACAATGCGTCCATACAATGGGATACGGCTCAGCAATGAAAAAGGGATGAATTATTATGTGCCACAGCCTGGACAACTCTCAAATGTGGAGCCAGACAATAAAAACCACACACCGTATAATTCCACTGACAGCAAGCCCCAGAAAACGTCAAGCGTCTACACTGACAAGACAGACCAGGGGTCCCCTCCGGAGCCAGGAGCAGCGGAGAAGGGCCCAGCGACGGGAGCGAGAAGCCTTCTGGGGGTGACGGATGTGCCTGCTGTCTCAATTGTGGTGATGGTCCCGTGGCGCACACCCATGTCCAGATTTGTCAGATCGTACATTTTAAACAAGGCCGTCTACTCTACGCCAATTAGACCTCAACAAGGCTGATTTTTTTGTTTGAGTGAGCAGAATAAACAAAACTGAGATTATGGCGGTTCCTGGCTGAGGCGCCTCCTTCGCAATTCGCGTGACTTTGGTGGGCACGGGGCCCTTTACACCTGCTTCCCCAGCACCTCTTTCCCTGCCCCCGCCAGGGGAGGAGGCATCGTCCACCAACACCCTTTTGCCCTCTTAGCCATTGGCTCTGGACTGAGAACCTTCATGCCGGATGTCCCCACACCCTCGGCACAGCCCCGGGAACTGCGGTCCTGGTATGACCTGAATTTCACACATGAGGAAACTGAGGTGCAGAGAGGATTGGTGATGTGTGTAGACCCATTGGGAAGTCTCAGGAGTCTGGATCCCCTCATATCCTGGAGTTTCTCCAGCAAGGTCTGGGAGTCTTTCTGCAATCCCAGGCTCCAGGACCATGGAGGGCCACAGCAGGCACGGCGACAGCCTCTGAGGCCCACCCCAAGCCAGGGGACCCCACGCTGCAGCTCTGCGCCAGCCTTTCACAGGAGGGGTGCAGAGGCCTCCAGAGGCTGCCGACTGGCCCCCAAACCCCCTTAACTGATGTCTATGCAAGGACCGGCCACAGGACCCAGGCCTCAGCACCTCTAACAGGGGCTCCATGAACTCTGGGGAGAAACTACAAATTCTTACAAACTCCTGGGATGAGAGGGGGTTTTCCCAGGGTTCTAGAACTCCTCAGTGGTCTAACAGATGTCCTCATTTAAAAAAAAAAAAACCCAAAACACCTGAGCCTGAGATGAAGCGAACTTGAGCAGAAGGGGGCTTTCTGGGAAGGTTCAGAGTATCCTAACGGTGGGGACAAAGCCCTGCTCACAAGCATCCCGAAAACGGCGTCCCCATGGCTTTGTCCTCAATCCCAGGCTTTCACAGCCACCACCAGGTCCAGGGACCTGGCTGGGTAGGCAACACTGAGAACTGACCAACGAACAGGGCCCAGCTCAGTCCCTCCCCCGAGGACAGCAGCCATCCCCGACCCTCCCCAGCCAGTTTCAAAAAATGGTCAATGAGAAGAGACACAGGCCCCGCTAAAGAAAGCTAAAATGAAATAAAGACGCTCGCCCTTCCCCCAGGTTCCCCACCAAATGCTGCTCTGAATGCACAAATTATTCTCAGCACATGGTGCTCAGAAACTGACCAGATCATCGCCCCGCCAGGAAAAGGAGCTGGCCTGCGCCTCTCGGCACACACTTGACATTTTGTTCTCATCCAGGCTTCCCATGCTGACAGTTTCTGGACTAAATGTGCAAATGGAACGTGGCCCCAAGGGGGTCTCTTTCCCTGCCCGCCCGAGGTCCAGGGCTGGGTGTGCACGTGTGCATGTGTGCATGCAGGCACGTATCTGAGCCTGAACGTGCACACGCACGTGAGTGTGTCCACATGGGTACCTATGTGTGCATGTGTCCACACGCCCATCCGTGCACATATGTCTGTGCATGTGTGCCCGTGCATCCTCTTCTCCATAAGGCATCTAGGCTGGACACGAGTGTGTTTTCCAACCCCCGACTTCAACTACCTTGACCATGACCAAGTCTGGAAAACTCACCACCAGCTCACAGCCGCCCAGGACTTTTCTCAGCCCAACAGGGATTGGCTTCACCTAAAAATCTAAATGCAGTCCCCTCACAGCAAGTCCCCAGGCTGTGCTCTCTGCCTCCCGTTGCCACCCTAGAAGGCACAAAGCTGTGAGGCCCAGAGGTCCAGAAGGCACCTTCCCAAGTGACCAGGAGTCAAGACTGCATATTTGGGGAGGAGACTATTGTCCCCAATTGCCAGGGTCCTAAAGACACCTGAAGGGAACATCCACTCCTCCTGAGGCCAGCTGGAGCTGACCTTGGGGCTGAGAGTATCTCCCACAAGCTACTGAGGAGGCTGCTGGCAGCCCCTGGCCCCAGGTACCCCAGTCATCCCACCAGGCATCCCGTCGGCTACAGTTTTATACCCGGGAGAAAGAAAATCTCGTGGGAAGAGCTGTCTAGGCCTGGCCCTGAACAAGGGGCTGGGATCTGAGGTGCTCGAGCTGCAGCTCCTGACCCCGTGAGGCCACACCGAGCCCTGTCCCCCCACCTGCAAAGTCACATGATGACACATTTCAATGGTGCACGGCCAGGGCCTCTGGTTTTCACTCTGTGTGACCTGGGAAGCCAAGAACATAATTAGAACTCATCTGAATGTAATGCCCTAGGGGGTTCCCCTGGCACCTGCCCAGCCCCCTCCCCAGGCTGCTGCCCAGCATCAGAGGAGACCTCCGGCTACCTCCTCGTCCAGGGGCACAGCGGGTGGACCCCACTGTGCAGTACCCCACGGCCAGTGGGCCCCACAGGGTGGATCCTATTATCCTCCAATGACTTCCCTGGCAGCCCCCTAGGAGCCCCACATGCAGTGCCAGTGCCAGCTCCCCCACGCCTGCCTGCACCCAGCCTGCTCAGCCCGTCCTGTTGTGTTGTGTCAGCTGCTGCACTGCGCTTCAAGCGAGGCTCTCCAGCTGGCCAGGGTCAGATGTGAAAACAAGGCCCTAACCCAACCCAGCCCGCCAGCTCCCCTACACCAGAGACCCCCACCGAACGTGGCACTCACTGATGAGGCTCTTTCCAGCCCTCAGGCAGAACATAAAGGAAACACCTGTCCCCACGGCCGCACACTCTAATCCCACTAAACCCGAATGGAGAAGCCTGGGGGCTCCTGCAGCAGGCGCGCCCCCCACCAAGGTCTGACTTTTGTCCTGGACTATGGGGAAGGCGGGAGAGAAAACACGGGAACTGGCCTGGGAGAGCTGGAAAGCCACGGCCGCCCTTCACCAGGGATGCAACTTCCAACCAGACCCAGGGCTGCAGAGAGTAGAGCACCATGGCGGCGTTGGGGCGTTGGGGGGAGGCCTCCAACAGCCTGGGTGCTTGAGGGTCCCCCTACCCTTTCCAGGGGCTGGGGGCTCCCACTCCAGTAAGGCCCTTCCTTCCGACACAGAGCCCCTGCCCGGGCTGAGCCCCAGCCCTGGCAGAGCCCGCAGGTGCCCTGCTCAGCCCCAATTCTGCCTGTACCTGAACCCAGGCCGCGGGCTCTCTCATTACCAACCTGGAGCTGAATCATCACAATTTCTAAAAAGAGAAGAAAGAGAAGCGAGTGTGGTAGGGGGAGTTAGAGAGACCACCGAGACACCTGGCACTGGGGAGAGAGACCTGGAGACCACGCGCGCCACACAGGCCAGGCACTGGGGGGGTGGTAGGGAGTGCTGGCTGCTGGGCAGGCATCTGGCTGGGTTTGGCTTCCTGGTTCCTCTTGCCCCAGAGGGAGATGGGCCCATCCTAGCCCCGCTTTCCTTCCTGCCAGCCTTTCCCAGGGGCTTCCAGGAAGGCGGTACGAGGGATGCTCCCTACGTCCGGCACAGCCATCGGCTTGGCTCCCAGGCTGCCGCGGTGGAGTCCGCACAGGGTCACACGCTTGTGGGGCCTCTCACCAGAGCTCCCGCAAAGATGTCAGGTATTGTCTAAGATGCCAGCACCTGCCTAGCATAAGCCCGTTCCTCTAGCCACTCGATGCTCTGGGAAGATTGCACTCCTGTGGCTGGAAAACGGGGAAGACAATGGAATGGGCTGACAGGGCCCCAGACTCTCCAGGCAGCGGCCGGTAGGAGCTTCTACCTGGCCATTATGGGGTCTTTCTGGGGCCCAAGAGGACTTGCCACCAGGCACAAGTCAGGCCCCCATCCTCTTTTCCTCCAGGGGGCGCACCTGGCGGAGATCTGGAGGAGGTGTTCTGATGGAGGAGCGATGGGGAACAGGCACCTTGCCCCCCAGAGACACCATGGGCTGCCAACGGGACATCGTCCACTCATGCCTCGGCTGCCCCACCCTGGCCGGAGCACCATGGGCTGAGAGTGCCTCCCTTGAAGCCCCAGGTTCCTCAAACCCAGGGTGGGGCTCCCTGCCTTCCCTCTGCACAGCCTCCCTGGAGGAAAGACGCTGACTAGCGGTTCCCAGGTTCCGGCCCAGGAGTGTCAACCCCATTCTCACAAATCACTTGGACCGAATCGGCTTACGTGTTTTTTGAGAAGGTTTAAAAAATCTTGCAGTTTCCTCTACCTCCTGCCCCAGGCCCCTCACCACCCCCCACCCCACCCCATCTTGTTCTGAACAAACTTGATATATATGACAATTCTGGCCTGCAAAAGATAACGTGAGGCCCGTGTGTGGGCTGCACAGAGGAAGCCTTTGTTACAGAAAACGATTCACCATAGGGCCCCTCCACACACAAGGCCCCGTATACTCAGGGAAGGTTCCAGTTCCAGCCCAGAATTCCTGTGTACTCGGGGAACGTTCCAGTTCCAGCCCAGGATTCCCACTTTCACGACTCTCCCGCAAGCAGATTTTGCATGAAGGAATGTCAGCTGTCCTCCTCCCAAGCAGCTGCCTTCAGACAGGAACGCAGCCAATCCAAACCCTGTCAACCGCGGTCCTGGGACTGGGGACCTGGCTGGGGCATAAATGATGTCCATCGTGGTGGAGACGGCCTGCCTGCTGCCTCTGCCCTGGGCCCCACAGAGGGGCCTGTGAGCCCTCCAACTCGTCCACACAACATCCCTGGGGCCAGGGGACTGTCCCCAAGCCTCCATGTCCACCACCCTTCCCTGCCCAAGAGATACCATGAAGGGAAGGCCAGGCAGGGCTGCTCTAGGTCAAAGAAGCCGAAACCACGTGACAGCCATGTGCAGTGAGAAAAAAACAGCCACACTCACTGGGACCAGTGACAAGACTTGAACACAGGCTGTGAAATGAACAGCGGTGTCCTGAGAGTCGGACACCCTGGCTAAGTTGAAGGTCCTCATTCCAGAGGATATACACGGGCTTTATAGGGAGAAAGGGTCACACTGCCTCCAACTTACTCTCAAATGACTCAGGATAAAAACAAAGCAGGCTGGGTGCAGTGGCTCACGCCTATAATCTCAGCACTTTGGGTTGGCTGAGGCGGGAGGATTGTTTGAGATCAGGAGTTCAAGACGAGCCTAGGTAACATGGCAAAACCTCATCTCTACAAAAAATACAAAAATTAGCTGGGCATGGTGGCACGCACCCACAGTCCCAGCTGCTCAGGAGGCTGAAGTGGGAACACTTGAGCGCGGGAGGCTGAGGCTGCAGTGAGCTGTGAGTATGCCGCTACTCTCCAACCTGGGCAACGCAGCAAGACCCTCTCTCTCAAAAAAATAAAAATAAAAATAAAAAACCAACAACAAAAAACCCCACAAAACCCATATAGGTTTTTGCATATAGAGAGAAACGTGCAGAGCAAATGGCAGAAGATGAAAGCCACTGCTGACCTGGCAGAGGGTGCCTGGGAGCTGCTCGTCCTGACAAGCCTGAGATTAAATCAAAATTCAGACACCCAGGAAGAAAGACCCAGACTGTGGAACCAAAAGGCCCTGCGCCAACCTGGGCACTGTACAAACATGGGGCACGGTGGGCTGGCACCGGGCACACGCTCTCCCACTTCTATTTTCCCAGAAAATAAAATTGTTACTAATTCGAATGCAAGTTTAAATGCCCCTAGCAACTGCTCTTTCCAAAAGTATCCTGCCAAATAAATAGCGTGGCAAACCTTTCCTGGAAGGTCAGATAGTAGGGATCTTAGGTCCTGTGGGCTGCATGGTCTCCATGGCAGGACTCAAATCTGCCATGGCACAAAGCAGCCAGAGGCATTAGGCCCTCAAGTATGTGGCACTGTGTGCTAATAAAGCTTTATTTACACACACAGGGAGCCACCCTGTGGGCCATGGTTTGGACTCCTGGGTTGCCCTCAAATTCATATGATGAAGCCCTAATCCCCAGTACTCAGAGTAAGACCTTGTTTGGAAATGGGGTCCCTGCAGATATGATTAGTTAGGAGGGGGTCATAGTGGAATAGGGTAGCCTCCAATCCAGTAAAACTGGTGTCCTTACATAGAGGAGAACTTTGGCTCCAGACTCACACGCAGGGAGGATGCCCTGTGAGGTAAAGGGAAGGACTGGGGGGGATTGGGGTACTACATCTAGAAGACAGTTGCTAGCCACCCTCAGAAGCTGGGAGAGGCCTCAGAAGAACCAGCCCTGCCCACACCTGGGTCTCAGCCCTCCATCGTCCAGAGCTGTGAGAGGGCGACCTCCACGGTTTAAGCCGCCCAGCCTGGGTCCCCCATCACGCAGCCCGGGTCGACTCTCGCGACCCATGTGGCTGGAGATAGGCCCAGCGGTCCCTCTGGCAGGCTGGAGGCTGGGAGGGAGAGCCACGCCCTGTGTCCGGTTTTGAAGCACAGCCTGGGAAGCCACTGCTGTGGCCCAAACCAGCTCTGTTGGTTTCCAGACCCGCCTGAGAGGGAGGTCCCAAGAGGCTGTAGCGGGTGGCCTCAGAATCACATTTTACCCTCCCAACCCTCAGCGTCTCGCTGGGAGGCCGCAGCATGTCTCCCCAGGTCCTCTGCCTCCGCAGGCCAGGCAACTGCTGAGCCCTGCTAGCCACCCCATGGGGCAAGGCAGCACCAGCCCCCACTCTAACAAGGCACTCGGGGCACCCACCCCAGCCTCCCTTCCTTCCATAACTCTCGGGGGTTGAGCAATGGTGCATGAGAGACTCCTGTAAGAGCCGCAGGCAGTGTGGATGGTATGTTTATCACCACGTACAGGAAGCCTGGTGGGGCCGGAGTCTGCTGCAGCCTGGCACAGCAGGAAATTTCTAGAATCCCTTAACACGGCCCAGCTGAGCACCCCTGCTGCCCTGCCCTCAGCCTGAGCTCCTGTCACAGGCAGGGAGCGGGCCAGCCTTCCTTCAGCAGCCCCTGGCCTGTGCATGGGGCTGGGTGGCTGGGGACAGCAGCGGGTGTGCTAGGCAGAGCATGTGGCCAGTGAGGCTGGACCAAGGCTGTCCCGGGGAAGCAGAACCACCGGGTCTTCATGCCATGCCCCGTGGGCCTCAGGCTCTGAGACCGTGGCTTCATCAGCGCCCCTGCCCCCCAGCTGTGCATCCCACACCCCAAAGCAGAACACTCGAGGCAGGGCGCCCATCACAAGCACAGGCTACCTCTGGGGAGAAGCAACGCCAGGGTTCCTCTCCTAAACAGCTCCCAGAACAAGGCTGATCCTATGCCCAGCAAAGCGGCCTCAGAAAGGAGCATTTTGATGGATTCCCAGAGGCAGGGGGGCTGGTCCCGGGTCTTCAGGAGGTACCAGTCACCTGACCGCCCTCTCTCAGGTGCAGAGTCGGTGACAGAGATGCTTTTAGGAAGCTCTACAGCCAGCACATGAGAGAGACGCCACAGGGCTCTGAAAGGCAGTGAGTGGGTTGCACAGGGCTCCCCAGGACCAGGAGCTCCTGGTGGATGGGGATTTCAACAGCTTCAGTGTCACTAAAGGGGAAGGCAGGAGGGACTTGTATCCGGTGGTCCTCAGTGATCAACACTGGACTCTGGGAGCCGGCCACGTCACTTCTCCTGTCCCCACAGGGCCGTGGCTTCAAGTTCCGCTTGGTGGATTCTGAGCCTTTGTTCTTGGAACTCTTGCCGGGACATCAGGGGTCGACCCTGACCCGGGAGGAGCCTTGCAGCTGAAGCTGGGTGGCAGCTGAAGCTCAGCCCACCTGGGTGTCCCCAACTGCCCCAGACAGACACTTGGGCCTACCCTGCTCCACCTGCCCCTGGTCCACTTTCACCTTCGCTACCCTTATCCGCCCAAAGCCTGCAGGCCACTGTCTAGCGTCCTTTCACCCTGAACAGGCCCCGAGAGCCTCTGCCTCCCTGGGGTGGGCTCCAGGCAGGGTCTCAGGACAGATGAGTGAGAAGTTTCTCCTACAGGCTCACAGGGCAGTGACCTCAAGTCTGGCTGGGCAGAGCTGCAGGCCGCCCCGTGCCCTGGGGGGCTGTGCAGACGGAGGGCCCACATCTGTCAAGTCCTCTGGGCCTAGCTCCAGGGGCTCAGTGCAGACAAGAACCAGGGCTCCGGCCCGCACATACACAGGGCCCTACAGTGAGGATCTCAGCGGTGCAGAATCTCAGTCCAGCTCTGCCTTTCATGAGCCCATGGTCTGCTTGCACATAGCTCCTGGCACACAGTAGGTGCTTAATAAAGATTTGCTGGCTGAACAAATGCAGGTGGAAACAACCCTGCCAGGGAGACGATGACTGCGTTCTGAAGCCTCAGAGTGCCCTGGGTGGTGGGGATCGGTCTTGGCTGGGTAGCTCCCGAGTGACAGGGACAAAAAGACAAGTGAGCCCACAGCCCCACAGAGGGACACGACTCTTCTCAGAACACCCTGCAGCCCTGAGGAGGGAGTGGGGACCGCCGTCCTCCGGCAGCCAGTCTAGTGGGGAGTCGCCCCTGAAGCAAGTGTGCAGGATGGGGCTTCGTCAGACCCATAGGAGCTCACCAGGCAGGGCGAGGCAGGCAGGGAGGAAGAGAACCCTTAGCGGGCGGCAGCTGCAGAGGGAATCAGACCTCGGGGTGGGTTGAGGAAAATCCTGAGTCACCCACTGGTTCCCCAACCCGGGCAAAGGTGCCTTTGCCTCTGCGTCTTTTCCCGGCAGCGGCAGAAACGGTGCTGCGGGAAACCGCCCGAGGCCGCGCGCAGAGCAGGCTCCTCATCAGAGCAGCTGCGGGTCCCAGGTGGAAAACACCAGGTGAGGACCTGCGGGCTGCGGGCGCCCTGAGCAAGCGGAGGCCAGGGCGCTGAGGACAGGACCCGACCTTGTTCCACAGAGAGGGCGCCGCCCAGGGCCGTCACGGAGGCCCAGAGACTCTACAGGGTCTCACTTTGCTGCTGGGAGGGAAACTGAGGCCTTGCTCTGAGCTGGGAGGGAAACTGAGGCCTCGCTCTGTGCTGAAGGGGCAGCAGAAACCCAGGCAGTGGAGGCTTCAGCTGGCGGGAGGGGTGGGCCACCGGGCGGGGCGGAGGGAGCCTCAGCAGAGGGGAGGAAGCCGCAGCGATGACCTCATCCCCTAGGCCTCCGGGGCCGCAGCTCACGGGGTTTTTTAACCACAGGCATTGCAGGACAATTCCCTGGTATGTTCACCACCAAAGGCGCGGACTAGCCGTGTTTGTGTTGTGCTTTTGAGTGCCTCTCTCTTTGTGTGGGGTTTGACAAAAGCTATGATCCTGGAGACAAAAGCCAGGCCCTCACCTGGGCCAGGGCAGGGTCTCATTGCAGAGAGCAGGGGGCCAGTTTCTGGCAGCAGCCGGCCTCGGCAAGAAACAGGAGAGCCACCCAAACCGGGAACTCCTTCCCAGGCAAGAACACACAAAGCACACACACGTCAGACACACGAGTGCACACACACACCAGGCATATGTGTACGCATGTGCGCAGGGAGCTACCTACAGGCACACACACGTACACTGAGTGCACACATGCACACGTGTGCCACTTCCACAGACATGGGCACACAGACGTGCACATGCATGTACGTACACACGTGCACACACAGCCCCCTCTGAATTCAGAAACCAGGTTGGGGCCCTCTTTGCAGCCCAGGAAGTGGCTTTCCTCCCTGGGAGGCCTTGAGGAAATCTCCCTGCCCCAGCAGATTTCCGACGTGGTGTTCACGTGCTGTTCACGGTGCCGGCCGGACCCCAGCCGAGACCAGATTCCTCCCGAAATGGCTTTTTCAGGCCCACCGCATATCCCTGGTTCAGCAGAATGCCTAATCCCTCCGAGGCCGCGCTGGGGTTTCCTTAGCAGTGCTGAGATAACAGCTTTCTGGCACTGCAAAGCTGGGCGTACGAAAAGAAACGAGAAAACAGGGGCTCCCTGGGAACACACCGCTTTGATCAACTTTTTCCCCAACATTTAAACATCGTGCTCTCGGAATCCTTCATGCGGGTCCTGCACTCGTCCGGCCCCTCCTGGGTTCCCCAAGGCTGTGGTTTGGGCTCCCCGCGCTCAGCACTCCTTGGTGGGTGCCAGCAGCTCCTGAGTTGCATGTAATACGAGCGCCCTCTGGCGTCTGCAGGCGTTCCCGCCGCCTGGCCCCAAGGGCTGCAAACACCTTTGCTTCTCGTACCTCCCCCCAGCGCCCCCAACCGTCCTTCCTGCAACCCTGCACAGCCTTCCTCTGCTGGAGTCAACCCAACAGCCCTCCTCACTCCTCCAAGGCCTGAAGCCTCGGGAACCTGCTGTCAGGCCCTTCCCCAGGAAGTCCCCGACTTCTGCCTGTGCTCTGATCCCCACAGCCCTGCGCCTGCTGTCCTCTGGAAGCTGTGAGCCCTGGGAGGGGTCCCTGCCTGCCCTGCCAGCACCAGCTTACCTCCTTCTCACTGTGCCCCTCCCACCTGAGCACCCCCTCCTCCAAGCAAGTGGTCACTGTCTCCCCACCCAGAGCCCACGCCTCAGTCTCGGCCCTGCCTTTGATGTGTCTGTACATCCGCCTCTCAAGGCCGGGCCCACGGCTGCCTCAGTCTCTGCTGTGTCCCCAACGTGCCCTCACCATGGCCATGACTGACAGCTGGACCCTCAAATCCCCTTGAAGGATTTGTCTCCACGTGGCCAGTGCTTCGAGAGACTGCTGGGAAGTGTGGCAAGGCGAGTGGGAAGGTGTCTCCATCATGCAGGGGCAGCTGAAGCCGGGAGCACATACCAAGCTGGGGCGTCCTCGTCGGGCAACTCTGGCCTATGGACTTGATGCAGGGAGGGACATGCAGGGAGGGACATGCACGGCCAGGAAGCACCATGCGGAGCCTGTGGGGTTAGCGCAGCCATGGGGTCCCACCCTCAGGGAGTGTGGAATGGCCTGAGGCAGACAGATGCTTGTGAGCCTCCCAGAGCCGCACCAACCCCAGAACAGGGCAGGTCGGCGGGGATGGTGTGCAAGATAGTGCCAAGCAGAGGCCTGAAACCTGACAAAAGGCTGAGTGCTGACACTCCCAACGACAGCCAGGTCCAGGGCAGAGGGCATGCAAAGGCCCTGGGGCAGCCAGGAATGTCCAAGGCTTGGCCTGGAGTGAGTGAGCCCAGGCTGGGGGAG
Source organism: Symphalangus syndactylus (assembly GCF_028878055.3). Classification (NCBI taxonomy): domain Eukaryota; kingdom Metazoa; phylum Chordata; class Mammalia; order Primates; family Hylobatidae; genus Symphalangus; species Symphalangus syndactylus. The sequence goes on from NC_072423.2 coordinate 100,800,399, forward strand.
GTAGAGTGGGGAGTGTTATGGGTGACGGGCCTGAACGTGGCACCTTGGGGAATGTAGCCTAAACGTCACAGGGAACTTCTGGGATGATCCGGTTTTTGTCTTAGAAAGTCCTCCCCAGCTGCTGTTTGCAGGGTTGCCTGGTGAGACGCAGGTGTGGCAGGAAGGCAGCTGGCATGACAGAAGAAGGGACAAGGGAGGCGGCCAGGGTCTCTGCCTTCCAAGCAGTGGAAAAGGCAGAGGGGACTGCAAGGGGGACTACAGCAGAAAGGGGGCTCTCTGCTTGGGGCTGTGGGCTGCTTCTCTGCCATGCCATCCCAGAGGAGAGGGAGCTGCAGGGCAGTGAAAGGCCTGGTTCCTGCTGACCTGGGGTTTGTGGCCACAGTTCAGCAAATAGCCACCAGGTGGCGCACAGACCCCAGGGATGCGCGGACAGTGGGCAGGGCTGCCGGGATGAGGACCATCTTGGAGGCTTCCCTGGGGGCACAGCTCAGCACTGTGCCTTGAAATCTAGGGTCTGCCCTCCTGCCTGGGCAGGGCTGCATCCTAGGGAGCAACCCTACCTGGTCTGCTCCATGCCCCTGTCCCCTGCCTGGTTTAGATGCTGCACGGGGGCCCTGGGTTGCTCTGGTGATTCTAGAGCTGCAGACGGACATGTTGAGCCCAGGGCACGTCTAATTCTTGAGCTGTAGATGGACAGGTGGAACCCAGGGCACGTCTAATTCTTGAACTGCAGACGGGCATGTGGAGCCCAAGGCACGTCTGAAGGTCCCTACAGGTCGGGCCTGGGTGCAGGCTTCTCTAGGCTTCGCCCTCCCAGCTGCCTGGGAGATAACCACCTAGGAAGTCAGGACCTGAACTTGGACGCTGTGGTGCTGACAGACAGTCCTGGCTGGGCAGGGGCACCTGGGTGGGCTCACGTTAGCACCGGGGCTCCATTTAAAATCAAGCAAGTCCCAGGCCACCTGGGGGGCAAGGGGCTAACCACCCAGATCCAAGTTAGTACGTGAGGGACAGGACAGGCAGGATCTCACGTCTCACACACAACACAGGCATGAACACACATACATACACATAGGTACACACACAGCCACACATATCTATACATAAATACACACAACACAGCCATGCATAAACATACAATACATGCTCACAGGCACACAGTACAATGTGCCTATATGTGGCCACATTCACACATGTACATGCTCAGATACACATGCGCACATGTACACACATTGAAACAGAGCCAAACATGCATGAAAGTCCTCACGTGCTCATGTGCATGCACACTTACATAATACTCAGATACAGATGCACACTTAAGAACACAGCTCACCCATAAACACACACGTGTGTACACACAGCCACACGTGTACACATTCCTGTGCATATGGGCACTCACATACACACATGTACACACACCTGCAGAGGTACAAAGGGCTTCACACGGAGACCCTCCAGGGGAATGTTTGGCAGCGCGGCTCTCACAGCCTGGGAAGCACTGGCATCCTTGGCCCCAGGCCCTCCAGGGACAACTACCAGGTCAGGGATCCCCCACAGACCCAGCCCCCATGGCAGAACCAGCAAAGGACATGCCGTGCCCACTCCTGCAGTTGAGCCAACCCTGTCAGTTGGCCAGGGCAGAACATCCTCCTGCTAGACATGGCCAGAGACTTGGCTGGGTGCTCACCTGAGAGCCAGGTCTGTGGTGGGTGAGGAGGACTTGGGGATCCTGGACAGGTACCTTGGGGACCCCATAAAACATAAGGCCCATGCTGCCAAGGCTATTGGACATCGCCGTGTGGGGGAAGGACGGCCTTGCCCCAACCAAGATGGCACCACAAGACGACACACACACCCCACTTCACAGGGGCAGTGCAAAAGTCTGAACAAAGTATGAGAGTACAATGTGATAGGACATGAAACTCACATGCCAGGACCAAGGGGGTTTGTTCCAGGAAGGCAAGGCGGGCCCTTCACTGACAGGAGCACCTCACAGAAGCAGGAAAGACCCCTGACCAGAATCCACACGGTCACCGTAAAACCACGCCAGGCATCGGACCTGAAGGGCCCTTCCTGAGCACGGGAGGTGCACACCCCCCGCCCAGCAGCCAGCCTGCCCACGGAAGCCAGGAGGGTCCAGCTGGCCGCAGGCACCACCCCCAGCTCTGGACAGACCCAAGCAGCAATCTGCCCTCCTGGCAGGCATCCCTTATCTGGAAAGGCAAAAGATGCAAAGGACAGAGGGAAAAACTTCTACGACCACATCATGAGAAGTAGCGGGGCCACAGGCTGTAGCAGAAATTAACAGCTTTCGCAGGTGCCAGAAAAGTGCCTGGAAAACATGACAGACGAAACTCCCTATGTGATGGCAACAATAACACCTTATTCTCATCAATATTATTATTATCAGGAATAGACTTAAAAACTGCCTGAAATCTGCATAACGAAACCATAAAATGCTGCCCATAAACACACACACACCACGCTCCTGGAGGCCACCGAGGTGTCAGTCTCCCCCAGTTCATTCACCCACTGCCTTCGAGTTTCTTCCCGGGGCTGGATAAGGTGATGGCAACGTTCACTGGGAAAAGCAAGGCTGCAAGCACCACCAGCAAACCCCTGAAAAAGAAAGCCCTGCCGAGGCACAAAGTGGCATCATGAAATTGACTTTAGTACCGGGACCACCAAGTCGGTAGGGCCCTGGTAAAGGAAAAGTCCAGCAGACCAGTGGGACAGAATAGAAAAACCCCAAAGCAGACCCTTCCTACTGCCTCTGGACGTCTGGTTTACAGAGAAGACGGCCCCTTCAGTCAGGCAGGACAGATGGACTATGGAAAACATGGCGCTGGGAGAACTGGGAAGACGAAGGAAGAGTGACAGCAGGCCTGTGCCTCACACCACTTAACCAGGAAACTCCCAGCCACCATGGAGCACACACAGTTAACCTGGTCAGGGCTGGAGGAAACCACAGGTGAATTCTTTCAGCTATGGCTCAAGGTCCAGAAGCAACAAAGGAAAGGTAAAACGGACTCCCTAGAAATGAGACTGACACCACTGCTGAGGCCATCGTGAGAGGACTCTGGAGCCCGGAGGGACAGGCTCCCCTGGCCAGGAAGACACGGCGCCAAAAAGCAGCATGAAACCAGCCCAGATCTGCCCGTGCATGCCGGGAGTTGAGTCGTGACTCTCTCTTCCTTTGCAGATACTGGAAATATTCCACGACAAGACAGGAAAACACAAAAGCCCAGCCACGGAGAGGTGCTGGACCCAGTCCTGCCGGAGTCCTGCTGCCCATGGCCCACATTCAGGCGGCTTCCGTGGGGACCCCGTGGGCCCCAGACACAGCTGGCCCCCTGCACCCCGCCTTCCGGGCAGCCTCACAGCCAGATGAACTTTGGGGTTTCCCACCAGGCTATGAGCCTGCCCTGCCCTGCTCTCAGCACCTGCCCGGCAGAAATGGCACAGACACCACTCAGGCCGATGGAAGGGACCATCCAGGTGCCTGGGGTGGGGGTTGCTGCTGGGACACCAGCAGGGCCCATGTGCCAGCCATAACCCAGGAGCAGAGTCACCCAGACCCCAGGGACACTGTGCACGAAGGCTCAGGCAGGCCTTTGCTGGCCACAATGCCAGTTCTACCCTACCTCCTCCTTCCTTCCTTCCAGCCCAGCTTGGAAGCCCCTCCTCCAGGAAGCCCTTTCAGACCACCAGCTCCAGGCTCCTCTCAGTCCTTGGTCCCCCTCGCCTGTGGCACATACATCCTGAGTCACTTGGCAAGTGTGGGGGCTGGGGAGGTGCCCCCTGTATCAGGGCAGGGCCAATGTGTGGGCAAGGGGCCGGGAGCGGCTCTACCCCACCTTATGGGGCCCAGCGCCAGGGAGATGCCAGCTTCCAGGGCAGCCATGACATCCAGCCACGCCCTCAGACGCTACGTACCATCCAGAAGAGAGTCCCCGTGGCCAGGGCGGCATACTGCTCAATGGTGGACAGCACACTGAAGATGAGGCAGACCAGGACGATGAGGAAGCTGCAAGACAGGGACACGGCAGTCAGCATCACGGCCTCCGCGCATCCCACAGATGCACCCGGGGAGTGGAGGGGCCCCTGGCCTCAGCCCCGCCCCAGGTAGGAACAGACAGTGCTTCGAAAACCCAGTCGTCCATTAGCTGGTGAGCACACACTCGAGGTAGGTCCGCACAAGGGATGCCGTCCCGCCGCGGGAAGGGACGAAGCACCAACACATGCCGCCATGTGGATGGGTCCTAGAAACATGGCACCAAGGCCAGACACAGACAGGTGACCACCTGCTGACCACCTGCAGTGTGGCTACGCCCTGGACAGCCAGAGCCCCAGAAACAGAAAGCAGGCTGGTGGCTGCTCCAGGGCGGGACTGCTATGGCCATGGGGTTTTCTTTTGGGGTAATTACACATTCTGGCTGCGGATAGTGGTGATGGCTACACAACTCTGAATGTCCTAGAGCCACAAGGGGCCCACTTTCCATAAGTGAACTGCGGCGTGTAATTGTGTCTCTGCAAAGCTGATTTTACCAATCACTTCCAGAGAGCAGTCAGCGGCCCCCTGTCCAGGAGTTCAGGGCCCAGGGCAGGGGTGTTGGTGGTCACAGCATGGAAGCCAGCCCGCCAGGTGGGGGTCCTGACACCTGCACCAAGCGTCTGCTTCCCAGAGGAGCCTCCAGGCTGCAGGCTGTGGGCCGCTCTCCTCCAGTTTCACTTCCTCCTCCCCAAGGCCCGGAGGCCGAGCCACAGAACTCATGAAAGAGAAGGTGCACAGAGCCCCACCCTGGGGCCAACATTCTGTGCCTGTGGGCACGCAGGGAAAAGACGGGCCGCCTTCTCTGATCCCCGGAACCATAAAGATAAGGAGCTGCTGCCACTGCAAATGTACCCTCCAGGGCCCGCCCGGCCTTCCTCCCGCCTCTGGGGAGATTCCCTCAGGCTCCGGAGACTCCAAGGACCCCCATGGATCCTCAGCGACCGGAGAGCCAGGAAGTGGCCACATGGCCCCCAGGGGGAGACACAAACAGAGAAAGCCACACACAGACCCTGGGGGCCCCAGCATAGATCCTCTGCCCGGCAACAGGATGCCCCAGGCCCCCTCCACTCCCTGAGATCCTGCCATCCTGAGTGGCTTCTAACCCACCCCAGGACAGCCAGAAGGCCCCCTGCATTGCCTCTCACCCAGCCTCCTGAAGTCAGCCCCACCCAGGACCCATCCTCTTCCACCTGTCCAGATGTGTACAGCCCAGCCCACCCTCCCCAGGCCCCCGGAGCCCCCAACACACAGGCTACCTCCCAGCACGGCCTGCCTCGGCTCAACCTCCCGCTGCATGGAGGTTTCTGGGGAAGGTGGGGCTCTGGCCCCCCACCCCCTTCCCCAAGCTCCTGTGGACAGGGTAATCCTTTCCTGGCCTCTGGCAGCCCTACCCAAAGGCCCTTGAGGACTCACTCAGCTAACGACCCTGCTCAGGCCCCCTCCCTGGGTTCCTCCCTCCCCACAGCCGTAGTCCCACTGCTGGGACTGGGGCCAAAACCTGCAGCTACCATTTCCTCAGCCACCTGCCTCACCGACACCCCATCCCTGCCACACTGGTCAGCTCTACCTGCAGAGCCGACCCCAGCCAGCCCCTGTCTGCACCCTGCCCATCCATCCTCATCTCCCCCTGACCACGGTGCCCACCTCCACCCTTGGCACCCCCAGCCCACACACCCAGCCAGTCAGTGAACCCTCCATGTTGTGCCCCAGTATTATACCACGATGGCCCCAGACCACCCCAGCTCCTCCTGGCCCTTGTTGCCAGTCCTGACTGTGCCTGGCCCGGCCCACCTCAGGGCCCGTGTACCTGCTGCTGCCCAGCCTAAAAGCCCAGCTTCAGGGTCCTGCTGGCGGGCCCTGTCTCATAGGCAGAGGCCAGCTCTGATGTCTGACCCTGGCCCCCACAACACCCCAACTGTGTCCTTTATACTCAAGTATCACCGCTGGGACCAGAGTCTGTTGTCCACCCCCTAGACCATGAGCACCCCAAGAGTGGGGCTGTGGGCTGCAGTTCACGCCCAGGACGTAGCCTGGTGCACAGTAGCTGATCAGCCTCATGGGACTTCCTTCATTTAATCTCTAAGCCCCAATGCTGCTGCTTCATCCCCACCACCATATCCCTTCCTCTGCTCCCTGAGGTTACTCCCCCACTGGGACGTTCGACCCAAAGCACAAGTCTGATCAGCCATGTGGTTCCCAGGAGCACCTGGAAGGCTGGCATGCAGCCCTGCCCTTCCTTGGGCCTCAGTACCCCTGATTCCCACCTGCCCGAAGCTCTGGCTGCATAAGCTGCCTGGCATTTGCAAATGCAGTGCTTCCAGCCAGGGACCCTCTCTGCACCGCCACCCTCCACACTGCTTTGGCTCTGAGGACTCTTCCTGGCCAGCTTGGACAGGATGTCCAGGCCCTGCCAAGCTCCCTCCGGGTGCTCCTACACTGACCACCCCTGCTCTCATCTGTCTCTGGGACCATAATCCGCACAGTGCTAACACGGGGTGGATGCAGCATAATTTGTTCAACAGACACAACTGGAGCCTCCGGGCCAACCCTGTGGGGAGCCCTCCACAGGGTGAATCTGTGGATCTCACGGGGACACAAGCAAAGGTTGGTTGGAAGGGTGAGTGCCCATCTGCACTGGGCACCATTCTGGGCACTGGGAATGGGCTCACACTGGCCCACCTTGCACAGAGCATGCTGCCCACTGCCGGAGCAGGGTTCCCTCCAGGTTCTTAGAAGAACCTTTGTGCCAAGCCACAGGCCCTGGCCCCACACCCTGCAGCCCCCAAGGCTGGGCTGGGTCTCTGCCCCTTGCTGGTGCAACTGTTGGCTCTCTCCACCCCACCAGGGCTCCCTCTGCCATGACTGCTACACTTAATCCTCCTGGATGTCTGTTTGTTTTGATTTGCAGTGAGCAGGGAAGTGAGATTAGACACAGCCTGCCTCAGCCATGAGGAAGCAGAGCAGGGTTGCCTGGAGCAGAAGATGCCACCTGCCTGCTCCCCAGGCCCACAGGGTGCAGAGAGGGCCAGGGCACCATCTGCACATGGAGATGCAGTGCCCACTGGTGACCCAGGCAGCTCCCCTGCCTCAGTTTCCTCATCAACACAAAGAAGTGGCCCACAGGTGCTTCTTCCCAGGCTGTGGAGGGAAGTGTCACCTGACGTCCAGCAGGGAGTCAGGAGCGAGCGTCAACTTCACCCTGAGGCCTTGGATAAGCCAGAAGCTCCCAGTGCCATCTCCTGCAAAGATGTGGCAAAACCCACCACCCACCAGGGGCCCTGGGGAGGATCCACTAAGTTGCTGTCTGCCCAGCAACAGGAAGTGCCCCTGGGGCTGCAGGCCACTGCCCGGTACCCACGCCCCTGCTCACTGACCACCGGCCCAGCCAGTGCTTTGCAGACAGTAACACAGACCCCCACGAGACCCTGCCAGGCTGCGACATCACTGCCACACTATCATCAAACACGTGCTACAGGTAGGGAAACTGAGGCTCCAAGGGCTTCTGAAGTCACAATTGGGGTAAACTGAGGAGGAGACACAGAACTGCAGCCTGGTTCCCCGACCCAGCACAGCTGGGGTCCCTGGAGGCTGGGTCCTAGACCCCCTTTGACCCTCGGTATGAGACAACTTGCCAGGCTCTGGTCTCGGTGCATGTGAGCAGGGATAGGGCTGCAGTGAGGGCGGCACAGCAGCTTTCCCGTCGCCGAGCTTGGCTTCCATCCTCCCGTCTCCTTCTCCAACTCAGATCCTCCTGCTTCTCTTAGAACCTTCACAATCACAGTAAGGGCTCACCTGGGTAACCCAGGACAACCTCCCCTCCTATGAGCCATCCCTCAGTCACCCTGCAAAGCCCCTTTGGCCACACAACCTAACTTGTTCACAGGACAAGGACACAGACACCTCATGGGCCACCGTTCAGCCAAGCGACAGCCATGTCTACAAGTCATGCACCTGAATCCATGCCACTGCCCCAGCCTCTCAGTGACCTGCACGGAAGGTGCTGCACTCCCCCCACTCTCAGATGTGCAAATGGAGGCCTGAGGAGGGAAGGGGGCCATAGGCAGGACCAGATCTGCTGACCCTGCAGCCGCCAGGCCCAGGTTGAAAGCTTTAAACTTTCAAGAAAAAAACAAACAAACTGTAAACTTCCTCCAAGGCAGAGGCGACCGAACAGAATTGCCTGCAGCTTTTCTGCCCTTCACAGGGGCACCGTGATGGGTACCTGCGACGTGGAAGCTGAGATAACCCCACTTCACGGCCGCTCTTCTAAAAGACCACAGGTGACGCTGCCTTCTGCATCTGCCATCACGGCTTTTTGATTCTTGTGCTGTTTGGGTGACAGCCGTCCATCACAGTGGCAGTTGGTGACCTCGGCCACAGCATAGAAAGCAGTGGTGGGGCCGGGCGCGGCGGCTCACGCCTGCAATCCCAGCACTTTGGGAGGCCGAGGAGGGAGGATTGCCTGAGGACAGGAGCTCGAGACCAGTCTGGCCAACGTGGTGAAACCCCGTCTCTACTAAAAATACGAAAAAATTAGCTGGGCGTGGGTGGTGGTGTGCACCTGTAATCCCAGCTATTCAGGAGACTGAGGCAGGCAGATTGCTTGAACCAGGGAGGTGGAGGTTGCAGTGAGCTGAGATCGCACCACTGCACTCCAGCCTGGGTGACAGAGCAAGACTCCGTCTCAAAAAAAAAAAAAATTTAATTTAATTTAAAAAGAAAGCAGTGATGGATGCTGGTTAGCACCATGTGCAGGGTGGGTACTCACAGGCCGCGAGTGAGGGCTTGGAAACTTGGTGAATGGCTGCAAACGCCACGCGCCTGGGCTTCACGGCACGGATTCCAGCTGCAGGGGCCTCTCCTGCCCATGCCCTGTGCTCAGGAGACACAGTGGGCTCAGATGTATTGAGTTACTGCAGCGGGAAGATTCTTGACTGGGCCTTGCAGGAGAATACAGGATCCGACCAGGGAAGACTGTGTGTGGGTGGTCCTGGACCAGCCCCCACAGAGTGTGCACCCAAGTGGGCGTCCACCCCAACCGCCTGGGCAGAGGTGCCTGGGAAAGTCCTGTGCAGTGGAATCATGGCTGAGGCAGAAGACAGGGCTCCAGGCCCAGGGGTTGGGAGCCAGCAGGGGCTGGGGAACGTTCCCCCGCAGGCCAGGCAGATGGTGGGGACAGGTGCCCATGGGCCAGGCTGGCTGTCAGCCTTACCATTTTCTGAAGGCTAAATGATTATTCCGATATTTTGATATACCATGCTAGCCTCAGAAGGAATTATATGACAAAGCTTACTTTTATCCACTCCAGATAAAGAGAGTTTTATCTGATTTACCACTTTATCTATTCTTGTCTCGGGAGGAGCTGGGAACCTCACAGGTGCCGAGCTGGGGTCCCTGCCCTTGAGGCACTCAGGGCCTGGGGTGCCTGTGTCCGCTCCTGCCTCTGCAGGGCCACTTGCCACCCCCTCTGCCTCAGCTCCAAGGCCAGGCAGTCACAGCCCCCCACTCTGCAGAGCCGGGAAACTGAGGCCCTGGGAGAGGACGAATCCCATGCGTGTTCTGGACACGGAGTGAGATGCAGGGCAGGCTAGCGAAGGGGTGGGTGAGAGAAGGCACCGACTCCCCCAGGTCATGTGGTCTCCTGAATGCTGTCCCACCTGAGCTCCCAGGAGGGGGTGGTCATGCGGGGGGTGCTGCACGAGCAGGGAGCCCACCAAGCCCAGGAAACAAGCCCCTACTTGTTCCCCTTGAAGCAAATCTGCCTCAGAAGCAGTGATGGCGAGCACCAGCCCTGAAGGCACCCGGTGAATTATCCGACATCATTTCAACATCTCAGCCCCGAGTGCCCAGGAACACGGGAGAATGCGGGAGCCCTGCCAGGGTCATAGCCCGAGATGCTGCAGGAGGGCTCCCCCGGGGTGCAGGCAGCGGGCCTGGGTGGACTCCATGGCTCAGATGGCCTGGGGCTAAAGCGAGTTGAAGGCTGGAGACTCCATGACCTGCCCTGCCGCGCACACTAGCGCCCCGAGCAGTGCTCCTAAATGGGCCTGGTTGATCCAGGTGACCCACCAAGCAAATCCAGTCCAGGCGGGGCCTGTGTCGGGACTCTGGCCTTCCGTGCCCACTCAAGGACAGGCCCCACATACAGTGAGTAACAGCCTCTTTAGCCCATGGCGGACGTTTTATAACCCTGAGATGTTTCCCAATAAAGTTGAGAAACCTTAAAGAGAGCCACCTACTTCACGTGCAAAGACACGTGGGCGCTCAAGGGGTGCCCTTAGAACTCCAGCTCGAAGCCACTACACCATGGAGCTCACCCAGGGTCGAAGCTGAAACCCCGGGGCGTGTAACCACTGGAGCGTTTCACGGAACTTTGCACTCTCGTGACCGTATGCTTAATTTCTTGAATCTGTAAACATTAAAAATTACGTTAATACTTGAAGAGTTTTGTCAGTCTGAAAGCATCACGCATGGAAGGACATGAGCACAGAGGCGCCTTGAGGACACTGGACCACACAGAGTGCCAGTCACAGAAGCGCAAAGGCCACAGGGCTCCACTCGGGAGGCACCCGGAGCAGCCAAATCCACCATCGCAGGGAGGCGGACAGCGGGGCCGGGGGAGAGGGGATCTGTGGACACGGGGAGGACGGATCCATGGTCGCGGAGAGCAGGACGGCGGGGCCGGGGAGAGGGAGTGGAGTTTCGTGGGTGCAGAGTTTCAGTTTGGGAGAGAAGTTTTGGGGTAGATGGTGGTGATGGTTGCAAACCATGTAAATGTACCTATTGCCACTGAGCTGTGACCTTACAAAGAGTTAAGACGGTAAATTTTATGTTATGTGTATTTTATCACAATAAAAAAAACATTTTTTAAAGGAAACAGTAAACAACATTCACAGAGCAAGCATCAGAGGATTCAAAATGTTTCCCGTGGCTAGTGAATGAGATCGAGCAATGTTCAAAGACCCCTACTGGGGACGGGACCTCACCAGGCTGATAAGCAGACAATGGGTTTGTTAAGCATACCTAAAGCCGAAGGCAGGATAGGGCCTTGAATGTGTAACTTCAAGAGATTAAATATTGATGCTTAAACCCCAAACCACATCTAGGGGCTTAAAAAAAAAAGTCATCCTGGGAGACTCCAAATGCCTCCAAAACCCACACCCCCCAGGAAGGAAACACTGGGGGCTGGAGAGGACAGGCTTCCCCTGCTCGCTCACTGGCCACCAGCAGGTCTCCCTCCATCCCTGATGTGGCTGCCGGCTCCAGGGCTGCTGAGCTCAGAGCCTTGAGATGTGGACGCCCGGGGCAGAGGTCTCACGGCCTGGCAGGGCTGTTCCCCAGGGCTGAATCTGCACCTCAGAAAAAGCTACCAGCTGGTCACCCCCCTCACCAGTGGCTGTCAGCGGGCAGCCTCAGCAGGGTTGGGAGGTCACCAAGGTCCCCACAGGTTCACCTGCTTCCTGATTCTGCATGGGTGGAGCCTGGGCCAGGCATCTCCTGACCCCTCCCCAAAGGGGTGAGCCCTAGCCCACACTGAGCCCCCCATGCTGGGCTGGACACTGGGCACAGGTTCCCCCTCTGAACCCCACGTGCAAGGTGCCACATCATGGAAGTCCTGGTGAGGAGACAGAAGCCCTGGTGAGGCACATCTGGTCCCAGGCTGCCCCCCGGAAGACCCCTGGATTGGGGTCCAGGAGGCACTACCAACCGCTGGGGACACCGAGGCTCGGACACAGCATGGGATGCGCCCAGACTGGCCAACTCCAGGGGCCCCAGCGCCACCACTCAGTGCCATGGTCCTGGGGCAGGAATGCCACATCAGGCCATGCGTCATCCTGGGTAGGGGTGGGGGCGACAGGGCCCTTTTCAGCCTTCCAGCCTCTGCGGGCTTCCACATCCTGGGTGTGTGGCGGCATCACTCCCATGCAGCACGTGGCCGGATCCTCCTTTGTTGAATCTGTCCTGTCTTTTAGGAGGACACGTGTCACTGGACCTGGGCTCCCTGGGTAATGCAATCATGCCTCTCCGGACCCTCAGCCTCAGCTGCAAAGGGGTGTTTTCTATGTCAGGTCACATTTGCAGCTTCCAGGGATGAAAACCAATGTCTAGGGGCCACCACCTGCTGTTCTATGACTTATGATAAGTATTTAATACATTACTTATGATCATTATTGGTAGATTTTGAATTCTTAAACAGCAGAATTAGGTATTGGTCAAAAACAAATATTAGTTATATTAGTTGTTGTTGTTGTTGTTTTTGTTTTGTTTTTGAGACAGGGTCTTGTTCTGTCGCCCAGGCTGGAGGACAGTGGTATGATCCTGGCTCCCTGCAGCCTCAATTTCCTGGGCTCAAGCGATCCTCCCACCTTGGCCTCCCAAAGTGCTGGGATTACAGGCATGAGCCAGCATGCCCGGCCTGATGTCTTACTTTTTAAAACATAATTCAAAATGTACTCAAAGCTCAGAGTTCCCTTTCCATCCTCTCACCTCCAGATCCTTAATGGAATTGCACCTGCAAAAATTCTTTTAAAAAGAGGGTCACGTCCATGCACACTGGTGTCAGCACAGGGACGTCTCTCTCACCCCTCAGCCCACAGGGCATCACCCAAAACCTGTCATGTTGGAGAGAGGGGAGCTGGGGGTGGTGACTCCCGGCACAGGCGGGACATGGCTGGCCCATCTGCAGCAGGCAGCTGCCACATCAGGAGTAGGTCCATGAGGCTCCCTAGCACCCCAGCCCCTCAGGGACCACCACTTCTCACCAGAACGGCAACAGCTGCCCCCCAACCATTGCCCCTCAGGCCTCCACACAGCACCCTGTCTGCCATTGTCCACACTGCCCAGCTGGTTGGCAGGGCCTTGGAAGCCTCTCCCCTGGCAGCCACAACAGGGCACAAACCACAGAAGGAGCGTGGATGTGATCCCACACCTGCTTCACACACCCACGGCTTGTGCCTCCCGGTCCAGCTCCGGATGCATGGACGCCTCCCCACCAGACTGGGCCTCCTTGGCCCAGGGCTCCTGTGGCCACCCCATGCCTCAGACTGTCTTAAACTCTTTACCTGTGGCTTGTTCCGCAGCAGCTGAGTCTCATTTCTTTAAAAAGTTTTTGAAGGCAATGTGATCCCAGCCCAAAGGACACAACAATGGGTGACTTGGTGTGGCCGGGGGGTAAGATTTCTGCCCTCACTGTCTCCTGAAGCCCCAAGTGTGCTGTCCCCGTTCGACACATCCGCCAGCCCGCCTATCAAGGAGCCATCCGGAGATTAAACTTGTGTCCCACAGCAGGACCAAGGCTGTCCCCAGCCTCGGGGCTTCAGCTGACACTTTTTCTAAAACGGATATGGACTGGGAACCCCAAGAAACATGTCCCTCCCTGCCAGCTTTCAGCTGGGCCCCCCCAGAGGTCCTGTGCCTGCAGCACCTCCCCAGAGGCTTCTCCCCCTGCCGGGACCACCGGGCCTACACCCCAACTGCAGCCCACTCCCCTGGTCTCCCCACCTCTGTCTCTCCTGTCCCAAGGCAGCGTCTACCGGCAGCCAGAGCCATTGGGAAAGTGCAAGTCCTATCAGGCCTCTCCCATGTTACAAGACCCCCCACATGAAGCCTGGGCCCCAAACCCTCCTTCTGGGGAGGCCCTGGCCCTGGCCTGAGCTGCCCTGCCAGGCGCTCAGGAGGCCTCCGGCTCTGGCTTGCACCAGTTCATGGACCGCCAGGCAGCCACTGCCACCACTGCCTCCCCGACTACAGCAGGGGCTCCCCAGGCAGGAGCCCACCAGCTGCATTCCCTCCGTCCAAAGGCCCAGTGCCAGGCTTGGGATGCACATTTGTAAAGTGTTTGCTGAGTGACTGATGGTATGAATGAATGTTTAGGGTAAACCCTGAAGCTCGGTGAATGAAGTCTCAGTGCTGCCTCCTCCATGCAGGCCTCCGGGTGAATCTGGAAGTGAGTTAGGCTCCTTAGACTCTGTTCTTTCCTTCCTATCCCACCCCACAACACAGGCTCAGCCTAGCCCCCGAATGGCCTTTGAGCAGGACATGGTACTGAAGCAGGGTTCTGCCACCCCCTCACCCCCAGGCTGCATGCCAACAGCACAGGTTGACAGGTCACTGGGAGCCTCCTGGGGTGGGCTCTGATGTGAGCTGCGGGCGCAGGCATGGCCACCCCAGCAGGCAGGTGTGAGCGGGCAGGATGGGCAGGCATATGCTCCCAGGGCCATGGTCCCACTGGCCAAACCGGTCCCTTTTCCCTGAAGAAGCAGCGTCTTAGGGGCTGCCCCTAGAAGACCAAGTCAGGACAGGTGCAGGAGGTGGGGATCCTGCCAGGGGAAACCCTGCCATCCCACCTGGCTGCCACGCCACATGCCTGGACGTCCTGGGACAAGGTCCTGCCTTTACTTCCATTCTGCCTGAGTCCTGCCAGACAGAGAGGTGAGGCGCCACAGGCCAGACAGTGACGCAGCGGGGACTCAAGACGCGTGGGGCCCTGGGGAACGCACCCCAAATCCAACCTGTCCCAGGGCTTCTCAGCCCTGAGCCCCCTTCGGTGCAGAGAGAATGCCACGTCTCCCACCAGAGCCCTCCAGGGTGTCCCAGGAGCTTCCCACCTGGAGATCCATCAGGTGCATCTCACCCCATCCCCATCGCCAGGAACCTGGATGCCTCCGCACCAAGAGGTGACAGGTGTGCATTCCAACAGCCCTGCAGGGTGGGGACTGATGGGTCCAGCTGCTCATGGGGCTCCTGGACGCTCAGGTCCTGCAGTGGGGGTGAGGGCTGGCCCTGCCTGGCACCTACCAAGGGCTCATTCCCATCTCACCCGGATGCCCAGGGCCCTTGACCACACCTCAGTGCAGAGCCTGGAGCCTGGGCCCTGATCCCTCCTTTCCAGGAGCAGCCTGGGGGGTGAACACAGCTGTGCTCAAGGGCCCTGCCATGCCATCCTGAGTGTCACATCAAAGCCCTTCAGAGGCCCTAGAGGGACAGGGGCTGGGGGACCCTCAGGCTGCTGGGAAGCTTCCCGGTGACACCAGGCAAACTCTAGGGGATCAGGGCAAGGTGGGGGAGAGATCAGGAGGGGGTCAGAACAATGCCCCTTCCCACCAGAAGAGCCCAATGCAGGCCTGGCATACCTCTGGGCCAGAGAGGAAATGTCCTAGACGTGATGGGGGAGGTGGCTTCTGTGGCAATATTCGGCCGGGCATGGCTGTGTCCTAAAAAAACTTTATTGACAAAATCAGGTGGTGGCCGTAGCATGAGGACCCCGGCACAGAGTCCTGCTGAGAAGCCAAGGCTCTGACAGGATGGCGTGTGGGTGTCTGCACCTGCGTGTTGGTTTCAGGGGACCCGCTACACAATCAGGAGTACCCAACAGTGGCATGTAAACATCACGCAAGGGCAACCAAAGTGGGAATGTTCAGCTCCCTGTCCATCTCAAAGGCTTTCTGGGGGCCAATTTTGAGCCCAGAGATTGAGAATTCAAACAGGAACGTGTGCCCCCAGAGCTGGCAGCCACATCCCCTTTACAAACAGGCTCTATAGTGGCCCCCAAGAACCCCAGTGGGTCAGGGGTCCCAGGCATGAGGGGAGGCTGGGATTGAGCCATGTAAAGCCCACTTCCTCCTGTCGACTCTGAACTTCATGAGAAGCCTGAGAAGTTGACCCATCCTTTGTTCACAGGAGAGGAGGAAGCTCAGAGAGGTTAAGGGACCTGCCTCGAGTCACACAGCACCGAGTGGTTGGTGAGAACTGGACTCCAGGTCTGCCTGACAGCATCACAGATCCCCCACTGCACCTTGAAGCACCCCAAAAACTACAACCCAGAAGTAACCCCGGAGTGGTGGGCATCAGGGCAGCCTGGCCTTCCAGAGGGAGATTCCAGCAGGAGCCCTGGCCTGGGGGTGGGCAGATAGGCCCAGGGGAGAGGAGAGCTGTGGGATGCCCGGCCCCTGGGGTCTGGGCTGTCACTGCAGCCATGGCACACACAGAGGTGGCCAGAGCCTCAGCAGAGGATGGGGGTGGCCAGGCTCTGGGGCGCAAGCAGGAAAGGCATGAGCTTCTCCTGGGGCCTGGAGGATGCAGGTGGCCCGGCAGAGGCACAAGCCCGCCAGGGCCGAGGGCTGCTGGGGACGGGGCTCTGTGCTCCCAGGGCTGGCCACACCAAGCCTGGCTCCCTGGGCTGTGATAAGACGCCCACAGAAAGTATGTTTAGAAGGCGCCGGGAGGACAAACTGAAGTGACCCCATGGATGTGGCCCTATCTGCCCTAGGACACTTGTCTTGTCTCTGTGACAGGCCTGCCCAGGGTGGGGGGCGGCTGGGCAGACCAGATGCACCTGTGCACCCCCTACCCCAGAAATGGCAAGGCTCTGCCTGGGCATGGCCTGGTCCCACCAGCCTTGTCCCCTCACCCCACTAATGGCGGCGGCGCTGTCCTGGAGCAGAGGGTGGTGGTCTTGCTGGGCAGCAGGGGCCTCGGGGACGGGTGGGAGGGGTGGACAGGCCTCCCCACCCCTGGGCCAGGGTCCCCGCCCGCCCTCATACATGGCGGGCTTTAAAGCCTCCGAGAAGTGAATGAAATCACGTTCTCTGCAGCAACACAGATGGATCTGGAGACCATGCTCCTAAGTGAACTATCAGAAACAGAAAACCAAACACGGCACATTCTCACTCATGAGTGGAAGCTAGACAGATGGGATGCTTGGACAGAAAGACAGAGAAAGGTCACTCTGGGACTCCAAAGGGGAGGTGGAGAGGGTGGGAGGGGGAGGGTTGAAAAATTACCTATTGAGTATAATGTCCAACATCCGGCTGATGGGCGCACGAGAAGCACAAACCCCATGACACACGTAACAAACAAGTATGTGTACTCCTCAAATCTAAAATAAAATAACATAAAACAAAACAAGAAAGACTTGAGGAAGCCGGCAGAGCTCCCAGAGCACCTCCACTTGGGAAGGGGGCAAGGTGCAGAAAGACAGCGAAGGCCTCAGGTGCCCTGCAGCTGCCAGGTCAACATGACCCGTTGGTGGCTCAGGGCGTGGGTCCTTGAGGTCCATCCCTACTTGGGAAAGTCCCTCCTCACATCTAGCCCAAGTCTTTCTTTTTTTTTTTTTCGAGACAGAGTCTGGCTCTGTCGCCCAGGCTGGAGTGCAGTGGCGCAATCTCGGCTCACTGCAAGCTCCGCTTCCCGGGTTCACACCATTCTCCTGCCTCAGCCTCCCAAGTAGCTGGGACTACAGGCACCCGCCACTATGCCCGGCTAATTTTTTGTATTTTTAGTAGAGACGGGGTTTCACCGTGTTAGCCAGGATGGTCTTGATCTCCTGACCTCGTGATCCCCTCGGCCTCCCCTCCCTCCCAAAGTGCTGGGATTACAGGCATGAGCCACCGTGCCCGGCCAAGTCTTTCTTGCTGTAGCTTGGTCTCCTGCATAGGGAAACCTCCTACCCACTACAGAGAACACAGGGTGTCCCTGGAAACGGAGCTGCTGTGTGGCCTCCTTGAGCCTTGGTTTCCCCACTGGGACATGGGAATGCGTCAAGGGCACCCGGCAACCTGAGCCACGTTCATCCTCAGATCAGCCCCAGCCACACTTCAATATTCCAGAGATGGGGCAGCCCCAGGCTCCGGGACCACAGGCACCTGGCAAGATGCTGCCGGGCTTTATGACCAGGCTAAGAGCAAGCTGGGAGGCGGCCAGTGTCCTGCACAGCAATGTGCCCCAGCCAGCAGCCTCAGCTCTTCTCACTGCCTCCATGGCCGCCAGCAAGGTAAGTACAATGATGGCAGGGGAGGGGGGCATCACCCACTCCGTGGAGGGCCAAGCCAGGAGCTGAGGGCAGCTCAGGTTGGGGAAGCTGACCAGGGCACCAGGAGTGACCTGCACACCCCCCGAACGGAGACAAAGAGTCCCCCCTTGTCACTGTGGGGCCCGGGAGCCACCTGCCTCTCTGAGCAGCTGGGTGAGCCAGCATGAGACAGGCCCCATGCATACACCTTGCAGGCCGGGGGGCATCAGAGGCCTTGAAATAGGCAGATGGGGCTTTAGCCAGGCAGGTGAATTCTCTTTCTGCACCTGGCCTTCCTCCCTCTCCCAGCCCATTGGAAGGGGCAATAAGGGAGGGCTTCTCAGAGGTGGAGGCCCAGTCCAGGCAGAGAGAATGGCAGCATGTGCAGATCCCAGAGGAGAGAGAACCCAACCTGCAGGAATGGACGGAACTCAGGAGAGAGGCCGGTGCGGAAGCAGAGAAGCAGCAGCTGGGGTGGCTGGGACAACCCCAGGCTCTGGTGATGGAGGCTCCCGACAGCAGGCGAGTGGCTGTCTCTCCCAGGAGGCCCCAGCATGGTGGACTGGTGTCTGTGGAACCCTGAACACGGCAGGGATGCCTTGGGCCCAGCAGGGACCTCAAGCCAGCAGGTGCCTGGGCCATGCCCTGGGGAAGAGGGCCCAAAACCCCCTAGGCTCTGTGGCTCAGAGGGACTGCCCAGCACTGAGGGGAGGGCAGGTGGATCCCATCCCAGACACTCCCCTTTGATCTGCAGGACAAACAGCTGCCCCACCCTCATGTCCCATGGGTCCCTTGAGGTCATGAACCTTTCCAGCTGAGTCCAGAACTGACACTTAGAGATAGTCTCTGCATGGCCATACCAGGGGACGGCCAAGAAGAGCAAATGGGGCTCAGGTGAGTGACGCCCCCTGGAGTTGTGCAATGACATGGCCAGGAGAGTACAAAGGTCCTGGTGGGGGGGGTCCCTGCACCCACATCACACAGGGTCAGGATTCCCCCACCCAAGACAAGACCTGGTGGCCCAGAGTGCAGCACAGCATCACGGCTTTCTCCTCGGGAGCTCTCTCCTTGGAGGACCGCTCTTCCCAGTGAACAGACCAGGGCTTGAGCAGCCTCCTTCCTGAGCCGCCAACTCTCCGTCCTCCCAGGGCCTGCTCCAGGGCCCACTGCCTTCCCAGAGCCAGAGTTCCTAAAGCCCCATCATCTGCTCTCCAAGACCCTGGGCCAAGAAAACCCTCTGCTGACACAGCAAGGATCTCGCCAAGGGGACAGACCGCCTTGGGGAGCGGGACACGCCAACCCCCATGGCTGGGGGTGCCTCCTCTTTGGGGTTGTTTACCTGAACTCCAGGTGGGCAGGTGCCCCCAGCCTCCATGACCAGTGGTGGCCCTGAGGCATCCCCTGTAACAGCAGGCTGGATCAGAGAGTGTGGCCCCAGGCACCCAGGGACCCAGCCCAGCTCAGCCTCAGGCCCAAGGCATGGACATCCCTGCTCAGAGAGCAAGAGGCGGCCAGAGGGCCTCAGGGCAGGCCTGCGCATCCCCGGAAGCCACTGCAGGACACTTCAGGTCACACCCCGCTGGCCCCATGCAGTCGTGGCCACACTTGTCTTGAGGGAAGACTGGGAGAGGTTGTCATTCCAGGTGGCCGTGTGTCCCACTGGAAATCCGGGTGTGTGGGGGCAAGGATGAGGGGGAAATGGATTCAGAGGGGTAGGTGGGCATATTGGGATGGGGGACAGACAGTTCTCCTGGCTGCCCATCTCGGGGGCATCACTTTTCTGCCAATCCCAGTGGCCCCAGGCATCGACGGGGAGGATGCAGAGGCAGGGGCACCCTGCGGCCCTCTCCCACCCCGGCTCCAGCACCTGTAGGGCCCTGAGTCCAGGGAATGCTGAGCATGTGCAGTTCTCATTGTCACCAGCTGGGCAGGCCTAGTGCTCAGCGAGCTTATGGCCCAGGTTTTGTGCAAATCTTGTTCGACTGAGTGTGTACGGCCCATGGGAAGCCCTGGCATTTGGGAGGCACCTAACCCTGGGATGAGACACAAATCTCCCACACCGAGCCCAACAGCATAGCCCCTGACGTCTCTGCCCTGCAGGAAGCAGCCCCATTTCCTTTCTCCAGCTGGCCTGAGACAAATGCTCACGCTTCCTCTGCACTGTTTCCTCATGCCCTGTCCACGCCCGCTCTGACCTGTGCCCTCCACCAGGGAAAACCGCGGGTTTTTCCCTGCACAGGGGGCTGCAGGCCAGGCCGGGCTCCACAGGGCAGATTGAGGCCCACATGTGGCCAAGCACCCCCTCCCCTGGGCTCCTGCATGGAGGTTTCCAGCTCACAGAGGACCTTCCGGGCCACAATTCCACCAGGCCTGGCTTTCACCAAATCCAGGAGTCCCTCATGGGCCTGGAGGGAGGAAGTGGCTAATTTTGCAACAGGCCTGGCATGGGGCATTGAATTATTCAACAACACATGCATTTAGCAGTTTTATTTCTGTCTCGGTATCCTCAGTCCTGCCCAACAGGAGCCCAGCTCTGGCAGGAGGGGCAGGTTGGCACCTCTGCGCAGCAGCCGGGAGCATGCAGACCACTCACCCGTCACCTGCCACAAACCACCATTCATGGAGGGTGGACTCCCAGGTCACAGACTGACCAGGACTCAGTTAAGCCATATTACCACCCACACAGAGACTGACGCTGAAGGGCTCCTGGGCCTGACGAGGTGGTTCTGGCTCCATGGCGGTGGGGGAGAGGGAGAGGGAGAGGGCATTCAGAACAGGAATCAGGCGCTGCCAGTTGCCTCCCCAGGAAGCCCTCCAGTGGCAACCTCTGGCTCTCAATTCTGGCCCTGCTGCCAGGAACAGTAGGGGCTGTCCCCTTCCCCACCCCACGTCTCCTCCTTTTCAGTGACAGCCACACCCAAGCCACATCCCACAAGAGCCACATCCCATGCCTGGCTTTTGTCCCTGCTGCCCCCAACCCAGAAGGCACATAGTGTGTGCTTGGCACCATGCTGGGCTCCAGGGGTGCAGCGACAGATGACAGACACAGGGAGAGAGAAAATAAACCAGTAAATGAACACATAAAACCACCACCAATGGGGAAAAGAGAAAGGGTGACGTCTTGGGGAGAGGCAGGGCAAGAGGGCTGGCCCAGGAGTTGGAGTGGGATCTGAATCGGGTAGAGAGCTAGGGGCAGACCCTGCAGGCAGAGAAAACTGCACGTGCAGAAACCCCGAGGCATGGCCCGGTCTGGGTGGGCGGAGCAAAGTGACGGGCAGGGAGATTCGCTCACACCGCGATTGGAGGAAAGCCATGCCCAGGAGTGCCTCCGTGCCCGGGAGTGACATCTGAGCATGCCAGCCTTCCCAGGACCTGGAGGCAGGCTCTGGCCTAGAATCTGCTGCTAACCAGAGAAGCATCTGGCCTGGGCCTCAGAGACCAGATGGAACACCACCAGCGTGGCTTCAATTTCACGGACGTTGCCCAGAAGCAGAGAAAGCCCAACATGTTAGCCTTGTTTGTTCGTTTGAGACAGGCCCTGGCTGTGACACCCAGACTGGAGTGCAGTGGCACAATCTGAGCTCACTGCAACCTCTGCCCCTGGGCTCCAGTGATCCTCCCACCTCAGCCTCCAGAGTAGCTGGGACTACAGATGTGAGCCACCACACCCAGCTAATTTTTGTATTTTTAGTAGAGATGGGGTTTCACCATGTTGCCCAGGCAGGTCAGGCTGGTCTCAAACTCCTGGCCTCAAGCAATCTACTTGCCTCAGCCTCCCCAAATGCTGAGACTGCAGGTGTGAACTAACATGCCCAATAAACCTTTATTTATTTATTTAATTTTTTTTTTTTTTTTTTTTTTTTTTAAGACACAGGGTCTCATTCTGTCGCCCAGGCTGGAGTGCAGTGGCAAGATCATAGCTTGCTGCAACCTTGAACTCCTGGGCTCAAGTGATGCTCCTACCTCAGCCTCCCGAGTAGTTGGGACCACGGGTATGTGCCAGCACACCCAGCTAGTATTAATATTTTAATTTTATTTTTTTTTTTAGAGATGGGGTCTTGCTATGTTGCCCAGGCTGGTCTCGAACTCCTGGGCTCAAGCAATCCTCCCACCTTGGCCTCCCAATGCACTGGAATGACAGGCCTGAGGCACCACGACCGATCCCAATTAGCCTTTAAACACCAGGAAACCAAAGTCAGATGCCAGGACATATCTAAAGAGAGAGGCAGCCCTGGCAGTGGGTCTGTTCCTGGCTGTCACTTGTCACCTCCGTGGGCATTTCCCAAGCCAGGCTGCATCATGCCACCATTGGCCGGCCCCGCCAGGGTTCCCTGTCCACACCTCCCAGTCCACTTGGCTCAGCCAGCAGCAGCTCAGCCCCGCTCCCCACCCCCGGAAGCCCCTCTTTTCTTTCTCTATCCCAGGACTGTCTCCTGGCCCAGACCCAGACAGCTCACAGCTGAGGAGGAACAAAGCAGAGGAAAGGGACGTGGTGTGACGTGCTGGGAGTGAAACACTGACACCTCCATGGCCATCTGGGACCATGGCCTGCACTACTGCCCTCACACCCGGACCTGGAGCTGCCACTTCCTGCCTGCTTCCCAGAATAGCTGGGCACATCCTCTGAGCAGGCTGCCCTGCCTTCCCCTGCCTCTGCTCAGGACAGAGACTCCTCCTAGGACACCAAACACCCCCCACACAGCACAGACCCAGCCTCCCAGCCAACAGCCACTCACTGGAGCAAAAGGAGCCAAGTCTGGCTTTGGACAGGAAGATGGGGTTTGCCACGCAAGGGGTGCAGAAATGCTGAACTTGAACATGGAGGAGAAGCAATGATGATGCTGAGGGAAGGGGCCCTGGGATCCTACCAGCCCCCACCCCAAAGTCCAAAGCCACTCTTCATGAAATATTATGTGATATTAAAAACTTAAATTTTCAGTTTCTTGAAACAGCAAATAAAAGCCTTGAGATAGTTGCTCTGTCTCCCAACCTGTGCTCTGTGCTTTTGGTAGCAGAGTCCTTCCCCCAGACAGCCCCAAGTTCCCCAGTATGGGGCATGTCTTATACTAATTTCAAGACCTCTATTTCACCCTGAGCAATACCTCCTCCTCCAGGAAGCCTTCCAGATTGCTCAGTCAAATCCCATGCAGACTCTGCACACACTTGCCCAGGGCTGTGCCCCTTCCCCACGGCCCTCATCCAGCTGGAGCTCTACATTCTTTGTTTGCCTCTGTGACTGTAGGGTGCCCTCCAGTGCCCACAAGGGCCAGGCTGTGTGCATTAGACACAGGCGTGTGGAGGAAGCACCCATTCAACTGTGACTTTCCTTAGCCCTCCTCAAGCCTGTGTGAGAGCAGGGGAATTGATGGCATTCTTCCTAAAAAGCTTAGTTCAACAGTCTTGCCCATCCCTCCCATTCGGGGAGTTTCTATAGAGGAAGCCAGGTGGTCACTGCCATCTTCAAGGATTCCCTGGGGGTCTCTGAGCAACAACAGGAGATCTGGGTCACCCATACCCTCTGTGCTCTGAGAAGCCCACCTGCTAGTCTGGGAGTCTGGGTCCTGGTGGGTCCCAGCCCTGTACATGGAGGCTGGGACCCTGCCCTGAAACCTCTCAGGCACGAACACCCAGCTGGTTATATCATCACCCTCTCTGCATGACAGATGGGACACTCCACTCAGGACCCACACACCTCCCCGTGCAGAGCAGCCAGGCCCTGGGAGCTGTGTCCTGACCTGTGGTACAGTGTCCAGGGCACTGTCTGGACAGTGCTCCCCAAAGCTTGCCCTGCCAAGCCCAGGTTCCAGGACAATGATGGGCTCCTGGCCTAAAGTCTTTCCAAGACATATCTCTGCCAGGTAACGGCAAGTCAGACAAGCCAGTATGGTCCCCACAGGAACCCAAAGGCCCTTGGTGACCACCATGAGTTGGTGGAGGTTGTGGTACCTCAAACATGCATGCCTAGTGTTTGCAAACCTCACCTTCAGCAGCAGCATCCCTGGGAACCCCCAGCTCCACTGCCGTGGGTCCAAGGCAGCACAGACCCCTGCCGGGGCCCAGGCCAACTCTGTGGGGCCGAGCTGGGTGTTTGTGCCTGAGAGGTTTCAGGGCAGGGTATCAGCCTCCATGTACGGGGCTGGGACCCACCAGGACCCAGACTCCCACATACGTGTGTGGAATAAAACTCACAACCCCACGTCACCAAGTCAAGACCAGTTCCGAAACCTCTCAGAAGCACTCAACACAGCGTCCTTTGTTCTTCTCCCATCACCCCTACGGAGGCTGCAGGACACCCATGCTCCTGGACTTGCCTTCCTTGCCCTCAGCCTCCACAGCTGCCATCACATGGCCCTCGCCCTCTGCCCTTCCACCCCCCCAGGCTACGGGAGGCCCTGTCTAGACCCCGCTCTCATGTCATTTACACACTGACACCTCCTCTAACCTGTAAGCCCAGCCCTCACTCTCTCCCCAGAGCTCCCACCTGCGGGTCTTACTGCCTTCAACCCGCCTCACCTGGCTGCCTCATAAACACCTCCAGGACAACATGACCCTAGCTGCACTCCTTCGCCCCAACCCTGACCCATGTCGGAAACAGAAAGTGCATCCTCCCAGCTGTGAGGGGTCCTACAGGCATCCTTGCCTCTTCCTCCCCCCCACCACCCTATCTACCTGCAAACGCTGTTTTCTACAACAGTGGTCCTGACCTCTCACCCTTCCTTCAAACCCTCTAGAGCAAACCACGCTGTCCCATCCCACAGCCACCTCTCAGTCACAGCCTCCTGCCCATCTCGTGTCCTGCCCGGTGACCCAACACTCCATGCTCCACTTAGAGGCCAGAGGGGCCTCGTGAAGTCTCCAGCCAGTGGGGTGAACTTCTAAGGAAGAGGTCTCATGCCACTCTCTGAGAAAAGATTACCTTAGATCATGCACAAGAGCAAACTCCAAACGGACAAGGAGCTAAATGCTGAAGACAAGACCCCAAACTTCTAGAAGAAAACACAGTGGATTCCCCTTAACCTCGGTGGAGGAAAAGGCTCTCAACTGTGGCCCTTAATCCAGAGGCAGTAGAAAGAAGCATGATAAATTTGATGATATGAACATGCAAAATTTCTCATAGCAAAAAGCACCATAAGCAAAGTCAAAGACAAGTGACCAACTGGGAAAACAATTCACATTAGTCCAGACAAATGTTCCCACAATATAAATGACTTAAAAATTGAGAGACCAAGAACCAAAAACCCAATAGAAGAAGTTGGAAATGAGAAGACAGATGATTTACAAATACACGCACACATGACTTTTAGACACAAGGAAAACATTCAAATTCAATGTAATTACAGAAATACAGATTAAAACAAAGCTATGCACCTGGCAAAAAGTAGTGTGACAGCACACTGCTGGTGCAACTGTAGAAAAAAACGGTATGCTCATGCATTGCTGGGGGAGTGCAAACGTGCAACTGTTCTGCAGGGAAATTTGATCACATCCAACAAAACTACGGGCTTCCCTTTCAGCCTAACACTCCCATTTCTAGGAATCTACCCTGAAGATAACACCTCCAACAATAGGACCATCCATACCTACAAAGTTATTCTTTGCAACACTGTTTCAAGAATACAACAGATATATGTATAAGGCTATACTTTGCAACATTATTTATCATTGCACAATATCAGAACAACCTAAATGCCCATAAATAGGGAGGGTTTGAATAAGCATGGCACATCCAACCATAAAATACGGGGTGGCTATAAAAAAGAATATGGAAGGAACCCACAAACTGATATGTAGTGGTCTCTAGGAAATACTATTACGTGAGAAAAGCAAATTCCAAAAGTTCATGTATAATCTTTTCGACAAATGATGGTGGGATGACTGAGTATCTACATGCAAAAGAATAAAGCTGGATATAAAAAATTAACTCAAAATGAATCAAAGGTCTAAATGTAAGGCCTAAAACAATAGAAAGACGTAGGAGCAAATAGAAGGACTTTGGATTTGAGGATGATTTCTTGAATATGACATCGAAGGCACAGGCGCCAGTGAACAGTGCTGCAATAAACATAGGAGTGTGGATCTGTCTCTGCTGGAATGATTTTCTTTCTTTTTGGGTAAATAACTAGCAGTGGGATTGCTGGATCTAGGGGCTAAGCACATGGACAAATTATATTTTATGAAAATGTAAAGTCTGTATATCAAAAGGTAATATTGGCATTGGCAGAATAAACATGATCCAGCTACATGCTGTCTACTAGAGACTCATGTTAGAGCCAAAGACACAAAAAGATTGAAAGTGAAAGGGTGGAAAGGGTGGAGAAAGAGGTTCCGTGCAAATAGCAACCACAAGAGCAGAGTGGCTACACTAACATCAGCCAAAAATGGTTTTATAATAAATCTAAAAAGCTTACAAGAGACAAAAGAGGATGCTGCATACCAATTAAAGGTTCGACACTGCAAGAAGATGTTACAGATAACCATTATAAACATTTATGCATCTAATGACTGACGATCAAAAGATACAAAGGAAAAATTTACAGAACCGAAGGGAGAAATAGTTCTACAATGATGGTGAGAGACTTCAATACCACATTCTCAATAATGAATAGAACAACCAGGCAGAAGATAAGTTACAGAATAGAGGACTTAACACAATAAGCCACCTAGATCTAACCAACATACAGAGAACACTGGACCCATGACCACAGCATGCATGTTCATCCCAAGTGCACGTGGAAATGTTCCCAGGAGAGATCAGGCCACGAATTAAGTCTCAAAATACTCAAAAATATGCCAGTCATACAAAGGATCTTCGCCAACGATAATGGGATAAGGTTAGAAATCAATAATAGAAGTAAAATGGAAAAATTAACAAATGTATGGAAATGAAGCAACATACTCTTAACCAATGAATCAAAGAAAAAGGGGGGCAGAGGGAGGGAGAGCATCAGAATAAATAGTTAATGCATGTAGGGCTTAATACCTAGGTGATGGGTTGACAGGTGCAGCAAACCACCATGGCACACATCTACCTACATAACAAACCTGCGTGTCCTGCACATGTATCCTGAAACTTAAATTAAAAAAAAAAAAATCAGAAGGGAAATTAGAAAATACTTAAATGCAAATAAAGATGAGAACGCAATGTACCAAAACTTGCTGGGACACAACAAAAGCGGTGCTAACAGAAAAATTTATACCTATAAGCTCTTTTTCTTTTTGATTTTTGTGGGGTATCCACTACCTCAAACATTTATTCCTTGTGTTACAAACAACCTCATTATACTCTTTTCATCTTATTTGTTTATTCATTTAGAGACAGAGTCTCACTCTGTTACCCAGGCTGGAGTGCAGTGGCGCGATCTCAGCTCACTGCAACCTCCGCCTCCTGGGTTCAAGTGATTCTCATGCCTCAGCCACCCAAGTAGCTGGGATTACAGGTGTATGCCGCCATATCCAGCTAATTTTTCTATTTTTTGTAGAGAAGGGGTTTCACCATGTTGGCCAGGCTGGCCTCAAACTCCTGGCCTTAAGTGATCCACATGACTGGACCTCCCAAAGTGCTGAAATTACAGGTGTGAGCCACTGTGCTCGGCCCTCTTTTAGCTATTTTTAAATGTATGACTATAGTCACCCTGTTGTGCTATCAAATACCAGGTTTTATTCGTTTTTCTATTTTTTTGTTTCCACTAACCATTTCTACTTCCCTCACAACCCCCACTACCCTTCCCAGCCTCTGGTAACCATCCTTTTACTCTATCTTGAGTTCAATTGTTTTAATCTTTATCTCCCACAAATAAGTGAGAACATGCAAAGTTTGTCTTTCTATGCCTGGCTTATTTCACTTAATATAGTGACCTCCAGTTCCATCCATGTTGTTGCAAATGACATGTTCTCATTCTTTTTCATGGCTAACTAGTATACCATTGTGTGTATACACAGCATTTTCTTTATCCATTCATCTGTTTAGATAGACACTCAGGTTGCTCCCAAATCTTGGCTATTGTGAATAGTGCTGCAATAAACACAGGAGTGCGGATCCTTCTCTGCCGGACTGATTTTCTTTTTTCTGGGTATATAACTAGCAGTGGGACTGCTGGATCATAGGTAGCTCTATTTTTAGTTTTGAGGAGCCTCGAAACTGTCCTCCACGGTGGTTGTAGTACCTTACATTCCCACCAGCAGTGTACAAGGGTTCCCTTTTCTCCACATCCTCACTAGCATCCATTATTGCCTATCTTTTGGATAAAAGCTATATTAACCAGGGTGGGGTCATATCTCATTATAGTTCTCATTTGCATTGCTCTGATGATCAGTGATGTTGAGTGCCTTTTCATTTACCTATTGTCATTTGTTTTCTTTTGAGAAATGTCCAGTCAGATCTTTTGCCCATCTTTTAATTGGATTATTAGATGTTTTTCTTGTATGGTTGTTTGAGCTCCTTATATATTCTGGTTATTAGTCCCTTGTCAGATGGGCACTTTGCAAATATTTTCTCCCATTCTGCAGGCTGTCTCATTGTTTCCTTCACTGTGCAGAAGCTTTTTAACTTGATATGATCCCATTTGTCCATTTTTGCTTCGGTTGCCTGTGCTTGTAGGGATTACTCAAGCAACCTTTGCCCACTCCAATGTCCTGGAGAGTTTATCCCATGTCTTTTTAGTAGTTTCATAATTTGAAGTCTTAGATTTAATTCTTGAATCCACTTTGATTTGGTTTTTTTATATGGCAAGAGACAGAGGTCTAGTTTCATTCTTCTGCATATGGATATCCAGTTTTTCCAGCATTGTTTATTGAAGAGACTGTCCATTTCCCAATGCATGTTCTTGGCACCTTTGTCAAAAATGAGTTCGTTGTAGACATATGGATTTGTTTGCTGGGTTTTCTATTCTGTTCCATTGGTCTATGTTTCTGTTTTTATGCCAGTATATGCTGTTCTGGTTACTATGACTCTGTAGTATAATTTGAACTCAGGTAATGTGCTCCCTCCAGTTTTGTTCTTTTGCTCAGTATAGCTTTGACTATTCTGGGACTTCAGTGATTCCATGTAAGTTTTAGGATTGTTTTTGATATTTCTGTGAAGACTGTCATTGGTATTGTGATAGGGGTTGCACTGAATCTGTAGATTGCTTTGGACAATATAGATATTTTAACAATATTGATTCTTCCAGTCCATGAGCATGAAATCTCTTACCATTTTTGGGTCCTCTTCAATTTCTTGCATCAGTGTATTATAATTTTCATTGTAGAGAGCTCTCACTTCTTTGGTTAAGTTTATTCCTAGGTATTTTATTTGTAGCTATTTTAAACGGGATTACTTTCTTGATTTTTCAGATTGTTCATTGTTGGCATATAGAAATGCTACTGATTTTTGTTATGTTGACTTTGTATCCTGCAACTTTCCTGAATTTATCAGTTCTAACAGTTTTTTTGGTGGGGTCTTTAGGTTTTTCCAAATATAAGATCATATCATCTGCAAACAAGGATAATTTGACTTCTTTCTTTCCAATTTGGATGCCCTTTATTTTTTTCTCTTGTCTGATTGCTCTAGCTAGGACTCCCACTACTGTGTTAAACAACAGTGATTAAAGTGGGCATCTTTGTCATGTTCCAGGTCTTAGAGGAAAGGCCTTCAATTTTTCCCCATTCAGTATGTTACTAGCTGTGCATCTATCATATATGGCTTTTATTATGTTGAGGTATGTTCCTTCTATACCTAGGTTTTTGACGGTTTTTATGTTGAAGGGATGTTGAATTTTATCAAGTGCTTTTTCAGCATCAATTGAAATGCTCATGTGGGTTTGTCCTTCATTCTGTTGATACGATGTATCACATAAATTGATTTGCATATGTTGAACTATCCTTGCATCCCTGGGATAACTCCCACTTGGTCATGATGAGTGATCTTTTCTAAGGTGTTGCTGAATTTGCTTTGCTAGTATTTTGTTGAGGATTTTTGCCTCAATATTTATCAGGGATATTGGCCTGTGGTTCCTTTTTTTTATGTATCTTTGTCTGGTTTTGGTAACAGGGTAATGCTGGCCTTGTAGATGAGTTTGGAGGTATTCCCTCCTCCTCTATTTTTCATAGTAGTTTCAGAAGGATTGGTATTAGTTCTCGAAATGTTTGGCAGAATTTAGCAGTGAAGCCATCAAGTCTCAGGGTTTTCTTTGTTGGAGGATTTTTAAATTACAGGTTCAATCTCATTACTGCTTAGTGGTCTGTTCAGGTTTGCATTTCTTCCTGGTTCAATATCAGTAGGTTGTACATGTCTAGGAATTTATCCATTTCTTCTAGATTTTCCAATTTATTGGCATAGAGTTGCTCACAGCAGCCACTAATTATCCTTTGAATTTATGTGGTATCAGTTGTAATGTCTCCTTTTTTGTCTCTGACTTTAGCTATTTGGATCTTCCCTCTTCTTTTCTTAGTCTGGCTAAAGGTTTGTCAATTTTATCTTTTCAAAAAAAAAAAACCAACTTTTTATTTTGTTGATCTTTTGTCTTGTTTTCTTCACTTCAATTTCATGTATTTCTGCTCTAAGCTTTATTTCTTCTACTAATTTTAGGTTGACTTACTCTTGCTTTTCTTGTTCTTTAAGATCATTAGGTTGTTTACTTGAAGTTTTTCTCTTTATTGATACAGGTGCTTTTAACTAGAAACTTCCCTCTTAATACTGCTTTTGCTGTATCCCACAGGATTTTTGTTATTTTAAGTTCTGGGGTACATGTGCAGAACATGCAGTTTTGTTACATAGGTATACACGTGCCATGGTGGTTTGCTGCACCCATCAACCCATCATCTACATTAGGTATTTCTCCTAATGCCCTCCCTCCCCTAGCCCCCTACCCCCTGACAGGCCCCAGTGTGTGATGTTCCCCTCCCTGTGTCTATGTGTTCTCCTTGTTCAACTCCCACTTAATGAGAACATGTGGTGTTTGGTTTTCTGTTCTTGTCATAGTTTGCCAAGAATGATGGTTTCCAGCTTCATCCGTGTCCCTGCGTGTCCCTGCAAGGAACATAAATTCATCTTTTTTTATGGCTGCATAGTACTTCACGGTATATATGTGCCACGTTCTCTTTATCCAGCCTATCACTGATGGGCATTTGGGTTGGTTCCAAGTCTTTGCTATTGTGAATAGTGCTGCAATAAACATACATGTGCATGTGTCTTTATAGTAGAATGATTTATAATCCTTTGGGTATATACCCAGTAATGGGATCGCTGGGTCAAATGTTATTTCTAGTTCTAGATCCTTGAGGAATCGCCACACTGTCTTCCACAATGGTTGAACTAATTTACACTCCCACCAACAGTGTAAAAGCCTTCCTATTTCTCTACATCCTCTCCAGCATCTGTTGTTTCCTGACTTTTTAATGATCGCCATTCTAACTGGCATGAGATGGTATCTCATTGTGGTTTTGATTTGCATTTCTTTAATGACCAGTGATGATGAGCATTTTTTCATATGTTTTTTGACTGCACAAATGTCTATTTTTTTTTAGAAGTGTCTATTCATATCTTCAAGGAGAACTACAAACCACTGCTCAAAGAAATAAGAGAACACAAATCCCACAGGTTTGGTATGTTGTGTTTCCATTGTAATTTATTTCAAGAAAATTTTCGATTTCCTTCTTAATTTCTTCCTTGACCCCCTGGTCATTCAGGAGCATATTGTTTAATTTCTGTGTGTGTGTGTGTGTGTGTGTGTGTGTGTGTGTGTGTGTGTGTGGTTTCCAAAATTTCTCATTAACTTCTAGTTTTATTCTATAGTGGTCAGAGAAGATGCTTGATAGTACTTTAATTTTTTAGAATGTTTCAAGACTTGTTTTGTGATCTAACATATGGTCTATCCTTGAGAATGAGCTATGTGCTGAGGAGAATGTGTATTCTTCTCTTGGAATTGTTGGATGAAATGTTCTGTAAGTATCTATTAGGTCTATTTGGTCTACAGTGCAGATTAAGATGTTTCTTTGAAATTGTTATATCATCTTGCTGAATTGATCCCTTTATCATGATGTAATGACCTCATTTATCTCTTCTTATAGTTTTTATCTTGAAATCTATTTTGCCTAGTACAAGTATAGCTACTCCTGATCTTTTTTGGTTTCTATCAGCATGGAATATCTTTTTTAAAGCCCTTAATTTTCAGTCTATGTGTATTTTTATAGGTTGAAATGGGTTTCTTGTAAGCAACAGATAATTGGGTCTTTTTTTTTGGCAGGGGTCTATTCAGCCACTCTGTCTTTTGATTGGCAAGGTTAGCCCATTTACATTTAATGTTATTATTAATAAGTAAGGACTCACTCTTGCCATTTTGTTATTTGTTTTCTGGTTAAGATATTCTCTTCCTTTGTTACTTCCCTCCTGTCTTCCTTTTAGTGAAGGTGATTTTCTCTAGTGGTATGCTTTAATTTCTTGCTTTTCATTTGTGTGTCTGTCATATGTTTTAGATTTGAGGTTACCATGAGGCTTGAAAATATCTTATAACTCATTATTTTAAACTGATGATGACTTAACACTAATTGCATAAACAAGCAAAAAAACAAAATAAAAAACTCTACACTTTACATCTGGCAAGATGGCAGAATAGGAACAGCTCCAGTCTGCAGCTCCCAGTGAGATCAACGCAGAAGGTGGGTGATTTCTGTGTTTCCAACTGAGGTACCAAGTTCATCTCATTGGGACTGATTAGGCAGTGGGTGCAGCCCATGGAGGGCACACAGAAGCAGGGTGGGGCATCGCCTCACCTGGGAAGTGCAAGGAGCCGGGAGACCTCCCTCCCCCAGCCAAGGGAAGCTGTGAGGGACTGTGATACCCAGCCTGGATACTATGCTTTGCCATGGTTTTGGCAATCTGCAGATCAGGAGATTCCCTCATGTGCCTATACCACCAGGGCCCTGGGTTTCAAGCACAAAACTGAGTTCCTGTTTGGACAGACATTGAACTAGCTGCAGGAGTTTTTTCTGTACCCCAGTGGTGCCTGGAACCCCAGCAAGACAGAATCATTTACTCCCCTGGAAAGGAGGCTGAAGCCAGGGAGCCAAGTGGTCTCACTCAGTGGGTCCCACTCCCATGGAGCCCAGCAAGCTAAGAACCACTGGCTTCAAATTCTCACTGCCAGCACAGCAGTCTGAAGTTGACCTGGGATGCTCGAGTTTGGTGGTGGGAGGGGCGTTTGGTATTACTGAGGCTTTAGTAGGCGGTTTTCCCCTGATAGTGCTAAGGAGGCTGGGAGGCTTGGACTGGGCAGAATTCACCAAAGCACAGCAAAGCAGCTGAGGCCAGACTGCTTCTCTAGATTCCTCCTCACTGGGCAGGGCATCTCTGAAAGAAAGGCAGCAGCCTCAGTCAGGGGATTATAGATAAAACTCCCATGTCCCTGGGACAGAGCACCTGGGAGAAGGGGTGGCTGTGGGCACAGCTTCAGCAGACTTGAACTTTCCTGCCTGCTGGCTCTGAAAAGAGCAGCTGATCCTGACAAGTGGTATTCTCCCAGCATAGCGCATGAGCTCTACTAAGGGACAGACTGCCTCCTCAAGTGGGTCCCTGACCCCCGTGCCTCCTGAGCAGGCAAGACCTCCCAACAGGGGTCAACAGACCCCTCATACAGGAGAGCTCTGGTTGGCATCAGGCTGATGCCCTTCTGGAACAAAGCTTCCAGAGGAAAGAGTAGGCAGCAATCTTTGCTGTTCTGCAGCCTCTACTGGTGATAACCCAGGCAAACAGGGTCTGGAGTGGACCTCCAGCAAACTGCAGCAGACCTGCAGGAGAGGGGCTTGACTGTTAGAAGAAAAGCTAGCAAACAGAAAGCAATGACATCAACATCAACAAAAAAGACACCCCCACAAAAACCCCATCCAAAGGTCATCAGCCTCAAAGAGCAAAGGTAGATAAATCCACAAAGATGAGGAAAAACCAGCACAAAAATACTGAAGATTCTAAAAACCAGAATGCCTCTTCTCCTCCAAATGATCGCATCTCCTCTCCAGCAAGGGCACAAAACTGGACGGAGAATGAGATTGAGGAATTGACAGAAGTAGGCTTCAGAAAGTGGGTAATAACAAATTCCTCTGAGCTAGAGAAGCATGTTCTAACCCAATGCAAGGAAGCTAAGAAACTTGATAAAAGGTTACAGGAACTGCTAACTAGAATAACCAGTTTAGAGAGGAACATAAATGACCTGATGGAGCTGAAAAACACAGCATGAGAACTTCGTGATGCGTACACAAGTATCAATAACCAAATCAATCAAGCGGAAGAAAGGATATCAGAGATTGAAGATCAACTGAATGAAATAAGGCATGCAGACAAGATTAGAGAAAAAATGATGAAAAAGAATGAACAAAACCTCCAAGAAATATGGGACTATGTGAAAAGACCAAACCTACAATTGATTGCTGTACCTGAAAGTGACAGGGAGAATGGAACCAAGTTGGAAAACACACTTCAGTATATTATCCAGGAGAACTTCCCCAACCTAGCAAGACAGGCCAGCATTCACATTCAGGAAATACAGAGAACACTAAGATACTCCTAAAGAAGAGCAACCCCAAGACACGTAATTGTCAGATTCTCCAAGGTTGAAATGAAGGACAAAATGTTAAGGGCAGCCAGAGAGAGAGGTCAAGTTATCTACAATGGGAAGTGCATCAGACTAACAGCAGATCTCTCTGCAGAAACCCTACAAGTCAGAAGAGAGTGGGGGCCAATATTCAACACACTTAAAGAATTTTCAACCCAGAATTTCATATCCAGCCAAACTAAGCTTCATAAGTAAAGGATAAATAAAATCCTTTCCAGACAAGTAAATGCTGAGGGATTTTGACACCACCAGGCCTGCCTTACAAGAGCTCCTGAAGGAAGCACTAAATATGGAAAGGAAAACCCAGTATCAGCCACTGCAAAAACACACCAAAATATAAAGACCAATGACACTATGAAGAAACTGCATCAACTAATGTGCAAAATAACCAGCTAGCATCATGACAACAGGATCAAATTCACACATAACAATATTAACCTTAAATGTAAATGGGCTAAATGCCCCAGTTAAAAGCCACAGACTGGCAAACTGGATAAAGAGTTAAGGCCCATCAGTGTGCTGTATTCAGGAGATCCATCTCTTGTGCAAAGACACACATAGGCTCAAAATAAAGGGATGGAGGAATATTTACCAAGCAATGGAAAGCAAAAAAAAAAAAAAAAAAGCAGGGGTTGCGATCCTAGTCTTTGATAAAACAGACTTTAAACTAAGAAAGATCAAAAAGACAAAGAAGAGCATTACATAATGGTAAAGGGATCAATGCAACAAGAAGAGCTAACTATCCTAAATATATGCACCCAATACAGGAGCACCTAGATTCATAAAACAAGTTCTTAGAGACCCACAAAGAGACTTACATTCCCACTCAATAATAGTGGGAAACTTTAACACCCCACTGTCAATATTAGACAGATCAATGAGACAGAAAATCAACAAGGATATTCAGGACTTGAACTCAGCCCTGGACCAAGTGGACCTAATAGACATCTACAGAACTTTCCACCCCAGATCAAGAGAATGTACATTGTTCTCAGCACCACATAGCACTTATTCTAAAATTGACCACATAATTGGAAGTAAAACTCTCCTCAGCAAATGCCAAAGAACGGAAATCATAACAAACAGTCTCTCAGACCACAGTACAATCAAATTAGAACTCAGGATGAAGAAACTCACTAAAAACCGCACAACTACATGGAAATTGAACAACCTGCTCCTGAATGACTACTGAGTAAATAACAAAATTAAGGCAGAAATAAAGAAATTCTTTGAAACAAATGAGAACAAAGAGACAACG
Source organism: Symphalangus syndactylus (assembly GCF_028878055.3). NCBI lineage: Eukaryota > Metazoa > Chordata > Mammalia > Primates > Hylobatidae > Symphalangus > Symphalangus syndactylus. The sequence continues at coordinate 100,836,083 of NC_072423.2, forward strand.
TACCAGAATTCCTGGGACACAGCTAAAGCAGTGTTTAGAGGGAAATTTATAGCACTAAATGCCCATATCAGAAAGCTAGAGAGATCTGAAATTGACACCCAAACATCACAATTAAAAGAACTAGAGAAGCAAGAGCAAACAAATTCAAAAGCTAGCAGAAGACAAGAAATAACTAAGATCACAGTAGAACTGAAGGAGATAGAGACATGAAAAACCCTTCAAAAAAAAATCAATGAATCCAGGAGCTGGTTTTTTGAAAAGATTAACAAAATAGACTGCCAGCCAGACTAATAAAGAAGAAAAGAGAGAAGAATCAAATAGATGCAATAAAAAATGATAAAGGGGATATCACCACTGATCCTACAGAAATACAAACTACCATCAGAGAATACTAAAAACACCTCCCTGCAAATAAACTAGAAAATCTAGAAAAAATGGATAAATTCCTGGACACACACACCCTCCAAGACTAAACCAGGAAAAAGTCAAATCCCTGAATAGACCAATAACAAGTTCTGAAATTGAAGCAGTAATTAATAACCTGCCAACCAAAAAAAGCCCAGGACCAGATGGATTCACACCCAAATTCTACCAGAGGCACAAACAGGAGCTGGTACCATTCCTTCTGAAACTATTCCAAACAGTAGAAAAAGAGGGACCCCTCCATAACTCATTTTATGAGGCCAGCATCATCCTGATACCAAAATTTGGCAGAGACACACAAAAAAAGAAAACTTCAGGCCAATATCCCTGATGAACATTGATGCGAAAATCTTCAATAAAATACTAGCAAACCGAATCCAGCAGCACATCAAAAAGCTTATCCGTGATGATCAAGTGGGCTTCATCCCTGGGATGCAAGGCTGATTCAACATATGAAAATCAATAAATGTCACATAAACAGAACCAATGACAAAAACCACGATTATCTCAATAGATGCAGAAAAAGCCTTCAATAAAATTCAACAGCCTTCATGCTAAAAACTCTCAATAAAGTAGGTATTGATGGGACGTATCTCAAAATAATAAGAGCTATTTATGACAAACCCACAGCCAATATCATACTGAATGGGCAAAAGCTGGAAGCATTCACTTTGAAAACCAGCACAAGACAAGGATGCCCTCTCTCACCATTCCTATTCAACATAGTATTGGAAGTTCTGGCCAGGGCAATAAGGCAAAAGAAAAAATAAAGAGTTTTCAAATAGGAAGAGAGGAAGTCAAATTGTCTCTGTTCGCAGATGACATGATTGTATATTTAGAAAACCCCATTGTCTCAGCCCAGAAACTCCTTAAGCTGATAGCCAACTTCAGCAAAGTCTTGGGATACAAAATCAATGTGCAAAATTCACAAGCATTCCTATACACCAAAAACAGACAAGCAGAGAGCCAAATCATGAGTGAATCCCCATTCATAATTGCTACGAAGAGAAGAAAATACCTAGGAATACAACTTACAAGGGACGTGAAGGACCTCTTCAAGGAGAACTACAAACCACTGCTGAAAGAAATGAAAGGACACAAACAAATGGAAAAAAATTCCATGCTCATGGATAGGAATAATCAGTGTCGTGAAAATGGCCATACTGCCCAAAGTAATTTATAGATTCAATGCTATTCCCATCAAGCTATCATTGACTTTCTTCACAGAATTAGAAAAAACTACTTTACATTTCATATGGAATAAAAAAACAGCCTGTATAGCCAAGACAATCCTAAGTAAAAAGAACAAAGCTGTAGGCATCACACTACCTGACTTCAAACTATACAACAAGGCTATAGTAACCAAAACAGCATGGTACTGGTACCAAGACAGATATATAAACCAATGGAACAGAACGAAGACCTCAGAAATAACACCACTCACCTACAATCATCTGATCTTTGACAAACCTGACAAAAAAGCAATGCAGAAAGGATTCTCTATTTAATAAATGGTGCTGGGAAAACTGGCTAGTCATATGCAGAAAACAGAAACTGGACCCCTTCCTTACAACTTATATAAAAATTAACTCAAGATGATTAAAGACTTAAATGTAAAACCTCAAACCATGAAAACCCTAGAAGAAAACCTAGGCAGTACCATTCAGGACATAGGCATGGGCAAAGGCTTCATGACTAAAACACCAAGAGCAACTGCAACAAAAGCCAAAATTGACAAATGGGATCTAATTAAACTAAAGAGCTTCTGCACAGTAAAAGAAGCTAGCATCAGAGCGAACAGGCAACCTACAGAATGGGAGAAAATATTTGCAATCTATCCATCTGACAAGGTCTAATATCCAAAATCTACAAGGAACTTAAATTTACAAGAAAAAAAAACCATCAAAAAGTGGGTGAAGGATATGAACAGATACTTCTCAAAAGAAGACATTTATGTGGCCAAGAAACATATGAAAAAAAAAGCTAATCATTACTGGTCATTAGAGAAATGCAAATCAAAACCACAATGAGATACCATCTTACGCCAGTTAGAATGGTGATCATTAAAAAATCAGGAAGCAACAGATGCTAGAGAGGATATGGAGAAATAGGAATGCTTTTACACTGTCGCTGGGAGTGTAAATTCGTTCAACAATTGTGGAAGACAGTGTGGCGATTCTAGAACTAGATTCTAGAACTAGAAATACCATTTGTCCCAGCAATCCCATTACTGGATATATACCCAAAGGATTATAAATCATTCTACTATAAAGACACATGCACACATATGTTTATTGCACCACTATTTACAATAGCAAAGACTTGGAACCAACCCAAATGCCCATAAATGATAGGCTGGATAAAGAAAATGTGGCACATATACACCATGGAATACTATGCAGCCATAAAAAAAGAATGAGTTCATGTCTTTCGTGGGGATGAAGCTGGAAACCATCATTCTCAGCAAACTAACACAGGAACAGAAAACCAAACACCATATGTTCTCACTCATAAGTGGAAGTTGAACAATGAGAGTACATGGACACAGGGAGGGGAACATGGCACACTGGGATCTGTGGCGAGATGGGGGCCAAGGGGAGGGAGAGCATTAGGACAAATACCTAATGCATGTGGGGCTTAAAACCTAGATGATAGGTTGATAGGTGCAGCAAACCACCATGGCACTGTATACATATGTAACAAACCTGCATGTTCTGCACACGTATTCCAGAACTTGAAGTAAAACAAAAAATCTCTACACTTCAACTTTTGTCTCTCTGCTTTTTAAGTCTTTTTTGTCTCTATATCTTATTGTACTGCCTCTTGTACCGCAAAAGTTGCTGTAGTCATTATTTATCAGTTCTTCTTTTCATCCTTCTACTTAAGATATGAATAGTTTACACACCATAATTACAGTGTTATAATATTATTTGTATTTCTGCGTACTTATTACCAGTGAGTTTTGCACCTTCACATGATTTCTTATTGCTTATTAACACCCTTTTCTTTCAGATTGAAGAATTCCCTTTAGCATTTCTTGTAAGACAGCTCTGGTGTTGATGACATCCTCAGCTTTTGTTTATCTGGGAAGGTCTGTATTTCTCCTTCATGTTTGAAGGATATTTTCACCAGATATACTATTCTAGAGCAAAACTTTTTTTCTTTTTTTCCTTCAGCACTTTAAATATATCATGCCACTCTCTTCTGGCCCATAAAGTTTCCATTGAAAACTCTGCTGTCAGATATAATGGAGCTCGATTATGTCTTTTTTTTTTCTTGCTGCTTTTAGGATCCTTTCTTTATCCTTGACCTTTGGGACTTTGACTATTAAATATCTTGAAGTAGTCTTCTTTGGGTTAAATCTGCTTGGTATTCTAGAACCTTCGTGTATTTGAATATTGATATCTTTCTCTAGGTTTGGGAAGTTCTATATTAGTATCCCTTTGAATAAACTTTCTACCCCATCTCTTTCTCTACCTCCTTTTTAAGGCCAATAAATCTTAGATTTGCCCTTTTGAGGCTATTTTCTAGATCATGCTTCCTTCGTTCTTATTCTGTCTCCTCTGTGTATTTACAAACATCCTGTCTTCAAGCTTATTAATTCTTTTTTCTTCTTGATCAATGCTGTTATCAAGAGATTCTGATGCATTCTTCAATATGTCAGCTGCATTTTTCAACTCCAGAATTTCTGCTTGATTCTTATTTTAATCTCTATTAAATTTATCTGATAGAATTCTGAATTCCTTCGCTGTGTTATCTTGAATTTGAGTTTTCTCATAACAGCTATTTTAAATTCTCTCTCTGAAAGGTCACGTATCTCTTTTCTTCAGGATTGGTCCCTGATGCTTTATTTAGTTTGTTTGGTTAGGTCATATTTTCCTAGATGGTCTTGTTCATTGGTGTCTAGGCATTAAAGAGTTAGGTATTATTGTAGCCTTTGCAGTCTGGGCTTGTTTGTACCCATATTTCTTGGTGAAGCTTTCCAGGTATTCAAAGGGACTTGGGTGTTGTGATCTAAGCCGTATCTGCATTAGGCAGCATCCCAAGCCCAGTAACACTGTGGTTCTTGCAGACTCATAAAAATACTGCCTTGGGGCCAGGCGCGGTGGCTCATGCCTGTAATCCCAGCACTTTGGGAGGCCGAGGCGGGCAGATCACCTGAGGTCGGGAGTTCAAGACCAGCCTGACCAACATGGAGAAACCCTGTCTCTACTAAAAAAAAAAAAAAAAAAAAATTAGCCAGGCATGATGGCACATGCCTGTAATCCTAGCTACTCGGGAGACAGGCAGGAGAATCACTTGAACCTGGGAGACAGAGGTTGCAGTGAGCTGAGATCACACCATTGTGCTCTAGCCTGGGCAACAAGAGTGAAACTCTATTTAAAAATAAATATTTTTTTAAAATACTGCCTTCATGGTCTTGGATAAGATCCAGAAGAATTCTCTGCATTACTAGGCAGAGATTCTTATTTTCTTCTCTTACTTTCTCCCAAGGAAATGGAGTCTCTCTCTGTGCTGAGCCACCTGAAGCTTGGGGTGGAGTGACGCAAGCTTACCTGTGGCCACCACCACTGGGACTGTGCTGGTCAGATCTGAAGCCAACACAGCACTGGGTTTCACCCAAGGCCCGCTGTAAGCACTACCTGGCTACCACCTATGTTCACTCAAAGCCCCAGGGCTCTACAGTTAGCAAATGGTAAAGCCAGCCAGGCTTTTGTCCTTCACTTTAGGGTGGTGAGTTCCCCCAAGTCCAAGGTGGGTCCAGAGATGCCATCCAGGAGCCAGGGACTATAGTCAAAGACCACAGAAACCTACCTGGTGTGGTATACTACAGAGGCTAAGCTGGCACTCAGTAGTAGCACAAGACAAAGTCATTCACAGAATTCTTTCTCCTTTCCATAGGTAAAGGAGCCTCTCCCTGTGGCCACCACCACTACAGGCCCATAGGCAGTACTGTCAGGCTACCATTGTTGTTCACTGAAGGCCTGAGGGCTCTTCAGTCAGCTTGTGGTGAAGGCTTCTAGGCTGTGGACTCACCTTTCAGGTCAGTGGGCTCCCTTCTGGCCTAGAGCAGGTCCAGAAATGCTGTCCAAGAGCCAAGGCCTGGAATCAGGGACCCCAAGAGCCCATTTGGTGCTCTACCCCACTGTGGTCAAGCTGGTACCTGAAGCCAGTATATTTCAGAATCTCATCCAAGGCCCACAGGATACCAACTGGCACTGCTGGTTGTTCAGGGTCCAAGGGCTCTTTAGTCAGCTGATGATGAATCCTGACAGGACTAGGTCCTTCCTTCCAAGGCAGTGGATTCCCTTCTGGCCCAGGGTGTGTCTGGAAATGTCCAACAGCCAGGGCCTGAAATGGGTGCCCACTGACTCTGCCCAGTGTCCTCTCCTACTGTGGTTGAGCTGGTATCCAAGATGCAAGACGATGTTCTCTTTACTCCTCCGTCTCCTCTCTTTAAGCAGAGGAAAAGAGTCAGTTTTGTTTCTGTGAGCTGTGCTGCCTGGGGTTAGCCACCCTGGCTGGTGTCTCACTAGGTTGTGTGCCCCCCACATCCACTGGCTCTGAGCCCATCTCAGCAATAGGACTTGCCTAGGAATTGCAGTTATTGTGGCCTAGACTGCCTTACAAGTTTATTTAGAACCCCAGACCACTTTAGCCCATGGTGGCAAGGCTTTCTGGAACTCAGTTTCTGACCCCCGAGATATGTGATTCCCCTCTGGCTAGGGCTGGTTTAAATGCTCCCTCTGTGCTGGGTGTGGGCTGAATTTAGCCTGGTTCTGCTTTCTGCGGCAACAGGGAATCACTGAGCTCAATGGACAGTCTCAAAGCACTGCACATTCCCTCCCTCAAGCTCTCAGATTCTCTCTCCATGCCACATAGCTGGGGGATGGGAGAGTAGTGCTGTCGGTGATTCAGTACTGTCTCTCTTGCCCTCTTCAGTGTCTCTTCCAGCAATATAAAGTTAAAAGTAGGTACTGTGATTGCTTATCTGAATTTTGGTTCTTATGAAGGTGCTTTTTTGTGTAGATAGTTATCAATTTTGGTGTTCCTGTTGGGGAGGGCAATTGGAGGCTTCTATTTGGCCATCTTGCTCCACCCCCTCCCTATAAATTGTTACATTAATAAACAAGAAAGATCTCCAGTAAATAACCTAACTTTACCACTTAAGGAACTAGCAAAAGAACTAAACCCAAAGCTAGCAGAAGAAAGAAGATAAGAAATACCATAGCAGAGATCAACAAAATAGAGAATAGAAAAACAATAGAGAAAAATCAATTAAATCAAAGTTGCTTCTCTGAAAAGATTTTAAGAATTGACAAACCTCTAGCTAGATGGACTAAGTAAAAAAGAGAGAAGACTACTGAAATCAGAAGTGAAAATAGGGACATTACTATCAATTCTACAGAAATAAAAAGGATTATAAGAGAGTATTGTGAACAATTGTGTATCAACAAATTGGATAACCTAGATGAAATGGGCAAATTCTGAGAAACACAAAACCTACCAAGACGAAATCACAAAGAAATAGAAAATCTGCATGGACCTATAACTAGTGAGGAGATTGAATCAGTAATCAAAAACCTCCAAACAAAGAAAAGCTTGGACCTGATGGCTTCCCCAATCAATCCTACCAAATATTTAAAGAATAATCTCCAATCCTTCTCAAACTTTCCCAAAAAATTAAAGAGGGGGGAAACATTTCTAACTCATTCTATGAGGAGAGCATTACTCTGATACTAAAGCCAGACAAAGACTACAAGAAAATTACAGACCAATATCCCTTATGAAAACTGATGCAAAATTCTCAACAAAACAGCAAATTGAGTTCAGAAATATATTTAAAGTATTACACTTCACGACCATGTGAGATTTATTCCTGGAATGCAAGGATGGTTCAACATACAAAAATAAATCCGTGTAAAAGAGCATATTAACAGAATGAAGAAATAACATTCACATGATCACATGATCTCAATTGATACAAAAAGCATTTGACAAAATTCAACATCCTTATTAAAAACTCTCAACAAACTAGGAATAGAAGGAAACTACCTTAACATAATAAAAACCATATGTGAAAATCCACAGCTAACCTCATAATGATGAGACTGAAATTTTTCCCTCTAAGGTCAGGAATAAGGCCAGCGTGACCACTTTCACAACTTCTACTCAACATTGTACTGAAAATTCTAGCCAGAGCAATTTGGCAAGAAAAAAATTAAAAGAAATAAAAGGCATCCAGAATGGAAAAAAAAAGACATAAAACTATTTCTATTCACAGATAACATAATTTTATATGTAGAAACCCCTAAAGATTCCACAAAAACTTATTAGAGCTAATAAATGAATTCAGCAAAGTTACAGAATCTAAACTCAACATTCAAAATCAGTTGCATTTCTATATGCTAACAATGAACAATCTAAAAATGAAATTAAGAAAACAATTCAATTTATAATAGCATCAAATAGAATACTTAGGAATTAACTTAACCAAGGAGGTAAAAGACTTCTGCAGCAAAACCCACAAAACATTACTGAAAGAAACTTAAAAAGATTCAAATAAATGGAAACATATCCCATATTCATGGATCAGAAGACAATGTTGATATATCAACACTACCCAAAGTGATTTATAGATTCAGTGCAATCCCTCTCAAAATCCCAATGACATTTTTTGCAAAAATAGAAAAACCCATCTTAAAATTCATATGGCATCTCAAGGAACTTAAAATAGCCAAAAACAATATTGTTTTCCAGCAAAGCTGGAAGCCTAACACTTTCTGATTTCAAAACTTTACTATAAACTTACAGTAATCAAGACAGTGTGACACAGGCAAGAAGACAGACATATAAACCAATGGAACATGAGAGATCCCAGAAATAAACCCCGGCATAAATGGTTAAATGATTTTTGACTAGGGTTCCAAGACTAGTCAATGAGAAGAGGACTGTCTTTTCAACAAATGGTGCTGGGAAAACTGGAAATCCACATGCAAGAGGAAAGCTGAACCCTTACTTCACACCATATACAAAAATTAACTCAAAATGGATCAAATATCTAAATGTGCAACATAAAACTATAAAAATCTTAGAAGAAAACCTAGGGCAAAAGCTTCATGACATTGGATTTAGCTATGATTTCTTGGATATGACATTGATAGAGTTTAGATATTTGTCCTCTCCAACTCTCATGTTGAAATGTGATCCCCAGTGTTGGAGGTGGGGCCTGGTGGGTGCCGTTTGGGTTATGGGGGCAGATTCCCCATGATTAGGTAACGAGTTCATGCAAATCTGGTTGTTAAAAGGAGAGTGGAACCTCCTCTCGTTCTCTGTCTCATCATATGAGACACCAACTCCCGCTTCACCTTCTGCCATGATTGGAAGCTTCCTGAGGCTCTCACCAGAAGCAGATGCTGGCACCATGTTTCTTGTACAGCCTGCAGAACCATGAGCCAATTAAACCTCTTTTCTTTATAAATTACCAGCCTCAGGTATTCCTTTATAGCAATGCTAAATGGACTAACACAAACACCAAAGGCACAGGCAACAAAACAAAAAGTAGACAACTTGGACTTCGTTAACATTAAAAATTTTTGCACATATAAAGACACTATCAACAGAGTAAAAAGGCACCCCACAGAATGAAAGAAAATATTTGCAAATCCTATATCTGATCAGGGATTAATATCCAGAATATATAGAGAAGTTCTAAAACTCAACAACAAAAACAAATCACTCAATTTAATGAAGTGGGCAAAAGAGCTGAGGAGATATTCTCCAAAGAAGATATACAAATGGCTAATAAGAACATGAAAAGATACTCAACATCACTAATCATAAGAAAATGTAAGTCAGGCCGGGCGCGGTGGCTCACGCTTGTAATCCCAGCACTTTGGGAGGCCAAGGCGGGCGGATCACGAGGTCAGGAGATCAAGACCACGCTGAAACCCCGTCTCTACTAAAAATACAAAAAAAATTAGCCGGGCGTGGTGGCGGGCGCCTGTAGTCCCAGCTACTCGGAGAGGCTGAGGCAGGAGAATGGCGTGAACCCGGGAGGCGGAGCTTGCAGTGAGCCGAGATTGCGCCACTGCACTCCAGCCTGGGCGACAGAGCGAGACTCCGTCTCAAAAAAAAAAAGAAAATGTAAATCAAAACTACAGTGAGATACCACTTCACACCCACTAGAATGGCTACTATTAAAAAACCCCAGAAATTACAAGTGTTGGTGAGGATGTGGTAGCTACTGTGGAAAACAGCATAGTGGTTCCTCAAAAAATTAAAAATATAATTACCATATAATCCAGAAATTCCATTTCTGGGTATATACCCAAAAGAATTGAAAGCAGGGCATTGAAAAGATATTTGTACACCCATATTCATAGCAGCATTATTCGCAATAGCTAAAACATGGTGGCAACCTAAATGTTCATCAAAAGATGAATGGATAAGCAAAATGTGGTCTATCAATACAATGGAATATCATTCAGTCTTGAAAAGAAAAAGGAAAGAAATTCTGACACATGCTACAGCATGAGTGAACTTTGAGGACATTATGCCGAGTGAAATAAGCCAGTCACAAAAGACAAAGAGAGTACTCAGTGATTCCACTTATATGAGGTTCTCGGAGTAGTCAGATCCACAGGGACAAAAGGTAAATGGTAGGTGCCAGGGTCTGGCAAAGAGAGAATGGGGGAGTTGGTGTTTAATGGGGACGGAGCTTCAGTTTGAGAGGATGAGAAAATTCTAGAAATGGATAGTGGTGATGGTTGCATAACAAAATCAATGTATTTAATGCCACTGAACTGTGTGCTTAAAAATAGTTAAAATGGTAAATTTTGCATTACTTGTATATTACCACAATTAAAGATTCACAAGAGTATTGATAGTGTGCTTCCCTTTTTTGTAAGAAAGAGGGGATACAGGAAAACACACATGTATTTTCTCATCTGTGCGAGAGGCCTGCAAGAGAGACATAAAAGGCTGAAAAGCTGGTTTTGTCCAGGGTAGGGGTTGGGGGATGGAGGGAGGAGGGAAGGGCTGGCAGGGCGGGCGCCTAGCTCTCCTCTGAGGACACCTCTTTGTGCAGCTCTGACTCCAGGAGTCATAACAGCTTTACATTCCCTTCACACAGACCCCCACATAAGTAACTAAAACCAATCAGAATTGGGGGACGCCCAAAATGGAATACCAACCTAACAGATGAATCTAAACATATCACAGATGAATGACATAATCACCTGAAGGGAGTAGAGAAGTAAAGAAATACTCAAAGTCACCACGGGGAAAAGCACTGATGGGACGCAGTGAGGCTGAAGACAAGATGCGCCATGCACAGATGCCATGCACAGACGCCAGGCTCTGGGTGGTCGGCCACTTCTCCTGGGGGCACGCATCAGCAAGTGTGGAGCCCGTACCCTTGCAGCTGGGGTCAGACAAGCAGGTGAAGGTGTGAGAGCCAGGTTTCTCACTATTGAAGAAAGATGTTACAGCAGAGAGACAGAATTGGTCCCACTGGGGCAGAACTGGAGTTGAAGACAGTGTGAGCCCACGTATGTATGAATATATCTGCAGATGAACACAGAAGCATAGACGTGGGTGTGCCATACACATATTCCCCAGCTCCATCGGCTGAGTGGGCCCAGAGCAGCAGCTCCACAGTGGCGATGAGCACACCACGCACCCAGGCCTGGGTTTCTAAAGACCACTTTCCAATGGAAGGAACCCCGGCTCCTTGGAGAAGTGGGTGATTTCAAGACTGAGGCAAGGAAATACAAGCTGAGCCCAGAGCGTCTTGGGGTGCCGGAAAGGCAGTGCCCGAGAAAAGACAGGGCCCACCAAAGGGGCCTGGAAGCTGGCTGGAAGGCTGTTCCTGGGGCAAGAGCCAGCACAATTTGAGCAATGAAAATAAATAATGAGGCCGGGTGCAGTGGCTCGTGCCTGTAATCCCTGCACTTTGGGAGGCCAAGGCGGGTGGATCACCTGAGGTTAGGAGTTCAAGCTCAGCCTGGCCAACATGATGAAACCCCATCTCCACTAAAAATACAAAATACTAGCTGGGCGTGGTGGTGTGCGCCTGTAATTCCAGCTACTCAGGAGGCTGAGGCAGGAGAATCACTTGAACCCTGAAGGCAGAGGCTGCAGTGAGCCAAGATCACGCCACTGCACTCCAGCCTGTGCAAGAGTAAAACTCTGTCTCTAAATAAATAAATAAATGGAGGAAAATAAATGATGATGGCATTGGCTTATAGCCCATAACACAAAAGAAGTATCTATGAAACCATGCTGATATACATAAGCCACTGGATACATAACCAGAGCAAAGGGGACAGCTCTTCCTGGAGAAGAATCCAAATTAACAAACATAGAAAGAAAGTGGGAAATAAACAAATCCCCATTTGGCAAGCACCACAGACTTTGCCTGTCACAAGCAAGACCCGCTGATGGGTACCAAAATCAGTGGGGCAAAATCTCAGGAGAAAAAAGGCAGTTGCAATGTCTCGATGTAGCTTCCTCAAGGTGTTTACTAATTATGAAGCGGAAAATGGTCAATTTACAGCTGAGAAGCCTGGCTGACACACTCCTACCTGAGTGGTCAAGGTCAAATGAACCCGCCCTAAGACATGCTGACCTCACACAGCCCTGCCACGGGGACTCCTCAGGACCCAACAACACTCCCGCGGTGTTCTTGCCAAAAATGCACAATCTTGATCTAATCATGAGAGCATATCAGAGAATCCAAACTGAGGGACGTTCTACAAAACAGCCGCCCAGTACTTATCTAAAACATCAAGGTCATGAAAGACAAAGAGAGACTGAGGAGCTGGCACAGGCTGCAGAAAGGAGACCTGGCAGCTGAAAGCAACATGGGGATCACAGAACAGAGACCGGATGTTAGAAAAACGCGGGATTTGAATCAGGTCTTCAGTTGAGTTCACGGTAACGTATCAGGTGTCGGTTTTGGTCAATACACCCCGTTATTAAGACGTTAATACTAGGAGTCCACAGGAACTCTCAGTACTGTCGTGGAACTTTTCTGTAGGTCTAAAATTACTTCAAAACAAAATGATCTTTTTAAAGTACAGAAGCCAAGAGAGGACTGATGTTGTCCCTCATCACTTACACCCCCGCCCTCCGCCCCCACTCCCTCCACATTGCTCTCGGGATCTTAACCCTCATGGCTCTCCCGTCCTATCTCCAGCACCTTCCCCACACAGTTCCTCACATGCACCAAGCACATTCCCACCGCAGGACCTTTGCATGTGCCATGCCCTCTGTCTGGGTGCTCTTCCTGCAGAAGCACACACTGCCCACTCCCTCAATTCCATCAGGTCTCTGCTGAAATCCCATCTGTGTCCAACTCCCCTCTACAAAAGGCACTCCTTCACCCTCCCATTCCTCCCTGCCTGGCTCCTTCTCAGGGTCTTACTGCTGAAAGACACACGCCATGCATTACCACGCCATGCTAGTCCATGGCTCTCTCTACTCTCTTGCATATCACTTCCTGGAGGGTGACCCTCCTGCTCCACTCACTCCCAGTTTCCCCAGCAACTTAGATGACAGTCTTGCTGCTGCAAGTACACCAGGGGCAGGTGGGCCAGTGAATGGGTGGCTAAAATACAAAGAGGCCAACAAACATAAACATACTCCCCTCACTAAGAGGAGGAAGGATATTCTATTTTTGCTTCATCAAAATGGCAGTGTTTTTATGATAATACCCAGCTTTGTGGTGTGGTGTGGGGTGGGGGGTGGCGGGGGGAGTCAGTGATGTCCAGCAGCACAGTAGGAAGCTAAATTAGGAAAACACTCCCGGAAGGTGATTTGGCCAAAGGTGTCAGAGCCATAAAAATGCAGGAACCCTTTGATCCTGTCAGTCTTCTCCTGCAAATGTGACCCAAGGAAATAATCTTGAGTTCCAGGCAAAAATGAGTGTACAAGGATTTGCATCACAATGTTATTTACAGCAGTCAATTAGGAAATAACCCAGCCATCAATAGAGAGTTGATTACGTTCAGTAACACAGGGGAAATGCCAGGCAGCCATTGAAAGGTCAAATTGGGAGGAAGAACAGATGTGAGACACGTCTGCCATGTGTCAAAAGGTAAGAAGATACAAATGAGTTGTCTAGTACCCTCCCAATTTTACCAAGTATTTGCACAGACACGCATAGGCAAGTACACACACACACACACACACACACACACACACACACGCAGTAATAGGGGTTACCCTGCTCAGCACTTCCTGAGCTGGCAAGAAGCTAAGAGTGCTGGACAGTGAGTTCATTCAATCCTCAAACCACCATACGAGTGAGGGCTCCCATCATTCCCATTTCAGAGATGAAGAAACTGAGGCACAAATTCATAAAGCAAACAGCTGATGGCCGTGGTCCCCAACCTTTTTGGGACCAGGGACTGGTTTCATGGAAAACAGTTTTTCCACAGACCAGTGGTGGGGGTGGTTCTGGGATGATTCAAGCACATTACTAGTATTGGGCACTTTATTTCTACTATTATTACCTTGTAATATAGAATTAAATAATTATACAACTCACCATAATGTAGAATCAGTGGGAGCCCTGAGCTTGTTTTCCTGCAACTAGACAGTCACATCTGGGGGTGATGGGAGACAGTGACAGATCATCAGGCATTAGATTCTTATAAAAAGCAGGCAACCTAGATCCCTCACATGCATAGTTTGCAACAGGGCTCACACCCCTATGAGAATCTAATGCCGCCACTGATCTGACAGGAGGCAGAGCTCACGCGGTAATGTGAGTGATGGGGAGTGACTGTAAATACAGATGAAGCTTCACTTGCTTACCCGCTGCTCACCTCCTGCTGTGCAGCCTGGTTCCTAACAGGCCATGGACTGGTAGTGCTTCAGGGCCTGGGGGTTGGGGACGCCTGGCTGATGGCCACACAGCCTCAGGGGAGCAGCCTAGCTGTAGACCCGCAACTCACCTGACTGCACTGTGTGTGTACACGCCTTTAACACACACACAATGATCAAGAAGAAACATGAGCATGCACGCATGCACACACACACACATGCCGAGAAAAAAAGACTAGCAGGAAACTAAAAGCTGGCATCTCTGGCTTTTGGTACGATGAGTCATTTTACTTCTTTAAAATTTCTGCATGTTCTCTGATTAACATTTCTGAACTTTACAATCAGAAAAACTGATCTACTAAAAACATTTTCTTATGTCTGGTGAGGAGATAACCCTAACCGTCCAAGCAGTAACTGGAATTGTCACCTGCTTTGGATGAGAACTAGTGACATCACACGTCACATCAGTTCACCGCAGAAGAGACCACCACCCGTTCTTGTGGCTATGAGTGAAATCCAACGTGATGTGGTAATTCTCTTCTAACTTTCGATTTATATGATTTCATTTCAAACTTACAGAGAAGTTGCAAGAATAGCAGAAGGAACTCCCAAACATACTCTGCCTAGACTTGCCTGTGGTTTCTACACTGCCCCCATCCTGCTCCATCCCGTCCCTCTCCAGCCTTCCCTTTTTCAGTTGAATCTTTCTGAGCCCTTGGAGACACCATGCCTGTTTTCTGCTAAATGCCTCCTCATGGATTTCTTAGGAATAAGGGTGTTCTCTTTTGTAACCATGCTGTACTGTTGTCAAAATCAGGAAAGAACACTGACACGCACACTACAGGTCTCTATTGCACACTACAGTTCTCTACCTCACACTCTCACATCATCAGCTGCCCTGACGCTGGCTATTGCAGCCATCTCTTCCCAGCCAGGATTCAACTCTGATATGGTTTGGCTGTGTCCCCACCCAAATCTCATCTTGAACTGTAGCTCCCATAATTCCCATGTGTTGTGGGAGGGACCCAGTGGGAGATAATTGAACCATGGGGGCAGTTTCTCCCATACTGTTCTCATGGTAGTGAATTAAGTCTCATGAGATCTGAGGGTTTTATAAGGGGGAACCCCTTGCACTCGGTTTTCATTCTCTCTTTGCCAGCTGCCATGTAAGATGTGCCTTTGCTCTTTCTTCATCTTCTGCCATGATTGTGAGACCTCCCCAGCTATGTGGAACTGTGAGTCAATTAAACCTCTTCCCTTTATAAATAACTCAGTCTCAGGTATGTCTTTATCAGCAGCATGAAAATGGACTAATACAGTAAATTGGTACTGGGAGTGGGGTGCGGCTGTAAAGATACCCAAAAATGTGGAAGCAAATTTGGAACTGGGTAAAAGGCAGAGGTTGGACAGTTTGGAGGGCTCAGAAGAAGATAAGAAAATGTGGGAGAGTTTGGAACTTCCTAGAAAGTTGTTGAATGGCTTGACCAAAATGCTGATAATGATATGGACAATGACATCCAGGCTGAGGTGGTCTCAGATGGAGATGAGAAACTTTTTGGGAACTGGATTAAAGATGACTCTTGCTATGTTTCAGCAAAGAGACTGGCAGCATTTTGCTGCTGCCCTAGAGATTTGCGGAACCTTGAACTTGAGGGAGATGATTTAGGGTATTTGGTGGAAGAAATTTCTAAGCTGCAAAGCTTTCAAGAGGTGACTTGGGTGTTGTTAAAAGCATTCAGTTTTAAAAGGGAAACAGAGATAAAAGTTCAGAAAATTTGCAGTCTGACAATGTGATAGAAAATAAAAACCCATTTTCTGAGGAGAAAGTCAAGCAGCCTGCAGAAATTTGCATAAGTAACAAGAAGCCAAATGTTAGTCACTAAGACAATGGGGAAAATGTCTCCAGGGCATGTCAGAGACCTTAGCAGCAGCCCCTCCCATCCCAGGCCCAGAGGCCTAGGAGGCGAAAATGGTTTCCTGGATTGGGCCCAGGGCCTCCCTGCTGTGTGCAGCCTAGGGACTTGGTGCCCTGTGTCCCAGCCGCTCTAGCCATAGCTAAAAGGTGTCAAGGTACAGCTTGGGCTGTGGCTTCAAAGGGTGCAAGCCCCAAGTCTTGGTAGCTTCCATGTGGTGTTGAGCCTGTGGGTGCATAGAAGTCAAGAATTGAGGTTTGGAAAGCTCTGCCTAGATTTCAGAGATGTATGGAAATGCCTGGATGTCCAGGCAGAAGTTTGCTGCAGGGGTGGGGTCCTCATGGAGAACCTCTGCTAGGGCAGTGAGGAAGGGAAAAGTGGGGTTGGAGCCCCCATGCAAAGTCCCCACTGGGGCACTGCCTAGTGGAGCTGTGAGAAGACGGCCACTGTCTTCCAGATCCCAGAATGATAGATCCATCAACAGCTTGCACCATGTGCCTGGAAAAGCTGCAGACACTCAATGCCAGCCTGTGAAAGCAGCCAGGAGGGAGGCTGTACCCTGCAAAGCCAGAGGGCAGAGCTGCTCAAGACTGTGGGAACCCACCTCTTGCATCAGCATGACCTGGATGTGAGACATGGAGTCAATGGAGATCATTTTGGAGCATTAAGATTAACTGCCCCACTGGATTTCCAACTCGCATGGGGCCTTTAGACCCTTCGTTTTGGCCAATTTCTCCCATTTCAAATAGGTGTATTTATCCAAGGCCTGTACCCTAATTGTGTCTAGGAATTAACTAACTTGCTTTTGATTTTACAGGCTCATAGGTGGAAGGGACTTACCTTGTCTCAGATGAGACTTTGGACTGCAGGTTTTTGAGTTAATGCTGAAATGAGTTAAGACTTTGGGGCACCGTTGGGAAGGCATGATTGGTTTTGAAATGTGAGGACATGAGATTAGGGATGGGCCAGGGGCAGAATGATATGGTTTGGCTGTGTCCCCACCCAAATCTCATCTTGAATTGTAGCTCCCATAATTCCCATGTGTCATGGGAGGGACCTGGTGGGAGATAATTGAATCATGGGGGCGGTTTCCCCCATACTGTTCTCATGGCAATGAATAAGCCTCACGAGATCTGATGGTTTTATCAGGGGAAACCCTTTGTGCTCAGTTTTCATTATCTCTTTGCCTGTCATCATGTAAGATGTCCCTTTGCTCTTCATCTTCTGCCATGATTGTGAGGCCTCCCCAGCCATGTGGAACTGTGAGTCAACTAAACCTCTTCCCTTTATAAATTATCCAGTCTCAGGTATGTCTTTATCAGTAATGTGAAAATGGACTAATACATAACATAGTGGAATCACAGACTCCCACTTAGGGATCACATTTCTTCCTTCCCCTTCACCCTGAACAGTACTTTATTTAGCCTTTTACGTTTTTTGGCCCTGGCATTTTCAAAGTATTCAGGCCACTGTGTGTGTCTCCCTCCATGTGGGTTTGCCCTATGTCTCCAGATGACTCGACCCTGGACAGCTGTGTCTTTGGCAGGAGTTCTGCTACCAAGGCTGTCCATCCGGAGGGTGGTGAAGCTGGCCTGTCCCATTCCTGGTGATGTTAACTTGGATCACTTGGCTTGGGTGGTGTCACCAGCTTTGCCCCTGGAAAGTGACTCTTTTTCCTTTGTAACTAGTAAGTGGTGGTGGGAGACACTGAGACTACAACCACAAGCTCTTTGAACCCCTGCCCTTGCCACGGGGTTTCCTTGATGGCCTTCCAGCCCCATTGATTCTAACGTGAGAAATGGCTTCCTTTCTTCCACTTATTTACGTGTTTATACACATGGGTGTGTCCCTGTGGATGCATAGATTCTTTTTTCATGAATTATAATTCATTACCACTGTTGTGTGTGCATGTGTGGTCTTTTTTTTTTTTTAATTAAAAAGAGATGGTGTCTCACTATGTCACCCAGGCTGGTCTCCTGAGCTCAGGCAATCCTCCCACCTTAGCCTCCCAGAGTGCTGGGATTACAGGTATGAGCTACTGTGCCTGGCCTACATGTGTGGTCATTTTTAACACATTATGGGTTTAGTCTGCCATCATAATGAGGATTTTCATTGCTCTCTGTGTACATATCACTGGTCTGTAGTTTTCTTTCCTCTCTGCTAGTGGGGCAGCAGAGAGATCACTTTGTTCACAGCTAACCTAGGCACCCTGCCCATTGAGCCACTAACATGACAGGATCTCTCAGTAGCAGACGGCATCCTACTTCAATGGTGGGAAGAACCTAGGTCACCGTGGGCTAGAGGCTTTTCCAGAAAAAAAACTTTTTGATGACTTTGTAAAGAGCATTCCCCATCTTTGATCCCACATTAAAAATTGTTCAAACACACAGGATGAAAACACTGTCCAGTGAATGCCCATACAGTATCTCCATCCTGCCTTGAACACTTTGCCAAGCATTTTCACCACGTGCCATGTCTCCACATATCTCACCTGCCAATGCGTTCACCGTCAGCTGTGGACATTCTGATGAGGGTTCAGATTCATCTCACACATACTGAGATTGTCTCCACTTCTTCCTAATTTTGACTTAACATCTTTTCCCAAAGAATAAGCCATCTCACAGCATTTTTCAAATTCATTGGAGTACAATTTTACAAAGTACTGTCACATTAAAAACTGGGCTGGCTGCAGTGGCTCATACCTATAATCCCAGCACTTTGGGAGGCTGAGGTGGGTGGATCACTTGTGGTCAGGAGTTCCAGACCAGCCTGGCCAACATAATGAAACCCTTGTCTCTATTAAAAATACAAAAATTTAGCCAGGGGTGGAGGTGCATGCCTGTTAACCTAGCTACTTGGGAGGCTGACGGGGGAGAAGCGCTTGAACCCGGGAGGTAGACGTTGCAGTAAGCCAAGATGGTGCCACTGCACTCCAGCCTGGGTGATTGAGTAAGACTCTGTCTCAAAAACACAAACAAAATTTTCTAAATCAATTGCCGAAGAGCCTACTCATGTCTAAATTTAGTTATATACTTGGGGTTTTTCCATGATTGAAATTATAAGATATATATCGTTTTCCTCAAAGAACCAAGAATCACCGCCCAAAAAGAACCCTCAAGTCTGTTTTCCTGTTTCCTATTATTTTCTATTCTTATCTCTTATTTATATTCACTTTTCTTACTGTGAACTTTTTAACTTACATATTTACTTTTTTCAAAAAAGGAAAATGCCTGTAGCTATAAATTTGCCTCAGTGTACAGATATGCGTATATGCCCCTTTAATGTTCACATCTATTACACAGTAATATTGCTGATGTTTTTACTTCTAAGTAGATTTTTCTTCTTTAGACTTTCATTAATTAACCTTGTAATTAATAACATAAGTTTTAAACATATGTTGAAATCAGAGATATCCAGCATAGGTTCTTAATTTTAGAATGTCTTGAAGTTTTTGCAGTCTAGTATATGATCAATGTTTGTGGGTGTTCCAGGAACACTGTAAAAGTTACATCTGTTGCTTTTAAGTTACAAAGTTAGATATATCTATTGATTTAACTATATTAATGATTCAGATTATTTTTGTTTTCTTGATCTACCAGAGACTCGAAGAGGTGATTTAAGTTTATATTTTCCTTTGCATTTTAAATAGTTTTTCATTTATTGTCTGTATTAGTCCGTTTTCACACTGCTGATAAAGACATACCCGAGACTGAGCAAATGTACAAAAGAAAGAGGTTTAATTGGACTTACAGTTCCATGTGGCTGGGGAAGCCTCACAATCATGGCGGAAGGCAAGGAAGACCAAGTCCCATCTTACGTGGATGGTGGCAGGCAAAACATAAGGGGCTTGCGTAGGGGAATGCCTCTTTTTAAAACCATCAGATCTTATGAGACGTATTCACTATTAAGAGAACAGCACAGGAAAGACTCATCCCCATGATTCCATTACCCCCCACCAGGTACCTCCCACAACACACGGGAATTCAAGATGAGATCCGGGCAGGGACACAGCCAAACCATGTCACTGTCTTCATGAAAATTACAGCTTCACAGCTGACTATGTCTCCAGCCATTTAGAATCACCCTCCTTGCCCTAATTCTTTGAGATTAAGGCTGAATGAAACTTCTGCTATCTTTAGGTGTGTGTGCTTGAAAATCTTTAGCCATTTTTTCATTTTGATGGCATCATACTTAATTTTGTGATTTTCATAAGCAACACATATTTGAATTTGTTTTTAAATCCATTCTAAGTATCAGGCTTTCAGGAAGGAGCCTCTAGCCACAACAGCCAAAGGCAGAAACAGCCGTACATAGTCCATCCACACCACAGACCACTACTCGGCTCAGAAAGGAAGGGAATTCCCTTGTGTGTTATAACACAGAGGACAGTGAAGACAGGACGCTCGGTGAAGGAAACCAGACACACAGGGTCACGTTTGCCATTTCAGGCACATGAAACATCCAGAATAGGTAAGTCCAGGGGCAGAAAGTGGGCTTGTGGTTGTCAGGAGCTGGGGCAGGGGGAATGGGGTGACTGCTAATTTCCTTTTGGGGATGATGGAAACGTTCAGGAATTAGAAGAAAGAAGTGGCGGACGCCTAGCATTGTGAGTAAACCAAAGACCATGAAACATGGGTTAAAAAGGTCAATTTTACATTATGTGTATTTTATCACAACACAAACAATGCACAAATGCACAAAGGTCAGCTCTGAAGTCAACGCCTGGGTTCCCACCTGGCTCTGATCCTCACTAGCTGTGCACCCCATGCCTCAGTTTTCCCATCTGTAAAAGGGGCCGATGTGGGGCTGTGATAAGGTTCCCATAGGCAAGTCCCCCGCCGTGAGGACCACCACACCGTCACAATCTGCAATAATCTGCCTGGCCATGGACACCCTCGTTCTCTCCTTAACCTAGTCCCACCAGCAGCATTTCCAGCAGGTATGGCCACCCCAGCTCTGGGCCTCTCTGGGAGCAGGGGCCCAAGCTCTCAGCCCAAGCTCCCGCCCCACATGGAACACTCTGACGCAAGGGCCTTTTGTCTGGGCGGTGAAAGAGCCTCCAGCTGACGCATGAAGTCATTAATGTTTCAGAGACCTGGGCTCCACCGCTGCCCCTCCCTAAGGGCACCAAAGCCACCTGTGCTGAGCCTGCAGCCTCAGATGGCCTCTGCATTTAATGGTGCCTGCTATCTGCAGCCACTTAGGGCCCATGATCTGGCGGCTGCTGTTTTGCTCAGCTGCAGACCCAGGAGGCTTCCCACAGGGCTCGGGTGCCCACTGCAGCCTGGGCGCCGGCACATCAGGCAAAGAGACCCACATGAGCCTCACTGCCCTGGCGTCTGCCCTAGGCTAACCCTTGCCCTCTTCCCTCCTAGGAGGTGAACAAAGCAGCTGTGGCCCGGGCGCCACAAGAGTCACCACTGGTCACCACCAGGAGACTCGAGGACAGCAGAGTGGTCCCTGAGACCCTGACTACCCCCATCCCTTCTTGACGGACCCTGGACACATCAGGTGTCCCCAGCACAGCCCCACGGTGAGCCCTCAGTGAGGAAAGCCTGTTTCGAAGGAAGGACAAAAAACCACTCCACACTGGGTGATGTGTGGAGAGACCACTGGGCCAGCGGTAGGAGGCTGGGGCCAGCCACAGGCCTTCCCCAGGCAGCAGGTTGGCCCGGCTGTCCGCTTACCTCTCTCCCAAGGGCCCTGCAGTGCCCCGTTCCTGGCATCAGGCCTATTTTACGGGTTTGGTGAAGGAGGACGTCCGTTCCGGGAGGCAAGTCTCTCCCAGGCTCCCATCTGTGGAGGGTGAATGGTGAGTGCATGCAGCTATCTGCCCAGCTGGTGCCACTGAGCAACGGCCACCCTGGCCAGCAGGCCCCATGGCCCTACCTGTGCAGAGAAGTGCCTCCCCCAGCTGTCAGGGGCTTCAACCTGCAGACCGCCATCTCCAGGACCTGCCCTGGCTCTCAGTGGGATGGAGGAAGGCTCTCGGCTGGCAGCCCCAGGCCAGGCCAACTGAGGCCCAATCCCTCCAGAGCTCCCTGGGAATGATGCCGGCCGCACACCCTCACTCTACAAGACACGTGACACAGCTGAGCGTCTTTGCCATGCTGAGCGCTGTCCCACGGCAGGGGACTCAACGACAGACCGGGATGGGAAACAGCCTTGCCCCTCGAATTTCCCAGCACAGACCCTTTCCTTCCCTACCGCGCTCCCCTGGGAGGGCCCCGCCCCTCACATCTCCAAAAACCAGCTCTCCTGCCTCCTGCTGGACGGGACTCCAGGCAGGACTCACTGCACCATGGGCCCCAGGTGGAATGCAAGCCCTGGAGGTCCCCAACCCTCCCTGAGTCCCCAGCAAGCTCCCAACCACTATTTTCTTCCATTTATTATACAAATATAGGAACGGCAATAAATGACATCAGAATTAATGGAGCCCCCTCCCTGCCAGCCCCCCGTCTCTCGCCTGCTCTCCTTGGCCTGTCCTGGCCTCTCCTCAGCCACAGGCAGCAGCTCCTGCAGCTTCCAGTACAGGGGAGTTAATCCCATGGACTTGAGATGGGTGGGACCCTGTGCTCCACTCTGCCCAGGTGCTCCCCACTCAGGGGCATGATCTGGGGGGACATGGGACAGTCTCCTCCAAAGACAGAGGCCTTCATGTGCAGGCTTCTCCCAGCCACGCCCACCCCATCACCAATGAGTCCCTCTGCTCATGCCCATCTCGGTGCTGGGGTGATGGTGGGCCCTGGAGTATCAGGAAGGGCCCCAGAGCTGCGACTTGGCTCAGAGCCATGGAGTCACCCCCATGCCCCTGAGGACAGAATCACATCTGGCTCCACCCACAGCATGGTTACACCTGTTCCTCAGACAAGCTGGGGTGGCAGGGCTGGACAGCTCTACTGGATACCCCCAGACAGGGAAGGAGCCTGACAAGGGGCAGGGGCTGACTGAGGTCATAGCAGGCAGGGAGCTCAAGTCCCTGGCTAGCTCCCTATCCCACAGACCTCCCACTCACATCTCACGCAGCCAGTGACTCAGAAAGCCCCGCATGACACCCCTCCCAGCCGCTCTGCCTTGCTTTTGTCAGTGACAGAGACCAGGACTCCAGCCCACAAAGTAGCCCAGGCCACAACCCTCCTTCTCTGGGTAGAGGTGCTTCACCCTGAGATGAGGGGACCAGCCTTAGCCTCTCCAGTTCTTTCCAGCTCTGCCCTGTGAGGGACATGCACACATGCATACACACACACACCCATACAGACACACAGACACACACACACACACAGACATGCACATACACACACACACCCATACAGACATAGGTGCACACACACCCATACAGACATGAACACACACACCCAGACATGCACATACACACACACACCTATACACACATAGGTGCACAAACACCCATAAACACACACACCTATACACACACAGGTGCACACACACCTATATATACATAGGTGCACACACACACCCATAAACACATACACACACCTATACAGACATGCACGTACACATGTATATACACAAAGGTGCACACACACCCATACATAAACACACACACCTATACACATGTGCACACACACTTATACACATAGGTGCACACACCCATATATACTGAACACACACACCTACACACGTGCACACATACACGCCTATACACACACAGGTGCACACACACCCATACATAAATACATACACCTATACACACATAGGTGCACATGCACCCATATATAAACACACACACCTACACATAGGTGCACATGCACCCATACACGTGCACACACACCTATATACACATGCACACACCCAATCACATGCACACACCCATACACAAGTACACACACGCCCATACACACGTGCACACCCATGCACACACCCATACACACATCCATGCATATGTGCACACATCCAAACACACAGGTGCACACGCACCCTTACACATGTACGCACACACACTCATACACATGTGCCTGTGAGGCTGTAATATTGCCATGCTGAGGACCCAGAGCTGGGCCATCAGCGTCCTCCAAGTCCTGGGGACCCGGTGGTGTGTGGGGTGAGATGGATCTCGCAGGTCCCCTGGGTCTCTTGACACTTTAGTGCCCTGGAGTGTCAGAGGCTGTGGCGTTGCTGACCAGTGCGGACAACACCTGGGTCAGGATTGGGGGTGCAACCAAGAGCAGATGGGGAGAGGGAGGAGGGCGGGAGAAGCAAGCAGCATTTGGGGTACAGCCCTGCTGATCCCCACTTGCAGAGCAACACAGAGGTGGGGTCTGAAAGGTTGGGGACCCTGAAGCCACACCAGTTGGAGGTTCAGAGTCCTAGGTCCCTGAGTCTGGCTGCAGGATGATTGCAGCCGAGTCAGCCCTTGTTCCCCAGCCGTTGGGAGATTTCGATGAGATGAGTTGATACAGGGTGGTGAGGGCGGGTAGAACTCTGCTGTGGAGGGAGGAGGGCCATCCCAGCAAATGTGCTGGAACCCACGGGCAGAAAGGGAGCCTCCACCGACACCTCCCAGCTGGTCAGACGTTAACTCAAAAGGAATATCCACCTCAGTGTGAAACCTGACGCTACAAAATTTCTACAAGAAAACAGAAAATCTGTGCCCTTGGTTTAGGCAAAGATTTCTGAGATAGAGCACCAAAATCACAATCCATAAGGGAACAAATTGATAAACTGGACTTCATCAAAGTCAGAACGTTTGCTCTCTAAAAGGGCACTATTAAGAGAATGGGAGGCCAAGGTGGGAGGATTGATCGAGACCAGGGTTTTGAGACCAGTCTGGGCAATGAGAAATTAAAATTCTAAGCACCCCCACACCTAACTGAATGGATCCCCACTTGGCCGAGGGAACCCCTGAGAAACCCTGGAGGCTGAGTTCAGGGCCATGATGGATGTGCGGTTGGATACGTATCATTACACCCCCTCCCTCGATAACTGTCATTGGGTTTTCTTCCCAAAGGGCTGAACAGGAACCAGCCTTTTCATAAGACGACCGCTTGTCTTCCTTCCCAGGCACAGAACAAAGATGAGATGAGATAACGAAATGTTGTCCTGCCTCCCTGGGGTGTACGCTTCCACGCTCCCTCTTTCCTCCAAAGTGCGTCTTCTGTAAAATGTCGATTTACTGGGCTCTAACTAACGTCTCGCAAGTATATAATCATTGGTCTCACTGGATGACCCTCCCCTTTTCAAGAAAGCAGATAAATACGAATGAAACCTCCTAAGCACCTCTTTGGAAAAAGCAGCCACAGATGCTTCTGTGACTCGAGTTTTTCCTGGGCGTGCCCTCAAGCTGGCTCAATAAACCTCAATGATTTGAGGAGTATGCTTCAAGTACTCATTTTGATTGTCAGCAACATAGCGAGACCCCAGCTCTACAAAAAATTTAAAAATCACCCGGGCATGGTGGCCTGCGCCTGTGGTCCCAGCTACTTAGGAGGCTGAGATGGGAGGATGGCTTGAGCCAAGGAGTTGGAGCTGCAGTGAGCTGTCATAGCACTATGCACTTCAACCTGGGCGACAGAGTGAGACCGCGGCTCTAAAAAAAGTTGTTTAAAAGGGCCGGGCGCGGTGGCTCATGCCTATAATCCCAGCACTTTGGGAGGCTGAGGTGGGCGGATCACGAGGTCAGGAGATGGAGACCACAGTGAAACCCCATCTCTAGTAAAAATACAAAGAATCAGCTGGACGCGGTGGCGGGCACCTATAGTCCCAGCTACTCGGGAGGCTGAGGCAGGAGAATGGAGTGAACCCGGAAGGCGGAGCTTGCAGTGAGCTGAGATCGCGCCACTGCACTCCAGCCCGGGTGACAGAGCAAGACTCCATCTCAAAAAAAAAAAAAAAAACTTTAAAAGAACGTAAGGACTAGCAAGGGACGAGGGAAGCCTTCACAGAGCAGGTATCTGATAGAGGACTTGGTCCAGAATATAGAAACATGTAACATCTTGGCCAGGCGCGGTGGCTCACGCCTGTAATCCCAGCACTTTGGGAGGCCGAGGCGAGTGGATCACGAGGTCAGGAGTTAGAGACCAGCCTGGTCAACATGGTGAAACCCTGTCTCTACTAAAAATACAAATATTAGCCAGGCATGGTGGTGGGCATCTGTACTCCCAACTACTTGGGAGGCTGAGGCAGGAGAATCGCTTGAACCCAGGAGGTAGAGGTTGCAGTGAGCCAAGATTGCGTCACCGCACTCCAGCCTGGGTGAGGGAGCGAGAGCGAGACTCCCTCTCAAAAAAAAAAAAAAAAAAAAAAAAACTCTTGAATTCAATGAAAAACCACCCAAGTTTTCTTAACAGACAATTTGACAGACACTTACCAAAGAAGATATGTGGACAACAACTAAGCAGCCGAAAAGATGACCCCACACAGTGAGTCACCAGGAATGCCAGGGAGGGCCCTGACACACCCGTTAGATTGGCTAAAATTAAAGACCGACCACACCAAGTGTTGACAAGGAGACAGAAGAACCAGAGCTGTCGCATGGGGCTGCTGGACTGCAAAAGGGGATTGCTGCTTTAGAAAACGGTTTGTCAGTGTCCTAGAAAGTTAAGCCCACACCCACCCCATGACACAGCCGTTCCACTTCCTAGCTGGCTGTGGAGCAGTTAAACCACTTGCTTGCACAAGAGAAGCAAAAGCATTTGCTCGCACAGAGACTCCAACTATTCCTGGCAGCAGCATCATTTGTGAGAGCCCAAAACGGGATACAGCCCACATGTCCATCAACAGGTGCATGGATCGGTAAAGTAGGCTCTACCCAAACAACAAGCTGACACACACAGCAGACACACAGCTCAAAATCATGACTCTGAATAAAAGAAGCCAGACGAAACCAGCACTGGCTGCGAGAGTCCAACCAAATAAAATTCCACAAGGCACAAGCCCATCCATCGTGCCTGATGGTAGGGCAGCGGTGGCCTGGTCGTGGGGACGGGGGGATGCTGTGAGGGTGATGGGTGTGCCCACCCTGCTGATGCTGCCTTCACAGGGTCTCCAAATGTCAGGACTCATGGAACTGTCTGCTTTAAACTGGGGCAGTTTACTGTATGCCAAGCACGCCTCCGTAAAGCTACTTAGAAAAAAAAAGTGCATGCCTGTAATCCCAGCACTTTGGGAGGCTGAGGCAGGCAGATAGCTTGAGCTCAGGAGCGTGAGACCAGCCTGGGCAATATAGTGAGACCCCGCCTCTACAAAAAATACAAAAATTAGCTGGGCGTGGTGGTGGGCGCCTGTAGTCCCAGCTACTCAGGAGGCTGAGGCGGGTGGATCTCTTGAGCCAGGGAGGTTGAGGCTGCAGCGAACCAAGATCACACCACTGCACTCTAGCCTAAGTGACAGAGGGAGACCCTGTCTCGAAAAATAAAAAATAAACTTCTGGGAATGGGCCTATGGCCTGTGAAAGGTTAGGAGCCCAGGAGAGACAGTGCATTTTCCAGGCGCAGTCTAAGCACGTGGCTAACAGCCCGTTAAGGAGCTGCTGTTATCCCTGTTTTACAGATGGGGTAAAGGAAACGCAGAGGCACATGGCCTGTACCCACAGGGCCACTGGGCAGGTCCCCACGCTGGGCCAGCCCAGCAGCCTCCCTGCCCTGCCCCTAACCAGGTGGAAGGCAGTGACTGGACTCAGAGGTCACAGCAGCCCCAGTGCGGGTGGCCCATGCCATCTGGCAGTGCCTGGCCCCTACCCTGCCCCACACCTTGAATCCACCTGGCCTGGGTCTGCAGGGGAGAGATCAGGGGAGCAAAGGGGTCCCCGCAGCCCCCATTGCAAGACGCACGCCTGCTGGCTGTGTGCACTGGGCCCATGTGCCCAGGCATTGATGTGGGGGGCAGGTGTCTCTCACCTCACCTGGGCTAGGCCCGATGGACAGCAGCCTTTCCAGCACAAGAGCACCCCAACACCTTTGCCAAACCCCAGCTCCCAGCCTTCCCCTGCCTGCACCCTGACGTGATCTCAATGGTCCCATGTGACTCGGATTGTGGTTCTCAGCAGAGATACAAAACCACTTCCTGAGGCTGTATCTGTCTCCTGGTGGCTTCTCAGCTGAGTCCCCGGCCACACCACATCCTCTGCGGAAGCCTATATCGAGCCAGGGGACCAGGCCCCCACACCATCCCTGGCTGCTCCAGGGAAGAGGGAGCAGCCTCCTCCGTGAGGACCAAAAGGGTAGAGGCTGACACCGTCGAAGCCAGTCCTGCCCTCCTCCTGGGCCCCTGCCTCCCTGCCGGACACCAAGGTGCCACGAAGGGCACCCATGGCTGAGCCCACCCCATGGAACCCTGTGCAATGGGGAGATAAACCCAGACCCCCTCACAGCCCACTTCCACCCCTGCAGAGGCACTCTGGCCGTCGCCCCAGGGAAGCCCAGGCCCTCGGACCTGCTGACCAACCCTGCCCGGCTCTCCAGCCACAGCTTGCTCCTCCGACCTCCAGGTCACTTCCTGCCCCTGCCTGGAGTGCCCCCATCTGTCGGGCTTCCCCTGGAAGGCACGCCCTCGGGCTCCCACAGACCCCTGCAGCCCAGCTGCCCACAAACCCACCCCAAAGCCCCTAGACCGTGGCCAGGTCATGCTCACTGCTGCAACCCAGGGCTGGCCTTCAGAGCAGGAGCCAGGTGTTCTGGGAGCGGGCAAAGGAGACCACAGAGGAAGAGGGCAGAGGCTGGGCCCTGGCTCTCTATAAACTAAAACTATTATGATCCCTGTTTCCAGATAGGATGACTGAGGCCAAGGGAGGCTAAGGAACTGCCAGACATGGAGCTCAGCCCTGTTCTCATGAGGACAGGAAGGCCCTCTCCCTCTGCCCACCTGGCAGGAGGCCCCCGGGACAAGGCTGGCCAGCATATCTGTAGCCTGGCCCCAGGCAGCAGCCTGGCAGTAAGCTCTCTGGGGGACTTCTGGCCTGCTGAGGGCTGTGCCCCAGGCAAGGCTGGCACCACACAGAAGCCCCCGGAGGCTGGGCAGATGTCTGTGATAGCATCTTGAACCCCACTCCACGACAGGCCAGCAAGGGTCAGAAAGCTGTGGCTGCCATGGCCAGCAACGGGGCCAGCCCCTTGCCCCTCTAAGAACCACAGCCCCAGGCCCAGGAAGGGACCCCCAGCACTGTGTTCCCCCAAAACTCACTCTCTTCTGGGAGCCCTCCTCCTCCTGCAAAGTAGGGGACAAACCCCAGGACTTCTCCCCCAAGCAAGCACCCATCAGGCGGGGCTCAGCCAAGTGTCACCTCCCTTTTGGAGATCACTTCTCCACTCTGGGCCTCAGTTTCCCCAGCTACGAAATGGGGCAGCTAGGCCACAGCCTGCCTGCATCTCCTCTCCCAACAATGAAGGTCGCTGTTCCAGCTTCCCCAGCGACACTCCCTAGGCAGAGCCTCAGGAAAACTCAAAAACGTCCCTGAGCCCCCTGGGTGGATGGGCAGGTCCCGGCTAGGACAGGAAGAAGCAATGCCCCCACAGCCAGCCCAAGAACACTCATGCAGGCCCTGAAGGGCGGGCCCCTGGGAGTCGACCTGAGCCGTCACCAAGCTCCCCCAGGAAAGAACAGGTCAGGTCATGAGCCTAGCAGGTGCAGCCAGGAACCATCCACATCCAGACCCACCTGGCAGCATTCAGCTCCTGCCTGCCAGCCAGGCTCCAAATGACCTTCTAGGAGGCATGGCTGGTACCCACTGAGGCCCAAGGGGAGCCGTGGATCTGTACCATTCATTGTTCCCAGCCTGCCCAGAACACAGGCTCTACCCAGAGGGACACCAGACAAGGCCACTCCTCCGTAAACCTTCTCCCAGGAAGCTCCGGGAAGCACGCTGGTGGGAGGCAGAGCTCCGCGCCCACCCCTCCCCTCTCCGATTCCACCCCCAAGCAGGCACTGGTACAAGGCACCTAGTGTGAGCAAGGTGTGAGAGGGGCCGGCACCGGGCAGGGGCCGGACAGAGAGCTCTGCTACGCACAAGCTGTGTGACCTTGGGCAAGTGTCCACCCTCTCAGGCCTCCACCCAACCAAGACAAGTGATGAGCTCAGAGGAGTCTCGGCCCTGGTAGGGGCCATGGTTCCTCCTGACTCAGATCCCGGCTGGCTGGGCCTTGGAGGATCATCTGAGGCCACCTGGCTGGATGGAGGCAGTCCGCTGTAGGGACAGTGCACTGCCCAAGAGCTTCCAGCTGCAACCAGGGCCTCAGGGCCTCACACCTCACACCTGGACTGGAGGCCAGCCTGGGAGGCCTTGGACAAGGGGTCACAGTGCCAGCTTGAGCCCAGGAGGTCGTGCTGCAGTGAGTTATGACTGCGCCACTGCACTCTAACCTAGGCGACAGAGTGAGACCCTGCTTCAAAAAATAAAAAATAAAAACACTTCTGGGAAGGGGCCTGTGGCCCATGAGAGGTTAGGAGCTGTGGAGGGTCTGCCTTTTCTAGGCGTGGTCTAAGCATGTGGCTACAGCCCCTGGAGGAGCTGCCGTTACCCATTTTACAGATGGGGGAAAGGAAACAAGAGCCCATGGCCTGCACCCACAGGGGTGGCCGGGGCAGATCCCTGCACTGGACCAGCCCATCAGTGCCCAGAGTTGGTGCCCAGGACCCCAGAGACTGCTGTCTTACTTCCTCGGGCAAGAGGCCTTTGAACTACCTTAACATACAGGAAAAGAGAAGAGAAGCGCCCTGTGGACTCCGGCTCCTTCAATCTCTGGGAAGCGCCCCACGGGTGGGATCTGCCTCAGCCCCAGCCCACCTAGGAGAGGTCAGCAGAGCCACCCTTTCCTCCTCGCCCAGACTGTTCTTCCCACCAGCATCCCAGAGTCCAACACGGACCGTGTAATCCTGGCCCCTGAGAGAAGCTGGAATCTGCCACACAGAGGCACTGCCCACCCCCCCAATTCCTGTCCCCCAGGCCTCCCCAAGGACAGGACATGGGACTCATGCCTGCTGCAGGGCCCAATATGGGGGCAGCAGCCACGGGCCAGGAGCCCATGGGACCCTAGCACCATGTGGACCCAGGACCACAGTGCACCTGCCCCCACCCCGGCACCCTCCTAGGTCAAATCACACTCAATTCAATCAGAGTTCTCATCCATGCGATGCCAGAAGACACTCCAGGGACTCCAGAACCCTCTTACTGGCCTCTCCTCACTTATATATTTTAATTTAAATGATCTTTTTTTTTTTTTTTTTTTTTTTTTTTTTTGAGACAGAGTCTCGCTCTGTCGCCCGGGCTGGAGTGCAGTGGCGCAATCTCGGCTCACTGCAAGCTCCGCCTCCCGGGTTCACGCCATTCTCCTGCCTCAGCCTCCGAGTAGCTGGGACTACAGGCGCCCGTCACCGCGCCCGGCTAATTTTTTGTATTTTTTAGTAGAGACGGGGTTGCACCGTGGTCTCGATCTCCTGACCTCGTGATCCGCCTGCCTCGGCCTCCCAAAGTGCTGGGATTACAAGCGTGAGCCACCGCGCCCGGCCAAAATGATCTTTTATTATTTTAAAAAAGCAATAGATTTTTAATTAGAAAATTCAGATGAACAAAAATGAAAAGATTAAAACCCACAGCCCACACCCAGGGGTGACCACGACGAAGGCTTGGTATCTGCTGTCCGGGTCATTCCACACCTGGACATCCATGTGTTCTGGCCCAGGGAGTGCCTTCAGCCCACTGCATACAGCTTGTATCTGCTGATGGTAAGCAACATATTCCACATCCCTGTGCCAGTCAGGCCCAGTCGTTCTAATTGTCCCATGGGTCCTGCAAACCTCCCGGCCCTGCCTGAATCCACCTGGCAGCATCAGTGTCCATTTTCCACAGTCCTGCTTTGCAGAGTCAGGGCCTGTCACCCCAGTCCACAGTTATCAAACCAGACCCAACTCCCAGCAGTGAGCCTGCTGGGCACGGAGCCCTCAGTGCTGCCTCACACCCTGGGGAGAACTTTCCCTCTGATCCATCAGCCAAGCAAGTCCCCCCACAGGGGCATCTACACGAGCACCTACAGGGAGCCGCCACGTGGTAGCCAGGGGCCGGGCCATCCAGCTTCAGGGCTGACCCCCTCCCAGGGCAATGTCTTGTGAGGAGCAGAGGCCACCGCTCTGAAACTCGAGTTGCACAAACTCAGGGTTCACATCTTGGCCTAGGCACCCACAGACCTCCCTGAGTCCCTGTGTGTTGAGCTCAGCGCAGTGCCCAGCATGGGGAGTACACCCATAAACACAGCTGCCCCAGCCCCAGCCCCAGTCCCCGGAAGAGGCAGGATGCCCAGGGCGGCGTGACTTTGAGGTGGCAGGCAGCCTGCCAAAGGGGCCACGATAAGAGGGAGGTGGAGCCTGCCCAGGAGACCGAAGCCAGGAAGGCTACAGAGCCCCCCAGCCCCGCCCGCCACCTGCACTAAGGACAACCAGAACATTCCACCACTTGCCCTGTGGGTGCCGCACCTCTGTGGAGCTGCACCAGGCTCCTTAAGCAGCCGCTGATCTGGGGGATAGAGGGAGCAAATTTATCCTTAGCAGAAAACAGCCTCTACCTTGCAGGCCAGCGAGAACTTCTGAAAGGCCTTCTGCATTCCTGCCTTCTGTTATACCCACTGGAAGGTAGGGATTAGGCTCACCAGGCACACAGTAAAGTCAATAGTCCCCCAAGGTCACAGCCGGGAGAGGCTGAGCCAGGGACGGAGCATCCGGTTCCCCACTCTGACCAAGCACAACCCGGAATCCTGGAATCCACCCCGTCCCCCACTTCCCACTCCCCACACCCTGACAGCAGGTATATCCCTGAAGGACCCCTGAGGACCCCCGACTAGCCCCACTTCCCTGGGCCCCCTGCCACCGCTGCCCCACCTACCAGCTCAGGGGCCTCACCCAAGACTCCTCCACCCAAGGGCCCACAGCCCTCCCCCAAGACCCTCCCTGTCTGCTTGGCTAATGGGGAAGAAACCTGAACTCCAGGCTGGGCAGGGCACATGGACTCAGGTTCGGTCCCTGTCACTCTGGGCTGGGCCCTGACTCACCAGCCCAGGGAGGATCGAGGGTCTCCTTTCTGCTCCTCAAACCTCCAGGCCTTCCCTGCCCCCAGCACCCTCTTTGCCTGTGGTTCTTGCCAGCAGCGCCCACCCTCCCCTTCACCCCACCGCCCCCTCCCCTCAGTCCTGGCCCTCTAAGCTGTCTAAGTCACAGGCAGGGTCACCCCCTACCAGGAGAGCAGGCCCCAGGGCACACAGAGGTCAGCAGAAAGCACTTGCAGGATGGCGCATGGGGGTGTGGGAGCATGTCCCTGCCACTCAGTAACAGGTGGGGGCCTTACGGGGGGGGCACATGGTGGGATCATGACAGCTGCCACCCTACAGCGAGGTGGTGGCAACATCACAGGTGGTTCCCGTCATGCCAGGAAAAGATGGTGCTTTCTAGAAACCAGTGGCCTTCGCTGGGAGCCCCCAGGCAGGTGTCAAGCTCAGGAGCAGGCCCGTCAGAGAGAGGAGGCAAGTCAGGAGGAGGAGGAGGCAAGTCAGAGGGGGCAGCCCTAGACATCGCCTCTGATGGCCACGCTGCCCTCGTCCACAGCCACACTCAAGTCCAGAGGCCTGTCTACCTTGCAGGCCTGCCAGCCCCAAGAACAGCCATGAAGACCCACCCAGCACCCACTGATCTAGAACCCAAACCACCAGAAGGCTCCAGCCAGGCTCCCTGGGGCTCTCCGTGAGATACACCAAGAGCAACGCCCCCTCAGCCCAGGGAAGGATTCTTGTGAATCCCAGAAAGACACACTGGGGCTGGGTCTCATCGCTGGACAGCTGCTGGGATGGCGGAAGGAGCAGCAATGCATCCCAGCTGTATTGAGGCTAGACTGGCTGAGTCCACACTCACCGAGAGGCCCTCTCCAGACTTTCCCCCAGGACAGCAGATGGCAGACAGCTGCACCCAGTGGGTGCTGGAACCAGCATGCTGCATCCATTTCTCTCCCTGCCCATCCCTCCATCCACCCACCCCTTTCTCTCTCCACCCACCCACTACTTCATCTATCCAGCTGTCCACCCATCTACCTGCCACCCATAACTGACCACAATTCATCCCCCCATCCACCTGCCCATCCCTCCCTCTACCTATCTGTCCACCCCTGGGGTACCTACTCCATGCCAGGCCCCGCACTGGCTCAGGCAGCACAGGCTCTTTCCCAGGGTCCACAGCAGCCACAGGCCTCAAATTCCCAAGAGCCAGAAGCCTGGAGTTGTGGGTGAGAGCAGGGGCCACGTAAACAAAAGCAGCCATGATCTGGGCTGAGTAAATCCAGGCCCGACACCAGCGCCATCCTGCACTCCAGACACACACATGTGCAGGCGCAAAGACAGTGCCTTCCGGGGCCTCTCACAGCCCCAGGCCATGGAAGCTGGAGGGGAGGAAGGGAAGAGGGGCCACCCCCGCCCCGGCTGGCTCACCCAGTCAACAGCCTTATCTCCTCCACACTCAAGGTTCCCTTCCCAGACAGAGCTTCGGAGGCTATTTCAGGAACGACAGCAACCAGACTGCAAATCTGCTGTGAGGCGGCCTGAGAAGCCATCCTCTCTGAGGCTGAAGAAATGGGGGGCATCAGATGGCCCCGCAGGCCTTCAAACAGCCCTGCACATGCAGACCGAGCCCCGCACACCTGATCACACCTGACCCGTCACCAGGTCGGACACCGAGTTCCATCGCCAGGACCAGAGACATATGAGGACGAACTCAGAAACCCAAGGTGGCTGCCCAGGGCCTCTCACCCATCCCAGGCTGCCCCTAGCCACGGCCACTGGCTCACAGATCACCACTCCTGGACCCAGTGGAGGCCAGGAGAGTGAGGCCCATCCAACTCCCGGAGACCCCCGGAAACCCAGGTCCTGCAGCAGCACCACCCAGGACAGCGGCCCTCCACAGGCGGCCACACCCCCATGCAGCAGACAAGACCGACAAGAGGGCCACCTGCACAGGCAGCAACCCTAAACCAGAAGCAGTCACACCCCGGCCTGGGGCAAAGTGCTCCTCCAAAGGCTTGAAGCGGTCTTTGGGGCCAGAGAGAGATCTGGTCCCCCACTGTGGAGACACACCTACCACCCTCTCATAAGGGCCTTGGCCACAGCCACCCGGATGGGGGGTTGCTCCCACCCAGTCCCACCACCCCACCAGAGCAGAGTCCCCAGCGTTCCCCAGCAGTGGGCACAGGGCTTTGGCAAAGGGGCCCATGCAAACTTGTGGTCCAAGGTCCACTTACAAGTGGGCTGACAGTCCCTGTACCTAAGAGGCCTCCAAAACACATGGACACAGACTGGAGCCTTTCTCCTGTGGGCCTCGAAGCCACAGGAAAAAAGGGAAGGAGGGAGGAAGGGAGGGAGGGAGGAAAGGAGGAGGCCTGTGGAGACCAGGGCCTTGAGCTGGGAAGCAGGACTGATGCCACAGGGTAAACAAGTACCTGTACCGGTAGGGCCATCTGGGGGCTTGGGCACCTGCTCCTCCCTTGGGGCATTGCTGCCCTCCACCAGCCACAGAGCCCCTTGAAAGACCAGGGATATGGGCACAGTATCTGTCCAGCCAGAGAAATGCAGGCCAGCAGCAAAGGCTCCACTGCCCTGCAGCCACCCTGCCCGGCCTGCCCACAGAGAATCAGGTCACTCAGGGACTCACCCTGCCCTGGAGTCCTGCCCCCAGCTGGGCCACAGGCTGGTAGGGGTCTGGGCCCTGTTGTGTCTCCGGAGACCTCTGCTGCCCATGGGCACTGCAAGCAAGGACTGGAGTGAGGGGCCCCCTGGGGGTGGCAAGTCAGGACACCAAGGCCTGTCCGAGTTTTGGAGGAACTGAGCTTCCACATCTGCACTGGGGTGGGGCTCTGGAGCCTAGAGGAGAAACAGTGGTTCACGTCAGCTACTATTAAATTCAGTTTGTCTGAAAGACTGCGAAACCACACACCTTTTCTGGCTAGCAGGTAATCACATTAAAAAAAAAAAAATTCTTACTAAACCAGTCCTCTGAGCCAGCCGCAGGTTTTGGCCACCTGTGCTGCATGGGAAGGAGAGTGGGTTTTAAGCAGAAGGGAACCCCTGCCCTGATTTCACAGACTCCAATCATCTACCTCTGAGACCCAGGCCTCTTGCCACAAAGGGGGAACGCTTTGTAGGCAGGAGGGCTGAGGGGGCCTCCAGGGTGGTCTGGGGGGAGGGACCACGCCCTCACAGTCAGCCGTTCACCCCCAGGGCCGCCCTCCACCGTGGACTGAACAACAAGCTGACTTGTCCCTGCCTGGTTGGCTTAGAGGAAGTCAGCACTGCCAGTCACCACAGTGCCACAGCCTGCCCCCCACAGAGGGAGCTACAGACTGGCAGTGAACCCTACATACTCTTAAAGGAACCAGAGCTGTCTCAGACTCCCACAGCTCCTCATTACCTGAGACAGGTAAGCCTTCACCTGCTCCCTCCAAGCCCTGCAGTGAGGAACTATATGGGGGTCTCCTCTAGGAACCCTGATTGCCCCCCACCCCTGCCCTTGTTATGGCCTGAAGTCAGGGAGTGTCACATGCATGCTTTGTCTCTGCCCAGCTCCAGGCAGGCCACACAGTCCCTGGACACCACGCCCCACATCCTAACCTCACACCACTGGGCGCCACGGGGCGCCCAGAGGAGACAGACCACAGTGTCCCCACCACCGCGTCCCAGGGAGGTCTACCTCTCGTTTTGCAGTTGAGGTAACATGGCCAGCTGGGAGCTGGGTGCAAACTCTGGTCTGTCTGCTCCAGAGCCCCATAAAGCCCCTGTGCCCGGGAAGGGAGGAAGCCATTCACAAAAGCATCTCAACAGCCCCAAAGCCTCCCAGCTGGGCACGTGGATCAGAAATGCACCGTGGCAGGTGGGGCATGGGCACACATGGAACATGCTGCAAACCAGAAGTAATTTAATACAATATTTGTCATCATTTATTTAGTGAGGACCTAACTAAGGCCATATGTCACAATTGGTGGCTAGGTGATTCTTTCCTCCTCCTCTCCGTTATTTCTTGGTCATTGACTTACTGAGGAAATCAGGTCATGTGTCCTATACAGTGTCCCCCATCACTGGGATTTTGCAATTGGCCTCCTGTAGCATGTTCCTCTGGCCTGAGTATTTCCAGTAAACTTGTACTTACAGCACAAGGCTTGGTGAGATCGATCTATCCATCCATCCATCCATCCATCCATCCACCCATCCATCCAGGCAAGGAAGCATTGTGGATGGGAGCACTTTCTGTGCACTGTCCAAAGGGCTTTACTGCTTTGGAGAGGTTGGCAGCTGTGACGCTCCATGCGGAATCCCTGACCTCACCAGGAGCTGGAGCCTGGCAGGACTTTAGCAGCACTGCTGCCTCAAGCATCTGCGGGAGTCCTGAAGAAGGACGCAACCCCATCAGCTACTGGGTTTCCCCGAGTTACAGTTCACAGGTTAATCACGGCAGGGACATATGTCAGATTCTCTCCGTTTGCTTGCCAGGATTCAACATCATGAGTGGCCTCCCTATTGACCTCCACAGATCATCAGAGAAATGCAAATCAAAGTCCACTGGTTTTGCCCCTCAGTATCAGGATGAACTTGGGATCTGAACCCCATCAATGCAGCTCATCCACTTCCTCTGTTATTTTCAATGAGGCTTACCCACTGCATCTTCAGCTTGGGGAGAAGGGGGAAGGCAAGGACACCTTCAAGTTCCACTGACATGGCCCTAGGGGGCCTTTGATAACTTCCCTGCCTTCTGCTGTGATGAATACTCCAGGCTTAGCTTGCATATCTCCCGCCACAGACCTGGAATCCGCCAGGGGCCCTGGTTTCTTTCAGGGGGAAATGGTACCTAGAGGCCACAGTCTGGGGTCTAGAGATGCTCTTAGCTACTGAGTGGTCCTTGATCCTGGGCATTTCCAGTAAACAGAAATATTTAAGTAAATGTCATTATGGATGCATACTGATAGTCCTCATTCAAATGCAGGGATGGAGGATTTTTGCTTAACCTCTTCTAACTTACATCTGTTTTTTTTTTTTCTCCCATGCCAAAAGTTTCCATTTTTTTCAACTTTTTAAATAGGTTCAGGAGGTACAGCGCAGGTTTGTTACAAAGGTATATTGCATGATGCTGAGGTTTGGAGTACAAACGATCTGGTCTCCCATGTAGTGAGCACAGCACCCACAGGTAACTTTTCAGCCCTTGCTCCCCTTCCTCCCTCCCCACTCTTGTATTCCCCAGTGTCTCTTGTTCTCATCTTTATGTCCATATGTATTTGATGTTTAGCCCTCACTTATAATCAGTGAGACCACGCAATATTTGGTTTTCAGTTTCTGCATTAATTCACTTAGGATAACGACCTCCAGCTGCACCCATGTTGCTGCAAAGGACATGATTTTCATGTCTGCATAGTATTCCATGGTGTATATATACCACATTTTCTTTATTCGATCTACCATTAACAGGCACCAGGGTTGATTCTATGTCTTTCTGCCATGACTGTATAAGTGCATATGTCTTTTTGGTAGAACGACTAATTTTTCTTTGGGTATACACTCAGCACATGGGACTGCTGGATCGAATGGTAGTTCAACTCTTGGTTCTTTGGGAAATCTCCAAACTGCCTTCCACGGTGGCTGGACTCATTTACATTCGCATCAACAGGGTGTAAGTGTTCCCCTTTCTCTGCTGCCTCTCCAGCATCTGTTGTTTTGAGACTTTTTAAACAAAAGCCATTCTGACTGGCATGAGATGGTATCTCATTGTGACTTTGATTTGCATTTCTCTGATGATCAGTGATGAGCATTTTTTCATGTGTTTGACTGCTTGTATGTCTTCTTTTTAAGAAGTGACTACCATATCTTTTGCCGACTTTTTAATGGGGTTGTTTTTTTGCTTGTTGATTTGTTAATACTTTGTAGACTCTGGATATTAGGCCTTTGTCAGTTCAAAGTTTGCTAGTATTTTCTCCCATTCTGTAGGTTATCTGTTTATTCCCTTGGCAGTCTCTCTTGCTGTGCAGAAGCTCTTTAATTAGGTCCCACTTGTGAATTTTTAGTTTTGTTGCAATTGCTTTTGAGGACTTAGCTATATATTTGCCAAGGCCAATACTGAGAAGGGTATTTTCTTCCAGGATTTTTTCAGTTTGTAGTCTAATGTTTACATCTAATCTTTTTTAAAAAATTTTTTGTTTTTGAGATAGAGTTTCGCTCTTGTCACACAGGCTGGAGTGCAGTGGTGCGATCTCCTGCCTCAGCCTCCCGAGTAGCTGGGACTACAGGTGCATACCACCACACCCAGCTAATTTTTGTATTTTTAGTAGAGACGGGGTTTCACCATCTTGGCCAAGCTGGTCTCAAACTCCTGACCCCGTGATCCACCCACCTTGGCCTCCCAAAGTGCTAGGATTACAGGCATGAGCCACCGTGCCTGGCCACATCTAATCTGTCTTTAATTTTTGTATATGGTGATAGATAGGAGTCCAACTTCATTCCTCTGCATATGGGGAGCCAATTATCCCTGCAGCATTTATTGAATATGAAGCCTTTTCCCCATGGCATATTTTCGTTGATTTTATTGAAGATCAGATGGCTGCAGGTGTGTGGCTTTATTTCTGAGTTCTCTATTCTGTTCCATTGGTCTGTGTGTCTGTTTTTGTACCAATAACATGCTGTTTTGGTTACTGTAGCCTTGAAGTATAGTTTGAAGTCAGGTAATGTGATGCCTCTGGCTTAGTTTCTTTTTTGCTATTTGGGCTCTTTTTTGGTTCTACATGAATGTTAGAATAGTTTTTTCTAATTCTATGAAAAGTGACATTGGTAGTTTGATAGGAATAGCATCGAATCTGTAGA
Organism: Symphalangus syndactylus; assembly: GCF_028878055.3. Classification (NCBI taxonomy): domain Eukaryota; kingdom Metazoa; phylum Chordata; class Mammalia; order Primates; family Hylobatidae; genus Symphalangus; species Symphalangus syndactylus. The sequence goes on from NC_072423.2 coordinate 100,876,068, forward strand.
TTGCTTTGGGCCATATGGCCATTTTAACAATATTGATTCTTCCAACCCATCAGCATGGAATGTTTTTTTCCATTTCTGTCATCTATGATTTCTTTCAGCAGTGTTTTGTAACTCTTGTGTAGAGATCTTTCAACTCCTTGGTTAGATGTATTCCTGGGTATTTTATTCTTTTTGTGTCTATTATAAATGGAATTGCATTCTTGATTTGGCTCTGAGTTTGAACATCATTGGTGTATAAGAATGCTGCTGATTGGCCGGGCACGGTGGCTCACGCCTGTAATCCCAGTGCTTTGGGAGGCCAAGGTGGGCAGATCACGAGGTCAGGAGATCATAGACCATCCTGGCTAACATGGTGAAACCCCGTGTCTACTAAAAAATACAAAAAATTAGCTGGGTGTGGTGGCGGACGCTTGTTGTCCCAGCTACTCGGGAGGCTGAGGCAGGAGAACGGTGTGAACCCGGGAGGCAGAGCTTGCAGTGAGCCAAGATCTCATCACTGCACTCCAGCCTGGGTGACAGAGCGAGACTCCGTCTCAAAAAAAAAAAAAAAAAAAAATGCTGCTGATTTTTGTACATGGATTTTGTATCCTGAGACTTCACTTACAGTTCCAGGAGGCTTTTGGCAGACTCTTTAGGGTTTTCTAGGTATAGAATCTTATCATCATCAGTGAAGGGAGATGGTTTGAGTTCTTCTTTTCCTGTTTGGATCCCCTTTTATTTCTTTCTCTTGCCTGATTTTTCTGGCTAGGACCTCCAGTATTATTTTGAATAGGAGTGGTGATAATGGGCATCCTCGTCTTGTTCTTAAGGGGAATGTGTCTCGCTTTTACCCATTCAGTACCACATTTACCATGGGTTTGTCATAAATGGCTCTTATTTTGAGATACGTTCCTTTGATGCCTATTTTTGTTGAGTGTTTTTAAACGAAGGGATGATGAATTTTATCAAAAGTGTTTTTCTACATCTATTGAGATGATTATACGGTTTTTGTTTTTAATTCTGTTTATATGTGAATCATATTTTGTACAACCTCCATTCTTGGTGATACCAACACAATTACTTACCTTAACCTGCAATTCCCATGCAGCATTCTTAGAATAATATATCAAATAGTATCACAACAATTATGTGGTCACAGCATGCAGCTCTATTTGTCTTCAGCAGTAACCCGCTAGAAATACGTCACCTGAAATCAGTCCTTCTGGGTGATTAAGCCACTAATTCAGCACACATTTTTAGGCTCATTTGTTTCATTTCAATTTTGAGGGACTGCTTTTTCTGGTTAAGATTTATTTAGGGATTTTTCACCAAGCAATTACGAACAGCTTTTTAAAAATTATGCAAGCTATTTATTTACATGGCTCCAAAGTGAAATCTATAAAACAAGGTACATTCAGAGACATCTTGATTCCATATGCCACCTCCCCCACCCCTTTTGAGGTAAACTTTTAAGATTTGGAGGCTTCCATTGCTTTTGTTTTTAATATACATCCAGACTTGCATCCTCCCCTTTATCAGATGAAGATAAATTTTCATCTTCTGCTATATTTTTATTCACTGTGCTTTTTCACTTAAAAAGTATCCTGATACACCGGGTGTGGTGGCTCATACCTGTAATCTCAGCACTTTGGGAGGTTGAGGTGCAAGGACTGCTTGAGGCCAAGAGTTCAAGGCCACCCTGGCCAACACAGCAAGACCCTGTCTAAAAAAATTATTAAATAAGTCCTGATAATCACTCCATAATAAGAGATCTATGCATTCCTTTTTTACAGCTGCATAATATTCCACAAATCTCTGATTCAACCAGTCTCCTACAATGGGCATTTGCAGTTTTCCAAGCGGTACTTTCACAAGCAGCCCTGCACACGCAGCTTTTCCTGCCTTTGCCAGTGCCTTCAGGTAGGTTCCGGGGAGGGGGTTGCTGGGTCACAGGTCAGTGCAGATGGTTTTGCTAGATGTTGCCAAATCCCCTCCTCACAGTCTACCCTCTTGCATGCCCACCAGCAAATGCCAAAGGATTTCTGCCAGCCAGACAGGAACTCAGTGACATTTTCCTCGGCACCCCTCTCGCCAGGAGTGAAGGTGGCACCTTGCCACATGTTCAAGGGCCCCCTGTGGGTCACTGTCCTGTGAGTTGTGTTCACATCTCCTGCTGGCTGTGGGCTTTCTTCTGTTTTCAGAAACTCCTTCTATAGTAAAAAGATTAACCTTTCGTGAAACATCACATCTTCCCCCAGCCTGGCATTGGCTGTTTCCCGTTAAGTTTGCTTTTTTTTTTTTTTTTTCTGAGATGGAGTTTCACTCTTATTGCCCAGTCTGGAGTGCAACGGCGCGATCTCAGCTCACTGCAACCTCCACCTCCCAGGTTCAAGCGATTCTCCTGCCTCAGCCTCCCAAGTAGCTGGGATTACAGGCATGCGCCACCACGCCCAGCTAATTCTGTATTTTTAGTAGAGATGGGGTTTCACCACGTTGGTCAGGTGGGTCTCGAACTCCCAACCTAAGTTGATCCACCCACCTTGGCCTCCCAAAGTGCTGGGATTACAGGCATGAGCCACCGTGCCCAGCCAAGGTTGCTTCTTTCTTATGTGGTCAAACACATAAATCTCCTCCTCCACGTGTCTAGCTTTCAAGTCATAGAAAAGTTTCTTTACTCCCAAGTTAAAGAATTCCAGGTGCTTTCTTTTGGTACCCAAGTGGTTTTCTGACCCACTGGGAGTCTATCCTGGTGTGTGACGTGACAAGTGGGTGCAGTCTGATCACTTTGCACGTGGCCACCCACCCACCCCACAGCACGCATGAAGCCACCCATCTGTTCCCCACTGGATGGAGACGCTGCCTCTTTTATGAAACTTCATATACAATGGAGTTACATGCGGTTTTTAAAAAGCTGTTCCATTGGTGATCTGCCTGCCTATAAGGCAGTGTCATGCTGTTTTAATTAGCAAAGCTGTATGTTTTATAATATTGGAGCCATCCTAGCCAAGAGCACAGACGTGACTCTTCACAAGAGAACAGCTGGAGACGTCATGGAATAGAATGCCAAGCCCAGGGCCCGCCAAGATCAAATGCTTGAAGCGCATGGTTCCTGGGGCTGCTCAGATATAGCCAGAGGAGGTTCCCGCCCCCCATCTCCAGCTGCTCCCCTCTTTGGGGCAGGGTGGGGATGCCTCTGGGAGGGGTCTACCCTTCTCAGTCAGAGCTCCTTCTGCTCCCTCCTCTGAGCTGCCCGGGCTGCTCTGTGTGGAAGTCGAGGAGACAGCCCCTGGCCCCAGGGTGGGGTGAGGGGTCCCAGTACAGCTGGGCTGTCTCCAGGCAGAGGAGCGTTCCAGGGCTGAAGGGAGTGCAGGGGTGGGGGTCCCTGTCCAGCTGCTCTGCCTGTGGTTCCTGCTTTCTGCATCTCTTCAAGTCTCTGCCTGGAGCAAGTTCAGCCAGGAGCTGGGGAAAGCTACTCAGAGCACTCTTTCAGTGCACCCCAGAGTGTGATTTGGGAAGGCAGCATAGAAAGGCGTGCACCTTAGCAGATATGGAGAGGAAGCCAAGAGGCCCCGCCCCCAGGGAACCTGCACCCTCTGGGTGAGGGTGGCCGTAGCTCACCCGCTGCCGGGACGCAGGCACAGAGCAAGGCTTTGAGAGCCATCTCTCAAAGGGGACAGTCCTCAAGGTGCTTCCTGGTGGCAAGTGCTAGGTGGGAGTGGGGGTGCCCGTGGATACAAACTGGGCCTGAGGCCAGGAATAGTGTATCACCTCACTGGAGACCACAGCATCCTGAGGGCTTCTGGGCGTCCTGAGGGCTTTCTGGGTGTGGCATGAGCAAAGTGGCCAGGCCTAGTTGTCTCATCTGTAAGGCGATCCAAATGTCCCCATCTGTGAGTGGATGAGCGAAATGGGGAGCAGAGCCCAGGCCCCAGGTCCCAGAGTGGGCAGGGGCCTGTCCTGGGGTCAGCTCCCCAGCCCAGCTCTTCAATCAGGAGAAGATCCTGCCGGAGGCGGACAGGCAGATGCCAACAGACTCCAGGCAGCTCATCCTGAGAGTCCCGTGCCAACGAGGAAGCCACGACCCTCCTGGGAGCCTTTCTGCTGGTCCATCCCACACAGTGCCTGGGACCACGGCCGGGTCCTTCCGGTGCTCAGAGCCCCCCAAGGGCAACGACAGTGCCGATCCCATGGCCCTGAGCCTCAATCCTCTAAGACAGGGTTCCCCAACCCCGGGTCCGTGGCCTGTTAGGGAACAGGCCGCACAGCAGTGAGTGAGCGTCAGGTGAATGCAAATGACAACCTGAGCTCTACCTCCTGTTGGATCAGCGGTGGCATTAGATTCTCGCAGGAGCACAAATCCTATTGTGAACTGCGCATACAAGGGATCTAGGTTGCACGCTTCTTATGAGAGTCTAATACCTGATGATCTGAGATGGAAGAGTTTCATCCCAAGATCACCACCGCCCCAGTGGAAAAATCTTTCTTCCGTAAAACAGGTCTCTGGTACTAAAAAGGTTGGGGACTGCTGCTCTATGGGGAACGGTGTTTCTGCGGAAGGGCTCAGGCACCTCCTTGGACACACCACCCTTAACCTGGATCCTTCTGGAAGCACCATGCCTGCTCAGATGGACCCTACACCCTGAACCAAACATTAGAACTTCCCAGGAGATGGTCGAGAAGTGGGAAGACACCTGGGTCCCATCATGGATCTTCCCCACCTCCAGCCGGGGCCTGCTCCCCAGAGAGAAGCCCCTCCCCAGCCAGCACCCACCCACGTGGGGCTCCCAGAAGAGGGCTGGGCCGGGCAGCCACATCCCATCACATGGTCAGATGCCTCGTGTAAAAACGGCCCCCTGGACTAGGGTCACGCGGCCATCCCTGTGGTCACCCAGCCCGTACCAGAGACACCAGCCGCCCCCCTTTGTCAACCACGATAATTTTGCATCCATGAGGTCTGGGGTTTCTCATTGTGCTCGGAGGAGCTGCTGGAGAGAGACAGCTACCCACCAGGAAGGGGTGTGGAGGCCAGAACGGTCTCACCGACGTGCCCACAGGGACCCCAGATGCAAGCAGAGCATGGTTTAGGAGCGTCCAGGGGCTGGAGTGACCCATGGTGACAGCAATCCTATACTGGCCAGCCCCAAGGCACCTCCCGAGAGTGAAGCCAGACCCTGCCGCCCTCCCCTCTGTAACCGAATCCTTGGGGTCTGGGTCAAAGTGGCCCAGGATGGTGATATTCATTGCATCATTCTCCCCTCCAGCAGCAGATGTTGGGCTTTTGGAAGCTTCTCTGCAGCATCTCCCCAGGCCGACACCATGCTATCCCGGCACTGGCCACACCCAGGCATCTTGCCTTGGGCATTTGCTCTCTCTCAGCTCCTCCTGGGCCTGGAATGTTCTCCTGGCATCACCGCCCTTGGGAGCTGTCTCCTCCCACAGGTGCCTGAGATGAGATTGTCCCAGCCTTGTTGTTCTTGCCTGTGGACAGAGTCTTGAATCGCAGCGAGATATCGCAGGGGCCAAAAGCCAGTTTGGAATGTCAGGACTAGGGAGGGCTCATCCACCTCTGAGACAAGGCGGGTGAAATGCAGGGAACTGGTGGCCCTGCCCAGGGCCGAGCAGGGGCTCTGGACCAGGACGCGTGCATCTGCACCTTGGCTACAGGGACCGGCGGCATTCCCATCACTGGAAGGCATGAGCTCCCTGGACCCACTGCATCAGGACCCCTGTGTCAGGACCAGCTCCCTGGACCCACTGCCCTGTTAACAGCATCCCTGGGACTCAAGGACACTTGCTCGTCTGGGCAGCTCTGGATCACACTGGCAAGGACGTCGAGCGCAGATGGAGCAGACTTGAAACCAGCCTGGCAGCAGGAGGGGAATTCTCAGCACCCAACGCCTTTAAAAACGGGGGCATCAGCCACCTGGGTGGAGTTGCCTGCCAACCCCTGTCACTCTGACACCCTCGGTGGGCACGGTGCTCCTGCCCACCTCAGCTGCCCCCAAAGGCACTCAGCTCCGCACAGCCTGTTTCCAGCTCTGGAGCACACATAGGGTGGGTTTGGAGCTGTTCACCCTTCCTGTCCTCTGCAAGACGTGCCACATGCCAGGACAGCACGTGGCAGAACTCATAGCAGCAGCTGACAAGCCAGCTCCCTGGCTCCAACCACCTGACCTCATACTGGCCGGCCCAACTGCATCCCAGGCCCTCACGCCCAGTGGAAGTTCGTCCCATCGGCACCCAGGAGTGTCCCCGCAAAGCTCCTCCCTCAGACCCAGCCCTGCGACACAACACAGCCCGCACATTATGTGCAAAGGTTCCAGTACCTCGAAACTGCCAAGCGAAAAGGGACCCTCCTGCCTCCAGCACCCCAGGGTTGTAGGCTCAAGCTGCAAGCACCATGCCCACAGGGAGCTGTGGCTTCAGTGCCAGGCACAGGTGAATGTTCCCTCCAACCAAGGCACCCTGCGCGGAAGGTGCCAGCACCAGGAGCCTGCCGCAGAGAACGAGACGCAGACTCAAAAGGCCCAAGACCCTGGCCAAGGCAGCCCAGCCACGGGGCCACGCCCAGACACAAAGCCCTGCCACCTGATCCATACCCACCAGGCACTGCCCAGGCCACCTGCAAGGACCCAAGTCCCTACCACCCTCCTGACCCCCTGTCCCCACACAGGCTGGGGAGGCCCTTTCTCCCAGGCTCCAGACTCTTTTGCCACCTAGACTACCCCCTCCCCAGCTGACGGCCAGGGGTAAGGGATGCCTGTGTTCCCCCCAACTAGTATGAAGCCACAGTTAGACACTCAACATGTTGGCAAGAGTGGATCTAGAAACACTGGGCTGGGTCTGCAATGGAGGTGGGGGGACCCCAGACAGCCAGGGGATGAGACCAAGGGCTCATGCCCCACAGAAGGCGGCACTGGGAAAAGCCCCAAAAGGAATTCCCAGTTTTCCTGGGAATCTAGGGCTGAGGAGTGGGTGGAGGGATCTTAAAGAAGATGGAGAGAAAGAGACCTGATGGCCCAGAGAGCCCCGTCCTCCTCTCTGCCCAGCCCCACCACCTGCCTTGGCCTCTGGCCTCCCTGCCCAGCTGCAGAACAACTGCCCAGCAGCTGCTTTGGACTCCAATGCCAAAGCCTGGAGATAGGAGGGCACTGGAGTTCACAAAGTTGGGTGCTGCACCCTGAGAGCTGGCTCTGTGTGGCCTTGTCTTTTGGGGAGGCAACCAGATCAGCCCAATCCACCTCCGGGACCTGCTTCTGGCTCCATTGTTGGTTAACATGCATCTGTGACGGTTCTGCCAACACCCCTGGAAAGTTCTTGGGAAACAGGGAAAGCCAAGGCTGTAGGAGCAGGGAACAGGGGCTGCTGAGCCAGACCTAGGTTTGAGAGCCTACAGGGGCAGTCTCCATGCACTACAGGTCCCCCCTCAAATCCCTCTCCTTGGCCACAACCAGGATCTCCATGCATCTCAGCAACCAGAGTAGATGCCAGCTGGATGTCCACACCCCTGGCCAAGGCTCACAGCAAGGGAGCTAGGACCTCTGGGTGCAGCAGGGCTGTATGGACCCCATACAGCGAAGATGGGAGCTGCCCCCACTGGGGGCGCAAGCAACCACAGATAACTGGGGGTGTTGGGGGCAGGAAGCCTAAGCGGGCAAGGGTTGTGGCCCAGGTGCCGTGTCCACCCCAGCCAGCCCAGGGAGGCAAGAAGGAACACAGGAAGAGCTGCTCTCCTGGGGTGGGGGGGTTCCCCGAGGAGGGGACAGGATATCCTGGCTGGCTTCCCCAGCCACACACAGGAGAGTTCGCCCTAGCCCTGTAGGGTCAGCGGAACACTGGCTCCTGCCTCAACCCCCCTGCACACACGCCTGGGCCCTGGCTCTTCAAGGCCAGGCTTGTCTTCAGGCCAGAAACCACAATATTTCTCATTTCACAATCCACCTAAGGACAGGGCCCTGTCTCTGCCACCATTGCCAAGACTTCTTACAGCAACACAAGGGCTGGACTGGCACAGGGTAGACCTGATTTGGTGAGGCTGCAGGTGGCCTCCAGCTACTCTGCCATCCTGGCTCTATGACCAGGTCTCCCCTCGAGAGACTGGTCCTGCCAACCTCCTAGGGCACTGAGGGTGGGAGCGCATCTCCCAGGCCCCCACCAAGGCACATGTCCTGCCCAGTCAGGGTCCACCTCCAGTCCCACCCCACGTGGAGGTACCTGGGTCGGGGGCTGTTCATGACAACTTCCCAGGGCCAGGCACACATCTTACAGGGACAGGGCCCAGAGCTGGAAAGGACCAGCCCCAGGTCTGGCCACTTCACAGAAGCATCCCTTTCCTGGCCACCCCCTCACAGAAGCCATCCTGCCCCTGTCCCCAGAAGCCACCCCTGCCTTGCCAGCTCTGCGGAGGCTGGGCGAAGGTAGACTCTGCTGAGCAAACTTCCGAGACCTAAACAATCCAAATCAGGAAGAAAACACAAGTGCAAGCAGAGACTTCCTCTGGGGCGCAGCGAGCCCTCTTCCTCTTCTTCCTCCACATGGGTGGCTGCAGTGAGCCCGGAGGCACGTGTCCACAAACCTGAACACAAGCGAGAATCGAGGGGGTCTGCGGGTACTTTGCCTTGGCCTCTGGCTGAGGGGGTCTTCCCACCCCTGGACATCTCAGAGAGTCTGGGGTCCGGGAGGCACGTGGCCACCAGCACACAGCACCTGTGAACCTGGCATCTGCTGGACATTTGCACAGTGGCATTGGACTTGGGTGGGTTCCCCTGGGGTCACTGCACACAAATATCTCCCAAACCCCAAGCCAAGCCCCCGTTGCTGCAGCCACGAGCAGAGCCAGCTCCTCTCACAGACCAGCAACGGCTGTGGCTCAGGCACCCGCCAACATGTCAGGAGACAGGGGCTTGGGAGCTGGGGTGGGGAAAAGTCTCCAAGGCCACACCCCAACCACATCTTTGAGGACAAAGGTGGGTGAGACTTCCCCTTCCCGACATGGAAGGCCACCTTCCAGCAAGGAAGGCAGTAGCCCTGCGACCCCTACCCTACCCCCTCACCTGAGACGATGCTTGAAGCCAGTTGTGGCCTGGCTCCTGCTGTCACCCGCCCTGAGGCCCTGGTGGCAGCTGCCAGCAGGCATGGACAGGCCTCTGGATGCCCTCCAGCCAGTTCTCTACTGAGCCTGCCCGAGGCAGAGGAGATGCTTCCACCTGAGGACGCTCAGGGAGACCACCCTTCAGCCCTCAGGTGAGCCCCACGGCCATCAGCCATGGGATGGCTGGGTAGAGGCTCCCAGGCCAGAGGCTGGCACCACACCAAAAGGCCGCTGGCTGGGCAGCCAGGAAGTAGGGCCACTGGGGCAGCGGGGGAAGGCCCCAGGCAGGCATGTAGGAGAGCAGCCTGGACCTTCCCGGAGGTGACTTCCCAGGCCCGTCCCTGAGAAATCCAGTGCCCAGCCCTGCCCAGGCACTCGGTACCGGGAATTGGAACCACCTGGTAACCGGTGGCGGGGGGGGGGGGGCCAGGTGCCTCTGCTACCAGCGCTGCTTTCTCCGGGAGCACAGCTGCCTCTTAGTGAGAGCTGCAAACGTGCTTCTCCACTCTGCATCAAGCCAGGTTTTCATGAGCTTGGTTCAGTTAATGTGGGGCCTGTGGGGACGCCCCGTGGCATGCTGAGCCCTCAGGGAGCACCGCCACGGTCACCTTCCTATCCTGGACAGCCCCCTGCCCCAGAGTCCACCTGGGCCTCAGGGGGTCTGAGATGCGGCACCAGACTTCAGGGGCCTTCTCTCTTGGGGGCTCCTGAGCCTCGAGTCTCGCCGACCTTGAGGAGTTATCTTACTGCACCCAAGGGTGCGCTCCCCAGCACGCTTCTCTTCCCAGAAGGACTCACACCTGGACTACCCTCCCGGAGGTGTGGAGCCAAATTCTGGGCTCCAGGTGGTCCCCTTCCCAGCCGGCTCCCTCCCCACGCCGGGCCTGCGAGAAGATGCGCACCCCCAGACACAGCAGCGCCTCTGAACTTCAAGGGAGAGTGCAGAGTTTGTGTTTCTGCGTTTCCCCACTTCCTTCCCTCCTCTGCTCCGGGGTCGCAGCTCCGACGGGGCAGGTGGCGCTGGGACAGAGCTCCCCCACACCAGCTCTCAGGAAGCACCTTCGTACCGGCCGTCGCCGGTGGCGATACTCACACGGCGAAGTGGTAGACGAAGCATTTCCAGCCGGTGGGACGCTCGAGGAAGTTGTAGACGCGGCCCTGGACGTGGGTGCGCGCCAACAGCGGGCGGCGCGTGCTGTAGATGGAGACGCGCGGGTCTAGGCTCACCGGCGGCCGCGGGCCAAGGTCGGAGGCAACTGGGGGCGCGGCGGGCGCGGCCAGGGACGCAGGGGGCGCGGGACCTGGGGCGCCGGGCGCGATGGGCGCGTAGAGCGCGCCGCCCGCGGGGCCGCCCTCCGCCAGCTCCAGCGAGAAGGGGCACTTCTTGGCCAGGCCCGCGCTGCCCCGCCGGGCGCCTGGCAGGCGGCCCCAACCCCAGCGCTTCCTCTCGGCCCTGGGCGGGGAGGAGGCCGCGGCCATAACGAGGAGGGCCCGCGGGGCGCCGGCCCGGGCGGCGGCACCGGGAGCTGCAGCGAAGGCGAGCGCCCGGGCACAGTGCGGGCAGCCACTGCTGCCAGCCCCGCCGCGGGGGGCCGCTGCCGGCCCAGCCCGGGCGCTCGGGGCGGGGCCGGAGGGGGCAGTGGACGAGGGCCGGTCCCATGGGACGGCGTGCCCCGCCCCTGCCTGCACGCCCCGCCCCCGCCTGTCCGGCGCGCAAGGGCGTCCCTGCCCGCGCCCACCGGCTTGGCCCGCCCTCTCCCTCACGGACCGGCTTGGCCCTGCCTCCGCCTCACCCCCTGGCTTGGCCTGTCCACGCCCCCGCCCCCGCCTGCGCCTCCGCCCGCGCCCCCGCCCCCGCCCGAGCCCACCTGCTTAGCCCCGCTTGTGTCTTCTACCCCGCTTGGCCCCGCCCCCTCCTCGCCCACCTGTTTGGCCCCGTCCCTGTGTGCATTTACCCAGCTTAGTTCGGACCCTTCCCGCCCGCCTGTTTGGCCCCGCCCCAGTCTGCATCTACCCCCACCCCGCGCTTGGCCCCGCCCCCTCTCCGCCCACCTGCTTGGCCCCGCCCGCACCCACCTGCTTAGCCCCGCCCCGTCTGCGTCTCCCCTGCTTGCCCCTGCCCTGCCCTCACCCACCTGCTTGGCCCCCACTTCTGATGCCCGCCTGCTCTGCCTGGCCCGGAGGAGGACCCCAGCTGCGCCGGGGAGGAAGGGGTAAGGCCCGGCCGATACCACGACAGAGAACTGCACAGCCCGGGCAGGAGGGGCAGGGTAGGGTGCGGGCATCTACTTTCCCTTCCTCTGAGCCACTCCAGAGTTGGGGGTGGTGGGAGGAAAGGGATGTCCTGGGTGAGGGTGTGCTGGCCCCGCGATCACTGTGAGCGCCCCCGGGTGCCCAGGCGCGCGAGCTACGGGCGAGGAATACGCTCGGGTCGCTTTCCACTAGGGCCCTTGGACCGGGAAGGTGAGATGGGACCACCACTGTCAGGTACCCCCCATTGGGAGCTGTGCGGGTGGGGAGCCAGCAGGGCTGCTGGGGGGTGGGGGCGGCACAGCCGGGGTCTGGACCTGGTTTGACTGCCGGGCATAGTGGGCGGGGCTGCCTGGGCAGGTAAAGGGAGAGGCGCTTGCGCCACCCTAGGGACTTGGAGAATGGGCGCCTTGTCCTCCCCACCGTCGGAAACGCGCTGCCGCTGCGCCCCGTGGATTCCCCTGGGTGGGAGTGGGTTGGTCACATCGGAAGATTTTCACAGGTCTCTGCACTGCCTCCCGCCCGCTACTGGCATTTGGGTCTCAGCACATCTCAGGCTTGGGGGAGGGTGGAGGGCAGCCAACAGAAAAGACTGGCTTTTTTCAGGATATTGCACACAGCCCCGAGGCAGGGACTGAAGGTTGAGCTCAGCGGTGACTCTCCGTCCCGCCAGGAGACCCATAACTCATGCGACACTTCCAGGTCGTCGCTGAGCAGCCTGGGCCAATTTGATGTATCTACCACCCACCTGCCAAAAGTGTGCCCTTTTATCGTGGACGGAGTCCAGCCCAGGCCCTTGACGCCTGACTCCCCACCCTAGTGTGGTGCCCACACAGGAGTGCACAGTCTGTATTTGCAGCAAGAGTGGATGGAGTGGGTCCCAGCTTGTGCTGGGCACTGTGATAACACAAGGGAGGCTGAGGAGAGGGTACCTTCCTGGGAAGCACATCAGTCAAGGTACAAAAGGGCAGCGGGCCCGAAGATGGGGGCGGTCAGTCAGCTCTGCAGAGCACACACCACGCATTCAGCAGTTACTTTCCGGGTGAACGTACACACACCTGCATGGAGTCTCTGCCTTCCCCTCTCACCTCAGCAGGAGGAAGGTGAGCTTTGAATAAGCAGCGTTTGGACAACTGGACAGTCATAAAGAAAAAGGATACCTTGGGTCCATCTCACCACACACAGGAATAAATCTCAAATGAATCAGAGGCTTAAGTGTAAAGGGTGAGATGAAACCATGCAAATTCTACAAGAATGTACAGGTCAATTCCTCAAGAACCTGTGAATCGGGAAAACATTTCCAACTATGACTTGAAATCCAAAAGCAATAGATAAAATAAGAAAAATCAAAATAGAAGCACCATTAGCAAAGTAAAGGAGACAAATAACCAAATGGGAAAAGTATTTGCATTTTCGATCACAAAGGATTAATATCACTGATACATAAAGAACATCCAAAACTGAGATGAGGAACCTGCCAGACAGTCCTATGGAAAAGGGAGCAGAAGACATGAGTTCATAGGAAATGGGGTTCATGACCTTTGCACTTATGAAAAAATGTTCGTCATTTATAGCAAGAAAAATGCAAATTAAAAGTACACTCTGATACCACTGCTTGCTTATCAGATTGGCAAAAATCTAGGTCTTTGATGGCAACTCTGTGGGAGAGGCAGCAGGCACAGGTGCACTCCTCATCACTGGTAGAAAAGAGACCTAGTGATATTACTAAATGTATCATTTGACGCAGAAACACCACTTCTAGGAAATAACCCAAATATATGTAGGAAAAATAGAAAAGTACATATACATAATGATAGTCAACGCAGCATTTTTTATATTAGCAAAAGTCTAGAGACAATCACAATGTTCTTCAATTGCTTCAGCTGTGCTATGGTACAGCCACACGATGGAGTGCCATGATCAATATGATCACTAATACTCAAAGAACCAAAGGATCCCAAAGAACTCTGTGTGTGTGTGTGTGTATGTGTGTGTGTACCAAAGAATGATGCTAAATTCCTTTGGAATCAAGATTTTCAATATAAAAGAGATATAGATTTAAAAAATCGAAGCACAAACCAGTCCTTAAATTGAATGGACTATATTAGCATAGACCCCTCAGCTATTTTATCTTAGGAAAAAGGTATATCCTACTACTGTTCATTGTCAAGTTTGAGAAGGGGCTGATCAACAATGGGACAATTTGAGCATCAAAAAGAGTCATGGATTAAAACACATCAAGTAGCTGAAAAGCCCATGCATTCATAATAATACTGAAAAATCCTATTTGGTCTTCTGCAGGTTGCTTTGCTCATTATTCTGAAGACGAGTGAAAAGGCAGGGTGGTCAAGCAGGTCAAGCCTCCATATTTTAAAAATTCTAGGCCGGATGCAGTGGCTCATGCCTGTAATCCCAGCACTTTGGGAGGCCGAGGCAGGCTGATCGCTTGAGGTCAGGAGTTTGAGACCAGCCTGGTCAACATGGTGAAACCCCGTCTCTATTGAAAATACAAAATTAGCCGGGTGTGGTGGCACACCAGCTACTCGGGAGGCTAAGGCAGGAGAATCACTTGGACCTGGGAGGCAGAGGCTGCAGTGAGCTGAGATCGCACCACTGCACTCCAGCCTGGGTGACAAGAGCGAAACTCCATCTAAAACAAAAAAAAATTCTAATAACTCGCTAGGGAGGCTTCTTGGAGGCCCCCAGGGCTGTCTCCTGGGTCCTGAGCTGTGCCACAGCCTGCTGCTCTGGGGGTATGGGGTCCCATTGGCTTGGGGACACTGAGGCAGGAGAGAGGCTGGACAAGGGATTGTCTTCAAGCTCCCTGCAAGCTCCAAGGACCTGAGGGGGGATGGGTGGGGAACTGAGAGGAGGGAGTAAGGCCAGGTGTGCAGGTGAGGTAAGGTGGGGCTGGGCGGGGCTGGGTGTGGGCTGAAGTGAGGCCAAGGGCTGAGGGTGGGGGAGTAAGGGTGGATGGCCTGGTAGGACAGGCAATACAAGTGGGGCCTAACCGAGCCCAGTGGCCACTCTCTGTGTGAGCAAGGAGGTGAGGAGGGCTCCCATCAGCTGAGGGAGAAGGACCGCAGGGTCCCAGCCTCCCAGCTGCCACCTGCTCTCTCCAGGACACACCCTCCACTGAGGAAAGCCCCTCCTCTATCATTCCGGTGGGTGCACATGTCCAGTCCTGGTTGTCCTGGATGCAAAGGCTGACAGACCTATCAGCCAGCACGAACAGGGAGGAAACCCTCTCCCAGCCTCTCAGGCCCTGAGGCTGTCCCAGAGCCTCAGAACCTTCTGGAAACACGGCACTCAATCTACCTCACACCAACCTTCCAGGGCTGTTTGCCGACATCCCCCAGCTCACCAGGCTCACCTCATGTTCCTCCGGCAGGGTCAGAGGCCCACAGTGGGAGGAGCCTCAGAGGTCACCAAGAATGCAGGAGGAAGGGGGAAGCTGAGGCTGACCAAGGGAAGGGTGTGTGGCTGCTGTGAGATCAGCATCTGTGGGCCATGGCTGGGCTGCTAGAACAGCCAGGCCACCAAATGCTTCCTGGCCAACATCCTCCTTCAGGTCATCTTCCTACCTATTCATTCATTCAATCATTCGTTCATTCCCCCAGATCCTCGCAGAGCACAGGCTGAGTGCCAGGCACTGTTCTAGGCGCAGGTCACAGCGCTGTGTGCAAGACCACCAGCTAGTGGTGAGACAAAGAAAACGAAGGAGGCACAGGATGGGGGTGCAGACTGTGGAGGGTGGTCAGCAAGGGTCCCAGGGGCGTCTCCACAGAGACCCTGGAGCAGGCCCTTCAGCAAATCTGGGAGGTATTTGCTGTTGGAGGACTCTGCATGCAGTAGGCACTCAATGCAGAATGGATGGGAGGGTAGGAGATGGGGCAGGGTGGCTGGACAGAGCCACCACCCTGTATTCCTCAAGCTGATGTGTCTCTCCAGAGGATCCTTCTGCCTGGCGAACATCTCCTATGGATATAATGCCCCACATCTGTAAGGCATCGCCCCATTTAAGGCCCTGTTGTTCTTTTTTGGATTCAGAGGGTATGTGTGCAGGTTTGTTACATAGGTATATTGCATGATGCCGAGGTTTGGGATATGGATGATCCCATCACCCAGATAGTGACAATAGTAGCCAATAGTTTTTCAACCCTTGCTCGCCCACCATCTACTAGTCCCCAGTGTCTATTGTTGTCATCTCTATGTCCATGTGCACCCATCGTTTAGTTCCCACTTTCCCACTTATAAGTGAGAACGTGTGGTATTTGGTTTTCTGTTCCTGAGTTAATTTGCTTAGGATAATGGTGTCCAGCTGGACCCATGTTGCTGCAAATGACATGGTTTTATTCTTTTTTATGGCTGCATAGCATTCCATGGTGTGTATATACCACATTTGCTTTACCCAGTCTACCACTGATGGGCACCTTGGGTTAATTCTAGGTCTTTGCTATTGTGAATAGTGCTGCGATTAACATGGAAGTGCAGGTGTCTTTTTGGTAGAATGATTTTTCTTTTGTATATGTATCCAGTAATTAATGGAACTGCTGGGTCAAATGGAAGTTCTGTTTTGAGTTCTTTGGGAGATCTTCAAACTGCTTTCCACAGTGGCTGGACTAATTTACATTCCCACCCACAGTGTATGAGCGTTCCCTGTTCTGCTCACTCTTGCCAGCATGTATTGTTTTTTGACATTTTAACAAAGGCCACTCTGACTGGTGTGAGATGGTATCTCACTATGGTTTTGATTTGCATTTCTCTAATGATTAGTGATGTTGAGCTTTTCTTTATATGTTTGTTGGCCACATGGATGTCTTCCTTTGAGAAGCATCTGTTCGTCTCCTTTGAGCAATTTTTATGGGGTTATTTTTTTCTTGTTGAATTGTTTGAGTTCCTTGTAGATTCTGGATATTAGACCTTTGTCAGATGCATAGATGCAAATATTTTCTCCCATTCTGTAGGTTGTCTGTTTACTCTGTTGATAGTTTCTTTTGCTGTGCAGAAGCTCTTTAGCTTAATTAGATCCCACTTGTCCATTTATATTTTTGTGGCAATGGCTTTTGAGAAATTAATCATAAATTCTTTCCCAGTGCTGATGTCCAGAATGGTATTTCTGATGTTTTCTCTTAGTAGTCTTATAGTTTGAGGTCTTGATATTTAAATCTTTAATCCATCTTGTGTCACTTGTGCATATGGTGAAAATTAGGGGTCCAGCTTCATTCTTCTGCATACAGCAAGCCAGCTATCTCAGCACCATTTATTGAATATGGAGTCTTTTCCCCATTTCCTATTTTTGTTGACTTTGTTGAAGATCAGATTACTGTAGGTGTGTGGCTTCATTTCTGGGCTCTCTATTCTTTTCCATTGGTCTACGTGTCTATTTTTGTGCCAGTACTATGCTGGTTTGGTTATAGTAGCCTTGAACATTAGTTTGAATTCAGGTAACGTGATGCCTCTGGCTTTGTTCTTTTTGCTTAGGATTGCCTTGGCTCTTCTGGCTCTTTTTTGGTTCCATATGAATTTTAGAGTAGTTTTTCTAATTCTGGGAAAAATGATGTTGGTAGTTTAATAGGAATAGCGCTTAATCTGTAGATTGCTTTGGACAATGTGACCATCTTAATGATGCTGATTCTTCCTATCCATGAGCATGGAATGTGTTTCCATTTGTGTCATCTATAATTTTTTTTTAAGACAGGGTCTCACTCTGTCACCCAGGCTGGAGTGCAGTGGCACAATCATGGTTCACTGCAGCCTCAACCTCCCAGGCTCAGGTGATCCTCCTGCCTTAACCGCCCCAGTAGCTAGGACTACAGTCATATGCCACCATGCCTGGCTAATTTTTGTATTTTTTTGCAGAGTTGAGGTTTTCGCCATGTTGGCCAGGCTGGTCTCGAACTCCTGGATTCAAGTGATCTGCTTGCCTCAGCCTCCCAAAATGCTAGGATTACAGGTGTGAGCCACTGCATCCAGCCAGTTTCTTTCAGGAGTGTTTCTTCTTGTGGAGATGCGTCATCTCCTGGGTTAGATGTATTCCTAGGTAATTTTTTGTGTGGTGAGAGTGGACATACTTGTCTTATTCCTGTTCTTAAGGGGAATGCTTCCAGCTTTTGCCCATTCAATATGATGTTGACTGTGGGTTTGTCATAGATGGCTCTTATTATTTTGAGGTATGTTCCTTTGATGGCTAGTTTGTTGCAGGTTTTTATCATGAAGGGATGTTTAGATTTTTTCAAAGACTTTTTCTGAATCTATTGAGAGGACCATATGGTTTTTTGTTCTGTTTATGTAACAAACCACATTTACTGATTTGCATACATTTAACCAACCTTGCATCCCAGGAATGAAGTCTACTTGATTGTGGTGAATTAATTTTTTGATGTTTCTGGATTTGGTTTGCTAGTACTTGTTGAGGATTTTTATATTTACTTTCATCAGCAAGCCCCTGTTCTTGATCCTAGCCCCACAGGCGGTTCCTGGTTCATCGTTGCCTCACCTATTCCCTAACTACCTGCCCCCGCATGCTCATAAAGACTGGTCAGCTCAGACCTGCCCCTACCAGCAGGTCTGGGAGGGGACCCCAGGGCAGTTGCCTGGGGGCTCTGTAAACAGCCTCCAATGCAGACCCAGTGCAGTGGGGCTGGGTCGGCCCCAGGAATCTGCATCTTAGTGTACTCCCCTCTCTCCTGTGCAGGAGACCCTGAGGGTCCCCAAGTTTGGGCACCACAGTAGGACAGAGCCAGAACTAGCCCAGGGTCCTACAGTTCTGCCTTGACCTGGTCCTTCCTGATTGCAGGCTATGTCGGATGGTCACTCTACAGTGAATACCGGCATTGACTGTGCCCCACACACTGCACAAGAGGCTTTGCCTTCGTGAATCCCACAATGGTGCAGGACAGACAGACACACCTTCATAGGGAAAGGCACCCCCCCAACCCAGGAGCAGGTCCACATGCACACTGAAGCCAGGGCTCCCCACCAAGGCAATTTTCTCACTTGTGATATCAGGAAATGTAGAAGATGGTATGCCATGGCCTATCCCCCAATTCACAGCTTGGGTGTACCCCACTCCTCCTCTTCCAAGATGCCAAGCTGGGAGCCAGCCAGGGAAGACTGAGGCTGTATGTGTGTCTGCCCGCACGTGTGCAAGTATGTGTAGGTGTGCATGTGTGAATGAATGAGCCTTTTTGTCACCATGAAGGACCTGGGGATCCCCCATCCCTTCTCCTAAGAAAGGCAGCCTTAAAGCAGCAGGATCCAGCAGGCTGGGAAAGGTACACCCAGGACAGCAAGCAGTGGGGCAGAGTAGAGAGGTGGGGAGCTACACCCGGTGGGCCCATGGCTGGTGGCCGGGCCCTCCCTGCAGGTCACACACCCACACTCACTCCTCCCAGCCCAGGACCCAGGGTCTCGGCCCAGTGCCCAGGTGGGCAAGCGGGGTGCTTCCAGCTGTGTTTGCTTTGATCTGAGGTTAGGTCATCTGATGTCACTGCAGACTCTCTGAGCTGGTCTCATGCTCCCTGTTCTGGGGAAGCTCCCAGATTCCCACCTGGGCCCAGCCCATCTGGCGGAAATCACTTCCAGAGATTGCTCCTGGCACAGCATCGATTCTTGGAGTTGTCCGCATCACCTTGTGTGGGAGGTTGGCTTCAGCCAGCAGTACGGGCCCCTCCTCTGACCCTCGCATCACTGACTGCCAAGCTTCCCACCCCCAGTGGGAGTGCTGGGGACCAGCCCCACAATCCAAAGGTCTGAGGCCTCTCCAGCCCTGGCGGGGCCCCTGCCCAGGGAAGCAGCCTGCCACCTCCACACATAGCCCTTCCCTGGGCCCAGGCAGTCCTGTCCGAGATGCATGAGAGGCCAGCCCCTCCCCTCCCTGGAGAGTGGTGGTGGCTGTCCTAGCCACTCAGAGAAGGAGGGCAAACAGGGGTGGGCAGCCTGTCCCTACATCCTTCCAGGCCATGGTGGGCCACTCCTGACCAGGGCACTCATCCGTCTTGTAGATGCTGCCAGACTGGTACAATGGTGTGGGGGGGCTCACCCTCTGAAGCCCACCATGGCCCATCATGGGCCAGAGCCCAGAGCTAGCCCCGAGCTGAGAGTGGACTTGAGGTGGCGGCTGAGCAGGTCGCCCAAAGGCTGGCAGGGTTTGGGCAGTGGGGCCAGGAGCTGAATGGGTGATGAGTAGGGGAGGAGGAGGTGGGATGACTCAGCCAGCCTGCCAGGATTTATTGGGCACCTACTGAATTCCCAGCCTTGCTGGGTTATGGTGTGGGGGAGGCCAGGGGAGCGGAAGGTGAGGCTCCTGGCCTCAAGGATGGTGAACTCTTCTGTGAGGTACGCTGGCTGGAGAGAAACCACGAGAACTGCCCACACTCTTGGGGTGCTCTGGCCAATCCCCCATGGCTACCTGCTGCCTGTTCCCCAGCGTGTGGGCATCCTGAGACCAGAGACTGACTCGCCATCCTGGCACTGTGGAGAAGTTAGTAAGTGGTGAGTGGGTGACTGGAGAGAGGAGTAAACAGGTGGGTGAAGTGATGGACAGACAGATGGAGAGATTGACAGATGGATGGATGGGTGGGTGGGTGGACAGATGGACAGATTGACACATGGATACACAGATTGGTGGGTGAATGGATGGATGGATGGATAGATGGACAGATGGACAGATGCACATGGACAGATGGATGAACAGACAGATGGATGCATGGATAGATTGGTGGGTGGGTGGATGGATGGATGGATGGACGGACAGATGGATGGATGGACGGACAGATGGGTGGATGGATGGACAGACGAATGGACAGATGGGCAGAGGGATGGATTGCCATGGGTGCATGGGTGAATGACAGGTGGACAGGCCGGTGGAAGGCTGGATGGCTGGGTGGGTGGTGATGGGTGAGGAGGTGCATGTGTGCTGGTGGATGTGTGCATGAGTGGGTGGGTGAGTGAGTGGGTGGATAGACCAGCAGATGGGCCGCCCTTCCTCCAGTTATTTGCACAAATGGCACCTTCTCCATGAATTCTTCCTCGACCAGCCCATTTAAAAATAAAATCTTGCAGCCACTGGGCCTCCCCTGCTTTATTTTGCTCCATAGCCATTTTAATCATTGATTGATTTTCCTTCTTTCTCATGTATTCCCTTGTTTGTTGTCTGTATCTGCCCCTGACACAGTGCCTGGCACATAGAAGTTGCTCGATAAATCTCTCCCCAGGCCGGCTGTGGTGGCTCATGCCTGTAATCCAGTGCTTTGGGAGGCCGAGGTGGGAGGATTGCTCGAGTCCAAGTGTTTGAGACCAGTCTGGGCAGCATAGTGAAGCCTCATCTCTACAAAAATAAGTAGATAAATGAAAAGCAAAAATCTGTATCCAATGACTGCATGAACTGATGGGTGATCAGATGGTTGAGTTCATGGATGAGTGGCTGTGTGGTGCTTACCGATGGCTGTCATTTCCAGAACCTCAGAAACGACTTCTCTCCCCTGGATCAGCCAGGCTGTGGTCCTCCTGGCCCAGTGCTCACACTTTGAAGCTCCAGCTGCACCTGCAGAGCCTGCCTCCCAGCACCTGCACACCACAGACACTCACACACAGTGTCCACACAGACACACAGTGTCCACACAGACACACACACGTGCAGCTACACACACATGCACTCACACAGTTTCCACACAGACACACATGCAGTGTCCACACACACAGTCCACCTACACACACTTGCACTCATACAGTGTCCACATAGACACACACACAGTGTCCACACACACACAGTGCAGCCACACACATGCAGTCACACAGCGTTCACACAGACGCACACACAGCCAAACACACAGTGTCCACGCACACACATGCACTCACAGTGTCCACACAGACACACATGGTGCACCTACACACACACACCGTCCACACAGACACATGGTACACCTACACACACAGCCTCCACACACACAGCCACACACAGTGTCTACATACGCTCACACACAGCATCCACACAGATCCATACAGACACAGTGCACCTACACACACATATACACTCACACACTGCATCCACACACAGCCACACACAGTGTCTACATACACTCATATACAGTGTCACACAGACACACGCACAGGCACACCTGGTGTCCACACACACAGTGCAGCTACACACACACACACACATCCACACAGAAATGCCCACGGTGTCCACACTATGTGCACTCACACACAGTGACACACACAGGCACGTGCTGGTCCTTGCTTCTTGCACTTACCCAGGCCCTGTCCAGGCCCCAGCCCTGCTGGTCCTCAGGACATTCACTGGCTCAGGCCTCATGCACCCTTCAGTGGAGGGAATTCTCATGATCCCCATTTCCAGACAGGATCTGGAATCACTGAAAGTCCTACTGCAGCCTTGACCACTGGCCCAGTGCCCACTCCACACACAGCACACTCACACAGGTGCACACACGCCAGATGGATATGCTCTCATGGACAGTGCATGGAGCCCCCTACCCCAGCCACTGGGCCCGGGCAGCTCTCGGCCTCTCCACAGTGGCGTCTGCTCTCGCTGGTGGAGTTGGCCAGGCAGCCCTTGCGCACACTGAGAAGAGTACACCTTCCTTTGCGGATCTGCCGTCTGACCACCAAGCACCCTCTGCGGGGAGCGGGGTAGGGGGACGTCTTCCTGCAGCTGCGGAAGCTCCAGGACAGGACAGCAGGGGAGAGGGCGTGGGCCTTGCCTCATGGCGGCATTGCTATGGGCAGGTCATTCGGCCTCGCTGGCCCCTACAGCCTCTACCTCTGTTCACATCTTGTGATGGGGTCAAGGTTGCCCTCCCAGAGTAGAAGGACAGGCAAAAGGTGATGCTGCAAGGATGGTGCCAAGACAGCGGTGGCAAGCTGCAGGCGCTGCCTGGGCCAGGGAACTTAGTGGAGCGGGGATGGACGTGCGGCTCCACTGGTCCCCGGACTCCCGGTGTCCACTGCTGGGCACTCAGGATCTGCCCAGAGGCCTTGGACACAGGCACCACTGGCTTGGACACAGGTACCACTGGCAGAGCTTGCCCATGGCCCTGCTGCCCCATGGCATGGCTTCGGGCTGCCCCCCAAGGGGTCAGACCTGATGCCCCAACCATCAGCTTTCCTGTCTGAGCACCTACACACACATATACACTCACACACTGTGAGCTCTGGGCTGCTTCCCTCCCATCTGGGGCTAGACTGTGTGTGGTTCAGAGGGAGACGCTGGGTCGGGGGGGCCCACCACACTGGCATGGGGACCGTGGGCCAGCGGGCCCTACTCTGGGTGGTGGTTTCTCTCCTCTAAGACAAAGAAGAAGTGGGTTGCAAATCTTTCTGTAAATAAAATGCCACATGGCACCCAAGGATGTGCCTGGGGTGGAGGCTGCCTGTGATGCAGGTGGGGAGCCAGCCTGCAGCTCCTCCTCTCTCAGTGGAGGCCCGAGGACCCCAGTCAGGGACGGCTCACGCTCTCCTGGACACTGGGGTCAGCTTCTGAGCCCGTGGGCCCAGCCTCGCATGGCAGGGCTTGGCAGGAGAGAGCTGAGCCTTTGCAGTCAGCCGGGGGGGTTGCTAGGGATCCAAAGGGGATCTGCTGTCCCAGGGATAGAGGCCCCATGGGGGGCAGGGGCTGGGCCCTGTTGGAGGGCCTCTCCTCCAAAGGAAGTTCCAACGTAAAGCCTGCCCGGGGCCAACTGTAGCAAAGGAGACAGAGGCCGCTGAAGGCAAAGCCGCTGCAGAGGGCGGGCAAAGCCTGCTCTGTTGGCAGCTGGGATGGCCCTCATGACAGCATGCATAGACGCAGGTGAGCACCTGGGCACCTCCTCCCCTGGCAGCAGTGCCCATGGCTAGAGCAGGCAGACAGTGGAGCCCCGGCCCAGTGTTTGCCCCTCCACCCAGGGCATGAGTGTGGGCCAGGAAGTTGCTCCTTTCAAAAATGCAGCCTCCCCTAGACACCTCCGTCTCTGCCATGATGGCAGTGCTCACACAGAGACACACCTGGACACTCACCCATTGATTCACTCATTCATTCATTGACTTCAGAACATGTGGTCTGTACCTGTGTGTTCTGGGCCCCAGGGAGGTGGCAGGGAATGCCCAGGCCATAGTCTCATGCAGGGGACACGGACAAGCAAAAAAGTAAATGAAAGACCTTTCAGAGGGTGAGGCATACTGAAAACTAACACCAGATCACAGGGGAAGAGACCGAGGGAGGCACCCTGCGCTGATGTGGTCTAGGGTGAGGGGGTCTCTGAGGAAGGACATGAGAGCTGAGATCTGAGTGGGAAGAGGGAGCCAGCAGGAGTTCCAAGGAAGAGTGCTCCTGGCAGGACACCAGAAGCCAAGGCTCCAAGGCTTCTTTGAGTTTTATTGTCAGGGTAATAGGGAGCCATGGAAGGTTGTAGGCAGGGAGGAACATGACCTGGTACTGAACCAGGGGTGGCTGGGGAAGAACTTCTGCAGTCCTTTGGGTGTCCAGGAGATGGAGGTGGAGGGCAGGAGCAGGATAGAGGAAGGACTGTGCCCCCCAACCCCATAGGCTTAGAGGGTCTGGGGGAGCCTCATCATTCTTCACATACCACAGACACTAGCAGAACCTGCTGTAGGGCAGCGACCGAGGCTAGAGGAGTGGATGTGAGCTCAGGCTGAACTTTCAGGGTCTAGTGGACCCTCTGCCTTGCCCAGGGCCCCCAAGATAGGCCCCTCGCACTCAGAACTAGGATTTTAGGGTCTCAGGCCTGAGGGCTTGTGGGATCCCTAGTCTAAGTACCATTTGCCCAGAGCCAAGTTCTGGGTTTCTGAGCTCAACACCAACCTGCATTTACTGAGGAACCTGATATCTGCTTCTCCTCTCAGGATGAGAGTTTCAGCCATGCTAGGAGACAAAGGGACATTTACAGAGCAGCCCATAGGTGCCTACTTTGGGAGTACCTGGAGCCTTCCTACCCAGAGCAAAGCTGCTAGCGTTACAACATGGCCTGCTACCACAACCACTATTACCACGACCAGCATCATCATGGTCATCACTACCATAAGCATGACTACTATTATCACTACCACCTCCACCACCACTACCATCATCAACACCATCACCATCACTGCCACCACCCTCATCACTGCCACCAACATCACCACCACCACTATCATCATCATTACTACCACCATCACCACTACCACTGTAATTACCACAACCATCCACCACCACCACCACCACTACCATCACCATCATCATCACTGTATTAGAACTGCCTGAGACTGAGTAATTTACAGAGGGAAGAGGTTTAATTGACTCATAGTTCAGTATGGCTGGGGAGGCCTCAGCAAACTTACAATCATGACGGAGATGAAGGAGAAGCAAGTCACCTTCTTCACAGGGCAGCAGGATGGAGTGAGTGCAAGCCAGCACCCACTCCAGGTTCTGCCAGTGTCTGAGTGGCAAGAGGGAACCAGCAGGAGTTCCAAGGAAGAGTGCTCCTGGCAGGGCACCAGAAGCCAAGGCTCCAAGTCTTCTTTGGGTTTTATTGTCAGGGTAATAGGGAGCCATGGAAGGTTGTAGGCAGGGAGGAAGATGACCTGGTACTGAACCAGGGGTGGCTGGGGAAGAACTTCTGCAGTTTTTTTGGGTGTCCAGGAGACAGAGGTGGAGGGAAGGACCAGGATAGAGGAAGGACTGTGCCCCCCAACCCCATAGACTTAGAGGCACCTTCTTCACAGGGCAGCAGGATGGAGTGAGGGGAAATGCCAGATGCTTATAAAACCATCAGATCTCATGAGAACTCACTCACTATCATGAGAACAGCATGGAGGAAACCACCCCCATTATCCGATTACCTCCACCTGGTCCCGCCTTTGACACATGGGGATTATGGTGATTACAATTCGAGGTGAGATTTGGATGGGGACACAGAGCCAAACCGTATCAAGCACCCATGCCATCATCATCATCACCATCATCCTAACTATCACTGCCACCACCACCACCGTCACCAACATCTTAATCATCCCCACCACTATATCACTCACACTGATATCACCATCACCATGACCACCATTATCACCACCACAATCACCACCATCGACACTACCACCATCACCACCATCTCCAACATTATCACATTATCAAAAACACCACCATCGCCACTACCAGGATCATTATCACCCCCACCACCATCATGACCATCAGCACCACCATCATACCACACCGTCACCAACACCACCAGTACAATCATTACCATCATTATCTCCATCACCACCATCACCAGCATCAACACCATCACCATCACCAACAACATCATCACCACCACCACAATCATTAACAATATCATCATCACCACCACAATAAATGCCACCATCAACACACCACAACCACAATCATCACCACCACCATCATCATACTCATTGTCATCATCACCCTCATCATCGCCACCACCATCAGCAGCAGCACTGCCACAACCACCACCACTATCATCATCACCATCACCATGAACACCAGCATCACCAGTGACTATAGTCACCACCACCATGATCATCACTACCACCATAGCAACCAACACCACCATAACCACCACTACCCCCATCACCATCACAATAATCATCACCATCACCACCACTACCACCACTACCAGCTACCACCACTATCATCATTAGTACCACCTCCACTATCATCACCACCACCACAACCATCATCACCACCACTAACATCACCATCGCCACCAGTACCAACACTATCACCACCACCACCATCATCACCACCACAATCATTATCACTACCACCATCACCTCCACTGTCACCATTATCACTACCACCATGACTACTATCATCATCACCATGATTATTACCACCACCATCACCATCACCAGCACCAATACCAACACCACCAACATCATGACCACCATCACTACCACCACCATGATCAACACTACCACTACAATAACCACCACTATCACCACCATTATCCCCACCACAATCATCATCACTGTCATCACCTCCAGCAGCACCATCATCACCACCACAACCATCACCACCACCACTATCATCACCACTATCACCACTACCACCATAAACCCCATCACCTTTATCATCACCAACAAGAATATCATCACTATCACCACTGCTATCATCACAACCATAACCATCACTACCACTGCCGACACCACCATCACAACCACCATCACTACATCACCATTATCACCACCACAATCACCACCCTTTCCACTCTCATCACAAACATCACTGTCACCACCACCACTATGATTATCACCACCGCCACATCATTGCCACCATAATCATTACCATTACCATCACCACTGCCATTATACCACCATCATCATTATCACCACCATCACCATAAGCACCATCACTATAATCATCAACACCATTGTCATCAACTCCACCACCATCATTGCCACCACTAGCACCACCATCACTACCACCATCAGAATCATCATCACCATCATCATCACCACCACCACCATGATAATCACTACTATCACCACCACCAAAACCACCACCGCCATCATTACCACCACCATTACCACCACCAGCATGATCACCACCATCATCACAACACTAACACTACCATCATTACCAACATCATCATCACCCCCTCCACCACCCTCATCACCATCCCTACAATCATCATCACCACCACCATAATCATCACCACCATCACCACTACCACCATGATTATCATCACCACAATTACCACTTCTATCATCACCATCAGTGCCATTATCATCACCACCATCATCAGCACCATCACTAGCATCACCACCATCACCACCACCACCATCATCACCACCACCACAATCATCATCAACACCATCTTTATCACCATCATCACCATCAACACCACCTTCACCACAACTACCACTGCCATCACCTCCACTACCACCATCATCACCACCATCATCATTACCACCACCACCACCATCATCACAACTGTAATTGCCACCTCCAGCACCATCACCACCACCATCACCATCACCAGAATCATCGCCACTATGATCATCACCACCACCTCCACCATCATCACCAGTATCACCACTATCACCACCATTGTCACCACCACCACCATTATCACCACTGCCATCATTATCATGAACATCACAATCATAACCACTGCCATTATCACCATTACCAACATGAACACAACCATCACAACCATCACCACTGTCAAACACCACCATCACTCCAACCATTGCCACCACCATCATCACCACAACCATAATCACCACCAATACAATCACCACCATCATAATCACCACAACCACCAGCAGCATTACCACCACCATGAGCACCATCATCACGACCACCATCATTATCACCCCCACCACTATATCCTCCACCACCACCATCACTATCATCACCATAATCATTGTCATCACCATCATCACCACCACCACAATCATCACCATCATCACCACCACACTTATCAGTAACACCACCATCACCATCACCATCATCACCACCACTAGCATTATCATCACCACCACCATCACCAAAACCACCACCATCACAACTACCACCACCATCACAACTACCACCATCACTATTATGTCCACCATCACCACCACCATCATCATAATCCTTGTCATTATCACCACAATCACTGCCACCATCACAACCAACATGAATGCCATTGTCACTCCCACACTATCATCACCACCACCACTACCACCTCCGCCATCATCCCAGACACCACCATCACCACCACCATGATAATTATCACCACCACCACCATGTTCACCACCACCAACTCCACCACCACCATTTCACCATCACCATAATCACCTCCATGACCATCATCACCAGCACCATCTTTACCACCACCTCCACGAGCATCACAAACACCATCATCAGGACCACCACCACAATCATTATCACCACCACCATCATGACCATCACTATCATCACCACCACCACCATCACAACTATTATAACCACCACCAGCACCATCACCACTGCCAAAATGTCCACCACCATCACCACCACCTTCGTCACCCACCACCACCATCATCATCACCACCTTTATCAGCACTAATACCATCAACAACACCACAGTCACTACCACCACCGCCATTTGCACCACTATCATCATCATCTTCGTCATCATTCCCACCACCATCACCATCACTATCATCGCCACCCTCATCAACAGTAATGCCATCACCGTCCCCACTACCCTCATGCCCACCACCACCATCATCACCACCACCATCACCAGCACACTCATCAGTAACACCACCATCATCACCACAACCACAATCACCCCCACCATCACAACCACCGCCACCATCATCACAAACACCGCCATCAGCACTGTCCCCATGATCATTGTCACCACCACCATCATGACCATCAATATCATCACCACCACCACCATGACTACTGCCACCGTCATCACCACCACCACCATCACCTTCACCCGTTACCACCACTGCCTCAAACTCTCCCCGTGGTCCTTTAGCGCCCTCTAGTGGCTGACAGGACAGACTAGAGAGGCCACCAGGGTCCCAGAGAGCAAGTCCCACCATTCCTGGAGTTTATGGTTTGAGGGGCCCCGAACAGGGGGTCCTTGGAGTCTCTTTTGGGAAGGAGCACACAAAGGTATACCCCAGGCTCTGTTCTCCTCATGTGTTACCTGCAACCTCCCAGAAGCCAGGCTATTAGAGTCCCTGTTTGACACTCCAAGGTACTGATGCCCAGAGTGGCTAAGTAGCTCAACAGCAATGCAGGAGCCAATTCCAGGACTGCAGGACTCCAGAGGCACTCTCTGTCCCCCTGGCACCCTGTCCTGACTCCGGATGCAGGGACAGTCCTCACAGAGCATCCCCGGTGCTGACCAGTGAATGGACATCACTCACAGCTGGCCCACGGCTGTGCAGCCTCTCCAGCACAGATGAGACACCATGGGGGCTGATGGCCCGTGGCCTTGCAGGGCCACAGCAGGGAGGAGACAGTCCCTCTGGCTCCCTGTCCTCCACGGGACAGCTGGGCCCAGCACCCTAGCATGAGACGTATGCTCTTGAGGCAGCTCCTGTTCCTACTTACTGTGGAAACTGAGGTGAAAAGCCCTGTCCCATCACATTTCAGGATGGATTTCAGCTGCATTCGGTCCTGGGCCACCCCGCCAGACAGTGCCAAGGGAGGCAATGACAGCAATGTAAGTGGCCTAGAAGCCACATCCACACAGGGTCTCCTCTCCCAGTCAAATTGGACATGCCCCCAGGGCCTTGGTGCCAATCACACCTGAGTAAGGCCAGCCCTTGGTGTCTGGGTGGCTTTGGCGACAGCAGGCCTGTGGGCTTGGCCGTGCAGAGCAGGTGAGGTGGTGCCCTGTGTTGGTTCACGGCCAGCTCCCTGGGGCCGGCATTGGCTGCCCAGGTGCCAGGAGTTGTGGGCGGGGAAGAGGAGGCGGAGAGGCTTGAGAGCTGGGCCCACGGGCACACCCTGCAAGGTAGGCAGACGGCTCCATCCGCGCCTTGGCCAGCAGCCGTGTGTCAGTGTGCTGAGGAGAAGGCAGGCAGGTAGGGACCCTCACACCGCTGCCAGCCCAGGTGGGGAGAAGGAGCAGGATTGTACCCCCTCCTCCCAGGTAGGAAGGGCAATTGGGCACGAGAGGAGTGGGGACCAGGACAGTGCGGCTTTGGCCACACCCTTGCCTCTTGCCTCAGTTTCCTTATCTTTAGCAGGGAGGATCCCCACTTCCCTGGGCTGTGGAGGGCCGGCCCCACTGGGGTGAGGTGGGGCATTCTGGAAGGGGCAGCCCAGTGCTGGCAGAGGGTCTGGGCAGGAGGGCCAGCCCCACGGGCTCTGGATCTGAGACTTCAGGGACAGTGTCTGGCCAGCAGCCTGCAAAGGCAGATGCGTCTCAGAAGCAGAGGGCGAAGGGAGTGGGGCAGTGGGAGGGGTCTGGGGTCACCAGGGCACTACTGTGTCCTCTTGCCACCACTTCCCTGAGTCATGTCCTCCACTGCAGCCCAGGGAGATGGGGCATCCGCATAGGGAGGACACAGGGACACACAGCTGACTTCACGCCTGCTGCACGCAGGGACCTTTCTGGCACCCTCCCATTGTGACCGGCCATTCCCCCAAATCTCACAAATGAGGCAGGCCCAGGGAGGCTGAGGGACCTGCCCAAAGTCACACAGCCTGCTGAGGATTAGCGGGGCTGGGACCCCAGGGCCTGGTCATCCAGATCTGCCCTGCGCTGGTCCTGGGAAGCCAGGGAAGCCACATTTGGTTCTGGCTGTCTCTGGGATGGCTGCGGCTACGGGTGCCCCGCTGCCCTGAGAACCCCAGCGCCTTCACTGCCTGGGGCACTGCCTCAGTTTTGCCTCTTAGGAGTTCTGGGGTGGGCTTCTGGCCAGGGGTCACGAAGGCCCCTGGCTGTCCCCAGCTCCCTGCCCCACCCTGGGGCGCACAGGGAGGGGCACAGAAGACCCGGGCACCTGCTCATGCAAATCCCAGCTGTTTGCGTCGCCTCCTTCTGGGCCCATTTGCCTGGTGCCCAGCACCTGCCCAAATGCTTCCTTAGTCCCTGGGCTGGCCAGCAGGGGCGGAGGGCGCCGAGCCTGGGCGTGGGGCAAGGGGTGGTTGTAGCCACCGGGAGGGTGAGGCTGCCCCACACTGCTGCTCAGCTTCCCTGACCTCAGCTGCTGGGCGCCCAGCTCTGACCCATCCTTGGGAGGAAGGAGGTGCTGTGGGCCCTGGGAAGGGCCAGAGCTTTGGTTGTGGCTGCTTCCGCCTCTAATGGCTGCTGGTCGTCCCAGGGGCTTGCACAGAGTCGGGGAGGCACAGCCGAGCTCCAGGCTAAAGGGCGCTCCTGGGTGTCCTGTCCCAGAAGTTCCAAGAGGCAAAGCTGAAGCTCCCTGGAAAGGAATTCAAGGGCCAGGGAGCCCTGTAGGACCCCTCCCAAGGCCCAGGCCCCCATTAGCTTCCCCACCAGGGATGAAGGGAGGAGAAGAAGGAGTCCCCCATCTATGGCATAAGAGTCATGGGGAAGGTGAGGATAATAGTGTTGCCCAGCCCAGTCCCGTCCCCCAGGCTGAGGGTCATGGCCAAACCCCAACCCCCCTACACCCTGTGCTGGGGACACATCTGGCCATGCATCCCCAGCTGCAGGGCACATGTCCACATGTAGCCAGGATTGACCCCAGCGGGTGGCCAGGTGTGGCAGGGCCTGATGGGAGTGAAGGCCGGCCTGAGGATCCCTGCCCAGGGTGAGGACTCCCACCCAGGACTGCAAGCACGCATCCCACCTCACTGCCTCTTCTGCGTTAAGTGGTGTCCTCCCAGATGGGGCACCACTAATGGTTGGATACTGTCCACTGGGAACCTTAGAATGTGACCTCGTTTGGAAGTGGGGTCCTTGCAGATGACACGCCATGAAGATGAAGCCACACTGGGGCAGGGTGGGCCTGGGCAATCAATGATTGCAGAGGAGACAGACAGGCGAGGTAGACGACGCGCCAACCAAGGCAGAGGCTGGAGCCACGCGGCCACAGCCAGGAACACCTGGTGCCTCGGGAACCTGGAAGGGGTGGGAAGGCCCCATCCCAAGAGCTTTCAGAGGGAGCACGGCCCTGCCGATGCCTGGATTTGGGACGTCTGGCCTCTAGAACTATGAGATCATCCATTTGTTTTTTTGAGCCCCCGAGAGTGTGGCCCTTTGTTTCGGCAGCCCTGGGACACAACAGCAATGCCAAGCCTTGTCCCAGCCTCCAGCCCCCACCTGGGGCCTGGCCACAGACACCAGCTCCCAACACTGAAAACCGCCAAGCGTCTCCACCAGCGCGGGAGGCCGTATTCAAATCCTGCCTCTCTGCGGTCCGCGGGCTGGTTCCTGCTCTGGAGGCAGAAGTTCGGGAGGATTTGCATCACCCCAAAGGGACGGCTGAGGCCCACGTGGTGCTGAGAGCATCAGGGCGCCTCCACAGGCCTGGGCAGAGGAGGGGGCTGAGGCCCATGGGTGGGTCCTGCCTGGGGCTGGCAGTCACCGGAAGTCATGCTGGAGTTGACTTGGGCCTCGCAGGGGGGCCCTGGGCAACCATGACAACCAGCCTGGGCTGAGCATCTTAAAACAATGGCAACTGATTCTCTCACGGCTCTGGAGGCCACCAGTGCCGAGTCCTAAGTCAAAGGCAAGGCCAAGCCCTCGAGGGGGATCCTTCCTGCCTCTTCCAGCTTTGGGGCTCCAGGTGTCCCTTGTCTTGTGGCCACATCACCCAACCACTCCCTTCACCTCTCCCCTGTGTCTTAAAGGGTGTTTTTCCCTGTGCGTCTGTCTCTACGTCCAAATGTCCCCTTTATCAGAACCTGGGAATCAGGGTTTCCCCTGTCCAGCATGGCCTTATCTTTACTTACATCTTAATACATCTGCAAAGGGCCTGTTTCCAAAGGTCACATTACCAGGTCCTGGGGTTTGGGACTTGGACATATCTGTTTGGGGATGCAGTAACTGTGCTGGCTCCAGAGGCCTAATGGGAAGGGCCTTGGCCTTAGCTTCTGCCTGAAGCCAGCCCCAGGGGTCCCGGGAGACACTCCCTCTCATGGCTGAAGGTTCCCCCAACTCCTGTATCCCCTCCTGGGGTCACAGGTGGGTCCCTCTCTAGGAAATGAAGGTTTTCATTGTCTTCTCACAAAGGGCTTTCTGTGGTGGACATGGCCCAGAGTGCCTGGGTACAGGGTGGGCACAGGAGAACCAAGGGACACCTCTGTGGGATCAGGAGCTGCCAGGTAGCCCCAGGTCAGACAGGGTAGGGTGGCTGGGGGCCCAGGGAGACCTCTGCCCAGTGGCCTGTGACCCGGCACGTGGTTCCAGGAGGGCAGACAGAGGAGCAGGTGCCCTCGGCCTGCCAGGGCTTGTCCTCAGGCACCAGCTTCCAATATTGAGTTTTCAGAGGAGCAATCGGAGGGAGGTGGGGCCAAGCCAGGCCAAGGTCAGCCAGGCTGGGGCTGGGCGGCTGACAGATGAGGCTGTGGGCAGGGGCGGAGCCAGGGCGCTGAGGGGCCAGTGCCGATCCTTGGATCCCGGCCACATAGAGAGGGCCTGAGATGTCTGACCTCACCGGGCATCTGAGAGACTTGAGCCCCATGAGGATTGAGGGAATAGGGCTGAGGCGCACGCGGCCTCTTCTACCCCCGCTTGCTGATGCGGGAGCGCCATGGGAAGAGCTCTGCCACTGATGCTGTGTGTGCCAGGGCAAGGCCTCCCCTCTCTGTGTGTCCTGGGCCTCCTGGGCAAGGACGGGGGTCCCTCGTCCACACCGCCTCCTGCACCTGAGCTGAGGGCACCTGTCTCACCTTTTCACCTCTGCCCAGGTGCACCCAGGGTCTCTGCATCCCTGTCCTGGGAGCAGGTGGGCTGTGTGGCCAGGGGGCTGCACGGCCTCTGCTGAGTCTTTCAGAGTTTCCAGGTCATCCCCACAAAAGGCCTCTGGAGAAGTGTCTGCAGGTGTGGCCGACCTGAGGTGCCCAGAGTGGGGTGAGTAGCGGAACCAGGCGCCGGTGGCAGAGCCGCACACATCCTATCCTCACCTAGGAAGGAGCTTGGTTGAGGCGGTGCTACAGCGAGAGTTGGAGCTGCAGGGGGTCGCTGGGCAGGGCCCGGCTGGAGAGAAGGTCCCTGGGGCAGAGATGCCTGGGGGCAGTCCCCAGGTCTCCTCGTGCATGTTGGCTGGAGAGGGGCTTCCCAGGGGTAGGCAGAGCCAGCCCCTTGAGGGGTGGGAGGTGGGGATGGGCCTTCTCAGCCCTCAAGGGCCAGGGTATCCCTGCAGCTCTAGAGACCACCATGCAGGATGTCCAAGGCCCCCGTCCCGGAAGCCCCGGGGATGCTGAAGCCAGGCGGGAGCTGGGCTTGCACAGGGGCGAGGTCGACTTTGGAGGGTCTGGGAAGAAGCGAGGCAAGGTAGGAGCAGCCCCCAGGCCTCGGGTGATGTCCGCCTTGACCTGGAACCCATGAGCCCCCATTTCCTTCCCTGGAAGCTGAGTGCCAGGGTCCTCCTCACCGCTGGGATCTGCTCCCCTGGGGCCATTTTCAGAGCCCCCAGACAGGCAGAGTTCCAGAGCTGGAAGGAGTGGCTCTGGCCGGCCTCCTACCTCCCTGCAATAACCGGGACCCCTGAAGTCCCCCCAAGAGATTTGGAGGTGCAAGGTCAAGTGCATCCAGGGCCCCACCTCTGTCCAGCGCCCTCGGCTCACTGAGGGGGATGCCAGCCCAGAAAGGGGTCAGGACTGTCCAGGTCACACAGCAGGTCAATGGAGGACTGGCCCTGTCCCAAAAGGGGTGTTGGGGGCCACTCTCCTCCTGCTACCTGCCCCCAATGCTCAGCACCTCCCTGGTACCCCCTGTGTCCAGCCCCCTTGATGCCCAGCACCTCCCAGTGCCCAGTGTCCCCACATGTCCAGCCCCCTTGATGCCCAGCACCTCCCAGTGCCCAGTGTCCCCCATGTCCAGCCCCCCATGCTCAGCACCTCCCAGTGCCCAGTGTCCCCCCATGCTCAGCACCTCCCCAGTGCCCCCTTGTGTTCAGCCCCCCCAATGCCCAGCAGCTCCCATGCCCCGTGCCCCGAAAGCCCTGAGCTGCAGACCCACCTTGCAGTTTGTACGGGTGCCGAGCGGAGTGGCCCCGTCTGTGCTCTTTGACCTGCTGCTTGCTGAGTGGCACCTGCCGGCCCCCAACCTGGTGGTGTCCCTGGTGGGAGAGGAGCAGCCTTTCGCCATGAAGTCCTGGCTGCGGGATGTGCTGCGCAAGGGGCTGGTGAAGGCGGCTCAGAGCACAGGTGAGCCCCCACCCGGCACGGGCAGCGCTCCCACCCCACACGGCAGCCCGACACCCTGACTCTCCAGGCCATCGCGAGGACATTTCCCAAAACTCTCAGCCGGTCCTCTGCAGTACCCACAGGTGCAGCAGTGCCTAGGTACTGGACCAGGACCTCCCCCAGCTGGGTCTGGCCCTTCCTTAGAGCTGCCCCCTCCACTGGCAGGGCCCACGGGCTGCCATGAGATGTCCCTGCTCCCACTCACCTGGGACCAAAGCACCGGGTGTATACAAGGTGGGACCCCCTGGGGATGCAGTGGGGCCGCCAGCTGTAGGGTCCAGAGTCCAACGGCTGGGCTCTTTTTTGAGGCAGCTTGGCCTATACAACGCCCAGGAGAAAAGGACTTGAGGTTTCAGGATCCCTCACTAAAGAAATGATTGTGGCAAACCCAAAGAGACCTTCCAGCCAGACACGGGCCGAGGGCTTTGTCATTTGGGAAAACATCCTGGGATTCTGGCCCAGCAGAGGCAGCTGGACAGAGTTGTGTCGGATTTGTCTCGGAGGGAGCCCGGTGGGGGGACTGGGCCCCACTTTGTGCGCTCCAGGCGGGGTGGGGGTGCCACTTCACAGGTTCTGGGCCCAGCCAGTTCCGCGGCTGAGCAGCCTTGGGTGGGTGCCTTGCCGTCTCTGGGCCTCAGTTTCCCCACCCCGCCTTGAGGCATTCCCAGCACCCACCCCTGGCTCCCAGGTAACTGGCTGCTGATTGGGCCTAGGGGTTAGGGCGTGGGGCCAGCTAGAGAAGACCTGGGACGTGCGGCACAATGAGCCCCTCCTCCGTCCCCACAGGAGCCTGGATCCTGACCAGTGCCCTCCGCGTGGGCCTGGCCAGGCATGTCGGGCAGGCTGTGCGCGACCACTCGCTGGCCAGCACGTCCACCAAGGTCCGTGTGGTTGCTGTCGGCATGGCCTCGTTGGGCCGCGTCCTGCACCGCCGCATTCTGGAGGAGGCCCAGGTGCACGTCCAACTCCCATGACCGCTGGGGGCCTGGAGGCAGGAGCTCAGAAGGGTTTGGGCAGCGGGCAGAGCTCTGGGAGGACAGGACTCGGGCTGGAGGAAGAGCAGGGAGCGGGCAGAGCCAGCACACGGCCGGCAGGTGGCAGTACCGCATAGGGAACGGCCAGTGTAGACTGTGGCGCGGGCCCTCACCTCCTCCTGTACCACACAGGCCCAGGCCCCAAGCCCTTTCCAAGCCTGAGCAAGCAGCTTCCGTCCCCCATGCTGGGGTCTGTCTAAGGCACTGCCGAGGGAGGCCCAGGCAGCCCCTGGTGGATGTTTGGACGCCAGCCCTAGAGTCGGGAAGGAGGTGCTTCCGGTAGCCCCGGCTGTCTCCATGGTTCTGTCTAAAAGAATCCGCTCCCCACCGCCCCTGCCCCTGACTGTCGAAGGAGGGTCCCCGGACCCCAGCTGTTCGTCCCTCCTTTTGTCTGAAGGGTGGGGAAACCAAGGCTCAGGCAGAAGCGTTGTGCAGAGACCCATAGCGTGGTGTGCACGGCCTGGCAGGGAGGATCCCGCAGCGGGACCCAGCCCAAGCTGCCTCCCGAGGGCTCAGCCTCGTCTCCCTGAATGGGCACAGGAGGGTTTTCCTGTCCACTACCCTGAGGATGACGGCGGCAGCCAGGGTCCCCTGTGTTCACTGGACAGCAACCTCTCCCACTTCATCCTCGTGGAGCCAGGCCCCCCGGGGAAGGGCGATGGGCTGACGGAGCTGCGGCTGAGGCTGGAGAAGCACATCTCGCAGCAGAGGACGGGCTACGGGGGTGAGGCCCGCCCCAGCCACCCAGGGAAGCTGTTGGTGGGCAACTGCCTTGGGACCCAGTGGGGATCCAGGGACCCGCCTGTGGGAGGGTGGGGGTGACCACCAGGGAGAAGGGGGAGGGCTTCCCAGGCAGAACGCACCTGGCATGCCTGAGCACCGAGACCTGGGCCGTGGGGGCCTGGGAGGAGGAGCTGTCTGGGCAGAGCCGTGGAGGAGGCACAGCTGGACAGAGTGGCTCTGACTGGACAGTGACATTCTCACCAGAGCAGGTGCAGTTCTGTTTTCACTGGGCCTTGCCATGGTCAGAGGCTCTGGGGCTCCAAGAGGCAAAAGGAGATCTGTGAGTTCAAAGAGGGCTACTTCCCGCCGCCAGGCATGAGGTATGCTGCCGCCAGAGGGCAGCGTTACCCAAGAAATGGGCACCCCTGGCCAGTCGCACGTTCAAAAGCTGGACTTACTAAAAAAATGCTAGTGTGTAAATAATATTTGTAAACAAGCATATAATTATTTATAATATCTATGAACAATATACAATATTTAGCAAGCATAAAATTATTTATAACATCTATGAACAATATACAATATTTAGAAACAAAAATGTAATTTCTTGGCAAGGCCAACTGAGCCCCCTTTTTTTTTTTTTGAGGCAGAATCTCACTCTGTCCCCCAGGCTGGAGTGCAGGGGTGCAATCTTAGCTCACTACAGCCTCCACCTCCCCGGGTTCCAGCAATTCTGCCTCAGCCTCCCGGGTAGCTGGGATTATAGGCATGTGCCACCACGCCTGGCTTTTTTTTTTTTTTTTCAGTAGAGACAGGGTTGCACCGTGTTGGCCAGGCTGGTCTTGAACTCTTGACCTCAGGTGATCCACCTGCTTTGGCCTCCCAAAGTGCTGGGATTACAGGAGTGAGCCACTGTGCCCGGTCAACTGAGCACTCTTTAGAATTGAGAACACAAAGTCCTGTCAAAGTCTGGGGACATAGTCAGAGGGTCCGGCTCTGCTCTGCGGAAGCCCCGCTGACCCGGGCACCGTTTGGCCAGGCCTGATTTATCCTCCAGATTCAATCAGGAGGCACCTTTCAAAGTCAGGGGCCCGCCTGGGAGCCCAGTTCCCTGTGGGTGATTCTAAGGCGCCTCCAGGCAGTTCACTGCCTCACAGAAGACGCAGGCAGGTCCAGGCCTCTCTGGGGGCTTCACATATAGAAGTCTCATTTCCAGCTTCTGTTTGGGGGAGAAGCCTGAAGACTCCCTCCTGTACCTCTTCGGTTTGCTGAGCGGTCAGGAGCAGCCCGCCCAGCAGAGCTCCCTCGGTGGTCGAGATGCTGCCTCTGCCATGCTCAGTGTGAGCACGTGCAGTGCGGCAGTGCACCTGCGGGGCTGGACGCTCCGTTTCCTCCATGTCACTTTGTATTTTAACAGCCATATGCCAGCTGTTGCCACAAAGTGCGCGTGCTGGGCAGTGCGGGTTAGAATTGGAGCCCTCGGCCCCCATATGGCAGGGGCTGTAATAAGCAGCCTGTGCCACGTGGCCCAGACGAAGCCCACACTTTATTTGGAAGAGCCAGCTTTTGGCCAGAAAATGTGGTGGCCTGAGAGCCTGAGATCTGGGTGGTCACCCCAGGCAGAGGGTCCTCAGGCCTCATGGGTGCCCTGTCCACAGGCACTGGCAGCATCGAGATCCCTGTCCTCTGCTTGCTGGTCAATGGTGACCCCAGCACCTTGGAGGTAGGGGCCTGGCTGAGGCCCCCTGGCTGGCTGAAGCCTTGTGGAGGGGTGTGGTGGGTTCCGGGCACCCCTGGGTCAGGGCTGGAAGGGATGGGGGCACCCCTGACACCTGCATCCAGCTGATCTGGGGTCCGCTCTCCCCTCCCTTCCCATCTCAGAGGATCTCCAGGGCCGTGGAGCAGGCTGCCCCGTGGCTGATCCTGGCAGGCTCGGGGGGCATCGCCGATGTGCTCGCTGCCCTAGTGAACCAGCCCCACCTCCTGGTGCCCAAGGTGGCTGAGAAGCAGTTTAAGGAGAAGTTCCCCAGCGAGCATTTCTCTTGGGAGGACATCGTGCGCTGGACCAAGCTGGTATGTGCTGCCCCCTCTCCTGTCCTCCCGACTCCTCCTCCGGGGGTGGGGCTGGTCCTCTGGGAGAGCTCCTGCAATGCAGCCTCCAGCCCATTCCTCCCACCTCAGGCTGCCTGGCCCCCCACCCACTCTCGCTTCAGGCCCAGAGGAAGCAGAGAGACCCAGGCAGCCCCTTGGTCTGCGGGTGGTCCTGGGCCAGGCCCGGTGGGCGGTGGGCATGCAAGTTGCAAGGCTCACCTGGGGACACTGCCTGTGCCTCCACTGGTGTCGACCATGGCCTGCCCCTGCCCCCGTCGTGGCTGAGGCGGCCCCATGGGGGCTCTGTTCTGGTGCCCAGCTGCAGAACATCACCTCACACGAGCACCTGCTCACCGTGTATGACTTCGAGCAGGAGGGCTCCGAGGAGCTGGACACGGTCATCCTAAAGGCGCTGGTGAAAGGTGAGGGCGGGCAGGGTGGGTACAGCAGGCGCCATCGAGCGGCTTCATGCTCTGAGCCGCTTTGGGGCTTGACAGCCTGGCCAACGTTTGTGACGCTCACCCGCCTACCCCTTCCCAGGAAAGATGACATGTGATTCATGAAGCTCTCTGTATTTGGCAAGTTTTATGACATGTGTTTGTTACCACAACTTAAAACTATACTTAAAGCTCTCAATTCAGTGGTATTTTTTTTTGGCGGGGGAGGTTGTTTTTTGTTTGTTTTGGTTTTTGGTTTTTTGAGACGGAGTCTCGAACTGTCACCTGGGCTGGAGTGCAATGCTGCGATCTTGGCTCACCGCAACCTCCACCTCCCGAGTTGAAGCAATTCTCCTGCCTCAGCCTTCCAAGTAGCTGGGATTACAGGTGCCCGCCACCATGCCCAGCTAATTTTGTTTTCGTATTTTTGGTAGAGATGGGGTTTCACTATGTTGGCCAGGCTGGTCTCAAACTTCTGACCTCGTGATCCGCCCGCCTCGGCCTCCCAAAGTGCTGAGGTTACAGGCGTGAGCCACTGCACTGGCCAATTCCGTGGTTTTTTAGTATATTCATGAGGTGGGGCGACCATCACTTTTATCTAATTCCAGAAGACTTCATCGCCCCAGAAAGAGCCCATACCCCTTGGCACTCACTCCCCATTTTCCCCTAGCCCCTGGGAACCATCGATCTGCTTCCTGTCTCTATAGATTTGCGGATGGGCATTTCGTGTCCATGGCTCCCTGCATGCAGCGGGAGGGTTCGACGGTTTATTCGTGTTGCAGTGTATGCCATTCCATGCTTCATTCCTTTTGTAAGGCGGAGTCAGGTTCCAGCCTGTGGACAGACCATGGTTGATGCATCTTTTCATCCACTGATGGAAAATTTTGATTAGCATTTGATGTGCTTTTTGTTGGAGACGAACGTGTGCTGAAGGGCTGGATGCTGGCAGGCAGACACAGCCCCAGCAGAGAGGGGCGCTGCTGAGCAGGGGCTGGGGACACCTTGAGTGAGGGGCCGCTCTGGGAAGGGTGTCTGGACTGCGGGTGGCTCTGGGTTTAGAAACCTCACCAGGACAAGAAGGTCAAAAAACCCCCCTGTTTAGGAACTCCCCCTCCCCTTCTCATGAGTCTCAGTTTGGTCCCAGTGGCCTGAGAGAGGCACCACAGTCTTACGGGGTCCACGGTTGTGGAGGCTGAGGCTGGCAAGCCTCACGCGCTAGTCTGGTGAGGACAGCGGTTTCCAGCAGGCGCACCCAGCCCAGGGCTGCAGGCCTCCCTCGAGTGACCCTAGCGACCTCACCAAGTCATGGCCAAATGCCCTTGCCAGTGGAGGAAATGTGGCCCAGCGTGCTCCCCCGACAACATCCAGGAAGGGTGTCCTGGACTTTCAGTGCCAGGAAGTGGCCTCAAGGCCCAGGTGTTAGCTGGGGTACCCCCATTGCGGCCAAGAAAGTTGCCTCACATGGGAGCAGATGGACCGTCCCGATGCAGACCAGGGCAGCACGCCTTCTCCTGCGGTTTGCACAAAGTCTCGTGCCTCCTGCTGGTGCTCGGAGGTGGCGCATGTGCCCCCTCAAGTCCCAGCGTGAAGTTCCTGTTTCTGCATCTCTAGGCAGCCCACCTTCGGGGACACTGTGCCCCGGCTCTGTCAGGCCCTCAGCTCCACGCTCACCAGTGCCTGCCTGCTCTGCCCACAGCCTGCAAGAGCCACAGCCAGGAGCCTCAGGACTATCTGGATGAGCTCAAGCTGGCCGTGGCCTGGGACCGCGTGGACATCGCCAAGAGTG
Source organism: Symphalangus syndactylus (assembly GCF_028878055.3). NCBI lineage: Eukaryota > Metazoa > Chordata > Mammalia > Primates > Hylobatidae > Symphalangus > Symphalangus syndactylus. Next base: position 100,917,289 of record NC_072423.2, read on the forward strand.
AGATCTTCAATGGGGACGTGGAGTGGAAGGTGCCTCCCAGCCCTGCCTACCTGCCTCCCCATCCCGGCACTGCCCGAGCTGCCCACGCTGCCTGCTCCTGCACCCTGCGGGCTGCTTGGCTGAGCCCGTTCTGCTCAGCTGTCCCAAGGTCCGGGGCAAGACCAGGCCATGGTTCCGCCTGGGCTTCTGCCTCGCTCACTGGCCCAGGCAGAGCTGGCTGAGTGCCAGCTGTCCCCAAAGCCCAAGGGGGTTGTGACACCCTCAGCATTTGCTCACGACTTGCCCCTCTGTGCCTGCCCCAATTCAGGGGGCAGGCTGGGGTGCAGGAGAGTGAGAGGGTCTGCATGACCTGGCCCTGGGGATGGATCTCCATGCTCCCTGCTCTCTCCTTCCTTGGGCCTCCCTCCTCCTGTCTCTTGCCCACTCTCTTGTCCCGCTTCCCTCGGGTGCCCGTGGCCGCCAAGTCCTGTGACCTGGAGGAGGTGATGGTGGATGCCCTGGTCAGCAACAAGCCCGAGTTTGTGCGCCTCTTTGTGGACAACGGCGCAGACGTGGCCGACTTCCTGACGTATGGGCGGCTGCAGCAGCTCTACCGCTCTGTGTCGCCCAAGAGCCTGCTCTTCGACCTGCTGCAGCGGAAGCAGGAGGAGGCCCGGCTGACGCTGGCCGGCCTGGGCACTCAGCAGGCCCGTGAGCCACCCGCAGGGCCACCGGCCTTCTCCCTGCACGAGGTCTCCCGCGTACTCAAGGACTTCCTGCAGGACGCCTGCCGAGGCTTCTACCAGGACGGCCGGCCCGGGGGTCGCAGGAAGGCGGTGAGCGGGGCTCCGTGGGGATGGAGGGTGAGGCTGGGGCCGCAGCAGGAGGCCAACCCCCGTGTCCTCCAGGAGAAGGGCCCGGCCAAGCGGCCCACAGGCCAGAAGTGGCTGCTGGACCTGGACCAGAAGAGCGAGAACCCCTGGCGGGACCTGTTCCTGTGGGCCGTGCTGCAGAACCACCACGAGATGGCCACCTACTTCTGGGCCATGGTGAGCCGAGGCCGCGGGCCCACTGCAGGGGCAGGGGAGGGGCGGCCTCCTGAGACCAGGTCTTCTAGGGCCAGGAAGGTGTGGCAGCCGCTCTGGCCGCCTGCAAAATCCTCAAAGAGATGTCGCACCTGGAGACGGAGGCCGAGGCGGCCCGAGCCATGCGCGAGGCGAAATACGAGCAGCTGGCCCTTGGTGAGTGACCGGCTGGGGCCAGGCCCGCGAGGCAGGGGAGGATGTGATAGAGGGGTCAGACGAAGGGTCCTGGGCCTCGCCAGGGCTGCCTGTTACCGCCGTGGGGCTCCAGGTGCCCTCAGGGGCCTCCTCTGTAGGAGAGGACGGACGGCTCTGCCTCTGCTCTGCCTGGGGTGGAGGCGGCCCCAGACCCTGAGTGTGGGACCACTGTGCACGTGGTGAGGAAGATACAGCCTCACACCCCGGGCATACACTGGGCCCTGCCGCGGGATGAGGGACGTTTAGTGTGGCGGAGGCTCCCCTCATCCTGCTGGGGGAGGGAAAGAGCCGGAGAAGGACGGAGGTTCAGGAAGGGCCCGAAGCAGGCCAGGCGGGGGCAGAAGGCCTGGCTGGGCCCTGCGTGGTGAACGCAGGGTGCAGCCTCAGAGCCCAGGTCTGGGCAGGGGATGGAGGAGGGGCGTCGGGGGCCGGGCCAGGCCGGGCATCGGCGTCTCGTCCTAGCGGCTGGGGCCTCCGGGGGCAGACCTCTTCTCTGAGTGCTACAGCAACAGTGAGGACCGCGCCTTCGCCCTGCTGGTGCGCCGGAACCGCTGCTGGAGCAAGACCACCTGCCTGCACCTGGCCACCGAGGCTGACGCCAAGGCCTTCTTTGCCCACGACGGCGTTCAGGTGAGTGCCAGCTGTCCTCGAGGAGAGCTGCCGGGGGTGGGGCGGGCGGGCGAGCTGGGCCCAGCTTGAGTTGACTTCCCAGCCTGCAGCTGCCCTGTCACTCCCGTCCTCAGCACGGAGGGGGCGGGTTGGGGCTTCTATTCCCGGAAGGCACCCACCTGGCTTCCTCCACCAGGCACGCTCCTCCTGCCTCTGGGCTCAGTGGAAGTGGCACTTCTTCCTCTTAGTCCTCCCCAACCCCCAAACCCAAGCTTTTCCCTAGTGAAGGGCACAACAGCTCAACCCACACCCCTGGGATGAGTGGCCCAAGGAGCACATCCCCACCAGGATGGGGGCTCCAGGAGGGAGGGTCAGACCCTACACCGCTGTGATGAACGCCCCGAGCGGTGCGTCCGCCACCAGGACGGGGGCTCCAGGAGGGAGGGTCGGACCCCACACCCCTGCAATGAATGCCGCGAGGAGCATGTCCCCCACCAGGACGGGGGCTCCAGGAGGGAGGGCTGGGCTGGGTGCCCCTTCAGCTCACGTGGGCCAGGCACCTGGGGGAAGGGCATTCCTGGGGCAGGGCGCAGCCTCGGCAAAGGTGCAGAGTTGGAGCCAACAGTTTTGCCTTCACCTCAGGCTTTCCTGACCAGGATCTGGTGGGGGGACATGGCCGCGGGGACCCCCATCCTGCGGCTGCTAGGAGCCTTCCTCTGCCCCGCCCTTGTCTATACCAACCTCATCACCTTCAGGTGGGTCAGGCCTGTGGGCTGCTTGCCTGACCGGGTCAGGCAGCAGTGCATGTGCCGGAGCCACAGGGAGGGCCTGGGCCTCGCCGGTGCTGGTGGCAGCCTGACTCTGTAGCCCCCAAGTCCAGCCTCCCTGTGGGTCCCACTCCCCACAGCCCCGGCATCCCAGTGGGCGCTTTGATTGTCAAGTGCCTGGACCCAGGCAGGTGCCTCTGGGAGCCCTTCCTGCAGGCCCTGAGCTCTCCTGTGCTCGCAGTGAGGAAGCTCCCCTGAGGACAGGCCTGGAGGACCTGCAGGAGCTGGACAGCCTGGACACGGAGAAGAGCCCGCTGTATGGCCTGCACAGCCGGTGCGAGGCAGAGGGCTGGGCAGGGCGGAGGGGACTGGTGGGTGGTGGCTGGGAGTCTGGACTCTGGTGGGGCACCCGGCTGGGAGCCAGCCTCAGCACTGCGGCCTTCTCTGTGGCACAGGGTGGAGGAGCTGGTGGAGGTGCCGAGGGCTCAGGGTGACCGAGGCCCACGTGCTGTCTTCCTGCTCACACGCTGGCGGAAGTTCTGGGGCGCTCCTGTGACTGTGTTCCTGGGGAACGTGGTCATGTACTTTGCCTTCCTCTTCCTGTTCACCTATGTCCTGCTGGTGGACTTCAAGCCGCCCCCTCAAGGCCCCTCAGGGCCCGAGGTCACCCTCTATTTCTGGGTCTTTACGCTGGTGCTGGAGGAAATCCGGCAGGTCAGTGGCCACACAGCCTGGGTCCCCTCCACTCTGCAGCTTCAGGTTGGGCAACCTAAGCTGGGTCCTGCCCTCTCGGGATAGGGCTCCCCAACTGTAGAACAAGAATAGCATAGGGGCCTCCCATCTTCCCAGTCACCAGTGGCCATGATCCTGGTCAAAGACCAAGCCCTGAACCCTGCTCTAGACTGAGCCTTGATCCCTCCTTCAGACTGAGCCTTGATCCCTGCTTCAGACTGAGCATGACCATGGTCTCCCTCGTCAGAGTCCGAACCCTGACCTGTATCACAGACTGAGTCCAGACACTGCATAAACTGATCCCTAGACCCTGGGCACAAAGAGGCCCTGGCCCCAAGTGGAGACTGACCTCAGCTTCTGTCCCCAGATAGCTTCAGTGGACCCCTAATCCCACTGGTAGCCTGGGCCCTGGTCATAGATGGAACCCTGATCCCCATGGCACACTGAACCCTGATCCTTACAGATCTGAGCTTGTCCAGATAGGGCTGTCCCCAGCGAGGGGGGCTGGACAGCTATCAGTGGACTGCCTGCCTCCCTCCCAGGGCTTCTTCACAGACGAGGACACACACCTGGTGAAGAAGTTCACACTGTATGTGGGGGACAACTGGAACAAGTGTGACATGGTGGCTATCTTCCTGTTCATCGTGGGTGTCACTTGCAGGTCTGTGGGGCCCAGAGGCCGTGTGGCCTCAGGGCGGCTTGTGGGCAGGCTTCCAGATGAAGCCACTCAGGTTGGGTGTGGCGGTGGCACCTGTGGTCCCAGCTACTCAGAAGGCTGAGGTGGGCGGGTCACTTGAGCCAGGGAAGTTGAGGCAGCAGCGATCCGTGATCACGCCACTGCACTCCGGCCTGAGTGACAGAGCAAGACCCTGTCTCTTAAAAATAAATAAACAAAAGATGAAGCCACTCAGGGCCTCAGGAGTCCTGGCCTGGCCCTGGCCCTGCCCGCAGCCGGCATGCTGTGTGCCCCTGGGGAAGCCTCTGCCCCTCTCTGGGCCCTGCAGCCCCATCAGCCTCCCGTCCTCCAGGATGCTGCCCTCGGCGTTTGAGGCTGGCCGCACAGTCCTTGCCATGGACTTCATGGTGTTCACGCTGCGGCTGATCCACATCTTTGCCATACACAAGCAGCTGGGCCCCAAGATCATCGTGGTAGAGCGCATGGTGAGCCCCCAGGGGCCCTGGCCCTGGAGGGACAGCGAGCCCCCTGCCCGGGCCCCACCCGGCTGGCCACTGACACCCCTCTCTCTGCCCCTGCTCCGTGGAGATGAAGGATGTCTTCTTCTTCCTCTTCTTTCTGAGCGTGTGGCTCGTGGCCTACGGCGTCACCACCCAGGCGCTGCTGCATCCCCATGACGGCCGCCTGGAGTGGATCTTCCGCCGGGTGCTCTACCGGCCTTACCTGCAGATCTTTGGGCAGATCCCACTGGATGAGATTGATGGTTTGCACACAGCCAGCAGGGGCAGGGGCGGGGAGAAAGTGGAGGCCTGTGTGCACAAGCCCTGGGCACGAGGCTCTCCAGACGGGTCTGTTGGGGCCATGGAGACCCCAGCCTGGAGCAGAGATGGGAAAAGTGGCTGAGGCCTGGTCCCCAGGCCCCCCACACCCCAAAGGGCCAGGTCTGGTTCCCGAGGCAGAGGCAGCTCCAGTCACGGAGCCCCGACCTGGGGCCTTGGGCTGGGAAGGAGACACAAGGAGACCCCAAGGCAGCCAGGGCTGCCTCCTGCTTGGGGAGGCCAAGCAGCAAGTCTTGCTCTGGGGGTGGTCTATCGCGGGGGGAAGGGATAGGCAGGCACGAAGGGCACAGAGTGGGCCCAAAGGCTTTCCCAGCCATTGTCCGGGGTCTGGGCCCTCCGACTCTCCTCACAGCCCCTGGCCTCTGCCCTCCCACAGGGCCCTGCTTGGCCTAGGGCACCCACCAGAGCCCCTACGCCATCCTGCTGGCAAGGCCCCTCCGCCATGAGGCCGCTCCTAAAGGCACCCTGGCTGCTCCTGGGGACCCACCGCAACGTGTGTGTGTGGCCTATCCATGCCTGTTGGTGTCCCCAGGCCGACCCCTGTAGCCGGCTGGGGCTGGTGGAGGCTCTGGAAATTTTTTCATAAGCCAGTGCAGTGGGGAGGGGGCGGGGGTCAGAGCCGCATGGCCATGGGGGCCTCTGTAGTGATGGGTTGGTGGGGAGCTCTGGGGTGGGGCAGGGACCTGTGCAGGCCCCTGGGATGGCTGGGACTCAGTGAGGAGCCCCGACCTGGGAGGGGACACACCCCTCTGGGAAGGTGGACCAGCAGCCAGCCTCTGGGGCCCTCGAAGGGTGCCACAGGCTTGGAGATCCGGCAGAAAAGGTGCAGGGAAACATTGCTCAGGTGGTGTCAGGTGGCTGGGGCTGCCCGGCACGGGGCAGTCATGGCACAACGTGCTGCCCAGCCCTGACCCCGACCTCTGTGGAGTGGCACTCAGGACCCGAGATAAATATTTGTTGATGGGATGACGGCCAGACCAGAGCAAACACAGGCCTCTGGGGACAGGCGGGGGCAACGCCGTGATGGAAATCGCCTCTCCCAGCGCAGCTCATTTCCTTGGGCTGTTTTCTTAGCCCCCGCAGCCCCTCCTGACATTTTGGTGTTTGCTCATCACAGGCATTCATTTTCCAGGCCATTAGTTTAACCAGACCCTGCCTGCCTGCGACCCCACCTCACCCTCACCATATGGCCTCCAACACTGCCCCATCCGCAGGGCCCCTTGGGGCAGGAGGAGCTCTAGACGGGTGCCTCCAGCCAGGGCAGGGTTGGGTGTCCCCTCTTTCTTGAGTGGCTGCATCTCTGGTGGGCCAGTCCCAGCCATTTGTATGAGGAGACAGGCCTGGCCGTAGCCTCCTTCTCGATGGGAGAAGGCAGGGAAACAGACTCCAAGGGATCCCTGCTCCAAGTGCTGCTTCAGGGAGGTCTGTGGTGCTGCAGGGATCTCAGAGCCCCGTGCTGGAACGCCTGCACCAGGGCCAGCCCCGGCCGCCCACTGACAGTCTCAGATTTGTCATTTCTCCTCTCTGAGCTGCAATTCCTTGGGCTTCGTTCAGCTGCCAAGCAAGTGTCTGGGCCCTTCAGGTTGAACCCCAGCCACTCACTGTGAGCCCCTTATGCTGCTGGGCAGAGAGTTATTCACTAACACAGGCTGGGCTGAGAGGGAGACTGAGGCTCAGACAGTTCCTGTACAGCCTGCAGGTCTCCTCAGAGTCCAGAACAGCCCCCTGCCTCACTCTGCACTCGTGCCAAGCCGGAGCTGAGGTTGAGCTGTGGTGATGAGCTTGTTCTCCGGGGCTCCAGGCCCTAGGGACAATTTAATTTCCAGCCCGGCCTGGTGACGCCTTCCCAAATCACAGAGTCGGGGAGGGTGTGGGGGTCTCATTCCTCAGAGCTGCTTTTATCAGACAGATTTACGGCTTCACAAACAGGCTCTCCAGGCTGGCCCTGGCCCGCTCCTCCAGAGTGCAGGGAGGAGAGGGGTCATCAGTCTGCCCAGGAACAGATTCATGGGCTGGAGGTGGCCAGGGCGGACAGAGGAGGGGCAGGCCTGGGGTGGGAGCGTGGGGAGGGCTGGTGTTCACTGACTGCCAGTGCACACACAAACACTCAATAACTCACACATGGGCCAATGCATCACAATAACTCACTCAGGAAAAACAAGGCAGGAATTCACCCTGGGAGGGAGAACGGACCCTCCAGCTCAGGACCCAGTCACAGAGGCAGGAACCTGGGAACAGGGAGACCCCCCAGAACCCACCACAGGGCAACCTGGAGCTGGCAGGCACTGAGATACACTTGAATGTGCCCGTGTGTGTGCCAGTGTGCTCACACGCAGACACACATGAGCATGTGTGCCAGGCACATCCGAACACATGTACAGGCTCACACAGACACACGCCAGCGTGCAGGCTGGGGAGGGAGGACAGAGAGGAGCTCCCATTAGGATATGGAGCGGATATGTGGTCCTGGACGGCCGGGGCACACTCTGGCCTCTGGCTGGGACCCTGATCACCCTGACGCCCACTGCGGCTCCCTCCTCCCTCCTCCTGCCCTGCAGGCTGGGGTGGGGTGGGGGTCCAGGGTTGAGCCCTGCAAGGGAGAAGCAGGTGTGAGGGTCTGGTTTTAAGGGACTGGAGTGAGATCTGCCGCCCTTCCAGGGTGTCCCTGCCCAGGGCTGAGGGAGCTCAGCCTGCAAGCTCCCAGACTGCACTGCCTGAAGAATGTTCTTGACTTGAGTGACCCAGTGCGGGATCGGTGCCTGAGGGCTTGCAGGAAGCCCTGTCCTGAGTCTGCTGGCTCAATACATTTTGGAAAGGTGGCAGAATTACTCCCCAGATTGGAATATAATCACAGGTGTTAGTGCTGTAAAGGCTCTGAGAAGTCCTGCTGTAAGGACCCCATATCCCTTTCCTCAGCAGCTCTCCCCAAACCTTCAACAGCAGAGGCTTTTTTTGGAGGAGGGGTGGAGGTTTTAACACATGCAACAACCAGCAGAAACCTGTGTGCCGTGACCCCTCTGTCCCCCACCTTCCATCCCTCCAGGGGTCTTGGCTCTACCTACAGGGCCTGTGGCCTTGGCTGACTCCAGACCCTGGTGGAAGCTCAGCAGACATGGCAGAGGGGGCCCAGGGTGGGGCTCACCACCCGTCTGGTTCTGGTTTGCTGTGATGGGGGTTTTGCTGCTAAAACCCAGGCCGTCCTGGGTGAACTGGGACAGTGGGTCACCCAACCAGCACCCCTGTCCCCTGGGTTCAACACCAGGACTAAACTATCTTGGGGCATTTGCCTGAGGCCGCCCCCAGTCTGGTCCCCACAGCACCTTTGCCTTCCAGAAGCCCGTGTGAACTGCTCCACCCACCCACTGCTGCTGGAGGACTCGCCGTCCTGCCCCAGCCTCTATGCCAACTGGCTGGTCATCCTCCTGCTGGTTACCTTCCTGTTGGTCACCAACGTGCTGCTCATGAACCTGCTCATCGCCATGTTCAGGTGACTCCACCCAACCCCTGGAGGAGAGAGCCCTGGAGCGGAGGGAGCAGAGGGTCATTCCCTAACACCGCCTCCTTTGCAGCCCACCTGGTGCACCGTGGAGGGTGGGGCTTGGTGCCTCAGGGCAGATAGGAGGCGGCACAGCCTGGACTGCGGGGCTTTGCCTGCCCAAGACCGGGAACTCTGTGGGCCGCCCTCCCAGTCCCAGGAAGCAGGGCCTGGGTCTTTGGGGGACCTGTGCTGTGGTGAGAACTCTGGGCTTGTCCAGGAGAGCAGAGTGGACAAGGGAAGACCCAAGGAGAGTGGACCCCTCGTGACACACCCCAGAGGCAACGCAGAAGCAGTGCTGGGCCTCGGTTTCAAAAAGGGCTCCCCAGCAGCAATCAGGGTGCAGGGGGGATGTGTCCCCCAAGTGGGCGTGGGGAGCCGGTAGGTGACGGCTCGGCTGTGCCCCTGCAGCTACACGTTCCAGGTGGTGCAGGGCAACGCAGACATGTTCTGGAAGTTCCAGCGCTACAACCTGATTGTGGAGTACCACGAGCGCCCCGCCCTGGCCCCGCCCTTCATCCTGCTCAGCCACCTGAGCCTGGCGCTCCGCAGGGTCTTCAAGAAGGAGGCCGAGCACAAGCGGGAGCACCTGGGTGAGGCGGAGCACAAGCGGGAGCACCTGGGTGAGGCGGAGCACAAGCGGGAACACCTGGGTGAGGCCTAGGTGGCGGGTCCCAGGGTGGGGCTGTGCGCCGGAGGCGGGTCTGGAGAGACCTGGGCCCCTCCTCGGCCCCATGGGTCCTCAGCTGGGCTCTGTGAGGCTGACACAGCTGAGCCCGTCCCCCTGCAGCTTGGCCGTCCCTGCACAGGGCTGTTCTTGCCCTCCATCCCCTGGCTGGGCCCCACTCACTCCTTCCGCCTGGCCTACCTCGCCCCGGGACCAGGCCTGGGCTCTGCCACTGAGGCCCACATGCTCTAGTAATGCTGGCTGCCGCCCGGCTTTCCCAGAGAGAGACCTGCCAGACACCCTGGACCAGAAAGTCGTCACCTGGGAGACAGTCCAGAAGGAGAACTTCCTGAGCAAGATGGAGAAGCAGAGGAGGGACAGCGAGGGGGAGGTGCTGCGGAAAACCGCCCACAGGTGCGGGGGCCTGTCCTGATCACTGGTGGGTGTCGGGCTGTCTTTAAGCGGGGATGTGCCCTTGGCGCCAGTGACAGAGGATCTGAGCTGGGGAACTGATACTGAAGGGGTAGTGGCAGGGCTCTGGCCGAGCCCAGGGGCCTGGCTTTCCAGCCTGACCTGTGCAGGACCCTGCTGGGACAGCCGGCCAGGCAAAAAGGGAGCGTGCACAATGACTGTGGCGCCCTCCCTGCTGTGGTCTCAGGAGTGGGACTGCCCACCCCTGGCTTCCCTCCAGCCCTGGCTCCAGGGGCCTGTTCCCGACTGCCTGCCCTGCACCGTTTTTGCTGGGGGGTGTGCCCAGGCAGGGATGGCACCCCGGCCCCACCGGGAAGGCATAGAGTGCTCTGTACCTGCACCAGGTGCACTTTGAGGGGTCCTGGTGCCACCAAATCTGGGTATGAGGGGGGAAGGGAAAGGGACAGGGCACCCCAGACTCGGGCACACAGGGAGGCCTGGGGGGATGGGGAGGCTCCCCACACGCAGAGCGCTGGGTGGCCATCCACAGCCTGCCCGCCTTCTCCTGCCGCAGAGTGGACTTCGTTGCCAAGTACCTCGGGGGGCTGAGAGAGCAAGAAAAGCGCATCAAGTGTCTGGAGTCACAGGCAAGAGAGCCCCGGAGCTCCTCTCCCTGAGGGGAGGCGGGTGGCTGCGTGGGGCTACTGGGACGTGTCCACAGCCCTGCCTGGTCATTCACAGAGATGAGGCAGACCAGAGCCAGGACAGGAGCACCCCAGTGGGCAGAGGAGGGTCCTGGGGAAGAGGGGCCGTCCCCGCCTGTGCCTGCTCCCACCCTGCCACTTGAGAGGCCACAGCCTTAAATGAGGGGTCTCACATTGAAGACCCCTCGCCTTTCACTCTACACGCCTCACGGGAGCCTCACCCCTGCCTTTGAGTAGCAGCTCCCAGAGGGAGGAGTCACAGGGCAGTGGGGGCCCTGGCAGGAGGGGAGATGGGGAGGCTGCCTGTCCCCTGCTGTCCTGAGAGAGCCCTAGAGCTTCCCGGACGTGTTTCCCTCCTCCAGATCAACTATTGCTCGGTGCTCGTGTCCTCCGTGGCTGACATGCTGGCCCAGGGTGGTGGCCCCTGGAGTAAGCCTGTTTGGGGAGCATGGGATGAGGGTGGGCATGGGCACCCACTCTGCAGCGGCTGGTGAGAGCAGCTGGGGGGCCGTAGGCTGTGCTGTGTGCTCTGCCTTCCCTGCTTGGCCTGGGAGTCTCAGGAGGCCTTGGCTGGACATGGTTCTTCAGGGCGGTGTGGGTGCTCTCTGATGGTGCCCCCTGCCTTGGCCAGGGCCGAATGTGGTTCACTCAGACTCTGAGGCTCTGCCTGGCATCGGCCCTATTGGGCTGTCCTGCTCACCAGGCAAAAGGGCCCCTCAGCCTCGTGGGGGCTGCTATCCTGGGCCCAGGAGTGCAGGCGGAGGAGGCCTGGTTGTCTCTGGGCTCCCCATCTTCCCCAGGCTGGCCTGTGGGGACTCACTCTGAGAGCCACGGCGTCCTGGCCCTTGCCTCTGAGCCAGCTACCTCCCCCGTTCCCGGGCCTGCCTTGCTGGCTCCCACCGCTCAGGGGGGGCCTTCCTTCCCAGCAGGCTCTCAGCACTGTGGCGAGGGAAGCCAGCTGGTGGCTGCTGACCACAGAGGGGGTTTAGATGGCCGGGAACAACCCGGGGCTGGCCAGCCTCCCTCGGACACCTGAGCTGCTTGGCCTGCCACCTGTGGGGCCCTCTCCTCAGCTGGCCACCCTGGGCCTTGTGCACTGACCTTTGCCGACCTCCAGCAGAACCCCCAGGGGGCAGCAGCCCCCCCAGCGGACAATGGCCCTCCTGGTGCCTCACCACAGACCCTCACCCAAAGGAACCGTTCCTTGTCCCTCCTGGCCTCCCCGGAGGCACAGCAGTGTCATGGGGCTGTCTCCCCTGACAGGCACAACTCCCCGGGCAGAAAACACGCCCTGCCGTGTCCCTACCTGGAAACTGACCAGCCTGCACTGTGGAAAAGCTGGCCCTGTGGCGTGACGGGGGAGCACCCCCATCCAGACTGGTCAGCTGCTCTGGGGTCCGCACCCACCCCTGCCCTGACTTGTGTTGCCTGACAAGAAACTCATCTTTTTTTGAAACGCTGGTGGTTAGAATTTCTGTCACTTAAGACCCAAAAGGTCCTTTGGGGCTCAGGTGACTGGCTCCTGGAAGACAGGGCCGGGCATCCACCGCATTTGTCAGCTGTCCCCCTGACACCCAGTGGCTAGTACAGCACACACTGGTGTTTATGGCCCCAGGACACAGCCCCTGCTGACGCCAGTGGCTGCTTTATCTTCAGTGGAGCCTGGAAAACGCTGTACCCCACCTGGCCCAGATAAAACTGGACCCCAGGCTCAGTCAAACACCTTCCCAGGCCCCCCAACTGCCCACTCACCCCAGCCTCCTCTGTCCACACCCATTTTGTCATCTCCCTTTTGCTTCCCAAGCCGTGGTCTGCACTAGGCCTGGGGCTGATGGCATCATGTGGGCTTTTGGGTTGGGGGAGGGCAGATTCTGTACCCACTCAGGCCCATTGAGGGCACTCGCTGGACACCTGCCACTGAGCCACAAGCCCTAGAGGAGGCCTGGGGTTTCCAACTCTTGCTGTCACCTGGGTGATGTGCTTGGTGAGGGATGCAGGTGTCAGCCACCCTCGAGTGGTCTGGCACCGAGGGTCAGGTGTGGGGAGCTCTTGCTGCCGACTGAGCCCTTTGGGTAAGCAGGGTCCAGATATACACAAAGTCTCAGAAAGACCCAAAACCTTTATTGTCCCTACCAGGGAGACAGTGCTTCCAGCCCACACCCCACACCCCAGGAGCTTCAGCAAGGTCTCTGCTGGGGAGGACGCTGCCAAGAGCTGCAGCCAGGGCCGCCGGTGCCACCTACAGGCAGCCTGCAGGCTTCCTCCCATTCCAGCTAGGCAGTGGCCAGGCTGTCCCTTAACCAGCCCCACTGGGATGGCAGTGGTCAGGCTGGGCCATCTCCCTCTCACACCTCAGCACCTGGGTCCTTGGGGCTGCTGCCCTTGTTCCGGAAGTGGTCTCGACTCCGCTTCCTGCTGCCATGGAAGCCAACAGTCTCCACCGGCGGGAGACCTGGCACAGACCCACTGTGGACAGGACCTGGCAGTGCCTCCACCTCCTGCAGGCCCCCATGGGGGCTGCCCCACTCCTCAGCCTCTGGGCTCCCGGGCCCGGCCAGATGGGCCAGCTCCACAGAGCTCTCGTCCCTGTCTGTGGCAGGATTCCCAAGGCCACCCCTACCCGGCTCTCCCACCTTCCCCAGGACTCTCTTCCTCCCGTGTCTGGCTTCGACCCCTCGGACTGGTTTGGTGAAGATGACCCTCCCCTCCCCACAGCTGGAGGGGTCCTGGTTGAAGGACACGCAGTCAGTGGGGGCAGCCAGGCTCTGGGAGCCCAGGAAGGCCAGGGCGGCAGCCTGATTGCTCTGCTCGCTGACCTCAGTCACATCTTCCAGGCTGTACTTGGTCCAGCGCTCGGGGTGTGCCACGTAGTCGGGGACCGGAGGCACCCTTGGGGAGGCAGGGCTTCGATGGGCCCTGCCCAGGCCTTCCACTGGAGACCGGCCCGAGGGCGCCAGGGGCCGCTTGAAGCCTCCATTGTCACTCATGCTGGTGTGGGCCACAGAGGATGGAGCCCGTCTGGCCGCCCCCTCCAGGCAGTCAAAGATGTCACGGCTGCGCTGGGAGAAGGTGGAGCTCATGCCTCTCAGATGGAATGGCTGCACTGTGGCTGGGAGGAGGCCTGACGGGGGTGAGGGCGGCTCATCAGGACCTGAATCCTCCTCCTCAGGCAGCCCCATCGGGGACAGTGCTTCCACTTCAGCACCACCGGGCAAGCTGAGGTCAGAATCCGAGTCACTGAGGGAGACTGTGTCGGAAGGCAGCGTGTCATACTCCGTCCGGTGCTCGCCCTCCACGCTGGGGGACGGCTCACCTGTCCCTGCCTCAGCCATGCGTCCCCAGGGCCACGCCACACCTAAACCAAAACAGCCCAGGAAGTTTGTTTCTCGGGAGGAACAGTATTGAGAATGAGTTCCCCCCTGCAGATCCACTGCCCCTGGACAAGTGGAGGGTCAACTGACAGAACTGTCCCCCACAGAGTGGGGTCCGCCTCCCCCTCCAAGCCCTCCTCTCACCTCTCTTGGCTGCTGGGTGCCAGTGGTTGACACTGGAGTGTGACTGGACAGCCAAGTGGGCCAAGTGGACGGAGCCCTGATGAAGGTCCTCAGCGACACAGGCGTGGTCGTCTCAGGCCTCGGAGTGCCCGGGCATTGCCTCAGTTCAGCTGCTCAACTGCAGGTGGGTGGGATGGGGGAAAGGACCAACCTCAGACCGGAGCGCACATGTGTGAAACAGGTGCCGGGCAGGACCGACCTGAGCCTGGGTTTTTGGAGCCCCTGACAGGCTAGGACCCAGGGTAGGGACTTTTGACTCGTTACCTCATTTAATCGTGCCAACCCTCTGCAGACAGGCTTGGAGCTACTAAGCGATTCTGGTAGTAAGCAGCCACCCAGGGCTTGAACCCAGGGCTGAGATCAGGCCGGAGGCCACTTGCTGTGCGGTGTGAGCAGTCGGTATTCCACAAAGAGCGTGCACCTTCCTGACCCACGGGGAAAAGGTTTGCTCCTATTTGCTGGAAGATCCCCGGGAGCTCCCAAAGAAACTGCAGCCAAGGCCATGGCATCTGAGGGTCAAGCTCTCAGGAAAGGGGGGTGTCGACCATCACCTTGAGCAGCCCTGCTAGGCAGAGGTAAATCCCCGCAGCTCCTGGAGCGACCTCCAGTAGCCTTCCTCCTGTAACACTCAGCACATACCCTGCCTTTCCAGCTGAGCAGACAAGTGCTGCCTCCTGCACCCATTTAGTGGCGGAGTGCCTGGGTGCCTCAGAGCTTGCATTTCCGGGCAAAAAAGACGGCCCAGCCACACCTTTCTGCACTGTCCTCGGCCATCCATCCACTGACTCCTCTCTTGCTACCAACACTCCTTGCCCGCCCAGGGTGACCTGTGTCTTGTGCACCCAACAAGGATGGGGTCAGGGATACTATTAGGGGCTCTTAGTGCCCCCCCACCAGGTCAAACACAGGCAGGCCTTCAATTCCTCTGAGGCGTGACTCTCCTCAGTGAAGAAGCCACCCCAGTGAAAGGGGATACCCAGCACCCCCCACTGATGACCGCTTTAAAGCTGGCAGGAACGGGGCGGGGGAAATAATTTGCCCAAGTCACACAGTATGTTGCAGACGAAGCTGGAGTTGCAACCAGAACCCTGCTTCCCAGATTCGCACTCCCGTCCTCTGCAGCGGAACGCCGCCGCGGCCAGAAGCAGCCTGGTCAGCGAGGCACTCCGAGGGGGAGCGGCGATCGGGCTGCAAGATAGGGACTCCAGTAGTCCGTTTCTCGGGGTTCTCGGCGAAATCCGGCAATGAGTGGAAGGCAGAGTTGACTCCTTCACGGCCGGAGGCTGAAGGAAGCCGTCTCTTTCTCCACATGAACGCAGAGCCCGGCCTTTCTCCACTATATGTGCCAGCAAGACCTCCCCGCCAGAGAACAAACGAACTCTCGGTGCCAAGTTGGCTCTCGGTGCGAAGTCGGGCTGGACAGGCCCGCGTCCGGGCCTCACAAGGATGCTGTGGGTCCCAAGGGCCCGGCCGCGAGGTACGGGGGTCGGCGAGCACAGCGGGGCCTCCGAGCTCAGGTATTAAAGCTGCGCTCAGTGACCTCCCGGAGGCTTGGCCGGCCCGCGCGGCCCGTTCTCCCTCACCACAAACCTACCGGCTCAACGCTGCTCGGCAGTCTCCATTTTCGTCGGCGCCGCACCTTCGTGCGGCGCGCTCAGCCCTTTGGGAAACCGAGTGCTTTGCCGGCCGAGCACCACGGCCTCCGCGCCTGCAGAACTACAACTCCTACAAGGCACTGGGCCGCAGCTCCCGACGACTGTCGGGACGTGTAGACTGTGCGCATGCGCTCGCCCCTCTACTCCTCTCCACTCCCCGGCCCTTGGGTCCGGCTCGGAAGCAGCCCCGGAAACGGCGGCATTTGTTGGAGAAACAAGACCGGAATTGACCAAGAAGAACAGGAAGAGGAGGGGCCAGGCCTGCAATTCCCAGAATGCTCGAGGGCTAACCGACAGCCAGGCCGGCTTCCCGTGGTCTCAGCGCCACCTGCCGGAAGCTGCCGCCTCAGTCAGGAAGTGCGTCATCTCGTACGGAGGACGAATGGCGTTCCCGGCACTTCCGGTCCTGACCGGAAGCGGTAGCTGTCGCTACTCCTGGGTTTCGTCAGGGCACCGAGGCGGGGCTCCCCAGCATCCCACGGTCCCGCTCAGGCCAGACGCAGAGGCGATCCCAGCCCGAGATGAGGACGCGGGGTCGTGACCGCTGGGCCACGGGTGAAGGAGGTGGCCCTGCTGGACCCGCTGGCTGGGCCGACGCTTTCCCAGCCCTAGGGGTCTGCTGGGCCCTGGCCGCAAACTTGTGGGGCGTCGTCCTCGGGGCTACTGCTTGGCCACCCTCACACCCCTGGGCCCTCAGCTCTGGTGCATTGGTCCGGGCTCCAGGAGGCACTGAGACGTCCCCCGAGGGCGCTGCAGGGCCCCCCAGGGCCAGGCCCTTCCAGGTCCCCGGTCCTCCCGGGTAGGATGGAGGACGCTGAACGCTCCTCAAGCTTCCAAGTCGGCCGCGGCTGGGTGGGCGGCAGCAGGGAAGGTTTGGGCTCCGCCATGCTTGGGAGCCAGCAGCCTGGCCTCGCCTGTCCATGGCAGGGGGCAGGTCAGCTGCCCGCCCTGAAAGGGAGAACGAGGACCCACTCTCCCTTCGACAAGCCGCGTCTTCCTTGGCCACTGGACCCTAGGTGGTTGGCACCTTGTGCCCCTTCTCAGCTGGGAGAGTTCATGCCCCACACACTCAGGGAATCTGAGTCCCCCCTGGCTGCTAGACCTCTGGTCCCTCTGAAAGGCTCGAGAGAGAACTCCCCCGGGGCCTGCTGTCCTGGCATCCGCTGGGAAATAGGATTCAAGGACCTGCTGTGGCTCAGCCTAGAGAAAAGGAGGGGAAGCAGGACCCACTCCTCGGCCCCCGGTCTGCTGTGCACCTTTGGGATTCCTTAAATTGCTCTTCCTTCCCCACAGGGAACACAGCGGAAAGTGGAGAGGGGGCTCCTTGGACCATCCCGTTATCCCAACCAGTGCAGGCTTCGAAGTTGGGAGCAGCAAGGGAGCTGCTGAGAGACTCTGTAACCCCCTAAAATGCAGGGCTGGGGACAGTTTTCAAATTGGCCTGCAAAGAGGCTGCTGGGAGCCTTAGACATGAATTCCCAGGCACTCATTTCCTCCAGGGGACGGTGAAATGTGCCAGCACCCCCCTCCCCACAACTAGGGAAAAGCAGCCTGACACAGAGCAAGCCCCACCCCACGATGTGGGGGAAGATAGGAGAGTCTAGACCAAGCCCATTGGCTGGAGGAGCTCAGACAAAGGGAAAAGGACGGGGGAGTGCAGGGGCTGCTTAGCCCGAGACTGTCCGCCCCCAACCACCGCTCCCTGGTGGGCTGGGCGGGTTCCCTGGTAGCATAAGGTCTTTCTTCCCCTCCAGCCCCTTTGAGATGTGGCTCAGACTTGAGCCACCAGCTCCTCAAAGGAACATTTACAGGTAATAGATGGGCAGGGCAGGGACCCTCAAATGCTCGGGAGGGGGCAGTGTGTCCATCCTTTACCATCCCTCAGGAGGAAGAGGAGTCCTGCAGCGCACCCAGCCCCTACCCCAAGTCCATCTCATACTGCACTCCCTGGCTGCCCGACCCCTCCTGCCCACCTGCTTACACTGTGTGCCCCTTGTGTGCCCGAGGGGCAGGGTGGGAGTGGCTGCAGGCCACACAGGGCCTCTCCCAAAAGAGAACACAGAGAACGCTCCCAAAAAGGGACCTTGCTACCTGGAGTTGCTCCCCGGTTTAAACCCAAAGTAAAGTTCTAAACAACCCCAACCAACTGAATGGACACCTCTTGGCCAAACTCGTTCTAAAGTACTGAAAAGCTAGTTCAGGCCATGATGACTGTGGGTGGCTGAACGTGCTTCATAGGCACAGCTGACCAGCAGTCACATTAAAACAGAGACCTTAGGGCGGTGCGGTGGCTCATGCCTGTAATCCCAAAACTTGGTGTATCACGTGAGGTCAGGAGTTCGAGACTAGCCTGGCCAACATGGCCAAACCCTGTCTCTACTAAAAATACAAAATTAGCTGGGTGTGGTGTTGTGTTGCATGCCTGTGGTCCTAGCTACTCGGGAGGCTGAGGCAGGAGAATCGCTTGAACCCGGGAGGTGGAGGCTGCAGTGAGCTGAGATCACACCATTGCACTCCAGCCTGGGCGACAAGAGCGAAACTGTCTAAAAATAAAGAGACCTTAAGACTCACAAAACAGACTCTGTAGTAATAAGATACCAATGTGACAGCAGGCCCTGAAAGAAACTGAAGTATTTTACCCCAAAATATATTTCTCGGATGTATTTTGAAATGGCTCTGCAAAGCTGTCTCCTGGGAAAATCCACATTCTATAGAGAATCCCCCTCCCTTTCCAGGTCTATTTCCTGATGCAGGAGAGAATTAACTAAGATTCTGGTACCTTTTTAAGTCTGATAAGAAAGGTTTACAATCTGGCGGCTTCATCTGCATAATAATCTTGGTTTCCACAACTCCTTCTCTTAACCAGACAGTCCATTCTATTGATTTCGGGTCTTTAGATAAACTCAACCAACCGTTAATCAGAACATCTTTTAATCCGCCTATGACCTGAAAGTCCCTCCCCTTCAAATCGTCCCACCTTTCCGACTAAACCAACGTACATCTTAGATGTATTGATCGATGTCTTATGTCCCTAAAATGTATACAATCAAGTAGCCGGACCACTTGGGCACAAGTTCTCAGGAACTCCTGGGGCTGTGTCACAGGCCACCGGTGCTCATATTTGGCTCAGAATAAATAACTCCCCAATTTTACAGAGTGACTCCTTTTGTGAACACCAGGGATCCCAACCCACCCCCCCTCACCCTGGACCCCACAGAGTCCACAGAGCCAAGCCCCACCCGTGCTGGACTCCGCTGCCCTCTGGCCAACCCCTAGGTTTCAGACGCCACTGGCACTGAGGGGCTGCACAGGCCTGGTAGCATGCCTGATGTTCCTTCTTTATTAAATGACGGATTCAGGATGTTGTGATTACAGTTGAAGGTGACGTGTTAGATAGGACAGGTGCACGAAGGCAGAGAGTGCCCATAGACTCGGCTCTCGAACCGGGGCAGGAGGGAACAAGGTGAGCTGTACAGCCCACAGGACGGGCGGGCTGGGTGGACACAGCCCCCCAGGTTGGCCAAGCTGAGTCTCTGGGCGAGTGGCTCCCAGGAGAGGCCTGGCTGAGCAGGCAGAGCACCCTGGGACCCCAGGGCCAGAAGGACCCCTGCCCTCCAGTCCCTAAGGCCCAGGCCCGTCTCCACTCACACACGCCACCTACATGTGACGTCAGCCCTGAAAAGGTAACAGGAAAGTTCAGAACAAAAAACCTCAAAACTAAAAAGGCTACTTGTAGCAGAGTAATACCGGAGACGTTATATACACAGGCGGTGACGGCCCCCTCGGAAGTGTCCGGGTCACTTGGGGGGCACTGCAGAGGTCCCTGCGGCCAGAGCTGCGGGGCCTCAGTACACGGAGCTGTTCCGGATGCCACAGCACAGCACCATGCTGAGGATCATCTCGAAGATCTGCGGGAGGGTGGTGGGGGCGCAGTCAGCACGAGGCCCCGCGGAAGCGGCAGCCCAGAGCACAGGCCCTCCGCCCCCGCCCGCTCACCATGATCACGGCGACCACGATGGCAGCAATGCCGATGAGGTACAGCTTCCCGGAGAAGAGGTCGTCGATCTTCCGGTGGCAGTCCTCCTGCAGGGGTGGCCAGGTGCGCGTGGTCAGGGACCGGGCCTCGGCTCCCGGCTCCCCGTTGTCACGCAGTAATCCGTGGTCACCACAGAAAGTGCAGGGGGGAATCCTGGGAACAGCCCCCCACCCCCCACCCACCTCGGAACAGGTGGGTGCAGTGGCCTGGCCTCTGCGGGTTTCTATCTTCCACCCATTTTAACATAAAGGCGAAATGCCTGGGACACGCTGTGCCCTTTTCCACTGAGATCACGGTCATTGGTGTCACTAGACCCCTAAAGCATCACTGATGTGCACCCAGCAACGACTTTCACTGAGGTCTCAGCAGGAGACTTCCACAGGGCGCTATACGGCCTGCAGGCCCTGCCAGCTGCAGGCTGTCAGGGGCGTCCACATCCATGAGTGCACACGTGGAGCTGGCGGTGCAGGTGAGTTCCCACCCCCGAGAGGCTCCACCTTCTTCACCCGGAATGCGCAGTACAGGGTGCCTGCCTTCCTTGTGGGCCAGATGCCGTCCCACCCTGACCCTCCCAGCAGAGCAGCCCTGACAGGGGCCATGCCACCCAGTGTGGTCGCTCCCTGTGGGGTTGCCGTGTGATCTGCCCACCCCCAGGACCCCACCCAGGGGCGGGACATGCGGAGGATCAGGCGCGGCCCCGCCGGCCTCGTGCACCTTGAAGAGGTTGCTGATGATGTTGCTGCCCGAGGGACACAAGTTGTTCTTGAGCACTGAGGTGGTCAGAGCAGTCAGCGTGCTGGAGCCACAGCAGTCGAGCTGCAGACGGCAGGGGTGCAAGGTCAGCCCTGGATATGCCCAGGGGGACGGTGGCTCTAGGGAACCCACGGGGAGGTGGCCAGGGGTACGCGGCGCTCCCCACTGCAGAACGCATCCAGGAGCCAGCCTTCTTCCTCCTCAGCTGCACTGCTCAGAGCTTTCCGCACCTTGGGCCAGCCTGGCCCACTAGGTTCCCACCCGAGGACCAGTTGAGCCCAGGGGTCCTGGAGGTCCCAAGGGTGCCTCCTGCTCCTGAGGTCTGGGCGGAGGCAGGATTCATCCAGGACAAGACACACCCCAGCCGGGTTCCCAGGGCCCTGCTCCCCGCCCTCGCCCCTGGGGGCCGCACCGTCTCGTGGAAGGTCTTCACCACGGCCTTGGCGTTGTTAGCGTCGTCATCCACCACAGCCTGCTGTAGGGCCTGGTCATAGAACTGCTTCACATCCTTGGCGATCTGGGGGAGGGGTGCGGTCACATGCACAGGGGGAACCTCCCCCTCCTTACCCCCACCCCGTCCCACCCCAGGTGGATGCACTTTTCCCAGGCTCTCCCTGGGCAGGGTGGCTTCGAGGCCAGACCCCAGAGGACAAGGACTCTGCACTCTCAGCTGCCCCGGGAGTGCTGGGACACGGGAGGCTGACCTTGTGCTCAGCCCCAATGCTGCCTCCTCCATAAAGCCCCTGGAGATCTTTCTAGCAAGTGGGACCCAGGAGGAGCCCAAAGAGCTCCCACAAGCCATGGGTCAGCCCCACCCCCACCCGTGACAGGAGAGGAGAGTGCCCCTCACCTGCCCCACCCGAAACAGGAGAGGTGGGTGCCCCCATCACCCACCCCACCCTGTCCCCGCGCACCCAGGCTCACCTGGTCCTTGTTGACAAAGCCCCAGATGCCGGCGGCCACCTCACAGGCAAACAGGATGACCAGGCAGGTGAAGAACTGGAGCCGGGCAGTGGCCAGAGGGAGGAAAGAGGGCAGGCTGTAGGCGGGGCCCAAGGACACACACCCAGGCGCCCAGCAGGTGTGTGTGTGAGGGGCTAGTGGGAGCCACCAGCCCACGACCTGACCGGGAGTGAGCGGCTTGTGTGAAACCCTGGGGCACAGAGCCTAAAACTCAGCCCAGGAAGGAGCCGTCAAAGCCCACGATGTCCCCACGCAGCACCAGGCTCCACAGGACGGGGTGGATGGGGCGGGGCGCGAGGTTTGGGATCACAGGCTAGTGAGTCCAGGATGTCTGCAGCTCCCAGGGAGGCATGTGCAGCAGTGTGACCCGACTGATCTTCCCCACCCCCTTGTTCCTGCTCCCCACGGGTAGGGGGAGCCATGGGCTATGCCTCAGTTTCCCCCACTGGAGACACGGGCACAGGCTCCCTCTTCCTGGACTGGCCAGGCCCTGGATGGCACAGCCAGGCCTGGGCTTCCCACTGGGGGTGCTGTGCCCGGGACGCCGAGGCTGGCCTCAGGGCTAAGGCTTGCTCCCTGTTATATCTGTGGCTATTTTTTGACAAAGAAAAGCGGTGATGTAGGAACTGGCCACGATGGAGATCAAGCACGGTGGGATTTAATTTAAAAACCAAACAACCAAACGGGAAAACCAGGGCACAGGAGCCACCTCCCCCAGAACTCTAGGTTCCGTCCTGAGCACCAGCTCTGCCCCCTCCTCAGGGCCAGACGCAGCCCCCAGCCCCTCCTCGGCCCAGGTGCAGGCCCGCCTCCCTGCCTTACCGTCCCCAGCAGGCATTGGGATTCCTGGATGGCCCCGTAGCAGCCCAGGAAGCCAACGAACATCATCACAGCGCCCACAGCAATGAGGATGTAGATGCCTTGGGGGGAGAGAGACACCAGGTGGGTGCCTGCACACTCGTCACAGCCCAAGACCCAGGAGGGTCCTGGGTGCCGACCCCACCATGGGCCACCCAGCTGGGAAGATGTAGGGTTGCTGACTGCCAGGGATGAGCAGCAAGGGACCTCACATCCCAGCCTAGCCCGGTGAGTTTTCTGTGCCTCAGTTACCTCTTCCATGACACAGGACGGAGACTAAGGAGGCCACATGGGGACTGCGCACCTCATAAGTGCTCTGAGTGTTGGCGACAGGTGCTTCGCAGGGATGACACCTGCGGTGTGGCCTGCCACCTGCCACACCCACCACCCACCGCCTGCACCTGCCACCCGCCACCCACCGCCTTCACGCGCTCCCAAAGCCTCTGGGACTTGGCGTGGGGTGGGAGTGGCATCAGAAGGCACAGGGTGGGCCCCCTGTAGGCCGGGGTTTAGGGGGCAGCCCAAGAACCGGAACCGGAACCAATGCTGCCTCCCCAGTGTGGTGCGAGAAGAGGGTGGGGGGCCCTGCTGGCTCCTGTCCCCAGTGTTGGCTGCACAACAGCACTTCCGTTACGGGACCTGCATTTGAACCTGGCTGCTGTGTGGGAGGACCAAGTTGGCTTCCTAGGCCCTGGGCTGAGGGCTGAAGCCCAGCACCCCACCTGGGACAGCTGGACCAGGACGTGTAGGCCAGCCCTCCCGAACTCCCCCACACCCCTTGGCTGGGCAGCACGCACCTGGGGAGGGAGAAGGCGCCATACAAGGGTGGAGGGCACACCGTGGGCCCAAGACATGGGCCCGGCCACCCAGACAGGGCCCTGTACCCTCGGGACAGCTATCATGTCTCTCAGTGCCTGCCCACTCCCCTATCCCTCAGCAGGCGGGGGCCATCTCCCGTCACTGCGGCAATGCGGAAGGCAGCCCAGGCCCCCTCCTCACAGCCAGGCCCATTGTCCCTGCCCAGCCAGTCCAGGGGAGAAGGTGCCTGGGGCAGGACCCACCGCCAGGCAGAGAACATGCCCAGATCTGGGGCTCAGCCACCCAGCCTCCTACCTGGCCAGATGAAGCCTCTGCCAGGAATGCCCCACAGGTGGCCACCTCCTTACGGGCACGGCGCCCAGGAGCCAGGTCCCCCTCCCCTCAGGCCCTGAGACTCCTGGGTTGCAAGGTTGGATTCACTCAGGGGTGCAGGTCAGGAAGGACGCATTGCCTTTTTTGGTCCTGACAGGAGGTAGAAGGCCCAGGGCTGCCAGACCCCCTGCCAGGCCCCAGCCCCACCCCAGGGTCCTCTCTAACGCCCTCAGGCCTAACCCACCGCACCCATAGCGTCTCTGAGGGGAGTGAGCCCAGCAAATCCACCCTGTTCCCAGCGCTGGAAAAAAAAGCCCTTGGCAAAGCCCGGCCCACATCGGGGACAGCAAGAGGCACCAGAAGGCCGATTCTGGAATGGGCTCTGGGGCTGGAGCTCTGATGTGACCACGGTGACACCATGCAGGTCAGACACCTGCTTCCAATGCCAGCTTCGCCCTGGCATCGTGGGGGCAGCACCACTGCCCCATGGGGCCTCAGCACAGCCTGTGACCTCTGCTTCTGCTGAGAGTGGGGCGCAGGAAGGAGGCCTGGCATACCTCTCTGAGGTGTCCCCTGTCCTTGCCCCAGTCCGAAGCCAAGTGACTCTTCAGCTCCTCTCCGGCCACACGGGGCCCGACGCCGACCCAGCAGCAGGAGCTGCTCCAGCCACAAGGCTTGGCCGCCGGGTGCCTGGAGAGTGACCCCTCCCAAGAACACCTGCCTCACACCCACAGGCCCCAGGTCCTGGAGAAGGGGACTTGGTGGCAGGGGCAGCCCCTCCTGTCCCTGGACAGGAGTATGAGGAACGTGCTGGGGCAGCCTCGTACCAGGCCGGGGATGCTGTGGTTGTCACTGGCTGGACTGGTGGCCCTGGAGGACAAGGCCCAGGATGGCTGGGAGACCCTTCTGGACCCCAAATATCCTAATGATCTGGGGAGTGGGGAGCAAGAGGCCCGGGAGGGGCCTCCAGTAGAGATGCACCCTCATAGATAAGAGGATGCTGGCCGGGCTCTGCCGCCCACAGCCCAGGCACATGGGCAAAGCTAAACCAAGTGCTTCTGAGGACACAGGCAGGAGCGCCCCAGCTGCGTGCAGGGGGTGGTCTCCACACGAGCCCCTGGGACAAGCAGCCTTTCCCGTCCTCCTGACACACACCTGTGAGGGCACCAGGGCCCCGACAGAGGCCAGGAACCTATGGGCAGGGCCATGGGACCCTCTCCAGGATCGGCTGGGCCCAGAAACCCTCTGTGGGCCACAGGCTCCTGTCTCTGGGGAGGACAGGGACTATTCCTGTTGACACAGTCTGGACCCCAGCACTGGCCATCTGACCCATGAGCGGGGCATGGGGAAGAAGGAACGGGCACGCCGTGTGGCCAGGGCCCTCACCTGGCCCTGGGGTGACTGGACAAAGAGGCAGGACGGTGAAGGTGTGGGTCCATTTTGGGCCTCCTGGGGCCCTGGTTCAGCAACCAAGCCAAGCAGCCTCTGTAACTGGTGGGGGGCCTGGCCCTGCAGCTCCAGGCCTGGGGGCACCTGCCGGCTGAGGGAAGCCCTGAAGACTGGGGACACACAGGCTGCCCACCTCACCCACCCCTCAGCCTGTGAGGGCAACAGGGCCATCCCAGGGGCCTCCTTTAAAGGACAGAAGCATCTCAACAAATGCTCCCAGAGCCCCACCAGCACCAGCCCTGCCAGGGGCACCAGGAGGAAGGGCGCTGCTCTGCACAGTGAGACAGCACTCCTCCTCCTGGCCTTGCCCCTCCCCTCCTCCTCCTCCATCCCTCCTGCTCCTGGGGGCGGGGAGGGCAGCCCAGTCCCCCACATGCAGCCTAATAAGGCAGCAAGGTGCAGCTGCCTGCAGGGGCAGCTGAGTCACACCAGCCTCTGGGGCATCTCCACCCCTCCCCTGCCCCATCTCCACCCCTCACTGGGTTCCATCCCTTGAGCTCCATCCCTCCCTCCCAGGCTCCACAGCCCCAGCTGCCTCAGCTGCTCAGTGCGGCCCAGGCATCCAGCCCCACCCTTCCCAGGGAGCCTCCCCCGAAATAACCCCACACTTAAAATAAGCAAGGTCTCCACACAGTCCCTGTCCAGGCCTAGCTGCCACCCCCTGCCCTGGCTCAGACCAGAGGAGCCAGCAGGCCACAGGCCCACCTCCATCTCAACCCTCGTGCCCAGAGCCCTTTCCAGGGCCACCTCCCTGCTCAGACATGCCATGCCCAACTATCTTTCAACCTCCATGTCCCCACCCAAAAGGCTAGGACCTGCCCCCTCCTGGAAGCCCTCCCTGAATATGTCTGCGGCCACATGTGCACTCACCTACATAGAAGGTGTTGGGCGCGGGCTTGTCTCCCAGCTCCAGATACAGGAGGTTGGTGGTCTGCGGGTCATGGCGGAGCCACAGGGCCACACCCAGGATCACGCCTCCAGCCAGCTGGGAAAGAGCAGGAACACTGTCACATGTTCCAAGAGCACTGCAGCAGGGAGTGTGCCCGCCCCACACGCATGGCCTGAGCAGCCTCCTGCCTCGCTGAGCCACCCGCTGGCTCGCGAGCAGGAACCAGGTGTCAGCTCTGCTGCCCTGGTTTTTGCAATGCCCTGAAGAGCCCCGGGAGTCAGGAGCATGGGGCGGGTGCTTTGGCCACCATCTACTTGGAGCCTGGCCCTGCCCTGCGCCTGTGGAGTGCCACTCCAGGGCAGGACTGCCAGGAAGACACGGGATGCCGGTTAAATCTGTCTCTCAGATGAAAACGGAATACTTTAAGATAAGTGTGTCCCAGATATTGCATGGGACATACAAAAAAATAATCTGGGGCTGGGCGCGGTGGCTCATGCTTGTAATCCCAGCACTTTGGGAGGCCGAGGCGGGCGGATCATGAGGTCAGGAGATCGAGACCACGGTGAAACCCCGTCTCTACTAAAAATACAAAAAATTAGCCGGGCGAGGTGGCGGGCGCCTGTAGTCCCAGCTACTCGGAGAGGCTGAGGCAGGAGAATGCCGTGAACCCGGGAGGCGGAGCTTGCAGTGAGCCGAGATCGCGCCACTGCACTCCAGCCTGGGTGACAGAGCGAGACTCCGTCTCAAAAAAAAAAAAAAAAAAATCTGGTGTTTATCTGAAGTTCAAGGTGAATTGGATGCCCTGTAGTTTCACCTTCCATATCTGGCCAGAGGCGATACCAGGACCTGAGCATCCCAGGAACACCGCCCCCTCCTGCAAGGGTGTGGCAGCGCCCCAAGAGTTCTGAGCTCGCTGGGGGACTGCCTCTGTCTGGGGGTGCTGAGAACTCTGGGGTGGGGGCACCCCATCTTTGCTGCCAGGAGGAGGGGGTAGGATTTGATGTTACCGGGCCAAGCTGTAGGCACCAGGGCCTGTGGGGTTTGTGGGATACATCCCTGCTGTGGGATGTCAGCCCTAGGAAGGGAAACGGGAGGAAGGACGCTGTGTGGTTTCCAAGATGGGCTGGGGGAAGGGCACGCAGAAGCCGGCCCAGCGCTGCCGCTCAGCAGCTGGGGCAGGAAGGGGGCTGTGCTGGGAGTCTGGCAGGCGGGGATGGGGCTCACAGAGAGGAGAGGCCCTCAATGCCAGGTCATCCTGTGCGCACACAACCAACTCTAGCCAGGTGGGGTCTGCCCTTGAGACTGGGCCCCAGACCAGGCCCAGCCCAGCCCACTCTGATCATCCGACCAGGCCAGGCACGTGCCCCAGGCCCCCCTCTGCACGCACCAAGGCCCCCTCTCTCCCTAGGGGCAGTGCCCAGCCCTCTGGTGGTGGGAGAGGACGCAGGCTTGTCCTCTGCTGTCCCTGGTGCCTAGCACCAGGCAGGGCACACTGCAGCCATGTGATCCCCATAAATGACCAATGACCCCGAGTCCTGCTGCCCCTACCCTCCTCCACTCCAGGACCCCTCCGCCTCTTGCAGATGCTTCTCCCTGCTAGACGGGGTGGGGACTGAGTCCCCTTCAGAACCCTCCTGGGGGGTTTCTTCCTGCCTCATGCATGAAACACGGCCCCACAGCCCTCCAGCAGCCTGGGGACACTGCATCCCTAGGACACAATCGGTCAGTTTCAGGGTCCCTGGTCCACAGCAGGAGGCCCTTGTTGCTAGACAGTCTGGGTGGGTCAGGCTTTGCCCCTTGCTGCCCCAGGAGAACAGTACGAGAATCCGCTAAAACCTGGTCTGGCGGACGAGCCGTGCGCAGCCCTCAGGCAGGGATCACCCAGGCCAGGGCGTGCAGGTCAGGGCCCCACAAGTACGGCCACCATCCGGCTCCCATGGGCCTGGGCGAGTCTGCCTTCCTCCTCCATGCCACTCTCACGGAGGGCCAGGCCCTGGGGGCTTCCTGGAGGAGGAGGCAGGGGGACAGGAGATGAAATCAGCCAGGTGAGGAGGCACCCGGGGCGACGGGGGCATAACCTCCCAGGCGGAGAATGCCAGCCCAGAAGGCAGCTGCTCCCAGAGCTGAGTCGGAGGAATGCTTGCCTCTGCCACCAGCTGCGTGCCAGGCAGGTCGTGTCCCAGCAGCTGAGGCCTTGCTTCACCAGCACCAGGCGCCGACCCCACCACAGATGCAGGGCTGCCGGTCAATTGCAGAAAAGAAACTGAGGGCTGGACCCAAGAACACCACCGGGACAGCCCCACTCTTGCTCCAATGGCCCTGGCCAGGGAAGCAGGGCCCCAGGGTCGGGGGTGGGCAGGGGGCTGTGCTCAGCAGAGTGTGAGCTTCAGGCCCCAGCACCACGGCCCGCACCCAAGAAAAGCCCTGAGGACTCCCCAGTCAGGCCAGTCTAGGGTCTAGGGCCTCAGAGAGGGTTGGGGTGGGTGGAGGAGCTGGGGGCTCTATACCTCTTCCCCCTTTCCCTCACACTCTTGTCTCCCCTCCCCCGGGACCTGGGCTGGGCCTGGCAAACGATAAGGCCAGAGGGGGCTAGGCGTGGTGGCGAGCACCTGTAATCCCAGCAGCTTTGGAGGCTGAGGCGGGAGGATCGCTTGAGCTCAGGTGGTTAAGGCTGCAGTGAGTTATGATTGTGCCACTGCACTTCAGCCTCTGTGACAGAGCAAGACCCTGTCTCAAAAATAAAATAAGCCTCACAGGGACTGCTGGTGCCAGCAGCCATGGGGCTCTCACCCCAAAGGAGTTGTTGATGGTCCCCCTGTAGCGGGACTGCCAGAGCACCTTCTCCACGCACCCGACACAACAACCTAGGCTGTGATTTCTCAGGAGGAGGAGCTGTGCCTCCTGCCCTCCTATGGGAGTTTCAACTCAATTTTCACACTCTGGTTTAGAGAGGATGGCAGCCTACTTCCCCTGCCCAGGCCCCAGACTGAAGCTCTTCCGTGCCGAGTGGAAGGTGCATTAGAATCACCAAGGGCCTGATGTACACCTGCGGGCAGCACTGGACGCCATCTGGCAGCTGGGACCCCACGTGTGCCCCTCACATGACAAGGCCCCAGGGAGGCCAGGGGCCCCTGGCTTCCAGAATCCTGCAGGAGCAGAGAGCTCCTGGTTCTTCTGTGCCTGTTATACCCGTGGGAGCACAGGGAGGGCCATGGACAGTGCAGGAGAGGCAGGAAGAGTGGGGGCTTGGGGGTGGCCCCAGAGAGCCTGGCTGTCCTCACCCTGCTGCCCTCCTGAGCTGGCTCCAACTGCAGCCTGGTGGGAGGAGGTGGCGAGGCCGAGAGTTGCCGTGGTAACTCTGGCTTCCTCCAGGGCCTTTGAAAACATTGCTTATTTTGTTTTGAAACTGTGGTCCAGAGACCGTTTTGAGAGCTGTTCCAGGACAGAGTGGGGCAGGTGGATGGGGGAGCCTCATCCCCACAGAGACCTGGTGATAAACTCTGACTCAGCCACAGGAGCTGTGGGGCCGCTGGAAGGTCCCCGGGCTCCCCGTTCCTCAGTGTCCCCCTCTGTAAAACAGCTGATTGTGGAACTGTGCCTGGCTTGGAAGCTGCTCTGTAGAGGCCCCTCCGCCCCCAGCCCTCCCTGGCTGGGCAGGGACCACCCCTCCTCTAGCCTGGGCGCTGAGGGGATGATCATATCTGATGGGCACACCGTCCTAACAGAAAGGTAGTGACGGCAAAGCTTAGCCTAAACCCCAAACCTGCTAATGGTGGGACTTCAGGCCACCCTGCAGCTTCTTGCTGTGCTCTGGGAAGGGCTTCTGTTCAGACTCCAGGGCATGTGAGGAGGCTGCCCCCAGACAAGCCCTGGCCCCAGGCCTCCGCTGAGGGTTGCAGGGAAGGCTGGTCCTGGCCTGCAGGGCCTGAAAGAGCCTGGGCCAACACCTGGAAAGACCCGAGCGCCCATGTGACTTTTAATAGGGCAGAACAGCTGGGCCAGGAGGGGGTGGGAGGGACGGCCGGAAATGGGGGTGACGCCAGCCCTTCCACCTCAACTGTCCCCGAGGCTACCAGAAACAGGAGCCACTCTGGGTGGAAAAATAGGGCAGAAAGGAGTGCCAGACACTGGGCAGAGGCCTCACCTGGGCCTTGGTCTTCCCAGCCCTAGCATGGACAAACAGGGGGCCATGCCGAGCTCTCCGACCTTCAGCAGGGACCTTGAGCTAGAGCTAGGTGACAACAATGGTGGTGATGGTCACCCCCCCGTTTCTGGATGAGGAAACGGAAGCAGAGGGGCTCCCCTAGGGCCACCTACGAGGGAGGGCAATGGCAGCACCAAAGGCCTACGCCTCGTGGTGGGAAAGGCAGAGGTGCCCCTGCGCCATAACAAACCCCATGTGGCAGGGCTAGAGGTTCCCCAGAGTCAGGAACGTGAAAGACACCTGCTCTCCCAAAGACATGGGGCAGAGCCCCAAACGTATGCAGAGCTTTCCAAACTCAACAGCAAGAAAATTGGCAACCCAATCTTTAAAAGATGGGCAAAAGACAGGAACAGACCCTTCCCCACAGAAGATCCACACACAGCAAATAAGCACACGAAGAGATGCTCCACCTCGCCAGGGACCAGGAAACCCAGGTCAAGCCGCAGCCACATCCCGAGCGCACCCAGTGGATTGGCTGCCACGAAAAAGACCAACCACACCACGTGCTGCTGGGGGAGGCGACTGGGACGCACACAACGGGGGCTGTAAAACGGTCCAGTCACCTTGAATAACAGTTGGCAGTTATGTAAAACTGCTGCTTAAGTAGTGAAACCCACATTCACCACATGACCCAGCTGCTCCACGCCCAGGTATTTACCCAAGAGAAATGAACTCAGGTTCACACAAGACTTGTACACAAATGTTCTCGCAACGTTTCTTGTAAATGCCCCAAACTGAAACAACCCATATACCCGCTGACCGGTGAACGGGTGAACCTGGGGTCCGTCGCTGGCGTGCACATGTGGGTTCAACCCTGCCCGGCAATAAAAGGAACAGACGAAGGGCACACCAAAGCACGGGTGCACAGACGACGGGCATGCCACAGCATGGGTGCACAGACGACAGGCATGCCACACAGACAACGGGCACGCCACAGCACGGGTGCACAGACAACAGGCATGCCACACAGTGGGCACACCACAGCATGGGTACACAGACGGGCATGCCACAGCACAAGTGCACAGACAACGGGCACGCCACAGCGCGGGTGCACAGATGACAGGCACGCCACAGCGCAGGTGTGCCTCTGGGTAATCATGCTGAACCAAAGGGGCAGAACAGCAACGATGCGCAAGTGCCTTCTGAGTCCACTTGTTGAAGAAATGTATGCTGTGCGCACCCACAGTGACGGACCATGGTTGCCCTGGGACGGGGAGGAGGGGCAGGAAGCAGAGATCCCAAGGGCCCCAGGGGCACCTGGGAAGTTGGTGATGGTTTCATGGGGGTATAAATTTGTCAAAACTTACCAAGTTGTACCCTTTAAACATCTGCATTTACTGTGTGTCAATCACGTCTAAATAAGGCTGTTTGAAAAGCCCCCACATCCTAAGTCCCTGATGACTGAACTCCCGGGGACCAGTGTTTCTTCTGGGCCCCAAAGACCCGAGGCTGCCATCTTGGTGCTAACTTCTTTCGAGGCAGAGCCAACGCTTCCCAGGGGCAAGCAGTGGCATGGGAAACACCAAAGCCGCGTCCTTAGAAGTGCACTTTTAGGATCAATCAAAGTTAGGACTGGAGTAACTATGGAGCCTGGTGTCAGTTAAAAGAGAGTCCCACTTTCATGGTGATGAGGTGGAGGGCAGCCCAAGGCCCTGCCTGCTGAGTGCCTTCACCAAGGCCCATCTCAGCCTCTCTCTGCCTTGTCTACAAACAAGGAAATAAAAGTGCAGAAGCTGACATCCACACAACTTAGCCTGCACGGCAGCACCTGGCTCTCCATCACTGTTAGGTTTCATAAGTGCTGGAATCTGGAACTCCTGTCATCCCTTTCCCCACAGAGCCATCCATACAGGCACCTCCCTGCTCAAAACTCGCCTGTGGGAAACCTCTCTGCCACCTGCTCCCACCTCTTAAGATACTCCAGCCTCTGAGGTGCCCTCTGAGATGCCCCACCCCCAGGATGCCCCGCCTCCCAAGTGGCCTGGCCCCAGAGATGCCCCACCTCCCGAGACGCCCCGCCTCCCGAGACGCTCCGCCTCCCAAGACACCCCACCCCACAAGACACCCCACCCCACAAGACGCCCCGCCTCCCGAGACGCCCCACCCCACAAGATGCTCTGCTGGGGATTGGGGATGGAGGGTGGCTCTCAGGATGGAGCCCAGGTAACCTGTGGGGTTCCTGGAGGGCTCCTTGCAAGGCTACTAAAAGCAGCGTTTGTACTCTATGAAGGATTGTTTGTTTATTTCTTTCTCCTTCCTGGGAATTAATAACAGAATCGACTTTAAAAGGGGGGCTGCCAAGCACACTGGGTTCCTGCCCAGCCTGTCCACTGTTTCCAAGAAGCAGCTGAAAGGGAGCAAAAGGCAGCAGGCACTGCCCGGGCAGGCCTAGGGCAGCTCCCCTACCCATGCCAGCTGCCCACTGCCCCCGCAGGCCCCGGACAGCTGGGAGCCAGAGCTTCGGGTGGGAGCTCTCCAGGCCAGCACTCACACCCCCACAGCTGCAGGAAGGGGCAGGGATCTGGTCGCCCCACTCATACCTTACCCCCACCCAGACAGGCCAAGTGGTCATCCCAAGTCCTGCCCAGGTGCCCCGGTGGGGGACGAGGACAATGGTACATCAGCTCACTCGCCTTTACATAGAGGCCGGGCGTCTGTGCGTCTCTAGCCCAGGCCCTCCTTGATGCTCTTGGGGAGAGGAGCCATCAGGCAGGGCCACACTGCGGGCTCTGTGCCTGCTCACCGACACCTGGGGACTGCACATGTGGGAAACACACCGGGAAGTGCCCATTCAGCTCAGCCACTGGGAGGTGCTGGGGCCTGAGACACCCTCCCCAGGAGGACAGTGAGGCCCTGAGGCAGGAAGGAAAGGAGGAAGTCCCCCTGGAGATACTGGGTGAAGGAGGGGAGAAGCTCACCAAGGTGCTTCCAGGAAGGGACGCTGGGGGCCGGAGGCAAACGGCCCCTCCAGCCTGGGTCCCCGCAGGCCAACCCCTCACTCTCTGCCCACCAAGAAGGGGCAGTGCCAGACCTGGGTGTGGAGGTTGGGGACAGGGCCAGACTCCTCCCTGGGTGACGTGGGGCCCTCTCAGGCCCTCCCAGGTGATTAGCAGCTGCCCCTCTGACCCCGTTGTGGCCTCCAGGGACGGGAAGGTAGCATGGAGGGAAGAGGAGCAGGAATTCTCTCCTAGGCCAGGAAGCGGAAGCTCCACTCACAGGGCCCCTGGCCCCTGGCCCCGAGGAAGCCGCCAGTCTCAGCATCTAAAAATAGGTGTCAGGCGAGGATGCTGGCCCTCTGGCCCCGCCAGCTGGGGGATGTGAGGAGTCACTTCCCTTGGGACCAGGAGGACGGGCACATGCTCAGAGCATGCTGGTGTCTCCCAGGCATCAGGGGTGGTGGGCACAGGTGCCCCAAGGACCAAGCCCCTTCCAGGGCCAGCTGTTCCTGAGGCAGGGAAGTCAGGAAGTCCCTAGCCCTACTCTAAGCCCCTCGGAAACCCCTGGGGTCCCATTCAGGAAGGAGCTCCAGGATCAGGACTGTTCTGGGCCCCCATCAGCCTGGGTCCTTCGCCTGTCCTGGGGTGAGTCTCATGCCCTATCATCTGTTTTACCTACGCTGTTACCTGAGGTTGAGCTTTGAGATTAGTTCTGCACTGCAGCGGATATCATGCTCCTGGCAGGGCTGTGAGGGGCCTGGCCTGGCTGGGGAGAGAAGTGAGGACCCCAGGCTGCCCGCCTGCCCTGATCCTGCACCAACATGTAACACAGCACAGGGCGCCCTGCGGGGTCCCCCATCACCCAGCCCTCTCCCTCCTATCCTTTACCTTCCCTGAATCACGCCACTTCCATAACTG